>NC_079315.1:72115787-72783534 GCF_029931775.1 Euleptes europaea
GCCAACTTCCGGGTACTTATGCAATCAAAAAATAGCAGTCTCAAAGTTTGTGCACATCATTTATAAAGTTGTAATCAAAGCGGCCTATCTAGAACCCTATTAAGGTAGCCTAACTACTTATAGAACAATACAACACACCATCGGTAATAAGACCTTGAGACAATGACTCAATGCATACATCAATGATCCAGAACCATATTCCCCAACCGGCATAAATGTACATGCCAATTGTATATTCTTCAAATTGCTTCTCAGCAACTCATTAAATAGATGTCCACTCATTAATTGAAGTCTCCTAACCGATGGATGACTGCGGCAACATCAGTCCTCATACTAGAGCGAATTCAAGCCTGAAGTCTGGCTTGACCTGAGATGAAAGCTTAGGTAAAAGTCTGGCACGAATATGAAATGAAGGTTTGAGGCGATACAGGCTTCCAGTAACCACCTGTTTCCAACACTTCTTCAGTCACCTCTTGCATGGCTGTTTAATGCCCGAAGCATCCTTCCAACACCTTCTGTGGATTTCCTTGTCTCCTACAGCTTGTGCAAAAGACGCCCTTAGCATTTGCGTATTTTGAGCCACCACAGTGGCTGTGACGTTTGTGGACTGTCCACAATAGCCATGCAGATTAGCTTTGGATTTCGCACATTAACAGATCACTTCAGGATACAATGGTTCCATATTAACATACCACACCCTCATTAGCACATTATCTTGATACTTACAGGACAATGATTAGCACTTTACCTTTGATACTTTTTGCAGGACAATGATTCAGCTCAAACCCAACCCCTTTCTGACTATATATTACTCTTCTTACACACTTGACACTGAGAGACAGTGTTACTCCTCTGAAGATGCCTGCCACAGCTGCTGGCGAAACATCAGGAAACAAAATACCAAGACCACGGTCACACAGCCCGGATAACCTACAAGAACCAATGAACTCTGACCGAGAAAGCCTTCGACAATATAATAATAATAATAATAATAATAGCAACACTATGTAGGGTTGCCAACCTCCAAGTGGTGGCTGGAGATCTCCCGCTATTACAACTGACCTCCAGCTGATAGAGATCAGTTCACCTGGCGAATATGGCCGCTTTGGCAATTGGACTATGGCATTGAAGTCCCTTCCCTCCTCAGACTCCGCCCCCAAAACCTCCCACTGGTGGCAAAGAGGGATCTGGCAACCCTAACAATATAACACTCCCTCAAAGGTATACCTTAAAAATTAAAATTGCCTTGGCAGGATTTTTTTTTTTTTACTTCTAATTTTCTGCGCTCTGGAAATGCATATCTGAAATAATCCTGGATGTAGCCATTTTGGGTTCCATTCCAATGAATGTTTCTTGTGACCCACAAATCCTGGGAGAAAGTGGTCAGCAGGCTTTGCAGATTTCACTTAAAAAAAACCTTTGTTGGAAATAATATCAGATGGATACAAAACTTCGGTCTTGTGCCGTTTGATCTATGATGGGTGTTTGAAACCGGGAAGTCATCAGACATTGTGGTGATTGCGCAAGTGTGAATGCAGTCTTTGGTCCTAGAATTCAATTCTACACTACAATGAACCTTTCTTTAAAGAGTTTAGGGGCAGCCATGAGAAATGTTTAAAACTGTAAATGTATGTGCTAATTACTGAGAGGTAGAAAGCAGTGTAGATGGAACTTTGTGACATCAAGTAGTACTTGTACCAAGACACACTAACTGCTGGGGGAGCCAGGATGTCAGAGTTATGGTTCTATGCTAATGAACTCCATGAAGGGCAATTCTGGACAAAATCACTTTGGGGGTAGGTTCACATGTTATTTTTTTTTTCATGCCAGTAAAATTATGTAAAACATTGTGTTTGATTGGCTGTGTAGGGGTATATATCAGCTAGCTGAGGCCATATCTGTAGGGAAGATAACAATACAATTCTAAGCAGAGTTGACTTTAATGAATTTAGAAAGGGGTAGCTGTAAGTGTGTTGCCTGCCTTGGACACAGGCATTCAATTCTCTTTTGGAAAATGGAACATGGGAACCATCCTTTAGAGTCAGATTTTATGTTACTTTTTGCAATTTAATCTTTATAGAAAATGGTGAGACAAATTGAGTCTTTGTCTGGGATTCCATACTTATCATTCATAATTGTGGAGATACCCACACTAGTCTTATCAAGGCCTAAACTGTTTGGGAATAATGGGTGGGAATGGGTACACCTTACCAGAGGCTAGCGCTAACGTGGGATGATAAGTTCCATTCATGTCATAAAATAGCAATGTGCTTTTCCTTCTTGTTTCCATAGATGTGACTTTCAAACACATATGATTGGTTTGTGGTGTTGATATTCTAAATTTAAAGATTTAGCTCCCTATAAAGAGATGAACAGAAATCACCCCAGAAATTTGAAATTTTGTTTTGTGGAAAATGCTAGGGCTTAGTCTCTCTTTTTTTAAAAGAAAAATTGTGCTAGTTGCAGTACAAATATGAAAAGATGGATGTAACCCAACAATGAAGGTTTTTTTAAAAAACAAAAACCCAGAGCTCAGTTAAAGCAGGCTTTAAAAGGAAATATAAAGCAGCCATAACTGAGCAGTGACAGTGTCAGAAGCTACTATAGCAAGAATTTAAAAGTGTTAGGTACAGAAATGAAATGTAGCTACATCTGGCCAATTAAAAAGCTGGTATCTATACAGTGTATCTGCATAATGACATTAATAAACATGCTACACTGAATCAGATCTCATTAAATTAAAAAAAATGCATCTGACCTTTTTTTTTTTTTAAAGAAAAGCACCCCCTGTTCCATCTGTGTTCTGTTAGGACTAATAGGCATATAAAATGAAGGCTGCCAGACTAGTTAAGGGTTGCTTAAGGATTCACTGTATTCACTAGTTGTCGTTGATATTTTAAAACCCAATTGACAGGATTCAAGATCCAATTTCCTTCCAAGAAAGAACAATTTTATTATGAGCATAAAAAGGGTGGCTGATATTACATGACACTTTCAGCTAAGAACTTCTTTTTTTTTTTGTAACCAGATTTTGGCCAAGACAAATGTGCCTTAAGGGCATCCCAAAGGATGTCTGAATATACAAAGAAAACATAAAAAAATACTTCCAGTAATTAAATGTGCCGATAAGCTTATGAGACCAGTGGATTTGGAGGCTTTACAATGGATCTGCATACATAGAGCTCTAAGGAATGTATTATTATTATTTTTTTGTAAAAATAGTAAAACGCGAGTCCAGTAGCACATTAAAGACTAACAAAATTTCTGGCAGGGTATGAGCTTTCGTGAGCCACAGCTCACTTCTTCAGATACAGCTAGAATGTGAGTCCATCTATCCTTAAGTAGAGAAGAGTGAATTAGACATACAATGGCGATGTAAATGTCAAAAGAAAGTACATGACATTAGCAAGTGTGATTGGATTAGTTGTGTTATGTAGAGGGGTAGTAGGCATGAAGAAATTAGCATTGGTAATGAGATAGGAATCCCAGATCTCTATTCAATCCAGGAGAATGCATAATCTTGAGTTTCATTATTAGTTATAATTCGGCAGTCTGTCTTTCTAATCTCCCTTTGAAATAGTAACAGTTGCCTCAATCCTAGCCCTTGCATGCGTTACGCCATATACACATAACTCCTGCATATGAATTGTTTCCAACTAAAAGAATAGCTGAGTGTACAAATCTTTTTATGCACGTGGAGTTGCATGATATACGGAACTTTATGTATACACGTGAGATACTCCAAGACTCTGCATGATATCACTCGATCACAGCTCACATTTATCCACTCTGCCTAATGGCATTATGGATCATAGCTGTGATGTGATCTGGTGAGCTGGGCCATAAGGATTTCAATAGGGAGAAGTGTAAAGTACTTCACCTAGGCAGAAACATCATAAGGCACAGATACAGGATGGGAGATAGTTGGCTTGACAACAGTACATGTGAAAGAGATCTGGGAGTCTTAGTGGACCACAAACTGAATATGAGTCAACAATGTGATATGGCGGCTAAGAAGGCCAATGCAATTCTGGGCTGCATCAATAGGAGTATTGTGTCTAGATCAAGGAAAGTAATACTACCACTGTATTCTGCATTGGTCAGACCTCACTTGGAATACTGTGTCCAGTTTTGGGCTCCACAATTTAAGAAGGATGTTGACAAGTTGGAGCGTGTCCAGAGGAGGGCGACCAGAATGGTCAAAGGTCTGGAATCCATGCCCTATGAGGAGAGACTTAGGGAGTTGTTTAGTTTGGAGAAGAGAAAGTTGAGGGGAGACATGATAGCCATGTTTAAATATTTGAAGGGATGTCATGTTGATAAGGGAACTAGCTTGTTCTCTGTTGCTCCAGAGACTAGGACATGGAGTAATGGATTTAAACTAATAGAAAAGCGATTCCACCTGAACATTAGGAAGAACTATCTGACACTGAGGGCTGTTCGATGGTGGAATGCACTGCCTTGGAGGGTGGTGGAGTCCCCGTCTTTGGAGGTCTTTAAGCAGAGGCTGGATGGCCATCTGTTGGGAGTGCTTTGATTGTGGGATCCTGCATGGCGGGGGGAGGGTTGGGGTTGCTGGGGATGTGGGGGGAGGTAGTTGTTAATTTCCTGCATTGTGCAGGGAGTTGGACTAGATGACCCTGGTGGTCCCTTCCAACTCTATGATTCTATGATTCTATGTATTGAGGGCATCAGTGCACATCTGCTCAAAATCAGAGGTAAAGGTTAAGAAGTACATTTTCCAAGACCTTAAAATGCACTTAAAAAAAAGCTACACTTGCAATTATTTATGTGAAAACACCTGTGTCAATCAAGAGTACAGACATCCCCTTGCCCAGCTGCTTGCTGGCATGCCCTATTGTCATGTTCTTATTTATTACATGTCTTCGTAAAAAGAAAAGGAAATCAAAGCAATGTACATGGGATTCCATGGCAGCCCGTCATTCAGGAAAATGCCAGATCTTCAGAAAGGTTATTACATTCAGCACCAGGCTACCCTCACTGGAATATACACATGAAAATACAACCTTGGTCATAGCTGCTAGCTGGAGTTTGCATCCAAACCAATCCAATGGCTTATTCGCTCCAATCCAGTAATTTTCCCCTAATGAGGAACAGGACCTCTTATGTATAGTAACTACACCACAACCGGAGCTTCTCCATTCATACTAATGAAGTAAATAGATCTGTATAAACATTTTTTTTGGCATGTTTTCTTTGTATATTTTTTTGCATCCTGGTCTGTGCTTCTTCCTATGGAATAGGTTATGCAGCCCCCAGTTTCAAGAGATTTGCGTACTCTCTGATCTGGGTTTTTATGCCTGTCTGAGTTGGGGTGGCTTCTTATCTAAGATCTAGACAGAGTGAGGGGAAATGTCAAAAGGGGAAATGTCAAAAGTGAGGGGAAATGTCCGTGCGTCTTATGGAGCGAATGCCGGCTGGGCGCGTGCGTGTCGGGACGGCGCGAGCCGGCCTTCCCCTCCCCGACGGCCAGCTGGGAGGCGGGCGGGGCCGCACAGAGTGAGCCAGCGCATGCGCCCAGCCGGCTCTGTGCGGCCCCGTCCGCCTCCCAGCTGGCCGTCGGGGCGGGGAACGCCGGCTCGCACTGTCCGGACGCACACGCGCCCAGCTGGCTCTGGGCGCCCAGCTGGGCGCGTGTGCCGGCTCGCTCTGTGTGGCCCCGCCCACCTCCCAGCTGGCTGTCGGGGCGGGGAAGGCCGGCTCGCGCCGTCCCAACACGCACGCGCTCAGCCGGCATTCGCTCCATAAGACAAGTTTTTAGAGGAGGAAAACAAGATTTTTTCTTGTTTTCCTCCTCTAAAAACTAGGTGCATCTTATGGTCAGGTGCGTCCTATGGAGCGAAAAATACGGTAAGTATTTTTGTTGTAAAGTACCGTATTTTTCGCTCCATAGGACACACCTGACGATAAGACGCACCTAGTTTTTAGAGGAGGAAAACAAGAAAAAATTCACTCCATAAGACGCACAGACATTTCCCCTCAGTTTTGAGGAGGAAAAAAGTGTGTCTTATGGAGGGAAAAATACGGTATGCTGTGGCCACACCAAAGTGTTTAAGATAGAAAAGACTGTTTCTTACTGTATCAACATAACATCTCAAAACATGACATTTTGCCAGGACTGTAGGCAGATATCTGGCACAAACTGTTATTAAAGAAAGATATAATTAATGCAAGCGTATAACACTCAAAATTACAGTTTGAAGGTGTATATTAAATCTGGCCTAATGGCTTTTGAAAGGATTAAATTGTTTAAAATGCCTCAACATTTCTTCCAATTAAAAAAATGCATTCTGTCAATGGCACTTCAGTTATTACCAGCTTCAAAATGAAAATAGTCTTATTTGTGCTCCAAATAATGGAAGCTGTGCCCAAGTCTCCTTACTTTCATCATGTTATTCCCAACCTTATACGTACATTTCCTGAC
Source organism: Euleptes europaea (assembly GCF_029931775.1). NCBI lineage: Eukaryota > Metazoa > Chordata > Lepidosauria > Squamata > Sphaerodactylidae > Euleptes > Euleptes europaea. Next base: position 72,122,233 of record NC_079315.1, read on the forward strand.
TAAAGCACAACCAGTAAATCAAAGTGAGCTACGGAAGGCAAAAATAAACATGAGATTGCCTTATTTATAATTCCCTGTGTAGATGGATTATAGCCCAGATTGTTTCTGTCATTGCTTTGTTTCAGGCAGCCCATTGTGGCATGCTTGCTTTGGTCTGTTCTTTTACTTCTCAGGTTGAAACCAAAAGCCTGACAAATCAATTTCTTGAAGGCAGAGGGAAAGTTCCAGCCGCTCCCCGAGGGCTCCCTTCTTCCCAATACATAGGATGGCGAATCACCACTACCTTGTACCATCATTTCCTGCCACCTATTGGGCCAGACATCCCGTTGCCGCGCCAGCCTGTGTGGAAGCCACTGTCAGTGCCATGCCGAGAACCAAAAATATCTGTTAAGGATAAGAAATCCGCACTCCAATCTATAAGGTACCAACTTCCTGGGGTTAAAATTCTGCCTCTGCATGTTGTTTGTATGATACATAAAGGCATTTGCTTTGATGTTCTTATAATCCTGTTTCTGTTTTAGAACGTTCGGCGAAAACCTGCTTGGGAAGGAAATTAATCTATCTGGATCATATTTTAGGGATGAAACACTTGCCTGCCTCTCTTTTTGTCATTTCATCTGTGTTCATTGCACAGTTTAAAAATAAGCCCTTCGATAAAGGAAACATCTTGCATAGAATGTCATAAGATTAAAGCTTTTGGAGTTTATTTTGAGTCAGGTACTCTAGCAAATCAACTCCCCCAAAAGGCAACTAGTAATCAAAAGAAAATGAGATCGCTTGACAGAAGACATTGAGTGCAAACGAAGTCTTCACAACTCAGCCCTGCAGTTTTACCACATCCCACAAGAGCTTCAAAGTAGTGATACGATGTGATTTTTATCCCAGGAATTGAAGTGAGAAGGAAACTGTTAACAGCATCTGTCCATACTCATTTCTTGCCCTTTATGCCTGGAACTCCTCCCAAATATCTGTACGGTGCCACCTTCAAATCCTGTATTACAAGTGCCCCAAGGACCTTTGTTTCTGATCCTGGTATGGGATCCTGTGTATACACAGGCACATACTGGAGGTGATATTTGGAGAACTATGAGAGAGGGGGCTTTAGATTTGAACTAAATTGATCTTTGTGGAACGCTGCTAGATGGAAAAGCAAAAGTGGAATGCGGAAAAGAGATGCACTGCGATGTAGTACAAAAAACGGGAATGCAGTTGCAAAGAATTTAAACATGAAAACAAGGAATTATAGGAATGTAAATCAGTTAAACAGCTTCTGGTAAAAGCAGTCACATTAAGCTAGATGTGTCTGTTAGTGGCCAGTCACCATGGAACCCATCGGTGGTTGTATGTGTGGTATCCCCAAGAGAAAAGAAAATAAGGTACTGGAGATGTATGGTATTTTTATAATATCTGTTTATTTGCAGATGTATTTGCTGAGCAAATATTAAGCACTACAGAAAAACATGCACATACCAGGAAGCAATTATTCAAACAACAAAATAGTACCTTTGGAGGCCAAAGATTATCATCCCCAAATCTAGAAGCCTTGCTTAGCCCCATAACACAAAAATGGCTTTACTCCTCCAACAACAGTTGAAAAAGTCCCTCACTGTTCTCTTTGCCAGGTAGTTGTCAGCTCTCATCTCTACGAAGAGGGTGGGACAGTGGTAGAGCATCTGCTTGGCATGCAGAAGGTCCCAGGTTCAATCCCTGGCATCTCCAGTTAAAAGGACTAGGCAAGTAGGTGATGTGAAAGACCTCTGCCTAAGACCCTGGAGAGCCACTGCCTGTCTGAACAGACAATACTGACTTTGGTGAACCAAGGGTCTGATTCAGTACAAGGCAGTTTCATGTGTTCATATTCTAGAAGCCCAGAATAGGTCATAATCCTAAGGAACCATTTTGAGTATAGGGAAGCTGAATAAGAGAGTTACTTTCATAATGCCATTTGGGGACGATTCACTTAGTCCTCTACATTCGCCATTAGCCACGTGTCTGGAGCAGCACACATGGGAGGGACTCAGTCATGTCCTGTCCCTAATATTACATACATTGACCATTGTATAATAATGAGCTTCATCACCATCATATTTGACATGTATGTAGCACAAATGTAAGTCACCTTTTTGGCCTGAGAACTAAAAAAAATACATTCAGCACCTATCCATGAAGATGTGGGTGTGCAGACAAACAAAAAGAGAAGGAGAGATGGTTATAGACACACTATGAGCTAGACACACTATGAGCAAGTTGGGTCCCGGTGGTGCTGCCAGCATCTTAGGGGCTTATCTTGGACCTGGCTGGCAACTTAGCAGAATCAGGAGACAATGACGGACATGCCCATTGCCTTCTCCCATGCCACCAGTTCTAGTGGTCTCAAGGGTTCGCCTTGGTTGGTTGCATGATAAACTGACCACGAGTGCCGGCATACTGCTGTTCAGCATACCTTCCAGGGGTTGCCTTCTCCTAGTGTAGCACTTCAGAGTGTTCTGAGCAGTTCACAAATTATCTCAGTCACTCGCGACAGCTCTGTAGGACAGATCAGTATTATTGTCTCCATATTGCCAATGGAATACTGAGTCTGTGTGAATGTGAGAAAGAAACTTTCCCTAAGGTCACATAGTGATTTTAGGGTGGAAGCTGGGCTGCCAGAGTGATGGTGGTGAAGGCTAAAGGGATAAAATTGGGGGAGGGGGGCTACAGATCTGGTTAAAACCATGGGATTTGTTTTCATATATGATGTTTGGATTTGTCATTTGGGCAATGTGAGGGGATAGCCAGAGCAAATCTTTGAGACCCCCATTGTGGCTCTCAACAGCTGTGGTCAGAAGCAAGATTTGAGTCGAAGACTTCCTGCTTCACACCTCAATCTCTTAGCTGCTCTGAAATACACATATTGTCTGCAGCTGCGTTATGGCCTTTAGCTTATGAAATAATTGAATGGAAAATGGATGAACAGTTTAATATCAGACAAAATAGCTCAATATGACCTCATTTTTGAAATGTTTTGTACAGCTATAAATATTCTTGGCAACCTTGGTCCCCCTCCCACTGGAATTTCTGATAGATCGACAATAGAAGAGAAGGACATGAGATGGTTAAATGCTGTCATCTCCTAGAGTGATGGGAACATTGCAGGTTGTAAAAATGGTGTGTGTGTGTGTGTTGGGGTGGGAAGCTTGAGCTTTCCTTCTAACCATGAAGAGTGGTCTCAGTCGGATTGGGCCTGCATGTGCCTGGAGGTTGGGTTTTAGGTATGAACTCCAGAAATGCATTTAGTCAACAGTCTGCCTGTCTGTTCTGTGGCTTTATGATGTGTAAATCAGTCCCCAACAATCTCACCTTTACCCTGACTGTCCCTGAAAGCTTTATCAAGATAACGCAAGACATCTTTTACTTTTGAACTTTGTCAAGATATGTGGTGTGTTAAGTGCTGTCAGGTTGCATCCAGCTTGTGGTGACCCTATGAATTAATGTCTTCCCAAAAGTCCTGTTGTTAACAGCCTTGCAAACTGAGGGCCGTGGCTTCCTTGATTGAGTCAATCCATCTTATGTTGTGTCTTCCTCTTTTCCTGCTGCCTTCAACTTTTCCTAGCATTAGTATCTTTTCCAGTGACTCTTGTCTTTTCATAATGCAATCAAAGCACAATAGCCTCATTTTGGTCATTTTAACTTCTAGGAAGAGTTCGGGCTTGATTTGATCTAGAGCCTACTTATTGGTCCTTTTGGTGGTCCACAGTATCTGTAAACCTTTCATCCAATACTGCATTTCAAAGGAATCAACTTTCTTCCTTGTCCAACTTTCACACCCCATACATAGTAATATGAAATACCATGGTATGAATTATGTTAATCTTGGTTGCCAGTGACACATCCTTACACTTAAGAATCTTTTCTAGCTCTTTCATGGCTGCCCTTCCCAGTCTCCAACCCCTTCTGATTTTTTTTGTTAGACTCTTGAACACTTTCAATTTTTTCATTGTCAGCCTTAAAGTTGCATAATTCCCCTGTAGTCATTACTTTTGTCTTCTTGATGTTCAGCTGTAATCCTACCTTAGCACTTTCTGCTTTAACCATCATCAGTAGTCATTTCAAGTCTTTTTCTGCCGGTAATTTGGTATCATCTATCTATCTCAACTGGTTAATGTTCCTTCCACCAATTTCACTTCTAGAACAGTTAATATTAACGTTATGCATGAGAAGGACTCAATGCCTATTTCAGGCTGGTTCCCCCCACCTTCCGTCTTAGAATATGGTTTCCTATTTCATCCTGAAGAAACAGTAACAGTGCAGTCTTAAGCAGTTATACCATTCTATGTCCATTTAACTCAATGGTCTTGGAAGGGTGTAACTGTTTAGGATTGCACCTTTTCCTATGTAAAAACCAATAAAATTAATTATAAAAGGCCTGGGATCCCTTATACCAAGAGAGAAAGAAACAATGGTATTTGAGATTATGTCTCTTGAATAGGGTTGCCAAGTTTCCCCTTGTCATCAGCGAGAGCTTTGCAGGGCGTGACTGGGGACAGTGATTGGCATGTGCATGGTTTCCATAGAGTTTTCAGAGGAGATTGCTAGTGTCCTTGTTGCTTCCAGGCAAACCCGGAAGTGACATCATTGTGTTGTGCGCATTGCATGTGTGTGGATTGCAGCCCCTCCTCAGCTGGTCCTCTTCCATTCGCTGACCAGCTGAAGGATGGCGGGCAGCTCAGTTGATTGGTGGGCAATTACCCACCAATACTGGGCAGTTGGCAAGCCCACTCTTGAAAGATCTAGCACAGAGATCCTCAACAAGGGGGGAATTCCTCCCTGGGGGTGAATTTTAGTCTTCCGGGGGGGGGGGATTGAAACCACTTTTCAGCAAAGTGTGATGTCCTATAGATTATGTACAATCTGTAAATTGTAGTTTGTTTTTTTGAGTTAGACTATCTTGGGAAGGGGGGAATTATATTCTGAACAATGGTGAAAGGGGGGAATAAAGCAAAAAAGGTTGAGAACCACTGATCTAGCAGGCTGCTGGGTCCTACTGATGCACATGCACCCAGTATATTGGCTATGTCCTTGTTGGGCTATAATGATTTATTTCATGTCTTTTTACATGCCAACTATAGAGAGTCTGCCAGGTGTGCAAATCATCCAAGTTGAGAAAACCCAGGAGAAGCTAATTGCTCTTATTTACAATAAATAGAGACTTGGCCCAATGGTCTAACGACTGTAACCTGTCTTAATAGCAATTTCATGAAGAAATAGCATGCTTTAAAGTACAGAAGTCATATTAGATCTTATGCAACACTGTGCCTTTGAATACTTAAAAGAATGGAAATTGCATATATAAAATGTGAGAAGAGATTGCTGTGTTTCATGATCTTTGACCAGCTTCTTGGTGAAGTGAAAGACATAATAACTTTGTGAATTTTTTTCTTGTCCCCAATGAATTATGCTATAGCCTAGGTAAAAAGCAAGTCCTAGCCAAATAACTGAAGTGAGATTCTGTTCATGAAGCATCCCCCAAACTGCAAAATGTTGCAGTGTCACTCAAGCTTTTAAACTACATTTGTTTGTTTTTTGTTTTTTTTAAAAATCCTGCTTGTTATTTCATTTTTGACCGTAGTTTGGCTTACAAATTTCCTTCACTCCTAGCATGGTATGTTTCTATGCAGGGGCAATTGGGTGGTAGCTAAAGTATCAAAGTTCAAGCCTCTTTGAATTCTGATTCTCCCCTGTTTTTCCTGAGACTTCCTAGGCAGTGTTTTTCTTTAAAGAAATAGGCAGTTGGTTATTCACTAATATTCAGGATCCAGAAATATTGATGTTGGAAAATCCTCTGTGGCTGGTATATTGCATTCTCTTCTCCCAGGAATTCAGAAAACAATATCTAGCAGTCAGGAAGATGAGATTCTCCCATAAGGTAGCCAGCCATCTCATATGAATGTATGAACACTATGAGTACCTACTGGATACTAACCGTGCCATGAGTAGCATCCCCTTCTCCCTTTCTGGGTACCATTTGGCACATGATGTGTACATTTTTTTCTTTACTAAATGCTATATATCTCCACCCTGACCTGGATGGGCAGGCTAGCCTGATTTTATCAGAACTCAGAAAATAAGCAGGGTCAGCAGTGGTTAGAATTTGGATGAGAGACTACCAAAGAGGTTCAGTCAATGGCAAACTCCTCTGTATGTCTTTTGCCTTGAAAACTCTACAGGGTTGTGACTGGATGGTACTGCACTTTCCACTGTATATCTCCAGCTTGAGAATGCAAACCCAAGGAAGGGATGTGGCACTTTTTTTATCTATGGTGATGTGATATGAATAAAGTGCAGTTCGGGAATCTATGACCAATTTATCTGAAAAAGATCTCATATGAACTCAGATACACATACTTCAGCCCAATAAGTTCTTTCCTGAAATTACTGTGACAGTTATCACCGCCTTTCAACCTCTTAGTCTAGATGACTGCTACAATCCTTATACCAACCTAGGGTAAAATAACAACAACAACAACTGGAGGTAAAATAGTTCATTTGAATACTGCACTAATTTATTTCGGCGAAAAATGCCACCTCTGTTGAGTTGTACTATTGCCTGCCTTGTCACTGTTTGTGTTTGTTATAGTCAGGACCACATTTTTCTATCTCTTGAGGCTTCTTGGGAATGGTTGTGCCTTCATTTCCGATTTAAGTCTATTTCTCCTTCAGTTGCTGAATTTGGCTTTTTTTTTTAGCCACTAGTATACTTGAGGAGCTACTTTTGCTAGCTTTTTCAGATTGAGGATGAGGTTTGTTAGTTGGTAAGCAGGGGCTCTGACAAAGTCCTGCAATTTGTCGATTGCTTTTTTATTAATGGATGCAGTACTGTCAGGATCTCAAGGCTGAAACAAATGTGACAGCAGCCACAGGTCGTGTGCTTCCCTGTGCAAATGTTCAATGTGTACCTCTCCATATATAGATGCACTCGCCATGTGAACTGGACTATTTTGAATGTATTAGACATGAATAGGCTGGGTGCATGCCTCAATGATGGGGAGCCTGCACAACACATGGGCCACTGTTGCGTCTCTTTCAGTCCTAAACAGCTAACTAGAAACATACTGAGTAGCTGGCCTCAGTGAAATGAGTGGGGTTAGAGTACAGGCTGGATTGTACCCGCTTACATTGAATAAGAAATTAATCCAATTTCTGATTTCATTTCTTTAATGCATATGCATTCAAATAAAACTCGGAAACTACGTTCAAAACCAAGTAGATGTGTATGGCTGTCCAATGAAAACTGCCATGTTTGGGTGCCGTCATTGCTGAAATGCCTGCTGTACTGACGTAAAACTCCCATAAGGGAATTATTTGCACAGAATTTGTGTGCAAGAGTTCTAATCAGAAGGACACTTCAAGGTTTGCCGACTGCTATACAAAAATGTGTCAGCTGTCTTCAGATGATGTTGATAAGAAATTTTTGGTTTAATTTAGTGGGATTAGAAGCGAGGTGCAAGGTAACTTCTGGTATGCCAGTTGTACTGGGCAAATTTTTGCACTCTCAGAGGTTATAAGCAATCATTGGCGTTGATATCCTTCATTTATGGGAAACACTTACCATTCTGGTCTGGTACAGGCAACCTGAATGACACGTGCGGTGTGTTTTTCTCAGTCAAAAACAAAATATTGAGCCCTTAGTAGATGTTCATTTTAACAGACTGCCTCAGAGTGCAAGCAGCCTAAATATAGCAAGAACTGAAAAGGAAAAGGTAGGTTTAGCTTACTCCAAACAAGCCAAGGAGTGGTGAAGTATAACTGTTTCTCAAAGTGACTTATGTAAAGAATAATTGCTTAAGAAAAATGGCCTGAGTCTCCTGTGCAAGAATGAACTGGCGATTCCCTACCAAACTCTTCTGTATCTATGGCCAGGATTTTTTTTTTTTTTTTTTAAAACACCTTACAGAAATAGTTCAGACTTCCCAAAGGGGTTTCTCAGACGCTAGCCCCCAATCGCAGATGGGAAGCTGCTTTTGAAGTGGAGCTGCTGCTTACAGAAAAAGAAGTTAAAAGACTCACAGGGCATGCCCAAACTCAAAGTGGCCCTTTGGATACCTGACTGTGCATTGTAGGCAGACGAAGTGGCAGGCAAGGTAGCTGTGGTCAGCTGAGAGTCCATGTGTATGAGGTCTGTTTTCCCAATGGACTCTGCTCTCCTTGTATCCCAGCCTCCTTACTTGCTAAACAGCCTTATTTTATTGCAGCCTCTCTCCCGGCTCCTTTCTCAAACCCTGGCCATCCATCAATTCCAAGGCATCAAGCCTGTTGTCTTATGACCACTGCAGGTGTGCAGAACAGCGCAAGCCTGGCAAAGGGAGGAGATGCTTAGAAACAATTGCTCAGGCGATGCAGTGTTCTGCGTTACATGCCACCGCCCTATCTGGCCTCCATTCCTTGACATGAGAATGCCTAACAGGCAATTTGTTTAATTGGATGGCTGCACTTGGGAGACTTTTCTTTTGAAATACAGATATCATAATTGCATATGTCTTCCAGAGAGGATCCACAAAAGAATTTAGGGATGCAGTACTAAGTTACTCTTACTAAACAGGGGGAAAAAAAGAAGAAGTTCCATACAAATCCCTTTCCCTCTTCTCTCAGATGTTTTAACAATATCTTTCAGTTGATAATAAACCAAGGCCCTCTGTCACACTGATACCCAAAGGCTACATTTTCAGAGGTGTTCAGCTTCCCTTCTGGCTGGTGAGCTCTACACAAAACTCACTGTTTGTGAAACAGCTGGAAATGCTGTGTGCTTCAGTCTTTTGAAATGTGGGACTCCATTCCTGAGAGTCACTTACCGGTAGTCTTTTTACTTGAAAAGCTGCCTTTGTTTTAGTGTTCCAAGGAGAACTAGACTGGACAGAAAGTCTTTCACTGAAACCAATAGGATTTTCTCTGTCTGTTATAGGATATATTTGCCTCCTGCTTTTGCCTAGTGGGTAAGAGTGAGTGGGGTGTGGTCTGTAATATTTAGATTTCTATCCCACTGTTCCTTCAAGGAGCATATATGTCACCTTCCCATTTTGTCCTCATAACAACCTTGTAAAATGGGCTATGCCCAAGATCACTCAGGGAGTTTTATGATAGAGATCTAAACCCAAATCCATCTGGTCCTAGACAAACTATTACACCACGCTGGCTTTCCACAGCAATCTACGCTCCTAAAATAGTTCTAAGCCTTGCTGGTATTCCTTCCTGCCTTTTTTTCTTGACCTCTGCCTAAAATCCAGAAATAACTTTTCAGTGCATTTTTCCATTCCAGCAGTATGCCAGCTTTACCCATTTCCAACTGAAATGCTCTGTTCATTGCAGCTTTTCTCCCCCCGCCCCCGCACTTTGGCACTATTACTTGTCTCCCCTTTTCGAAGTCACTCTAATCCATTGCTCCTTGCTAAGAAAGCACAGCTGCATCAAGCACTAGCCAAGTATCTTTAATAAACTGTCATATTCATTTATCTTCCCAAGCAGCCTACGGTTCCTGTTCCAATTGTGTTGCTGCAGTTTAAGATTAGTTATTGTTTAACATCCATCATATGTAAAGAGAGTCGTCCTTCCCTACTTAACTCTTGACCAGAGAGCAATAGCCAGGGCTTGTCACTTCCTTTGTCTCTGTTTGTGCGTGTGGAGGAGGACAGATAAAAATTTTCAGGCAGAGACTTTTCCTGTTTTTTCTTCAGCAAGGAAGCAAGCCATATATGATAAAAGATACACACATATACAGACAGAAACAAGCTAGGCACAGAGATAAGAAAATCTATTATAGAGTATTTGATGTGGACTTAAGAAACTTGAATTGCTCAGCTGTAGACCCACTGGGTGGCCCAGTGTCTCTGTCAATAAGAAGAGGAAGAGTTGGTTTTTATACCCCACTTTTCTCTAAGGAGACTCAAAGTGGCTTACAATCACAATCCCTTCCTCACTCTACAACAGGCACCTTGTGAGGTCGGTGGGGCTGAGAGAGTTCCGAGAAAAGTGTGACTGGCCTAAGATCACCCAACAGGCTTCATGTGGGGGAGTGGGGAATCAAAGCTGGTTCTCCAGATTAGAGTCCTCCGCTTTAACCGCTACCGCACACTGGCTTTCGTGGTGTCATCCCTAGACATCATTTCCTGGGCCTCTAGTTATAGCTGGAAGACTGGCGGACCCTAGGGATACCAACAGGCCCAGAGAAAAATGTTCTCTCCTTCTAACAGATGTTTAATGTGTGGAAATGGGCAGCTGAAGCTTCTCATGGCATGGAGTTAAATAACATCACCTGGTAAAAATACAGTTTATTGAGCCTTTATTAAAGGGACATTTTTTTCTCTAGGTGTGTGGCCACCCTGTGTGAGCAAAATCAATACTTAAGTGAAGTAAAGTTCCAACTGATGGCCTCTCCCACAGAATGAAACGATGTTTGGTTTTATTAAACAGGATCTTTCCTCATTATAAAGTTTTCCATCAAGTTCCTTGTACTCTTAACCTTGACACACAGAGTGTGGTTATTAGGTTCCCTGGTGCCAATTAAAATAACTTCTCCAGGACTCAAATGATTGGCAATTTGGATGGGAAGTCTAGGAATTACAATATTGATGGACAGAAGTCTTCCATTTGTCACAGAAGCCTGGTGCACATGACAACCGCACACATTCACTGAATGCACAGGGATGGACAGTGGGAGTGAGCACACTGGCCTGTCCTTCTGCCTCTGCGCAAACACCCGTTTCTGCAGGGGTGACCCTGCAGAGGAAGGGGCTGTGGGAACTCTCCCTCCTCATAATCAGCAACATTGCAAAACCAGCGTAGGTGACCATAGGGGAGGGAGCCGCTTCCTCGTTGTGGTGGCCTCTAAAGGGGATCAGGCAATCGCATGGAGCCAGGGGTGGGGCCAGCGTGCTTGCTCCCACTCTCCCTCTCCGTGAGTCCAGTGAATGCATTGGGCTGTTGGGTGCACTGGGCTAGAGTCAGAGGTGTATAAACATGAAATATTACCACAGTTGTTTCTTCTATTCCAGGGGTCTCCAATGTGGAGTTCAATGGTGCCGTGGCACTCACTGGCTCCTTTCCTGGCACCTGCCAAATGATTTTGGAAAGTGGATGGACCACGTGGGACTTTTTGAATTTTTTGATGTTTATGGTATAATGCATAGAACTTATGGTGTGTGTGTGTAAAGTGCCGTCAAGTCGCAGCCGACTTATGGCGACCCCTTTTGGGGTTTTCATGGCAAGAGACTAGCAGAGGTGGTTTGCCAGTGCCTTCCTCTGCACAGCAACCCTGGTATTCCTTGGTGGTCTCCCATCCAAATACTAACCAGGGCTGACCCTGCTTAGCTTCTGAGATCTGACGAAATCAGGCTAGCCTGGGCCATCCAGGTCAGGGCAGAACTTATGGTAGAACTTCTATTAAAATCATCAGATTTTTGAAGTTTGAATGTATTTTTATAATTCAAGTGGCGGTTGACAGTAACATCCCTACATCAAATTTTGTTCACTTAAAAAAAATCATGTCTGTTCCTGCCAATAGCCAGTCAGAATCTCTTTCTTATTGTACATATATGCAAAGAGTTGTCGCCAGTCCTTCAGTACTGACTGCCATTGTCACAAGTCATAATGGAGGATAAAATGGCTAGAGCATTGTCCCTAAGTGATGATGCCACTTCTGGGTCACGGTGGAAGTGACATCACCTCACCACCAATGATGGCGATGCCCCCTCTCCCCCACCACTAAGCAGCAGTGGGGGAAGAGGGCTGCTTGCAGGAGGTCTCCTGCCGATCCAGGAGCCCTGGCAGCCCTGGCAAGAGATCTGTTAGGCTTATGACAGTTTTCGTAGGCTGAAAGCCTGACATGCCAGTGACATTCTCTGAAAAGAAGTTTGGTTGTTTTTATTTCCCAGTGGTTTCCGATGCAACCACATGGCACATTTTTAAGCCTTAAGAATACATTGCCATTAGAAGTAATTTGAGATGATTACCTTTTCTTCCTTCCGTTATGTCAATACCAATGTAGTGACTGATATTTCAGTTTAAGTTTACCAGGCACGGTTCCTCTGTGCACTTCTATTCCATTTGCATTTTTCCTTGGCAGGGGAACAAGAAGGAACAAGTTTGAAAAGCAGCATTGACATTTCTAAAAAAGAAGGAAAGAAACAAACAAAAAATAAGCATGCATTTGGTGATCCAAGCAAATTCCTTGAATAACTAAGAACATTTTTCTTTATATGACCAAGTTACTTTTTTTTTTTTTGTAATGTTAATGCTGGAATCGGGTTTGGAAAGGAGACGAGCTGCAGGATGCTGCACTAATGAGTAAACAGGTGTCACTCTCCTAATAAATCAGGACGGAACCAAAGCTCCAAGGGAAAGTTGGTAGACAGATTTCATGAAATGGGTTTCAGCTCCGTTAAAGAGTGTTTCTCATGAAGAAAGACATTAGCTTGAATACAATTTCTACCAGCCGCAAACCCCAAAGAATAGGCATTTCACAGTTGTAGGCTTTGTGACCCCGGTATAAACACTGGGCCGTTTTTCTTACCACACATTTTACCTTATGGAATGTTTTCAGGTTGTCCTCTGCGGACATGCCATCACAGCCATATTTTTTAATAGGGATCTTGGCTAGGATAAATCTAGGCTGGGCATAAACTATATAAGAAGAGGGCAACAGATGTGGCTTTACAATGTAATATAACAGGGGGTTTGTTTGTTTGTTGTATTCTTCATTTGGAGTCCTAGAAGAGGAGGGATTCTACATCCTTTAGACAGATTTTCCCCCTTTCCCTGCTTGAACAGACAAAGGATTCATACTAATCACTTGTCAGAAGGGAGACTTGGGTAGAGACATTTCCACAAGCCTAGCTGCAGGTTTGTGTCCTGCCAGCAGAACTGTCCACACGTGTGGGGGATAAAATTAACAGTGCTGGAACTATGTATGCAACTCAAGTTGTTGCACTGGGGGAAAGCTGGAAGATTTCCCCTCTTGCAGCAGCATCTAGTGTGCATTACATATTGTTCATAAGAGAGGTTAATATTTCAGCCCAACAATCCTGACATTGTTAATTTAGGAGAAATCTTAAATTTGTTTCTAATAGCTGGATTTTTCTGCTGCGGATTCATGTTCATGGAACTTATGCTGTTATACTAGCCGGAAGGGAGCCCAGCATGATATGTTGCTAAATAGGTATTAAAGCAAAAGAGAATCTAGTTTGCATGTGGGATTTCAGGTTTTCAGTGTCAGCAGGCCCAGAAATGTCTTTCCTCCCTTCCACGCTAAGGGTGCCTGACAGTAAGGATTGACTTGTCAATTAATTTTGGTGCTGATTTAAATCTGTGTGGGAGCCTAGACATCAATCTGACATGGAGCTGACCAAGAGAGTTGCTAACAGGAGTGGAAAATAAAGACCTTAGACCTTGCACAGGTTCTGAGATCACTATCAAGTCCTTCTAATAAGCAAAAAAAAATGACTGAAGATTTCCCAATAAAACTACAAGGCAGAGTACAGCATGCAGTTCAGCCCTTTCAGAACTATGGTAGTCATTCATCCTTGTTTTTTTTTTAACCAGATAGTCCTCTTTCTGAGTTTCAGTCCTGGGCCCTGTAAGAAATTGCTAATAGATAACATAAATCTGGCTTTTGTAGTGAGGAGAGTACAACACTGGAAGGGGAGGTAAGTGGACACATGTCTAGGGACAGCACTTAGAAATGGAAACACAGGCACTTTCACTCCAGGCCTTGGGTGAAAGTCCATAGCTCTAGCTCTGCGGAGGGGCCTCACGTGCAGCAGGTTGTAATTAGCATAGAGCAGCAGCAGATGCCCGGGTCTGCATGCACACACCTCCACCATCCTCATACATTGCCCAAAGAAGATGGGGGTCTGTATTTTGGTGGTGAGGCAGGGGAGGTGCTGGTGACAGAGCTGGTGACAAAAAAAACAAAAATCTCCTGCCTCCACATGCGCCATCTGAGCGCAGGGGGTTGTGCCCCATTTATATGTCCAGTGCCCATGTGTGGTGGCTTGTTGTGCATGCATGCTACTCTTCCTTGGAGGGGTGAGGGGGTGAGAAAGCACGAGCAGCCCTGGTAGGGCAGGGAGGGTGTGTGTGCAGCAACTAGCAAAGGCTAGTGAGGAAGGCTTTTGGCTCCCTCCTGCCTAAAAAAGCCTCTGTTTCTGTAGCTGGGGCGTATGCACATTCCTGCTCCTTCCCCAGTGCCCAGTTCTGTTGCTCCAAAGCTGCCTCCATCTGCGCCACCCGAGCGCAGGAGGTTGTGCTCCATTTCTGTGCTTGGTGCCTGAGTGTGGTGGCTTGCAGGCATGAGCCACTCTTCCTCAGAGGAGATGGGGGTTAAGAGAGCGTGGGGTGGGGGATGGCATAGCAGGCACTTTTGCTGCCTCCATCTGTGTTGCGCCTGGGGGGGAGTGTCAAGATGGCAACAGAATAACATCCTCAGATAGAGCCTCCTCCGTGTTGCACCTAGGGCAGGTGCCCCTGTTGGCCCCCCATAGATCTGGCCCTGGTGCAGCGTGTACTTTTTTGGATATATAATTCTTTTCTGGACCTGAGCATGGTAGAAAGTCTGACTGAATGCAAAAAAAGTCATTTCCTACAACTGGAACCTTAGTAGTTGGTTTGCCAGATCCTAGTTAGGAAATATTGGAGATTTTTAGGGTGGAGCCCTGGGAAGGTGGGGTTTGGGGAGAGTATAATGGGGTATAATGCCATAAAGCCCACCTTCCAAAGTGGCCATTTTATCCAGGTGAATTGATCTCTGTTGCGAGAAGATCGGTTCTAATAGTGGGAGATCTCCAGCCATCACCTGGAGGTTGGCAACCCTACTTGGTAGCTCAGAGAAAATTTTGCATTGTTGGGTAATCAGTACATTCTCTCATGCTTAGATCATCTCACCTATTATGTTAAAAAAATGGGGTGGGCTTCCTTTATTCCTCTGCATTAGTCCGACTTTGGCATCTCAATTATCATTTACATAGATCCGCCCCACATCTCCTAGACTCATGTTAAATTTGTTAGTAGAAACAAAATTCTTCTAAAATGTTGTCATAGGACTGGTGTCTCCCACAATAAGGTAATTCCAATATTGTGCCACAAGAGCCATATAGTATAATTTATTTAAATATATCTTTACCCTGCCCCCCGCCCCCCCGCCCCCAGGAACTCAGGGCAACATACAGGGTTCTCTCTGCCTCTCCATTTTATTCTCATCACAGTCCTGTGAGGGAGGGTAGGCTGGGGGAGAGTGAGTAGCCCAAAGAAAGTTGCATGGCGAGTGGAGATTTGAACCTGTGGCTCCCTGGTCCTCGTTTAACCTTCTAACGACTACACCATATTTCGTATTATTGGAATCCCTCCACTGACATCTTTTTGGTCATTTGGAGTGTTCAGTATAGGACAAATTGGATGAAGGATGACATATTTATCTCACAGAGTTAAGGTAGCACTATATATATTTTTGTTCAGCCCCCTTTTTTAACAAGTGTGTTCCACACACTGGCTCTGCAAATTCAAAGATTAAATGATTCTATTAGTTAAAGCCAGTAACAGGAAACGGCGTGATGTTTTAATGATTCTTTGCCCTTGAACATTCAGTCTCCACTGGTAGCATTTTAATGTGGCCTACAACATTAAACAAGTCTTCACTAGCTTTTATGCTTTGATTTCCCTCTTCTGAATCTTCCAGGGCCTTTTCAGTTTTCTTCAGTTAATTTGCTCCATTCTGAAGGCATAGAACATTTAATACAGCAGCATTTTTAATATAGGACACTATTTTAAATGCACAGGTTGATTCAGAAGCATGAATCGCTTATCATGCTTCTGAATTCCTTAGCTTAAAGCAACAGCTCCCGCTTAACGGGAGCTGGGTTTGGGTGGCTGCACCGGGAGCCAGAGGTCCGGCCCAGATTTGGCCTTGTCCATCGGGGATGGGGGGAGAGTTCAGGAGAAGGCCACTGGCGGTGCGCCTCTCCCTCACAGCTCCCGATGGGCAGCAGCTGGTCAGGCAAATTACGGCGGTGGCAGCAGGCCGGAAGGAGCCGGCTTCACTCCGCACCATGTGGAGTGTGTGGGGTGTAATGGCGGCAGCCAGCTGTGCACCGGGTGTCTGCGCAGCCCACCGTTTGAATGAGCCAATCAGGGCCCAGGTGCCTCGTTCCTCCCTGGCCAGTGGCAAAACAGACCTGAGGTTTGTACTTGGGGCTGCCGGCCAGGTATTTATTACCTGCACTTCTAGCCCAGCCAGTCCTCTGCTGACTTTGTTCCGCCCTCCCTCCCTATATTCAATGTCTAAGAATTTTGTCACAACTTTAAGGTTGGCGGTTTGGGCATGGGGCCTTATCCTTTGGGGAAAAGCTGGCCTGTGTGCCCCCTTTCCCCATGCTGGGGACCCCAATAAGGGGTTTTGGAGGAGGCCCAGTTGGACATGCCCAGTCGGGGGCTGGAGGGATGGCCTCCTCCCTAGTGGCAGTGGACCCCGCAGTGGCTGCCGTCCAAGTGGGTCCTGGATACTGCCATATCAGGCTGCACCCAGCAGGGGGCTGGACGCAGGATACATCAGCTGGCATTCGGGTCAGCTGATGTCAGGATACCGCCTCCATGTTTGCCAATGCCTAATGCTGTAACCAATAAAGTTGTGGCCAGTTTCAATGCAACCATGTTTGTACTGTGATTTGTATACTACTTAACTTTGCATGCACAGTGGTTTGGGGTTCTGGGCAAACACTGTTGGTTATGGGCAGGGGGTGGGTGGGCTACCCCATGGGAGGGGCCGGTCCTCTGGATCCCCCACTTGGCCTGGGCCTGCAA
This sequence comes from Euleptes europaea, assembly GCF_029931775.1. NCBI lineage: Eukaryota > Metazoa > Chordata > Lepidosauria > Squamata > Sphaerodactylidae > Euleptes > Euleptes europaea. The sequence continues at coordinate 72,139,054 of NC_079315.1, forward strand.
GTAATGTGTGATGGCATTGATCTTTCCTAAAGCATAGTCTGTTTGTTCCAGAAAAATGAGGAGTGAGTTACATACCTCATTGCTCTGCACATCAATTTAAATGCAGAGATTCTGTAACCTAAATGATGCACACACTATAGCCCTGTTCACACGATCCAGTGAACGCCCATGCATCCTGCATGTACATGCCTATATCTGTTTGTAAAAAAGAGCAACTGTGCATTCATTTTACAAATGACACTGGGGACCAGTACCTGTATAAATGTGTGCTTTCAATAACACATTCAATGATACAAGCATTGAAAGTAGCATGAGAATTACTCAATGCACGTATAAACAAAAATCATGTACACTGTACACGGATTGTATGTGCATTCACTGTAACGTCTGAACAGGGCTTTTGAAATTGACCCATTTAAAACAACTTTCAGCACAGTCTTCATATGGCACTGATAGGTGCTGAATAGTTCTCGGGATACAAACTTTCAGATGAATCATAATTCCAACACGTGTAAAAACCCAAGTTTAGGTTGAAACTCTGTAACTCTTAGACATCTAATGCAAGATACATGTGACACGAATCAGGTTATGGGTGCCTGGTTGTAGTCACGTGTATGATTGGGAACTCACTTTCAATGTGTTCCATTGCACTGTTTGGCTTAGGAGCACTGTGAGGTGGGAGGAGGGGCAACAAACTTCCCTCCCACACCATTTTCATCAGCAGAAACAGCTTTGGGAGGAGCTCCATGTGTCCATCCCAGGAAGCCTGAAGCCTCTCCCTTTCACGGTTTCCCCAAGCTGAACAATGCAGTGGAACACTTTGAAGGTGAGTTCATACTTGTGACTACAAGTAAGGTTGGGTACTAGGGTAGCTAGCTCCGGGTTGGGAAATACCTGGAGATTTTTGGGGCAGAGCTTGAGGAAGGCGGAGTTTGGGGAGGGGAAGGACTTCAGTGCCACAGAGACCAATTGCCAAAGCGGCCATTTTCTCCAGGTAAACTGATCTCTATCGGCTGGAGATCAGTTGTAATAGTGGGAGATCCCCAGCTACTGCCTGGAGGTTGGCAACCCTATTGGGTATCCATGGCCCAACTCATGTCTCATGTATTGCGTATTTCAGCCTTAAAATTCCCTTAAAAAGGGAAGCAGATGTTCCTGAAGGGGTATTCTCAACATTTTTACAGCCATATCTGTTTTTTGTTTTATAACTCACTAGTCTTCAACACTCATAGCAGACAATGTTTTCTTCTCACAAACATCCGGCCATTATGATTCCTTCTTTACAAATAGGGAAATGAAACCAAACTGACTCCCTCAATGCTTCCGTTGAACTCCATTATAGAACTTGTATTTGAATCCTAACCTATGCCTGTAATGTTGACCAATTAGTGGAGCCTCTGTTGGGGACTCCAGCATCTTCTGAATAAATACCAGTAAGTGCTATTCAAGCTACCATGTCTTTCTTGGGGAACAGATCAAGGTGGTCCAAGTACAAAATGTTGGCATTGGCAGTGATCATTTCTGGATCTTTCCATCCTTTTTGGAGCTCATCTATTTACCCTTCAGAAAAGATTGAATATGTTATGTGTTGTGCATAACTAGTATATTAAGCTTTTCTCAACATGGACTTCTGTAATTCTTTTGGATTGTTGTCAGTGTCTATTGTGAAAGTATACTTCTTTATGAAGACATTCCACAGTTGCTGTTACCTTCTCTCTGTATCAGCCACATCCAGCTCTTTGTGCCTAGCTAAAGGAACATTTTGTTTGTGAGCCTCAGAGTACATTCCTGACAATAGTGCTTCATGAATCACAAACCTTTATGATAAAACTGTCTGTGACGCTGTATAATAAATGAATAAATAAAGCCCTAAACCAGATTTTCAAATTTAGAGACAAATGTGGTCTTATTCCAAATGTATATGTAGATATGATTCTTTATTTAAAGGAAAATTAAGTGTGAGCAATTAGACTTATGTGGGGCATAGAATAGATAGAGTACCGGGGGGTGGGGGGAAACAGCCACAGAATAAAAAGAGTATTATAAATTACAGTAAATCCTCAGAAAGGGCAAATTAACTTAGACAGCCTAGGGCTCTGATGCATTTCATGCTAATGTATGTTTCTTTCTTCAGCTATGAAAAAATGGAATTATTTAAGAACGTAAAAATTGCCTTCCTAGATAAGACCAAAGTCCATCTAATTCAGCATGGTGTTTTGAACAGCAGTGAGTCATTTCCCCCCCCCCCTTTGGCGAAGATTTTATATTGCCTCTAGGGAAGAGCAGATTTCCCTGGTTCAGTTTCCTTTATCTTCCAGAATCTCTATGTCCTGTACACTGTTCTTTAAATCTGGTTTAACAGAAGATTTCTGCAATTAATTTTAGAAAAAGATCAGGCAATTTGCAGCAATTTTCAGTTCCTTGAATTTTCAACTCCCCCTTTGCATTATTGATGTGCACATGCACATTTGGTAAAATGCTGCAAAAAAAAATTCACCCCCTCGATCTGACCTTATATATGTCTGCATCAAGGCTGTAGTTTCCATAGGTAAAACATCTCACAAGAAGTTTTATATAACTTGTAATTGTATCAGTATTGTTGTTATTTATTTAAACATTTATACCACATTAATGTAAAATTCCCAGAGCAGCATTTTCTCAGTGTGTGCATGCACATCATTAATGCGGGGAGTGGTAATAAAACATAAACTGAAGTGGAAGCTGTAGTAAACTGCACATGTTCAGCACTCTCTACAGAGTGGAGATTTAAACAAATGGAAAGTCCCTGGTGCCTCCACTTCAGAAACATGGTCAGGTAATTTTGAATTTGAAAATCTGGGAATAAATTCAAATAAGGAGAATATCTGCAATTGTCTCCAGGATTGTAAATGACCCATATACCTTCTGCAAATGGTGGCCAAGGCAGTTTAACCCGCCCTCTCCCGAGGCAGAACAGTTATTCATAAAATAAACTTAAAGGCAAAGGCAGCCCCCTGTGCAAGCACCGGGTCATTCCTGACCCATGGGGTGATGTTGCATCCCAACATTTACTAGGCAGACTATGTTTACGGGGTGGCTTGCCATTGCCTTCCCCAGTCATCTACATTTTACCCCCAGGAAGCTGGGTTCTCATTTTACTGACCTCAGAAGGATGGAAGGCTGAGTCAAGCTTGAGCTAGCTACCTGAAACTCACTTCCATCGGTATTACACTCAGGTCGTGAGCAGAGCTTGGACTGCAGTACTGCAGCTAACCACTCTGCACCATGGGGCTCTCAAAATAAACTTACAGGACAAAAAACTATACACATTTTTTATATTTCACACAAAATTCAATTCCTATGAAAGTCCATCTAAAAATGAAGATTATGTGCCTCAAAAGTGGAAGTGCATTAAAAAGCTTTTCGCTGTCCACAGGCAGACATGCTAGGGGAATGTATTCCAGAGTACCAATATAATTTTCTTGTGGGAAAGGTGAGAGCAGTGAGATTTCTCCTTCACCTGTGCCCTGCCCTTCAAAGTAGTGTATGCTTGCCACAAGGTGGCAACCTAAATCAGTGCCATTAACCATGATTTTATGTTCAGGGAAAAGCTGCTAAAATATACCAATCACATTTAGGCTTGTATCTTTGTGTCATGATCTGTGCTTGGCAACATTCTTTGTTGTCAGGAAGTCAATATTTTAGCTAGTGGAAAAAGTAGAGTTCAGCTACCGTTTCAACATTCATATATGTTGGGGGGAAAGAGGAAGTGCCATAAAACAAAGGAATGCAGCTGCACTGACTTGGCAGATGAAATGGAATTTTAAATCCAGTGTAAGGAAAAAAAATGCTCTTGTTAAACATCTCAGATGCAAATCTGCTGGCCCCACAGGCACACTGAAAAGCATAGGAACCCAGTCAGTAGAAGTGAGTGTACCCCTTCTTTGCTGTCTGCAGCCATGGTTCCTGGCACCCAGCATCACAACCAATGTGCAGTTTTAGAGGTGAGGCCCCTATATAGGGTTGCCAGCTCCAGGTTGGGAAATACCTGGCTATTTTAGGGGTGGAGCCTGAGGAGTGTGGGATTTGGGGAGGGGAGGGACTTCAAATAAGCCATTTTCTCCAGGTGAAATAATCTCTATTGACTGGAGATCAATTGTAATAGCAGGAGATCTCCAGCCACCACCTGGAGGTTGGCAAACATACCCCTATACCATGGCCTCAATCTGAACTCCCCCCCCCAGCTGCTATGTAGCAATAAAAGTGTCCAAGAGCAGACCTTCTCTCAGACTTTCCTGGAGCACAGCAGGTGACCTTGACCCCAGCCCCAGCTAGGCTGCCAACGGCTCTTCTGGCTGCCCTGATGGCAAGAGGGCAGGCATCACTGAGCCAGGAAATGCATAACGTCTACACATCACTGTGTGGCCCCTTTAAGGAGCTGCCCGCAACAACTGCAGCTGGGCCAGACTGGCCAGGCTATCAAGCAAACATGGACCAGAAGTGGGAGGTCAGGGAAGCTGTTGGGCAGAAGAGGGAGGTCAGGGAGGCTGTGAGCGATTAAGCCTGGTCCATACAAGGGGCCAAATGGCAGGCCAGGGAAGAGGCTCTGGGAGAAAGAGAAGGAGACCCCCTTCCCTCTCTGCATTTGGGACTTTGCCAGCCCCCCAGGACCCAAGGAGGCGGACAGACAGGACCAAACAGTCATGGGCCCCTATGAAAAGCCACACTGGAAACCCACTGACGAACTTACCAGTGTGTATTGTGGTTTGACAGACAATGGAGCTGCATTATACCAAGTTCCATTATTTATCCAACTTGCTCTATGTTGCCACTTCTTAAAATGGTTGTTCAGGGACAGGCAGAGAAAAGTCTTTCCTAACACTTGTTATCCAAGGTTGTTTAATCGTTATTAGGGTTGTGCGTATCGATATACCCAAACCAAAAATAAACCCGAAATTAGCCATTTCGGCAATATTCAGGTTTCAGATAGGCCGTATCCCAAAACCTGGGAATCTTCCCAAAGCTGAATATGGGATTCCTGAAAAAGCCGAATAATAATTCAGCTTTTTCAGGTTCGGCTATTCGCCTTTGCTCAGATGCATGGCTCTGTGCTTTCTCCCATTTTTCTGTCTTTTTCTAAACTTGTTTTGTTAGGGCCCCATAGTTTGAGGTAGGGGTCGGAGCCAACTTGGTCTGACCAACTATCACTTTTCAGTGGATTAATCTGGATCAAGCATTTTTTAATTTTCTTTGAAGCTAGTATTACATCATATTGACTTTTCCCTCACTATTTTTCTACATATGCAGGATCAGCTGCACCCTAAAGTTAATCAAGATCCTGTTCTTTAAAAAAAAAAGCCTATTTAGTTCAAATGTAGGTACACTTTTTTTTTGCTGACAAGTCACAGCTGACTTATGGTGACCCCGCAGGGTTTCCAAGGCAAGAGATGTTCAGAGGGGGTTTGCTATTGCCCAGTATTCCTTGGAGATTTCCCATCCAAATACTTGCCAGGGTCGATGCTGAGAGTGTGTGACTGGCCCAAGATCACCCAGCAAGTTTCCATGGCAGAGAGGGGATTTTAACTTGGGTTTCTCAGATCCTAGTCCAACTCTTTAACCACTACTCCACACTGGCTGTCTAGATACACTTTACAGTGAGCAATACTGAATCCATGGCTGGCTCTACAATGAGGTGAAACAAGATGATGGTGGACTTTTGTGGGTGGTGGTGGTAGCTTCAGTCACCTTGCCTTGTCACAATGATACTGCCCATCTCCAGGAAGTGTTCAGCTAATCTTCCCGACTTGTTCTCCGGGTGCCTTAAAGACAGTCCAGCAAGCCAAGCATGTGTGATGGAGCTTCCTGAACTTAGGGAATGTGTGACTTGGTGCATTGTCTTTTAAGACACCGGGAGAAGGAGCTGTGGGTCTGGGATGAGGGCAAGGATGGTAAGAGGTGGCAGTGTGGGAGGATGGGGCATGCAGTGGGAGGGGTAGGCAGAGCGGGCAATGGCCATATCCCTTTTTGAACTGCTAGTGATTCAGCTCTAGGATACTGTTCTTGACTCCACTGGAATAAGCTATTTGTTCCTGTTTACTTCAATAGGATTCAGACCGTACCTGTAATTGATGTTGCAGGGTTTTTAAAATCTGAATAATAGGAAGATGGATGCTTGCCAGTAGATGTAAGCCTTGCATTGAGTAAGGAACATTCTGCTATCAATTAAGTCAGGATCATAATATTTTGTTTATTCAGAGCTAGAGCTAATCCCCAGCAGATACAGCTCTAGTTGACATTTCATTTTTGTAGTGGAATATTTTACAGATTTACATTTATCTTAATCTCTCTGAAAGATTATGAGTCTTGTATCTTGTGGCAGATCAATTATAGGGAGCACAGTGGAAGCAAATTAAGTTCACATCAGAACTCGCAAACAGAAAAGTTGTTGATTTTGCAACAAGCTTTATCAGAATGGTTGTCTAATCTACACAGTCATTTTTCATACCAATAGGGCAACAACAATAATAAGTAATGTTGTTGTGTTTGCAATTCTCCCAATTCTAATTAACTACTAAGTAACAGAGGAATAGAAAAGACCAGCAAGATAAAATGATCCTTGTTCTGGATCAATAGAACTTACCCTACTCCAAAGGCAAGAGAGGCCCATCTTCACTACAATCCCGTAGGAAACACTTGCCTTTCCATTGGTCTTCATGGGTAAGGTTGCCAGCTCCAGGTTGGAAAATACCTGGAGATTTTTTGGGGCGGAGCCTAAGGAAGGTGGGGTTTAGGGAGGGGAGGGACTTCAATGCCATAGAGTTCAATTGCCAAAGCAGCCATTTTCTCCAGGGAAACTGATCTCTATCGGCTGGAGATCAGTTGTAATATCAGGAGATCGCTAGCTAGTACCTGGAGGTTGGCAACCCTATTCATGGGACAGAATCATGGCCTGTTCTGCATGTGCAGTAGAATGTGGTGCTAGAATGGACTGTGTCCCTTCAAACTGCAGAGCAGTGATGCTATTTTGAATGCTCCATTAAAAAAAGCACACACCACTCTATGAGTAAAAAACTAACTAGTGCATCAAAAATCATTGTTTTAGCCCAGACCACTCTTTGCTTTGTCTGTTTCTTAACTTGGGAGTTGTTTAAACCATGCAAACATTCTGTTTGTTACTCTTTCCTTTAGTAGGAACTTGCACAATTCCATCTATCACCCAAAAATTCTCCCACCTTATTCTAACCATATTATGTTATCTGTAAAGACATGTAGGCCCGGAAATGTGTAAACGAACACCTGTACACCTCTTAAATATACATGTTTTGTAAACAGAGGTCCCCTTGCTTATGCTGTCTGCTTCTCAGCAACCATCCCCGAGCATTAAGTTCCCTGACCTTATAACAAGGCCCATCCAAGCATCTGCTTTTTCCTTTTGTCACTGTTTTGTACTTTCCTGTGCTGCCATCTGTGGTCACGGAAGCCCTGGACTTGATTGCCCATGCCTCCTTGTGTTTCGAAGCATATATGTGATGAGGGCACAGGGTTGAAATTGGGCCGTGACACTACTGAGAGCAACAGCTGCTGGGGATGCTTGAATGGTTCAGTTCAGGTTCTGTTTACCAGCTGCAAACATGGAACTGATTTTTCAACAGATTATTCATCAACCTGTTCATGGCTGTTTGGCAGAACGCTTCAGTTGTATTCCTTCCCAATACTACAGTACAGTGCAATCAGCTTTTTGCACTTGTTCTGCAGGCCATTGTTGAAATAGACAAGTCAGCAGTATAAATTGGTCATAAATAAAACTGTCTTTAAAAACTATCATTCCGTTCAGCACAGTCTGGTTGATCGGCTCAGGACTGCTGCTCATGGGCAAACTTAGTAAGTTCAAGTGTCAAAAATGTTTGCAGGAAACTTTGCAGCATCTGTAACAGCTACATGGGTTGCGTGCTGCTGCTGAGCAATCAGGGATTGCGCAGACATCTTCAGGATTACATTTCTTTTTATAGCGTAACCTAGGAAGTGAGAGCTGATACATATGTTATACCTGATACATATGCATATACCTGCTTACATTAATGATCTGCTTGCATGAGTAATATAATATCAAAAAAGAGAACTTTTGCAAGTTTGCTATGAACTGAGCTTTTTCTAATTGAAGAAGAGGAGCTGTGCAATTATTTTTGTACAGTCTGAAGATAAATGACTAGCAATCCAAACCAAAGGAATTAGACATTCCCTTCCTCATCCTCCCTAGACAGTTCTGCATCTTTCTCCATCTGCAACCAAAGGTACTCAAGTGCTATATTCATTAAAGTTCTCTTTTTCCTGACAGGTGAGTTTTAATCAATGGCAGGGGGCTGAATTTCTCAAACTTCCTATTCCCATAGTGAATTTACCTCAGCAGCCTGCCACTATATTAATTGAAAATATAAATCATGGGTCTTCATGCTTGTGTGGCTGTATGAAGGTTTTTCCCTTTAAAAATAGTGTATTATACATAAATATTAGTGAATAAATCACCAAGCATGAATCTAAAGTATGTTTGCACTAAAAATTAAAAAGATACTAAAATCATAGTATTCTGGACAACCTGAGGTATTCATTTTGGTATCTTTTTTATTTAGCATTTTGGTTTTATTTCAAAATGGGCTTTTATTTGTATAGTTTTTGCTCTGCAACCTTAGGCCTACAAACCTAGAGCCTGAATTTCTTGAATACTGTATGTTCCTCTTATTATTAGGTTTGGATAGAAAAAGGCAGGCCAAAATACTTACTCCCTGGTAAATGTACATAAGCATGCAGTGACTAGCTGAGTTTCTATGTACACTTAGGATGAGGACGACATGGTGGGACTTATTTCTGAGTAAACTTGCTTAGGATTGTACTGCTGAGGTGCAATATTAAACAGTGGTCATAGCAACCAGGCACCATTCCGATAGTAATATTTACTTCCATGTAAATAGTATTCCCTATTACTATATATGGGTGTGAAAGTTGGACAATGAAGAAAGCTGACAAGAAGAAAGTAGATTCTTTTGAAGTGTGCTGTTTAGGGTTGCCAACCTTCAGGTAGTGGCTGGAGATCTCCTGCTATTACAACTGATCTCCAGGTGATAGAGATCAGTTTCCCTGGAGAAAATGGCCACTTTGGCCATTGGACTCTATGGCATTAAAGTCCCTCCCCTCTCCAAACCCTGACCTCCTTAGGCTCCATCCCCAAAATCTCCAGGTAATTCCCAACCCAGAGCTGGCAACCCTAGTTGTGTTGGAAGAGAGTGTTACAGATACTGTGGACCGCCAAAAACAAACAAACAAATAAGTGGGTTCTAGATCAAATCAAGTCTGAACTGTCCCTAGAAACTAAAATGACTAAACTGAGGCTATTGTACTTTGGGCACATTACGAGAAGACAAGAGTCACTGGAAAAGACAATAATGCTAGGAAAAGCTGAAGACAGCAGGAAAAGAGGAAGACCCAACATGAGATGGATTGACCCTATAAAGGAAGCCACGGCCCTCAGTTTGCAAGACCTGAGCAATGCTGTTAATGATAGGACATTTTGAAGGACATTGATTCATAGGGTCGCCATGAGTCGAAAGCGACGACATTTAACACACACACACAAATATGTTTAGGGTTGCAATGTAAGATATCCAGCAGTATATATGGAGATACATTAGAGGTTATACTAACAGGACTTTATGGAATAATTGTGAGAAGTACATAATTAAAAAAAATGAACACAAAGAAAAAGGCACATCATATTCACGCTAATTCTGTGCCCATTGCTGTACAATAGTAAAACTTGTAATCTTTTTTTGCTGATGATACAAATTAATTTAACAAATTCTTTAAGGTTATTTGTTGATCTGGAATTAAAAAGGAACCATTGTCATTCATTTAGCTCTCTGCCTAACAACCCCGCTTGATTTTTAGTTAGCCTGGCTAATTACCTTGAAATCCACAGAATGCCTTTCATTCCATCAGATCACAATCAGCCATTCCCCATATGTCATTATATATTTTCACCGTGTAACTAATGACCTTCCCATACAAGCTTCTTATAACCAAATGGTAATTGCAAAATCAGTTATGGGTGTGATTTGAGCAGATCATACACAGATTTGAATACTCATTTGTAGCCTCAAGAAGGCCAGGGAGACACTTGAGGAAGGATTGCTGGTGCCAACCTCTGCAAAGCTTCCGCTTCTCTTCTTTATGAGCAGTTGAGTTCCTTAGAGCCATAGTCCAGGTGGCCAAAACAGCTGTAGGCTTCTCTTGTACTTCTGCCTTCTCTCCTCTTCTTATAGGATTGCCACCTTTTCACCAGGCAGCATTCCTATTCTTCCAAACATTGCATGATAGGCAGGAATTCAACATGTGTTTCTTTTTCCATCACTTCATTCTGTTTGTTATATTGCTGATCCGTGCAAGAAAAAAGTGGCACTTGCTTTTTGCAATTTTTTATTCTGAGTAGTCAGAATGACCTGAAGTTTTCTTCAAGCATTTGGAATGTCTTTCTTTTTGTGAAAAGAGTTTTTGTGAAAAGAGCAGCTTGTTGTACCTCTTGGCTTTTTCTGTTTTTAAATGTAGTTTTTAAATAAAACCTTTGAAAATGAAAGCATTTGGAAACAAAAATGGCAAAAAGAGTGCAAATAAGATAAAAGAAGGGGTGTTTGCCCAACACTGACCATAACTACTTTGGAATCATTGTGTACCCAACTTTTGACAACTCTCAAAAACAACAATGACAGGTCCCACCCCCAAACAACACAGGGATTTCTAAATTCATGGAGCACTCTCTAAGTATGCGGGGAATTTATGAATTTTTTCACATTTGTAAATTCACCATTAAAGAACAAAAGCAAAAATAAAATCGCCCAATGTGAACTGAGCATGCTCCAGGAAGCATGTTAGTTGAAAGCAGCTAAGAAAGAGTGGGTGGGGGGAGTGAGAAGCAAAAGCTGCCCTGCTGACGCCCCTGAGAATTTGTAGAATCCCGGAAGGAAGATGTATGTGAGAAGTCTCCAAATAATTTGTTCCTTCCTCCGCGATTCCTTGTGGGTTTTCCCAGCAAGTTCCCTCTAATAGAAAAGTTGATGGACGAGTGCCTAAAAATACAGTGGCGAAATGGACCCATGCACTCACAATGTAGGGGGTTTTGTACACTTTGGGGGACTTTCTAGCTATGAAGAAAAAAATGTAACTTTGTAAATTAAAACAAGAAAAGTCTCACAATAGCAACTTATGAGAACTGAGTCCATTTGTTGCCCTCTTAATACTGAGTGGAGCTGAGAGTCAGAGGGAAAAGACCTTGAGAGTATCTAGGAGGAGGAGATTTTGAGGGGTCGCATTAGTTTATCCTTTCTCCATCAATTATTCATGGACCCTGAGCATTTCCAAAAATGGCTTCTCTTGAAGACCACTAAAAGAAACTCAAGGGGTCTCCATGTTCCACAGTATTGTGATATTATGTAAAAGAAGATATACCGGTATTAAGACAGGTGGTAACAGTACCCCAAATAGCAATTTTTAGCACGGTGAATGCAATTAAGGTTCTGAGGGTTCTATGCATTTAGTTCAAATTGAAAATGATTACCTATCTTCTCATGCAGCCAGGGTCTGAGGGGGTACATTATGTGCACATCTCTTGATTTTAACATTCAAAATTAAAGCAGCTGTCTTATTAAATAATAATGAACCATTCATTAAAATCTGTGTGATAACAGACAGCAGGTGCATATTAATAGACACTTCGGAAGCAAAACTTTATTATAGTGGGTAAAGTTACAAAGCTACCCAAAAAAGGTCTGAGCATATGTTCGTGCTTGTAAAATTCTGAAGTCCAAGTAATGATTATAAACTATTGAAGAGAAAACAAACCTGATTGCTTTTCATACTTCCTTTCTTTGACAAAACTGTGTATTAAATATTTTCTTCTTAAATCCTTGTTTACAAAGGGATATCCAGAGCCATCTGCCAGATAAAAAAAATATAAAGACTATTATCTTGACATTTTAAGTATATGATCAAGTTTGTATTATCTTTTATGTAAATACCATGGCTTTCTTTGAATGCTTAGCATGCCTTATATAAAACAATGTACAGAGGTTTCATCTGTTTTTCTGAAATTCTGTGTATCTATCTTCTGTGACACTAGTTCTTCACAAAGAGTGTTCAGATGGCTGCTGCCTGCCACCTCCAAAATCCACATGGACTTCAGAGGTAGCAGTAGGGTTGCCAACCTCCAGGTACTACCTGGAGATCTCCTGCTATTACAACTGATCTCCAGGCAACAGAGATCACTTCCCGTGGAGAAAATGGCCGCTTTGGTAATTGGACTCTATGGCACTGAAGTCCCTCCCCTCTCCAAACCCCACCCTCCTCAGGCTCCACCCCCCAAATCTCCAGGTATTTCCACCCCCCGAATCTCCAGGTGTTTCCCAATCTGGAGCTGGCAAACCTAATTGTAATAGCAGGAGATCTCCAGCCACCACCTGGAGGTTGGCAACCCTAGCTAAGCAAGGCTAGCCTATCAGTTTGCTCCAGGCAGGGCACTGAGTTATCGATTAAATAATAATGACCTGTATGAGGGGAGGATAAAGTGGGGGTGCAGAATTTTACTACTGGAAGGGGATTTGCCTAGGGGACATGACAGTGGCTCTGGAATAATTGAGAGATGAAAATTAACATAGCATTTGTGAACAGGGGGAACACAATGGCAACCAGTGCAGTGTAGTGGTTAGAGAGTCAGCCAAGGACAGGGGTGGCTTAGGATCAAATCCCCCTCAAGCTGTGTAGTTCCCTGTGTGACATGAGCCATCATGTTCCTAGATATTGTGAGGATGGGAGAACTGGGTACATTTCTTTGAATTCCATGGTGGAAGGGAAAATATAATAAGTAATAGATAGATAAAACTACTGTGGTATGAAGGGGCTGGGAGCATTAGGCTCCCAGAGAACAAGTAAATCCAGTATAGATGTATATGAAGATGCACATCATGTTCAAACAAGACTATATCCACCCAAGGATGATTCCCTAAAGGGAATTTAGTGCTGCTGCTGTTGCATGTACTTATCGACTTCTAGGAAAGTTCAGCTCATTTCTTTGGATGGCAAATCTTTTGCGAGGCAAATTCTTCCTGCCCTGTCAGTTGCCGCATAGTGTTGACAAGACAAGGAGATCGGTCAAAAGTCTGTTTGGCCTTCTTGATCTCTACTCCAACAAATTCTGAACTGCCTGCCCAATGTCTACTAACCTGGCAAGGCCCACAGTTTGCATAGTTTCACTGCTCACTTACAGAACTGAGCCTCACGTATTGCTTGTGGAGTGCTTTTTGTTTACAATTGACAGGCTAATTGATGCTCTTTCACAGGTTATTATAAGTGTCTGTTTGCACAATACTGCTCGATGTTGCCGTTCATAGTGACAGCAAACCCAAAAAATCATTCATAGTGAGCCATGCTATTTATTGGGTCACATTCATGGGGGGTGGGGAAATAACTTTTTGTTCAGCAGCCAAATCAGTGGCTGATTTTTCTTCAAACAGATGTTCTGCTTCCAGGGGATGTAGGGTGAAGTAAGGGGGCGATACCTTTAATAGTCCCATTTGGTGTAAGGTACCTTTATATGCTCATAAGAACAATGCTTTCTTTCACATTCTGTGAAATGAAGCCTCAATAGATGACCAGAAGTGGATGTGCTCTTCATACCTCTCATTGTCAAATGTAGATAGATGGTTTAATTTAAGTACAGAATTATTAGTTCTTTGTATCACTTGAAAGTGGGATCACCATTCAATTTTGGTTTTGTATTGAACAAAGCTCTTTTAAATCAAAGTAATGGGCAGATTTGTCTATGGAAAAAGGGTGGATGAGGCATTAAAATATGTTCTTTGGAAACATGTTCTACTCATTTCAGTTATATCTGTTTGAAATAGGGGAACTGCTCTTTAAAAGAACCATGATAGCTCTGGGTGGTACCTAGACTCCAAGGAGGAAAGGTAAATTGAATTTTAGAGAAGTCTGAAACAAGGTCATGAGGTAAAGGTTAGGTCATGTAACCAGGGGACGAAAGATTGCTGGAAGAAAATTATCCCTTCCTCCTCAAATAGGAAGGGAATAAATTAATTGCCAGTCTACTTGTATGTCACATGCAATTTATTCGCCTACAGAGTAGTACCTATTTATAGACAAATACATACACCAGAAACAGAACGCCAATTTATAACATAATCTACACTTTTTTGCTTCAGTGCTGATGCACAGAGGATCAGGTGTGAGGAGTTCTAGCATTCCCTACCCTTTAAAAATATATCTTCCACATACAACCTCTAGTAGTGTAGCACCTTCTTCTTTTTCTTTTTTTGCAGGAGACAGGATCTGCCCCTGATAACTCTCTGCTTTGCCATTGAGACTCACAACCACCCCTCAGTTCCATCTGGGGTTTCTATATATTTTTTAATGTTTCAGCTTTATTAGTAGGGTTGCCAACCTCCAGGTAGTAGCTGGAGATCTCCTGCTGATAGAGATCAGTTCACCTGGAGAAAATGGCTGCTTTGGCAATTGGACTCTATGACATTGAAGTCCCTCCCCTCTCCAAACCCTGCCCTCCTCAGGCTCTGCTCCAAACATCTCCAGGTATTTCCCACCCCAGAGCTGCCAATCCTATTTATTAGAGGTATTTTTCTTTCGAATCCCTCTCCTTCCCAGGCACCCTGACCACTCCTTGTGGCAATGCTATGATTAGCAGAAGGGCAAAAGGTAAAGTGGCGAACTCCAGTAGGGAAATTCCTGGGGTCCGAGCATGTGGAGAGTGGAGTTTGGAGAGAGGAGGAAGCTCCAAAGCGATGTGTTGCCATAGAGTGCACCCTTTGAAGATGCCATTTTCCCCCCACTCATAATTCTAGAACTTCAGGCCCTACCTGGAGACTGGCAACCCTACCAAAATGGGACCAGAGAGGCATGTTTCCCCCCCTTTTTTAAATAGTGGCGATAGGGCTGGATGGGGAAAAGGGGCTTTGCTGCAAAGAGATTACCCTTTTCTCTGCATGAATGCATTTTAAAAAGGGAAACTGTGGTGGCATAAGAATAGTCCAACTCTGGGGAGAAGGATTGTGAGGTTGTGTTAACAAACAACAACCCTGCCGGCTCAGAAGGATGAATAATCTCTACAACCTCTTCTTCCTTTGAGGAGCTGCTTCCTGCTCTTGTCTTGTGTGGCTTCCCACACTGAGCTGCCCCCTTTCCTTGGGAGGACAGCTGTTGCTCCCTTGCTGGATGGGTAGCAGAGCTGACTGCAGCTTCTAGGTACCGCTGCGGTTCTTGCAGGCTAACGGCCTGTACCAGCTACTTCTAGTCTCCAACTGGCAGAAGAGGATAATTCCAGAGGGGTAGCTGTGATGACTTGGATGGCCCAGGCTAGCCTGATCTCATCAGATCTAAGAAGCTAAGCAGGGTCAGCCCTGGTTAGTATTTGGATGGGAGACCATCAAGGAAGGCCAGGGTTGCTGTGCAGAGGAAGGCACTGGCAAACCACCTCTGTTAGTCTCTTGCCATGAAAACCCCAAAAGGGGTCACCATAAGTCGGCTGTGACTTGACGGCACTTTACACACACACACACAGCTGTGTTAGTCTGTTGCAGAAAAAATTAAACAGGAGTCCAAAACTAACAATGTTTACTTCAGCGTAAACCTGCAGGAATTAGTGCTCACTTCAACAGATGCAGGAAATGAATATATGCCAGGCAGATGCATTTATATTTAAAGATGCAAGCGACAGAAAGTTAGTGGAGGAGGGTTGATATGTTAAAAGAGAGGCTGGTTTACAAATTGGACATTAAATGTAGCATAATTCAGAAGAAAAAAAAACATAGGGGGAATGTTTCAATCTTCCAGGGCATTCTGTTGCTAATCTGAAGGTCACTATTCTACAAAAGAACACAGAAGAGCTGGATTATGATTCAGCAAGTAGTTCAATATTATCTCTTGCACAGGACTGAACAAAAATTTGGGTTTTCTCATGCACTATGGGGTGTTAATAACTTCTCATCACCCATCCTCTACATTTGTTAATATGTTCATCTAACTTCTGAATGATGTCTGTACTTTTTAAAAATTGGACCTGTTTCTCATGTTTTACATTGTACTTGCCTGTATTAGATCTGATGCCCATTCCACTTTGCCTGTCTACCAGCAGATGGGAGTGGTCCTCACTTATTCCAAGTGGACTGATGATTCTTT
Organism: Euleptes europaea; assembly: GCF_029931775.1. NCBI lineage: Eukaryota > Metazoa > Chordata > Lepidosauria > Squamata > Sphaerodactylidae > Euleptes > Euleptes europaea. The sequence continues at coordinate 72,155,278 of NC_079315.1, forward strand.
TGAACTTGTTATAAACTTTGTAGCAGGCATCTGATGAAGTGGGAGGATAGGCAGCATGGTATAGCCTGATCTCATCAGATCTCGGAAGCCAAGCAGGGTCAGTACTTGAAAGGGCGACCACCAAGGATGACTCTGTAGGGGAAGGCAATGGCCAACCACCTCGGCTTCTCACTTGTTGAAAGTCCCTTTCTGGGATTTGCATAAGTCAGCTGAGACTTAACGGCCCTTTATACACACACATCTGGAGGTGCTGCGGTAGCAGAACAGTGCCAGGGAGGGGTGAGGCTAGGGTTGCCAGCTCAGGGTTGGGAAATACCTGGTGATGTTGGGGATGGAGCCTGAGTAGGGTGGGGTTTGTGGAGGGGAGGGACTTCAGTGGGGTATAATGCTATAGAGTCCACTTTCCAAAGCTGCCATTTTCTCTAGGTGAACTGATCTTGGTCGCCTAGAGATCAGCTGTAATCCCAGGAGATCTCCAGCCACTACCTGGAGGTTGACAACCATAGGCAAGGCCCAATGCTTCCATCTGACCTTTTGTTGTATGGGGCTGGCTCAGGCAACAGCAGCGGTGGCAAACACCAGTAGCACTTTGCCGGGATTAGGGGAAGGCAGAATTATACCTCCCCCACATTACTGGTCCTGAGTACAAAAGTAGTCCTTCCATAAATTATTTGGCAGGAGTCCCTCTCTATGAAATAGTTTTGTAGTTTTGTATTTCTGTAGTGGATGGATTCTCATTATGTACTCCCTTCAATAGTATACTGAATCTGCCCTCTTACTCTTCATTGACTCTTGGTTTTAGTCTAAAGGCCTAAACACTTTCCCATGGAAATCCACAGGAGTCTCGTCACAGAATTTTCAGGGAATTAGATGAAGTTCATTGATACAAAGTTTGGTTTTCAAAGAAAAGGAAAGAAGGAAGCTTATGCAGCATTTCCATTGATTTTCAAAGAGAGCTAGAAGCTTAAGTGTCATTTTTGCTTTGGAAAATCTGTCCCAATGGAAATAAGCACATATCTTTTCAAGATGCTCTTTTACAACCTCTTTGTCTGAAATCCTTTTAAAAAAAATATTGTTCTGTCTCCAAACGAGAAAAAGATTTGTTTGCAAATAATCCCTTTGGATGTCCAGTGAGGTTGCTCCTGAGTAGTCGCAGAATTTATATGCGAATACATACTTAAGTGGATAGTGCATGACAATGATGTCAATGTACAAAAAGCATATATTTGCCTTTTGAAGGAAGCTATATCCATTTTCCAAGACTTTTTTCGAAAGGGAAAAGTCCCAAAGTAATACACAACCTGTGGTAACAGCTATTCATGCCTCAAGGCTTGCACATCAGTTCCTACTTCCTTTTATTCCTTAGTAGATAAGCACAGTACTTTTAATCCTCTGAGTTTTGAAGACAAATTTAAACCATGAAGCAACCGACAGCTGAGAAAAATTACCAGAACAAGTAGTGTCTCTCCTCCTGTTTCCAGCTTTTGCCTCAGAGCAGGTGCAGATTCTGAGCCATCTTCCTTCATCCTGCCCAGTAAGAGTTACCATTCAGCAACAAAAAATGTATTACATATGTAACATGAATATGTAGGGTTGCCAACCTCCAGGTAGTGCAAAAAATCAGCACTGGTGGTCCACTGTCCAATATGCTGATATTCCAATATACCAGCTATATAAAGTTCAATAAAGAATTTTTGTCTAAATAATGAATTTTCAATTAAGTGTTTTTATATAACACTATTGCTTTAACTGCATCAATACAATAACGTTGGATACAAACATGACAGTAGAAAATCCAGTTCCTTAATAGGATACACAATTATATCGATCTTCATTTATACATATATTTATGCATATATTTGCTCATTGCACCATTTGAGAATAGGCATAACACAATTGTTGTAGTTTATATAAACCTTATAGATAAAGCACTTTGTCCTGCAACCACCGAGGATTTATTGGATTGATGAAGCCTGAACAGGTGAAATGGGTATAAATACCGGAAGCCCATCTTCTTATGGAATCCAGTGGCATCAATGGTGCATTGAGCAAATATATGTATAAATGAAGACTGAAAATTCATTATTTAGACAAAAATTCGTTATTGAACTTTATATAGCTGGTACATTGGAATATCAACATATTGGACAGTGGACCACCATTGCTGGTTTTTTGCAGTACCTCAGCATTTTCAGCAAAAGGCACACTTTGAGTTCTCAACCTCCAGGTAGTGGCTGGAGATCTCCCGCTATTACAACTGATATCCAGGTGAAAGAGATTAGTTTCCCTGGAGAAAATGGCTGCTTTGGCCATTGGACTCTATGGCATTAAAGTCCGTCCCTTTCCCAAACCCCACTCTCCTTAGGCTCCATCCCCCAAATCTCCAGGTAATTCCCAACCTGGAGCTGGCAACCCTATGAATATGTGCAAGTTAGTCAAAGGACAGAAATATTAGTTATATCCTGAATTAATCCCAGATGTGTTTCATATGAAATGTTTCATGAAGGGAAAGCATTTCAGTTTCTGAAGAGTTTCTAAATGATCCAGACACTGCAGTGAAGTTTCAAGCGCTTTCTCTATTTCAGGTGTGATTTTTGACTCCTTGTTCTGCGGCATGAAGTCATGCAGTTTTGGGGAGGGATTTGGAGAGTGGAGAAGTTAGATGGGTACTCACAAGTAAGGGATTGAGGCACAACAAAGGAGCCATTTATCAAGCAGCACTGCAGCCCAGCCCTCCCATCCCAAATTCATTGCAAGCCCTTCGAAAACGAGTGGAGGTTGAAGAGCAGCAGAGCTTGTGGGGTTGCGCCTGTAGTTATTATGCAGAATGATTATTTATTATGCCTGCCCAACAAAGCTGAAAATGAGGTTATTGTATAAGCATTTGTTTATCACATTTTAGTCCATTAATCAGAACACTACATGGAATAAAATCTGTGTCAGCTAATCATATTTCTTAGTGACTAATATTCATCATGCTATAGGTTTGGGTTTTTTTAATGATGAAAAAAGCCTAGTCCATTTGAGACCTGATTATTCATGACAGTAAGATATGCACTTTCATCTTTAAAATTCCTGGTTTTTTTTTTTTTTTTGCTATGAGCTTTTTTGTTTGTTTTTGTGTTGCTTATTAACTTGTATAGAAATTAAATTTGTGCTTTCTTTGTTGGAATGCAATGGAGATCAAGTCCCACTCCACACAGGTGATTATGTCAGTTGCAGGTTCCATGGTTTATGAAAGTTCCCATCAGGCCATAGGTATAGCTGCCACTGCACCATTAACACCATGAGAACCAGTGTGGCATAGTAACAGAAAACAGAACCTTTATTGGCATTTACAGTAACAAAACAAACAGGTAAAGCAGCTAGATATAGATCTAAAAAAAGGATGAAGACACAGTTCATCAGTAAATTTTATAATAAACAATGAAATGAGGGTTCCCCTCCTTCTTTCTCCCTCCTTTAGGACCTTGGGCAGGAACTCGGCTACTTGAGTGTTAACTTCGAAGCTTTTGTCATCCAATAAATGGCCTATGTTTCCAGTAGTCATTGCAGTAGTAAATTGAGGAAGAGAGCTAATTAAGCTGTATCGAAGCTGTGTGAAAAGTGGACAGTACAAGAGAATATGTTGTATTGTGTCAGGTTCTTTGCATTGACACCTACAACATCTTGCTTCACATGGTATTCCCTTGTATCTACCACTAATAATAGCTGAAGGAAATATATTAAATCTGGCCAACAAAAATGCTCTACAGTGAGAGGGTATAGTTGTTAGAAAAATACTGGGCCATAGACTTTATTTAATAAGAAAGGCCTAAAAAATGAGGGGAGCTGATACCTTCAGCACCGGCTTTTATTATTTGGGAATCACTGTCCCATATCCTTTTTTGGATTGTCCTAAAATATATATAATTCACTGGAATTGGACAAGGAATCAAGATCAATCCCGAGTGATCTGATCCTATTTAAGATAAGCCGAGACCATCTAGAAACAGTTGAGTCAGTATGTAAAGCTGCCAATAAACTACTTGGGGGGGGGGATCGAAAATGAGAGTGTAACCAGTATTTGATAGTAGTGATCCAAGCACCAGATTCTATCGTGTGCAGTCCCAGCTCAGCGCACAGAGAAAAATAGCAAACAGAGTTTGTGACGCCAAGGATGTGTCTCAAAAAACTGCCCTGAGACACTCTACTTCTTTATTAAAACCCTGGATCCAAACTGGGATTCCGTACAAAAGTTGCGGGATCACAGTGGCTTGGAAAATCTGTAAGGCGGCCGGAACAAAATGGTTACCTTTCTTATAGTAAAAACGAGTTATTGCAGCCATCTTATTTTTTGCCAAGGTAAGGGACTGATTACGGTGTGCAATCCATTTTAAATTATAATGAAAAGAGACCCCCAAATATTTAAACGTTTTCACTTGTTCGATTTCTCTTCCCTCAATTTTCCAAACTGATTGCTTCCAAGTCTTAGAAAAGATCAGAATCTTGGTCTTATCAAAATTAATAGATAGGGAATTCCGTTTACAGAATAGGATAAAAGAAGCTAACAAACGTTTAAGACCCATCTTTGAAAGGGATAGGACTGCTGCATCATCCGCATATAACAGAATAGGGACTTTCTCAGAGCTTAGCTTAGGTGCATGACCATCAGTATTAGCCAAAAAAGCACGGAGATCTGAAATAAATAAATTAGATAAGGATGGTGCCAGTACACAGCCTTGCTTTATGCCCTTTGTCACCGGGATTTTTTGGGTTAAAAGGCTCCCCTCATCAAATCTAACTTGACAGGTATTGGATGTATGGAGGTTACGTAATAAAAACAAAAGGCGTTGGTCAAGGCCCATATGGCATAGTTTCTCCCATAAAATTTGTCTATCGACTGTGTCAAATGCTCTTTGAAGGTCGATAAAAGCAACATATAACTTTCCTCTAGAGAACTTAAGATATTTTTCTGCCCAAAATGCAAGAACTGTGCAATGATCAGTTGTAGAATGGTTAGGTAAAAATCCAATTTGCTCTTTCCCTGGGATATTATGAAGGGCCATCCATTCAGATAATTTCTTGAGGAGATGCTTGGCATAGAGCTTTCCTATAATAGACAAAAGACTAATTGGTCTGTAATTTTCCGGTTTACTAGGATCACCTTTCTTAAACAATGGTATTATTATAGAATTCAGCCACGAATCTGGGAGGATACCAAATTTGTCTATCAATGTGAAGAGGTGTGCGAGTGGCGGGGCCCACCAATCAGAATTACTCCTTAGGAGCTCTGCAAGAATACCATCGGGTCCCAGGGCATGTGGCATAGTAGTTGGACTAGGATCTGGGAGATCCAAGTTTGAATTCCCATTCTGCATGGTAGCTTGCTGGGAGACCTTGGGTCTGGTCACCCTAGGGTTGCCAACTGCCAGGTAGTAGCAGTAGATCTCCTGCTAATTCAACTGATCTCCAGCCGATATAAATCAGATCACCTGGAGAAAAATGGCTGCTTTGGCAATTGGATGCTATGGCATTGAAGTCCCTCCCCTCCTCAAACCCCGCCCTCCTTAGGCTCCACCCCCAAAATCTCCCGCCAGTTGCAAAGAAGGACCTGGCAACCCTAGGTCACCCTCTCTTTCAGCATAACCTACCTCAAAGGTCTGCTGTTGTAGGGGTAAAATGGAGGAGGTGAGAATGATGTTGTGAACCTGGGCTTGCCATTTGCCCACTCAATTAGGCAAACCACTCCCCTTGCCCCCCTTCCCTGCCTTCGATGATTTGAGGAACATTGTCTGAAAGAGACGTTACGTTCTCAAACCTCTACATGGAAGTTACATCACATCCTCCATGATGCTCCAGGAATTTCCTCATTCTCTATAGTCTTTACCATAGAGACTGAGGGAATTCCTATAGCAATATGGAGGATTTCCCTGACATTCCACCTTCCCCATGCACTGCCCCCCACCCAAATATCCCAGCATATGCCACTACAGGAGTGGCAACACTATGTGAAACACTTTGAGCCCCACTGGGGAGAAAACTGGGCTACAAATATCTAAACAGAAGATGACTTCAGGAAGGAAGAGAAGTGGGATTTGTTTTGTGTCCCAACATGGCTCTGGTCTGAAGGGATCTGTTGTCATGTGGTAACAGGTTACCTTTAGAGCAGAGAAGCATATTTCCTAAACGGAGGACTTGTAGATTTATTTATTTTTAAAATTTCCCCCTACCGCTCAATCAAAAGGTCCATGTTAAAATCTAAAATCTTGTAAAGAAGCACAACACTCTAGAAATGTTAGTTGCTTGAGAATCTTGATAGTAGCAGTGCCCCCTTTTTATGTGAACACACTGGTCCACTATAGACAGAACTTGCAGAAGCAGGAGAAATAAAGGCCTTATTATTGCCTGTGTTGCTGCTGTTGGCATCAAAAGGAAGCAGCTTAATTTGTGCTATTTTATAAACAGATATAGATGAAAGCTGTGCAAAGAAAATGAAAGAGATTGAGATAATTGTATGAAATACCAAATATTCAGTCTGAAACCCATTTGGCTATCTATGTTTTGATTAAAAGAAACCCATTTGTCTCACTCAGCAAGGGGCAAAATTGAATGTTCACAGCACTGCAAGCACATAGAGTAGCAAAGCACTAAAGAATTTAGAAGATAGGCAGGCCAATCCCACAGTCCAGCTAAAATGGCTGCCACTGAACTAGTCTTTTCTTTAGCATAGTTGGTAGGGTTGCCAGGTCCCTCTTCGCCACTGGCGGGAGGTTTTTTAGGGCAGAGCCTGAGGAGGATGGGGTGCAGAGGGACTTCTATGCCATAAAGTCCAATTGACAAAGTGGCCATTTTCTCCTGGTGAACTGATTCCTATCGGCTGGAGATCAGTTTTAATAGCAGGAGATCTCCAGCTAGTATCTGGAGGTTGGCAACCCTATCCCGGGGGAAGGATGGGGTGAAACATAGCAACAATTATAGCCTCCCATGTTGCAGAATGAGTGGAATTGCCCTAAGGCTCTCCATTGATTTCAGTGGTTGATTGTTTAGTTACGATTATGCCAGCTATTGCTTTCACAACTTTACACTGGAAAGGAAAGTGGGACCTTGCATCGAGAGGGAAGGAAGAGAGTTCTGACTAGGCTGTTGACTAAGCATAATCAACATGTCCCCCAGGTCTGCTCACAGTTTCCCTTTTGTGGCAATGACAGCATAGTAGTTATGCCGGTTTAATGTTATGATGGCATAATTACATTGCTATGCAGCTTTAACTGTACCACATCATAATAACTTGAGGATATAGCAGCGTAGAAGATTTAGTGGCAATCCTATCCTTGTTCAGGGATAGCTCAAGGATACCAAGCACTGTAAAATGTCTTAGTGTTCACAGAGCAAAAGGCTAAATATCCATGTATTTGTGTCAGAAAGTTTAAATGGTTTTGCAGGAAGCAAAAGCACCATTTTGATCAGGACATTCTCCTCTAAAGTGAGTGCAAGACCCTGAGAATTGATTCTCTCCAAGCGTCAGTAAATCCCTAAGTCATTGCTCAGGTGAAATGTCTCTAAGAACAAAATGTATCCCTAAAGTGGCAATGGGAGCTTCTTGCTCTGGAAAGTACCACTCAAGAAACTACAAATTATTGCTAGCTTCATATTATTTACTCACTTCATTTATACCCTGCCTTTCTCCAAATGGGACCCAAATAGGCTTGCCAGGCCCTGTAGCTCCACCGGCGGGAGCTTTCCGGGGCTGTGGCTTCAGTGCGCAATGTGCGCACGTGCCTGGTGCGATGTGCCTACGTAATTTCCGGGTTTACCCGGAAGCGAAGCCGACGCTCTAGCAATCTCGGCCAAAACTCTATGGTTTCCATAGAGTTTTATCCGAGATGGCCAGAGCATCCGTGTCACTTTCGGGTTTACCCGAAAGTCATGCGTGCACATGTGTGCACGCGCATGCACGCAGTGCCTGCCGGCCACCAGCTGGCTGGTGGGCAGCCCGGTGGATTGGTGGGATTTTACCTACTACCACCAGGCACTTGGCAACCCTAGACCCAAAACAGTTTACATCATTCTCCCCTTCTTCATTTTGTCCTCACAACAACCCTGTGATGTAGGTTATGCTGAGAGTATGTGGCTGGCCTGAGGTCAGCCAGCAAGATTCTATGACAGAATGGGGATTTGAACCCATTTCTCCCAAGTCTCAGTCCTATACTCTGACCACTATGCCATGCTGGAGCAGCTGCTATTCATAGTTTCTAAGGATTCTGAAAGACCCTGGTATGTGCTAGCTAAAACGAAATAGCCTTCACCAAAGAAGAACATATTGCTAATATACTGATTTTGAGATATGTTTTATTTGTTTGTTTATTACAAAACTTTGTCAGCTCTTGACACCCCCCTTTTTTGCTACCAAGAAATTATGCAAGTATAAGAAACAAATGAAAGGGATTGCTGGATTTTTCTGGATGGAAAGAAACCAGTATCAGGTACATTTAATTCCTAATGAGATCAATAGGTTAAATTTTTTGCTGTTCAGTTTGGTTCTGCTGATTTCAATAAGATTAGGTGTGCCTCAAAATATACTACTATACTAACGTGAACCACCACCAATGTGTGGTGTGATATGGGCAGTTGAGCATGAGGTATATTCATGTAATAATCTGCCTTCCATTGACATTCAGTGGGTTTGTACTTCAGGATTTAGGCCTTCGGACATCAAAAATCCATTTAAATTTAAGACATGCCACTTACTGAAATCTAAGCAAGAATGTAAATACCTTGTTAGAGTTGGAATCCTGCCAAAGTTACAAGCAAATGCTTGAAACTGTTCTGGTGTTTTCCCACTTTCAACACTGTCAGGGCTGCCAACCTCCAGGTGGTGGCTGGAGATCTCCCGCTATTACAACAGATCTCCAGGTGACAGAGATCAGTTCCCCTGGAGAAAATGGTCACTTTGGCAATTGGACTCTATGGCATTGAAGTCCCTCCCCTCCCCTCCCCAAACCCCGCCCTCCTCAGGCTCTACCCCCAGAATCTCCAGGTATTTCTTAACTCGGAGCTGGCAACCCTAAACACTTTTTCTCCCCTCACAGTCACAAAACAAACATGACTGTGCTCTTAACATTATGAAAGAGATGAACAAAACTACTGGGTTAGGAAAAAGTGTCATCGAAAGTTAGATCACACATATGTGATAACAAGAGTGCAACCTACATTTTAATGTCTCTCATTGACAATCCAGCAGAGCAACCATTAGTGAAATCGGCAGAAACCTGTGCAGTATACTTCTGTATCAGGGAAGCCTTTGACTAATCAGAGTCCCATTATAGCTAAGATGCAGCTGGGGAACAATTGAACCTGCAATTAAGGCAGAGGCAGACATGAGACAGTACTGATGTCAGGTATTGTGACCTAAATAACATTTCCCAGCGGTAGACCATGCGGGAAATTGCAGAAAGGGTTGGCAATGTTTCAGTTGCTTATTATTTATTGTGCCATTTTACACAAGGTTTATTGACAAAACGCCATCTACTCCTGTCCACTTAAAGCAAACTGTAAATTAAAAAAAAAAAAAAGTTCGGCAGTAGTTCTGAAAGCATACATCACTTTACATTAGACGCTGTCGGGTCTCCTCACCCCTGCATTGTTTAATGTACGTTAGCCCCATACTGTGAGAGCATAGTACTATAGCGCAGATTGAAGGAGTTATTATCTGACACTTTTCGACTTAAATGAAATGACTTCAATTACCGACCTAGCAGGAAGTCAATGCGAAGTCTTTCCTCAAAATTAAAAAATTACAATTCAGCACATCTCTCGGTATTAAAAAAAAATCTCATAGAGTGGGATCCAGCTACAACAAGTAATCAAAACAGACTCAGGGAAGCATTAATTTGCTGGCACAAGTACGAATGAGGATATCAAGCATCTAAAACCACAAATCAGGAGAAAACCTTGAAGGAGAGAAAAATCTAATTGATGATGTGCACCTAAGTCGGTTAGAAAGAGGGTTCATTTACAAAGGGGGAAAGAAAGAAAAATCATTCAAAAACAAACCTCTACGGAAACAAATATCACCCGAAACGGGAAGGAAATTGCCGTGGTCACAAACAATGAGTGTAACCAAAGGTCTTTTGCCTTGCATTATGTATTGGAATAGAATCCAATCAATGGGAAATGAATAGGTACAAGTGTTTTCCATAGTTTAAACCTAATTCAAGGCTATGGGAGAGGGTCCCCTTTAGCCTCTCAGCAAGGCTATGGTAGGGATCATGGGACCTGCATGGCCAAAATCTTTGTGGGATGAGTGCTGTAGTAAGAAGGAGAGTTCAGTGAGATTGAGCGAAAAAGCTGGCTGGATCCAACCCATGTTATGCTTTAAAATGTAATTTACAAAACCTTAAGGATAAAATCTCACAATAATAAATCATTGTGTTTATATTTTTGATATAATGTGCAGTGTTTATAGTGTGAGTTGTGGTGCAAAGTGCCATTGAATTGCAGCCGACATGGTGACATGGGAAGATATACATGAGCACACGAAGCTGCCTTATACTGAATCAGACCCTTGGTCCATCAAAGTCAGTACTGTCTACTCATACCGGCAGCGGCTCTCAAGGGTCTCAGGCAGAGGTCTATACATCACCTGCTTGTCTAGTCCCTTTAACTGGAGATGCTGGGGATTGAACCTGGGACCTTCTGCATGACAAGCAGATGCTCTACCACTGAGCCACAGCCCCTCCCCATAGATAGGCTGGCATACAGAAGGCATAGCTAAAGCCTCATTGCTGTCCCTGCGTGTGGTAGGGCAGGGCCATCCATGATGTGCCTTCTTTCTGATATTTTTTCTGATATTTTTCATTAATTTATCCTGGACCTCAATTTCTAATGTATTTATGCAATATAAAATAGAGGATGTTTCCTATGTTTTCTGTTGGTTGTCAATAATGGGGTACTGTTTTACAGTCATCACCAAAAGTGAAAAGATAAACAGTTTTAAATCATATTCTCCATAATGAATCTCCAAAAAGAGGATTTGATTGGTAAGACTATGTCTGTTTTCTGCTTGAATTGAAATATTGCAGTTTCCCCCTGTGGGTCACAATGTACCAAATCAGTCTCTGCTTACCAGGCCCATCTTAAATCAATTCAGATTTACTTTGTGTGCATGCTTAGCAAACTACTGACTGAACTTCAGGTGCTACAAAATCAATACCAAGGGAAAACTAAGCAATTCAAATGGTTTCTACAGCTCAAATTAAACGTCACAAAATGTAGAGGGAGCTGACAGTGGACTAAGAAGATGAAAGGAGTTTAACCAACCAGATAGTCAAAAACAGCGTCAAGTTGGCAAGATAAGGAGGCATCTATGACACAATCAATGGTGTCTTGGGCTTTTAAAACTATGCATGTCTTTCTGTAAGTTAAGGTCTACTTGGAAGCTGAAACAATTAAGATGGAGTTCGACTGGGTTCTTCCTTGGAGATCTCCTCCTGTGTATAGCTGCACATGTTGGAGGGGATGGATCATTTCCAATATTTCTTAAATGGGCTGCAGATGTCCTGGTCCCTGATACCCAAGAACTCATTAATTAACCAGCAGCTGACTGTCCCTTTATGAAGAAGTGGTTATTCTATGATATGATGCTATTCAAAAGATGTTCAGCCAATATTTCCCCCTACTTTTTAAGCAATCCAATTTAGGAACTTTTCCCCTTTACTGTTTGAAGATTAAACCCCCTCAGCATGTTTAAAGGGGGGAAACCCATCCTGAAATATACCTACAGTGCACATGTGGTATATTTTAGTCACAAAGCTGTAGCGTCTAAAGATCTTATGACTATAATTATAACCTGAACTCAGAGTAATTATAGAGCTAGGCATAACAGCAGGAATAAATACGCAATAATAGACTAGAAATGATTCGTGGGGGGGGGGGGACGACCCTGCACACACCAAATCAAAATGACACAGAGCAGCTTTATACTATGGAATGTGTGGCTTTAAAAGGGGATAAATTCATTGTCTAGCTATATGACTATTAGCCATGGTGGATAACCTCTGTGTTCAGATGCAGTGTATCTTTTTATCAGTGTACCTCTGCATCCCAGTTTTCGGAGAGCAGCAACAGGGGACAGGCTTTGATCTAGTTGTGGGTTTTCTGAAGACATCTTGTTCCCCAGTATTGGTAATTAAATGCAGGACTAGATGGACCTTTGATCTAATCCATCAAGGTTCTTATGTGTGTTCTCATATAGTAATGCTGATTTAAATCTTTCTCCTTCCTCTGTCAGTGTTCCACAAAACAACTTTATGCAGTGTTTCATTAAATGTGGAAAGCTGGCATTCTGGAAAGCTTAACAAGTTGTAGGGTAAGATTCAAATCCACTGGCACCTTAAAGACCAACCAGTTTTCCAGGGTATAAGCTTTTAAGATTCAAAGCTCACTTCCTTTTCTATTTGTAGGGATTAATCAAGGAGTTGGTAAATTTGGCATCATCAGTCAGCATCAGCTGATATTCAGACAAGGGTGGGCATTCTCCTATAGGCACAAAATTGATGTCAAATAACAGACGTCTCTCTCTTTCTTTCTAAAGGGAAAAATATTTGCAACCCCAGGTACCAAAACATCCAGATTTCTTTACCCGCACTGATATGCAGCTGAGAAAAATAATTGAGGATCAGGTAAGAGCAGGTTTTAAAATGTGCATTTGCTTAAATTTAATGCTGTGTATTTAAAAACCCGCAATTTGCCAACATGATTATCAGCTAATAAACCTCTGCAGCCCTTTAATTAACTTTCTGAGTTATGCCTTCTGTTATTTTTAAATAATAATCTAACCAAAGCATGATTCAATCTGATAAAGACCTGATATGCAAGTGAAGCACTGATATCTTTTAGGTATATTCCTATTAATTGAACCCTTATTGTTGAGCTTAGTTTTCTGATGACTGCACTTTATCCTTGATAGATCAGAAAGACATTTATTTTAATTGTTTTGTTGAAAAAACTTAATAGCAAACAACAGGGGAGGAACTCAAACCACTGAATCTCCCCGTGGTCCTTATTCCTTTTTCGCTTTATTTCCCCCATTTCTGTGTTCTCTTTTTGCTGGATGTGGATGGCGTTGTTCTAAGTGGATTTTCCAGAGCAGTACTGAAATAAAGCAAAGGGCCCTGCTACCTTTTGTTCATAGCTGGAACATCTTCCTTGAGGTCACTTTGATACAGGCCCCTACCAAGCTAGAGCTGATCAAAAAGGGTGAAAAAAGAATCTCTGTGTGTGAATGCATGATTGAGCAGAAGTTCATTGTTGTGTTTGCTTGGCATGGCCAGAGAGACAGTGCATAGGTCAGAAAATGTTTAGACATCTGGAAGGGAATGCACTTCTTCTTAGAGGCTGTCTAAAGGCTATTTTAAAGTTTGAATATGGTATCCTGAGAGAACTACGTCACTATTACTTAGTAGAATATGGCCACAGGCAGTTCACCACATTAAGGTATCACTTCTATTAACTAAAAATACACCAGTAGGTTTTATATATATTTGTGAGTGTAGCTAATAATCTTTGCCCTGTTACCTATATGCAACTTGCCCCCAAGAAAAGCATTAAACTTCTAACAGTACAATTCACATATTAAGCTGGTCCACATGCATCAAAATCAGTTCAGACCTGTGAAAACTAATAGGTTGACTGTATACTTATACTGTAATTGATTTGTGAATCACAGCCTTCTGCACATTTTCAAATGGAGATAAATCAAATGTCTTTACACAGTTTGATGGTGAATGCTGTCTGGGTCTTTCCAGAATACTCCCCATTTATTGTTTTGCAGTGTGTTATTTGCATGGGGTTAGCACTGTGAGTTTGACCTAAATTGACACATCTGGTGGGAGTCTATGAAAAGGAATGCTGGTATTCCTCAATGGGCGCTAATTGTTAGGAGATGGTCCATTGATAGCTCATAACAGTTGGGAGAAGGTGATCCCCTCCCAGCTGACGCAACAGGACAGAGGTGCACATTTAAAGAAACAGCAGGTTCGAATTTTCAACAGAAATAGAGAGAAGCCAACAGAGATAGCTGTGAGTTGGTTAAAGTACTCTCAAGTGCAGGAGCTAGGGGACTAGATGTGGGATAACGGGAGTGCCTCTTTGCCTCCAGGTGTTCTTTCTTTGTACATTAGTAATTAAAGCTAACACTCCCAAAAAGTTGTCTCTACTAGTGCTGGGAACCAAACCCAGGCTTTATTTATTTAGGTCACTTTTAGGCCCCTCTGCAGGTGCCCTTAGAACCTCTTGGTGTAGTGGTTAAGAGCGGTGGTTTGGAGCGGTGGACTCTGATCTGGAGAACCAGATTTGATTCCCCACTCCACATGAGCGGTGGACACTAATCTGGTGAACTGGGTTCCCCCCCACCACTCCTACACATGAAGCCAGCTGGGTGACCTTGGGCCAGTCACACTCTCTCAGCCCCACTCACCTCACAGGGTGTCTGTTGTGGGGGGAGGTGAAGTGAAGGTGATTGTAAGCCAGTTTGATTCTTCCTTAAGTTGTAGAGAAAGTCGGCATATAAAAACTAACTCCTCCTCTTCCACCCTCTTTTTTCCCCCTTTGTCGTCGTCCTCCTCCTCATGGAGAAGGGAGTAAATAACAGTATATTCAGCACCATTGTTTAACATCCGAAGATTGTGTAGAGTTCAGCCTTGTACAGCTAGCTTCAGTAGCAGTCACCATTTGAAAGTAGCTCACATATAGCAGCCAGGACTTAGTGATGTTGCATAGCTGACACACTGTAGTAATGAGTATTTTACAAGATCTGACAGGTGACATACAGATGCCAGCATCTGACTGTCAGCATTTAACAGCATCTGATAGCTGACATGCAGTTGCGATCAATATTTGACAGTAACAGATCAGATGCATTGCAAAAGAATGTAATGGATTTTCTATCAACTGCATCAATTCATGTTAATACATCAAAAGATGTAGTACGTCATGTTTCAGTCCCAAAATGTGAATCAAGGTCAAATTTCAGCATCAAAATTCAAAATTTTATTCAATTTTGAAACCTTTCAAACTTTTATTTATGCCTCAGATTTCAGATACTCAGCTACAGGTAATAGGTAGTCATTGGTTGGTGTGAGGTAGGGTTGCAGGTACTCCAGTAAATATCTATGCTACAAAATGGTGTAATACAACTTTGTACAGTCAAATATTTTACACAGGTAAGTATACACAGTAAGTATTCAACAGTTTCCTCTTCAACCTGACATGTGCTGAATGTGTTGACAAGGGGGATTATTCCTGAAAAAAACAGAATTGTATTAGTATAAGAACTGTTGTATACTTACCTGTGTAAAATATTTGACTGTACAAAGTTGTATTACACCATTTTGTAGCATAGATATTTACTAGAGTTAATTTGTGATTTGATTCCCAATATATTTTTGGGTTCTTTCCATTTAGTGAATCACTGTGTGTTTTTGGATTTAACGCTTATGTACACAGAAGTATCTATTTTTGCTATAACCTCCAGGTACTAGCTGGAGATCTCCTGCTATTACAGCTGATCTCCAGCCGATAGAGATCAGTTCACCTGGACAAAATGGCTACTTTGGCCATTGAAGTCCCTCCCCTCCCCAAACCCCACCCTCCTCAGGCTCCGCCCCAAAAACCTCCCGCTGGTGGCAGAGGGACCTGGCAACCTTAGACTGAGGGCTGCTGTCAGAATAATCTGAAGTGGAACAGCTACTGGGACCCAGGACTTCTGGCATGGCCCACTTCTGCCAACCTCCTACCCACTCCGTTGCCAGCATTCTGCCACCTGTGCTCCATCTGCATGCCCTGCCCCGTGCCGCCAGGGAAAGGACTGTGGGCACTGCTGGCGGCTGTGAGCGTGGATAGTCTCACAAGTGGGCAGGGGAAGGACCCAGAGACAGGTGGGAGGCATGAGGATGGGTGGGAAGGAAGGAGAGGACAAATGGGGGTGGTTGGTGGGTAGAAGAGGGAAGGGGCCCCTGGGAACTCTCTGCCCAACCCCCCACACAAAAAACTGGAACTGGCCATTGCTGCCATGCACTGCCCTAGTGTATGTGTGTGATCGGAGTCTGTGAGTGTTATTTCTCTCAGAGATCTACATGCTTCATTTGGAAAACACAACAATCCATAATTTGGGCTGGAGATAAGTAATAGTTCCCCCCCCCCCCTCTTCGGGGAACTGACAGTTATTCAATACAGGCAATATTGCCTGTGGTATGGATGCTCGTTCCGTAATTGTGTTTGTTTACAGCTTTTACAAGTTTCTGCCGTGCTTCACAGCCGTACAAATCTGTTTGACTAGTGATGAAAGTGGGACGAAAGACATGAGTGTGTACATGATGGGAAATGACATTCTCTTTCATAACTCCCTAAACTGTCTTTTAAAACAACAGTCTGCCTCCAGCCAGAGACTGTGGTTTGGTCTACACATGCCTAGGGTTGCCAACCTCCAGGTGGTGGCTGGAGATCTCCTGGGATTACCACTGATCTCCAGATCAGTTCCCCTGGAGAAAATGGCTGCTTTGGAGGGTAGGTCTAAAACGCATGGTCAGTTAGCCCAGTTACAGCCCCGTTACAGCCCAGTTCCCTCCCAGTTTCACCCAGGATCAAATCTTCGCAAACGGACGGTACCTTATTTACTCTTCTTTCAGCCCTGTATCGAAGCGAAATGAACCCACCTTTTCCCATTCCTCTTCTGGGAGAAACAGAAATAGGGGAAACACAGATGATTGGCATCACTCACAGCCAATCACAAGGCAGTTTGTGAAGAGGCAGGAATTCAAATGCTTCCTGCCTGCTGCTACTTGGGAGCTTTTTCTGAGAAAAGGAAAGTCTTTTTTAAAACGAGGCTTGGATTCCCCCCCCCTTTCTTTCAGGTAGCTCTGTTTTTTGTTTTTTTTAGTTCTTAAAATGCTTTTAAAATTACAAGCGGGGGGGGGGGGCTCCATTAGTCAATTCGAAAGGACCAGTCACCAGGAACTGGGAGGGGAGGAGGGCTTACTCAGCAGAAACCCGCATTTTCTGTTTACATGGATCCATTTGCACATAGTTTAGTCCCTGCTTATTCTAAGTAATGTGGGTTCATTTGATCCTGGGTGGAATGGGGAGGAAACTGGGCAGAAACCGCAGTAAGTTACCGTGCGTTTTTGCCCGTAGTCTCTATGACGTTATACCCTATTGACGTTCTTCCCCTCTCCAAACCCTGCCCTCCTCAGGCTCCACCCCCAAAATCTCCAGATATTTCCCAACCCAGAGCTGGCAACCCTACCCATGCAGCAGATTGAATTAGAAATGACATATTAGAATTGTGGGGTGGTAGAGTGGACTTCAGACTGTAGATAGGGGGAACTACACATTGCTTGCATAAATAATTTCAGAGGAATAGAAAACTGTCATGCAGGAAGTAGGCTGGGCTGGACTCTTTCTCCCTAGTACTAGGTTTTTGTTTTGGTTTTGCTTGCATGGAATATTGTATGCGCAGGATTATTAATCAGTGGCAGCCCTCTTCTGCAGTCTGGAGCAGTACAATCCACTCTAACACTCAAAACCGGGTCAAGATATTTTATTACCCAAGTAAGGTAACTCTGTCAGGGCCCCGTGCCATCACGGGCTCTGTGGTGCATCAAGTGCACTCCTCCAGGCAGTTGCTTGGGTGGCTTGCCTGGAGAACTGGTCCTGCTACCATCACAGATATTCACCATTTCATTCTCCTGTCTATATAGACCACTGCCTCCCGACACCCCCCGGGGGGGGGGGTCTTTCTTCCAGGCTGCGACCCTTTCTCTTTTAGCCTCCCTTATCCCAAGCTTTACGCCAAGACCTTCTCACTACCTAGAGCGATTAGGATTTCCTGGTGCTACTTATTTTAAGGAGTATGTCTGACATCATGGCTCCAAAGATGGTAATTGCCATCTTTCATTTGAGAGACTCTCTAGCGAGTACTTCCACTGCATCTTTACTTTTGAAATTTTAATCTTAGATGCAATTGAGTGGAAGGTAGTGCTACTGCTGCTGCTTCTCTTGGTTTCTTTAAAAAATAGTATGTTAAGCATTTTCTCTTTCTGACTCTTCTGGGACTAGTACAGTGCCATAGAGTTTGATTTGTTTTGGAAGAAAAATGTTCAAATCCCCATTCAGATATGAAGTGAATTGGCTCGTCTTTGACGACTCAGTCACTCTCAGCCTTACCTATCTCTTGTGTGCAGGAGAACATTTGAAAATGCTGTAAACATTCTTATTAATGATAACAGTCACATACAATTTGGAGATCTTCTGTAACATTTTGGGTTTGGAACTTATTTTTGCCATCTCTCAGGTAATTGTCCTGAGTTTTCTTTCCTTGCAGTCTTTCCTAAATCTGCTATTATTAAACCTGTCTAGGGGCTGAAAGAATCATACCTTTTGTGATACATTAAACAAACACTTAGAGTTAATTCTCCACTGAATTCCTATGTAGACAGCAAAAATACCAAGTGCACTGAAATATATATTTTAGAACTCAGGGCAGTTTTGTCAAGTGGTATAATAATGATAACCATGCCAAACATGCCTACAAGCTACTCGTTTGCTTACTGTATTCTGTTAGAGGAAAGACATTTCACTATTTAAGATAGACCAGTCCCTAATGTAATTCTGGGCATCCCATCATATCAATCAACTCCCCAAAAACAGTTTTCTCAGAATTTGAAACCGCTTCCTTTATGCGTCAGAGCCTTATCACCTCTTTTTATGTGGCCATTATTTCCAAACCCTTTCTTCTTTATCCTCCTTTTTCAACCTAAGCTGCACTTCTTTCTTAATAAACAACACACTTTTATTGCTGTTTTACTCTGAGCTGCAGTTTCTACAGGTAAGACCATCCCTTCAGGGCCTCCATTAATGCAGTAATGATGCTGTCATTGAGGTTCAAAACAAGAGATATGAACTTCTCCTTGACTGCAGTGCTAAAGACTTTTAGTCTTTCCTGCACAATATTTTTGCAGAGACCATAGTCTGAGTTCTTTGCAAAGGTTGCACTTGATTCCCCTCCTCCATTTTCTTGAGTTGAACAGGTGGTTACACCATGAGTTTAGGAAGGGAAGATGAATGCATATAATGCTTTTTTATAGAGATAGTCTGCATTTTGAAATCCAAAGGCCACATGGATCCTTTTCGTCTGTCCATTTTACATCATTTACAGTCTGCCTTTCTCAACAAAACACTTGCCACTGGTGCATTTCCTTCCTCAATAGCTTCCATGTGCTCTCTTCTTTCCACCTGTCATGGCCCAGCCTGGGCTTAGTGCCAGCGAGGACTCAGAGGAGGAGGCCTGTGAAAGCAGGCCGCAGCCGACTCCAGATGTCCAGCCTGGAGACCAAATGCAGGCTCTCCCAGAGACGTGGCAACCAGTTGGCTCAGAGGCACCCCCTGACCTCAAGGCAGTGGATCAGCCTCAGGGCCCCAATTCCCCAGGATCCCCAGTACCTCTGCAAGTGCACAGGAAGCTGCTGAGAGTTGACCTGCAAGCTCAAAGATGCAGCGCGCATTTGGCTACACGTCAGCAACTACAGGTGGGGAGTGATTAAGTAGTTGCAGGATCAAGCTAGAGATGCAGCCAGCATGTTCCCAGGGAGTTGCATAAAAATTTGGGGAAAGAGTGCTGGGCGTGGACACAAGAAGTTCGCTTTACACTTACCTAAGCCTACACCTGACCTGAGAACTCCTGGAATACTGACCTTGGACCGGACCGTGACTGCCTCACAAATCTTTCTGGCTCCCTTTTGACTCCGGCACTCCTGACCGTGCTTATTCTAAACCCCTTGATGGCTCAGTTTTACTTGGAAAGAGAGGCACTGAAACCTGACACCAGTTGCCAGCAGGCAGTCAGAACACCACCCAACAGACCACAATGTCTCCCGCTGATGCTACTTCTTTTTCTTCTCTCTTGCCATTTTGTAATTCCCCTAATCACTTTTATAGATGGTGCTTCTGGCCACTGCATTTCTGCCACTCCTCAGATGAGGAGGATTGATTTTCATACCGCTTCTGATATGGTCACTTTTTCATGGTTTTACCACATCCATTTCATGTGGCGAACGATTCATATAAAGGTAGCTTCATGCATTTTTGACATCTGGTATTTTCAATATCAAGGAAAATTCATGTTTTCAAAAGTTCTTCATATAGTATATATCAAAACTCACCATGTAAGGATATGATCAAATTAAATATTAGCAACACAGAATTAATGTGGCCTGGTTCTAGGTAGTTTTCCCCAGCAAATTTCAGATTTGGGTTTATTGGTAGTGGGTTTTTTTTCAGTAAACCCAGAATAAGCCGAATACTCATACTGGTAAATATCAGTTTTCGGCTTATTTTCAGGTTTAATGAAAAATTCGGGCCCATTATAGTCTATGTGGATTTTTTTTATGCTCCCGTGGGGGTGTTTTTAGAGGTAGAGTCCCCAAATTTGAGCATAGCTTGAAGGGACTATCCTTGCACAAACTCCAAAGTTTGGTGAAGATTGGGTCAGGGGGTCCAATTTTATGGGGTTCAAAAGGGGTCACCCCCTCCTCCATAAGAAGAACAAGGTTTTTATATGCCGACTTCCTCTACCGCTTAAGGAAGAATCAAACCAGCTTACAATCACCTTCCCTTCCCTCCCCACAACAGACACATTGTGAGGTAGGTGGGGCTTAGAGTGTGTGACTAGCCCAAGGTCACCCAACTAGCTTCATGAGTAGGAGTGGGGAAACAAATCCAGTTCACCAGTTCACTCCGCTCATGTGGAGGAGTGGGGAATCAAACCCGGTTCTCCAGACTACACTGCTACAAATTACCACTCTTAACACTACACCATGCTAGCTCTCACAATGTTTTCCCCTTTGGGACCCCATAAAATTGGACCCCCTGACCCAACCTTCACCAAAACGGCTAATTTCGGGTTTATTTTCGGTTTGGGTTTATCAATATGCACAACCCTACCAGGTTCTGTATTGCATAAAAAGATAATCTGTAGGAGTTGTAGTAAGCCTGAAGCCCAAAAATGGTAACAGTAAGCAAGTTACTGAGTTTGAGAAATTAATCAGGGAGTTTGGGAAACTCTGCTCAAGGTTGCTTCAAACATTACAACATTCTATCAATAGTAGTTAAGTGTGGGAATTAACATTTAACCAGCTTATATATTGTCAAGCAACTATTAGACATTTAGGTTTTTCACTGGGAATTCATGCCTGGCTTCTGTGTGTGTTGCGCATTGAATGTACACAGGTAGAAAACTCACGTGTGTGATCATATATGATAATAACAAGCTCATGTATTATGTTAATTTCTACATAGAAATGTCTTCTGTGCAGAATTAACATCTGAAGTAGCCTTCAGATTTAAAGTTCATTAATTTTGTGCAAGCCACTAGCTGTCCATGCAGCCTATCTCTAAGGAGTGTTCTGAATATAATCAAGATAAGAGTCGTAGAGTGCTTTGATCATAGAAAAATGCCGTAGAAGTTAATAATAATAAGACTTGTGGATATCATTTAATGTGCTTTGGAGCTTCACGAGCTTCCCAAGCTGGCCACTCCTGCTTTTCAAACTTCAAAATGTAAGTAGGGTAATGTTTAAACCAAGTCAGCTTCATGGACACTTGCTTTTCTCACCGGAAAAAATAACACATTTCTGGTTTGGAATATGAGAAGCAAGTGATAAAGCATTGACTGGGAATGGCTTCAGCTCTGAAGGCCACTTTGGAAATTAATGATGAGCTGGAGGGTGGCAGGTGACCTGCACATTTCAATGTGCATAACATTAATATAACTTGCATACCATTTGTATGCATACAGCAGTTGCCAGGCCACAGCTGGTAGATGTGTTGCATTTCTTTTGTGATGCTGATAGCACAAGCGATGTGCCTTTTGACTGCCTGTCTTCCCCACATTTCACTTTCCTCTAACACTTCCTGGCATATTGGGAAGCATGACAATTCCCCTGCCTTGGCTGAATCTCACAGCTAGCTGGGATGACCAAAAGCCCTGCAGTTTCTAGCCACATGGGTTTCACATCACAAGGTGGATTTTAAAAAAATAATGAGACAAACGTCTATTTGGAACTGTAATAACGATGTGGCTCTTATGCCTGCTTTTCAGACATTTGATACGCTGATTGTCAGTGAACTCTCAACTGTGCTTTGAAAGAAGCCAAGCACAGCCTCCGACGATCCTATCAAGAGGCTGTGGCCTCCCAACAGTGCATTGGGGAATGAATGGAGATACTCTGCTGTTACTCCTCCTAATAATACTCTGATACTCGGATGTTACTCCTCCTAATAAACATTCATGACCCATCACTGATCATGCAGATGCCGTTACTCCTCCTAATACTCTGTTACTCTTCCTAATAAACATTTATAACCCATCATTGATAATGCAGATGCCCACTTCCTAAATTCCTCTCCTTAAATTATCTCCACTTCCTGCTGAGTTAAGTCTGATGTTTCTACCTTTACGGAGACGTCTGATGAAGTAACTCTTGTGTTTTTTGTTTTGTTTTTTTGCAATAGTGGGAGAAGGAATTGCAGATAAGGCTTGAGTTGGAAGAAAAGCTGCGGCAGCTCGAGCTTAAGGAAAAACAAAAGCTGGAAGAGGAACGCTTCAGGAGAATAATGAAGTGGCGGTGGGCAAAGCTGCGCAAGACAACCAAGCCGTACGAGCTTTCTTTTCAGTGTGAAGCTGAAGAGGAAGACCTGACAGAGGCGAGCGACAGCATTGAATCAACAAGTGTGCAGGAGCCCTCGCATCACTGGGAACCAGGCCTCTAAGGCACAGATTCCACATGACAACCGAATGCTTGTAACTAAGCCCAGCTTGTTTAAAATTAAAGGCTGTCTCTGGAGGTTTTGATTTTGAGCAGAGGAATGACTGAGGGAGAGGGGAGTTGGCCCTTTCCCTACCAGCTGCTTTCCTGTGTTGTTCCAGATGTGTATTTATAAAGGTAAAGTCATATCTGGAGCCCTGCTTGGGGCGGGGGACAGGAGAAGCAGCTCAGTGGGGGAGTGATTTTGAAATGGGGAACAGCCGATGGAGAAAAGTTAGAACACCCCTAACCCGTATCTCCTCCACTTAGAATGACAGGCTCCTGGGGCTACTTTTCATTGAGAACATATGTCAGGGCTTTGTTATGCACACTTGCAGGTAATGTGTAGCGTGCCCCAAATTCAGATTTTCTCCTCTGAAATAAAAGCAAGCACAATGTTTATAGGAAAGTGCTTTCATGGTGATCATTTTCTGGGTCTTTGTTTCTCAGATGTTCTGCATAGAGTCAAGAAGAAACCACACTGAGGCTGATCAAGACTATTGTATGGTTAACATCTCTGCTGCTGTCCTTAAATACCTCCTCTCCTTATTCTCCTCCATCCTACCATTCCTTCACTTGTGCCTGCCTTGCAGCATTTTCTTTGCTCTTGCTTACCTCTCATACTTTGTTCCCACTTTCCTGCTGTGCCACAGGCTCTGCCTGTTTCTTAACCCTTATTCTATTGACTTTGGAATCTAGTTTTCTGTCCAGTTCCTTGACATGCCCCTTGCTACATGGCTGGTAGTAAAGCAGAAACTGCATGAGAAGCAGTTTTGCTAAAGCAGGGACAATGTGGTGTGGGAGAATGTATCCCAACTCTCCTCACCAGGAATGCCATATATGGCTTACACTGGCACTATATTTCCCTCAGTTGACTTTCACAGCTTTGTGATAGAATATAAAGAGGAGCTGGGGTATATGCCTCGCAGATTAAAAAGCTGCTTCCGTGTTCAGAGATCCACTGAAACCACATTGTTGTCCCATCAGTTTGTCCATGTGAATTGATCCAAACAGGCCATTTGTATGCACGATTCAAAATTCCTCTGGATATGATCCATTTCAGCTGTGGCATCTGCTAGCAGCAGTTACTGCAACTTATTGCATAAGTGTGTTAAGTTTTCCTTATGTGATCCCACATATGTCCTTCCGGTGTGCTTCCAAGGCAGTTACCCTTAGGTGCCTGCACCCTAGGGTTGCCAACCTCCAGGTGGTGGCTGGAGATCTCCCGCTATTACAACTGATCTCCAGGTGACAGAGATCCCAGACAGGACCTGTCCTTGCTATTCTGGCTCTATTGATTCATTAGCTCATGCCCTCTTGGAGTGCCGGTTTTATGATAAACTTCAATCATTTAATATCTCTCCCCTTTTAACATATAAATCTAATGCCTCTGTGTCTGACATAATGCCTTTTTTATTAGTGACAGGGATCCCAAGGCTACATTGTCAGTTGCAAGATTTATTTCATTCCTTATATCCCTCAAACATTTGATTTATGCTGCTCAAGATCAATGGATCAAGGAGCTTCTAAGGGATAAAGGAAAGGCGACAGAGATCAGTTCACCTG
This sequence comes from Euleptes europaea, assembly GCF_029931775.1. Lineage (NCBI taxonomy): Eukaryota > Metazoa > Chordata > Lepidosauria > Squamata > Sphaerodactylidae > Euleptes > Euleptes europaea. Next base: position 72,179,685 of record NC_079315.1, read on the forward strand.
GAGAAAATGGCTGCTTTGGCAATTGGACTCTATGGCATTGACGTCCCTCCCCTCTCCAAACCCCACCCTCCTCAGACTCCACCCCCAAAATCTCCAGGTATTTCCCAACCCGGAGCTATCAACCCTACTGCACCCCAATGTCACACCAATGTGACATGTGATACTCCTGGCAAGGATGATGACCAACAGCATCTAGGGGGAGCTAAGGAATAGGAGTTGGCTAGCCAACTCCAAGTTTTCTCTGATAAAACAAATTATCTAGATACTGGTCAGTCTGGATCCTGACCCAGTTATGATGTGAATTAGATGGGTCTGGGTACAGCAGTGTTACACTGGCCTCCTTCATTTTCTGGTAGATAGGTCCCAGGAAGTACTGTAGGATTACTAGTAAACCTTGTGACCACTGGTATCTGGGGTACTGCAAGGGTGCATCGCCCCAGCCTTTTTAATAGCTATATGATGTTACTGGGGGAGATAATTCAGAGATTTGAAACGTGGGGTCATCAGTAAGTTGGTGGCACACAACTCAGTGTTTTCCTGAAAAATCCAGGGAGACAGTAGAAGTGCTGAATCAGTGCCTGGAGTCAATGAAGTACTAGTCAAGGGAAAATAAACTGAGATTTAATTCAGATAAGTACCTGAATTGACTCCCCTGAATTTATTATATTTATTATGTCCTAAAGAGATAATGACATTCTTACTACCATCACTCTTACTGTAAAAAAATATTTCCGACTAGACATTAGGAATTTTTTTTTACAGTAAGAGTTGTTTAGCAGTGGAATTGGTTGCCTAGGGAGGCAGTCAGCTCCCCCTCACTGGCAATCTTCAAGCAGCGGCTGGACGAACACTTGTTAGGGATGCTTTAGGCTGATCCTGCATTGAGCAGGGGGTTAGAATAGATGACCTGTATGGCCCCTTCCAACTCTATGATTCCATCACCTTGTTTTCATTCAAGGCTACATACACATCTGACTTTCTTCCTGAATAGTCCTACTTTTGGACTTGTCTGACTCTTCCATATGGAAAAGCATGCCCTGTGGGATTTCTTGGGTCCTCAAGAATTCACTGCTCATTTTCTTTTTGTCATTCCATCTGAGGTCTCGAAGGATTGGACTCTAACCTGGGGTGCATGGTAAGCATTTACCCCAAAGTTCTCTGCATCTGTCAAGAAACCATAACCTTGCTGAGTTTCTTTCTTACTGTATCTACCCAGCCATTTTTAAAAATGTTGATGAAGACCACTAGACTTGTGTTAAGAGTTTTTGATACGTTTTCACAGTGAAAAAATTATTAGTCTTTTCCTTTGTTTCTTTGACTATTTTTTAGAGAAGGTGATCATGCCTACATCAGCTGAGAGGTCCTCTAGGATATATTCTTTAATTGTTTGATTACCATTAGTTCCAATTAAACTCTTGACATATATGATCACACAACACATTTTAGCCTTCCTAAACAAGTAGCTTATATTCATTATTAAATAATGAAATATGAATTAATAGTAAATAATTGATTAGAACTCTTAAAATAATCCATGGGGGGGGGGGGAGGAACAACGTGCACTGGCTGTGGCTTATGAGAGAAAAATCTGGAAATAAATGTGAAGAAACAAGGGTTGTAATATCAGAAAAAATAGCATCACCTAAAAGCATTCCACAATCAACAAAATAGATTTCTTATATGAGTGAATCTTCTTTGAGTTCTGCTTTCTACATTTCATTTTACATCCAGTAAACTCAAGGTAGAGTATATGGTTCTCCCTCCTCGCGTTTATCTTCACCACAACCCTGAGAGTTAGGTTTGACTGAAATATAGTGACTGGAACAAGGTCACACAGTGATCCAGCTGAAGTAGTGACCTGTGACTCACAAAAGCCCATCGTAAAATAGATATTGTCAGTCTTTAGAGTGCCAATGAACTTTTATTTTATTAAGGGGCACTTAAATCTGTCTGTTCGTTGTCCTAAACCAACACTCTCACCACTACACTACATTAGCTCAAATATTTTAAAGTAGTTTCTCAGTATGAATAGGGTGCTTCTGTGCCTCTGAATCGGGATGAAATTCTCAGGGGGCAGCACTTGTCACCCAAGGGATCTACCCTGCCAAACTATAGATAGGTTACAACATTCCTAATTTAGAAGCAATTAAACTTTTCCCTTGTGGGACAGGCACAAGGAACCCATGATAAAATTGGTTATCCCTTCTTTCCAAGCTGTAGGGGGTTTATTTCCTTAACAAAAAGCAAAGGGCATGGGAGAGGGGAACGAACCCCTAAAAGCTGCCCCACCTTACCCCTATTGCATTCCGGTGTTTAAAACTTTCTTCTGCCACCCTGGCTTCAATACCAAAGGTCAGTTGGGCTAGGAGGAAAGTGCAGAAAGCACCCGGGTAAGGCCTAATTTCAGTATGATGCTGGCAAGACAAAAGAACACACTTCCCATTTAAAGCGGGTTGTTATCCATGCATAGCCACTCGGTATGCTTCAGTACTATGCCAGCAAAAAACCTGCACAGGCTACTGAGCTGCTGCTTTGCACAGGTAGCAACCAGGTTGGACCAAGAGGTTGGTTGTGTGTAATTCCTTTTTGCATGCCAACATCTGATTTAAATCCCTGCCTAAGACACAGGGTAGAGCAGGCTTTACCTGTCCTAGCACTCCATTTTTGTTACAAAACAGACCCATGTCACCTTTCTTTACACATGGGTATAAGGCTGCTTGTCTTTCCCTCCTTGTATGGTTAATAGTGTGGATCAATTTGTACTGGGAAATGGTGTCGCTGCAGGTTTTAATGCTATAAAATGAAATTAAACAGACATCACAATTGAGATCACATTTGTTCCCGCCCGCCCGCTTCTATTGTATTCTAGTGTGGAGAAGAGGGCAATGTAGTGTAGAATGGGTAGCCTCTCTCTCTATTCACCCAGTCTGCAAACCAGATGTTGCCTATCCAGGAGGTGGAGAGAGCCTGTGCCTCTGTCATTCCCCAATTATACCTTATAGCCATGCCTACTTTACCCCAGAATGTCTTTAGGTGTGTGCTTTGGGGATCAGCATGATCAGGCATCTGACCAAATTCCTGGTGCATAGTTCATACAATCTTGGGCCAACTCCCAATGGAAGACGTACCTTGCACAGCAGAAGAAATAGGGTGCAAAAGAGAGCCATGCTCTGCCACTGAATCCCCAGCACCCCTCCCATTGACAAATGGGCATTTGCTCCAGATGGCCTTGAAAATGAATTCATCCTGCTTCAGTTTCTCCTACTTGCTGTGGAGGGACCTCTGCGGACTTAATGGTGCATTGATAACAAAGGAATGCTTCTACATGATCCATCTTGGCCTCAGTAGAGCTACCTTATGTTGACTCTAAAAATGAGAACCAGGCCACTTCTTCAGGGCTTGAAGTACATGACCCATGATTCAAACATACCCTTCCAGCAACAATCTGCTTGTTGGTTGTTACTCTGCTAGAGATCTTCCAGGGAAGGGACCATGGTGGCTCAAAGGATGGGATCAAATCAAATTCCCTGTTTTGTAGCTGTGAAATCAGGATGTTTATTTTGCATTGGCATCAGCAAGAAGATGATCATGAGGCAAACAGTCTTCACACAGAGCTGATGCTGTTTTCTTTCTTTGGGATGTAAAATGCAAGTAAACCAGCATCCATATTACACAAATTACTCATTTATGAGCCTCTCTGCCATCTGTTAAAAACAGGAGCGGATACACTTATTAAACTTTGAATATTTCATCAGAATATTGTGTTGGCTTTGATATATGTTACTTTATCAGCTCTTTTACAAACAAATGTATGTGCATTGCATATGGGAGAAATGGTTTCAGCCCACGTTCCACCTATAGAAGCCATAGGCTGTCCCCTCGAGATTTAAAGCAGTTGGAAGACTCATTATACTAATTCCAACTGTCTTCATTGATATACTGAGCATGTTTGGAGTCTTATTTATAAACAGCAAAGCTAATTTAGAAATGTCAGATTCTCTAACACAAATTCAAATATTTACATAAGTTTGCAAATTCCATTGACGACTCTGTTACTTTTGAGAAATATGCATTTTTCAAAGGAGCAAAGCAGATTTTAATGATAATTTAGTGTTAATATTATTCACTTGCCTAGCATTAGCTGTGGAACTAGTTTCTATATTACCTGCTGCCACATTATTTTTCATATTCCCGCCTCCTTAAAAGAAATATAAAGTGTGGATGTAATCATCTGCCTCATAGTCTCAGAGGAAGGAAACATGACCAACATAACTTTCAAAGGGTGATGGTAGCTTTGAAGCTTTACCTTTGAAATGGAAGTTTGTAAACTAAGGTGGCCTGAGAAATATTTCATAAAGTAAGAAGTGGTGATATCCTTTCTATGAAGTGATATGTCATCATGATATTCCGGCCTAAAGACCATCCATGACATTCTCTGGAATGTTGTTTGTTATTGGCTCTATTTATCCATTACATCTTGGTCCTGAAGTTGTGTCTGTGTGCTGTAACAGATGTGGAAAGTGTGAATAAACTTGAATTGAATCCAGGCAAAGCACAAGTAATCATAATGGAGGGCTCTGTGGATGAGAAAGGTCCATCTGGAACAGGAGCACACTCTTGTTCAAGGATGAGATTTGCAAGTTCTGCTTCTGGACTCTCAGGTTTTGACTATGGGTCTGGAATGCTTTGCTGATTCATTAACTGTACCATGCTGGAAGACAAAGATCTGGACACCATCATTCATACCCTAGTGCGATTGTGTTAGAGAACTCATGAAGGTGGCTCAGAAACTATAGCTGGAACAAAATGCCTTAGCCAGAAGATGCATAGTGTATATTTGCCTATATTGAAAAAATAAAAACCCTTGCACTGGCTACAAGGACATTTCTAGGTCCGGTTCAAGGGACTGGCTTTGATGTATCAGTATATCTAATTTTCCATATGGCGATATCTGTGCATACTTAAATCCAGAAATTGGGGCCATGATCAGACAAGCCAGATTTTTTTTTACAAAATTGAGGAAAGCTTCAAGTTTGCACAAAAATCTGAAATAAAAAAAATGGGGGTAACCCCCCAAATGTTAAAAGCAGTGCCTGTACTTTTAAGAAAAGAGATCTCAGAATTCATTATGGGGGTTGCTAGGCAGCCACCACAGTATTGCTTGCTTTCAAACTTTGGTTTCCATCATTAAAAGGTGGGGGAAGGACACTTTCCTGGACTGTTATGGCCTTCCACTGGGGTTGCCAGCTCCAGGTTGGGAAATAACTGGAGATTTTAGGGGTGAAACCCAAAGAGGGTGAGGTTTTGGGAGGGGGGGACATAGGTGGGGTATAATGCCATAGATCTCACCTTCCAAAGTGGCCATTTTCTCCAAGTGAACTGAACTCTGTCACCTGGAAATCTGTTGTAATAGCAGCAGATCTCCCGCCACTCCCTGGGGGTTGGCAACCCTACCTTCCACTCAACCCCTGATCTCTTCCCTCCAGGACCCTTATTGGGACAATGCCCAGAAGCAACTACCAGGCAACTTTCTACCATGCAATTAGCATAACTTACCCAGGTGCAATGGTGAATATGATTTGATGCCACTCAACTGGCCTGGGCCTTTTGGCAGATTCCACACAATTTGTGTGACTTGGCTGGGCCCATGTGTGGCCACCACACAACTCACTTGAGCAGCTTGCTACCATGAATTTTGCAACTTGGACAGACTTTCTCAGGGTGAAGTTGCCAGGGGGAGGGAAGGAGGGTAAGCTGAGAGCCAATGTGGTGTAGTGGTTAGTGTTAGGCCAGGAACTTGTAGAAAGATCTGTTTTCTCTGTTCATGACTCCAATCTCAGTATATAAGTATGGGGTCATGTTGAGAATTATAAGGGTGCCTAGACATTCATTACTGATGGACATCACTGTGGAAAAATTCCTAAGAAACACAGTGGCCCAGCAGGGGTGGAGAGAGCAAAGAAAGCTTTCACTCAACACAGTCTGACCGAACAAATTATTTGTTGTGGGGTTAGGACAGGGGAAGACAAAGGATTAAAAAGAGGTGTGTTTTCCCCTCCCTTTCTATCCTATCACCATTTTCCATAGGCTCCTACTTGTCTGTAGTAACTTGCAACTGGAAAAAGTCTGCCTGCTTTAGGCATGGGGCGAGAAAAACAAACAGCTACAACTCTTTAGAAAGAAACAGTGATTTATTCTTGATGGAAAAAGTAAAAGGAGCACTCAGTGCTCAATCTGTGACATCCTGTAAGGTGTCTGAAATGTGCAAAACATTCTTTCTGCTTGACATCAAGGATGTTATGCCATTGACTAAATCTGGACCTTTTTGTTCATTGCCAACTACTGTGAATTTCTGTAGAGAGAAATGGCACACATGCTTTGATCCTTCTGTTGCCACCTGGCTTTTGTTTATTTGTGGAACTGTGATGGAAGGGGGGAATGAAGATTAATATTTGGTTCACAGGCAGTCCCAGCAAGGGCATGGGGAAGGTGAGCGGGGGGCGGGTCGGGTCTGGGCAGAATCTGTTTATTCTCATTGTTGGCTCTAAGCATCTGCTTGATGCTCATTATGTAGGGAGAATGCATAGGGAAGAAGCGCTATTTGTTATCCAAGAACCCTGAGTTTATCCGTTCTCCATGCCAACTCCTCAGCAGGAGCACAGTGTCTAAGGTCAGGTTCAGCTGCAGTAAAAGTTTCCATGAACTTGCTCGTGGCCCGAGCTGCATGACAGAAGTAGCATCTGTCTGGGGAGGTGTTGACAGCTGCTGCTTCCCAGCAGAGTGTCACCCGAGTTTTATTGCTCACTCACCATGCTCACCCAAATCATGACAACATGGTCATACTGGGCCAGAAATGTCTTTCTCCAAATTGCCACATCCATGAAAAGATTTGGCATGGAGCATTTTTCTGAACCTCAAGTGGACCCAAGAGACAATTAGATGTGGCAAAGGTGGGGGAAAGGGGGAAAAAAGAGCAGGCACTCAGACTGCCAAAGAGAAAAGATACAAGGGTTAACTGTTATATGTTACTGCCCTTGGATGCAACCTAGGTATAATTACACACTTTACACAGCAACAAACCTGGGTTTGGTTCAGGGAAGATATAAATAGGGTTGCCAGCTCTGGCTTGGGAAAGACCTGGAGATTTTTTGGGCGGAGCTTGAGGAGTGTGGGGTTTGGGGAGGGGAGGGACGTCAATGCCATAGTGTCCAATTGCCAAAGTGGCCATTTTCTCTAGCTGAACTGATCTCTATCTAATGGAGATAAGTTGTAATAGCAGGAGATCTCCAGCTAGTACCTGGAGGTTGGCAACCCTAGTGATTTCAAATTTTTGCCAGAGTTATCTATACAATTCTTCTGCACTGAGGGTTACATGCATCTTTCCATACCTTTTCTCAATCCATACATATTAAGAAAATCCCTTGCTTACCAAATATATAACATACATCTATTGAACAGGAACTTACACTTGTATTGGTACTCAAACAGTGCATTCCTAAAGAGAGTTACTCCAGTCTAAGCCCACTGAAACAAATGGGCTTAAACTGGAGTAACTCCTCTTAGGAATGCACTGGTAGAATTGATTTTATGCCTATATTACACTTTGCTAGTTGCTTTACCTGGTAGTATTGATTCTATTTACCTCCAATTAGCTCCAAGCCTACATTAGAATCTGCAAACTGCAACCTTTGTTTAAATGAATGGGGAAACCCTTACTAGTGGAAACAGCTGAATACATATCAAAGACCCTTGCAACCAATTAGTTTCTGTTTGGACCAACATCTCTGGTCCCTTTGACAGAATGAATTTGTGTACACTATGATGATGTTAATCTACTCCAGGATCCACATACACTGTAAATATGTTGTGTTTCCCCCTATAATTATTTAATTTTGGCATACTTTTAAGCATATACCACACATTACATATAAAGACACCAGACAACAATGTGGGTTAGCCTAAGGTTTATTCCTTTTAACAGCTGGATTGCCATTTTTTAACTAATTTATTTGCATGGGTCTGCTAAGGGAGTACCCAATGGTTCACCAGCACTTGGGCAAAACCACTTGAACAGTACTGTATCATGACCAGCAACTAGCCGATGCAGCAACTCATCTGCTTTACAATACAGAATATTGTGCTAAACTCTGTCAAGGATTGGTAGCTGTTGTTTCCCCACCCAGAAGGCAGGTGCATTTGATAGCAGGAAAGAAAAGCATGCAGCACCCTTCAGTCACACCAGAGACCATTAGAAGGCCTGTCGTGCAGAAAGGGATTGTGGAGCAAAAGAGCTCCCGGGATCTTTCGCTTCAGCCTTTGTTGTTGTTATTACACATGACAACAGCAGTAGTCTGATTCTTCGACAAGAACTCGCAGGACTAAAATAGACATCAATGTTCAGATTCATCAGTCAGGCTTCAGTCACTTTAGGCAGGTAGTTAACAGAATACATCAGTTGCATTTAGACACAATAGCAGTGAGAAGCAGGCAGGGATTCCCCCCCCCCCCATCACAGTAAATGTTTCTCTAGTATTGAGGCGAGGCTTGCATCTTCATTATTGCTACTATCCATATATATAAGGGAAAGTAATATAATGAATGCCTCAGGTACTCTTCTGTGACTATTGGCTTTCCGTCAAGAACTAGGGGAATTTCTGGGGATCTGTGCAGTAGGAGGCCTGGCCAAGTCCCACCCTGGAGGAACTTTTTCTGGATAGTGACTTTAACACTGTAATTAGATTTCACAACCTAGAGCTGCTCATATGCTGTAGATATTTTCTCCCTTGGAGAGGTACATAGCTCCAAATTAGCATTTGTATTGGTTATCCAGTTCAATGGGCTGTTTTATGTTCATTTAGAATGCTACACATAAAAAAACCCATCCTAACAAATTTCCACATGTTTTGCATGAGGCAATGCAGAACATGGATACATTTTAAACCAACCTACCACCCCTGCTCATCCTTCCACCTTACCATCTAAAATATGGGCACGCTGTATGTATTGTATGTACCCCAAGCCTCAGAACAGGGATTAAGGGGGTAGGAGCAAGGGTTACAGTGCTCAAGTCTCCCTCTTCTTCCCTGGAGTGTAGTCTTTTGGCTACAGCCAACACATCCTCTCTCCTCCTCAGCATGGTGTCAGAGCTTCCCTAAATGCCTCATCCTGCCCCACTAATTACCCCCACCCCACTCCCTGGCCTTCCCTCACAGCCTGGGCCACCACCTGGGCCAGGATATGGAGCACTGCCCCTTTTAAATGCCTTCTCCAACCCAGCCTGCCCTCTTCCATGCCCTCATGGGTCTACCAGTGCAGGAACCTCTGCTGGGCCATCATCTCCTTGCCTCCCTGGCGATGCACTGTGCTATAGTCTGGATGGTCCCTGACCCAGGCTGTGCCAGAGTTGGAAATGGTTTGAGGAAGTTTCACTTCTGGTGGTGAGTTTTGCCTCATTGTTGCCTTTGATTAACAGTTTTTTGCAGGTTTTGGAAGTGAGACAAAACCCCATAATGCCTGTTTCCCAGATGCAAAATATGATGAGTCCATATACCATAAGCTGTGAGCCCTCTTTCAAACCACCTTCGACTCTTTCTAAAAATGATTGTCTGCCTCCAGTATCTATAGCGATACTAATACCAGTATTGGAGAAACAGCAGACCAGGCAATGTGGAAAAACAACTGTGGAAACTAACTGAAGTGAACCAAACAAATGGCATTATAATAGCAATTCTCATTAGATGCAATCGAACATGGGTGTTCACACCTCAATCCACAGTCAGGACAAGTACTTGCATTTAAGCACATTAATACAATTGAAGTCAATGAGACCAGCTCCTCAGTCTTAACCTCATTTATTTGCACGTCCTGCTCAAACCGGTGGAACTGACTTCCATATAATGTGCTTTGGATTACTTGCTAATCAGTTGAAATCAAACCCTAATACTTCAGTTTAGCTGAATTGTGAGCACCACAGGATGGAAAGAACGTTGCAGCTAAAAAAAATTTAGGGAAAATAGTTGACTAGAAGTTGTTCAAATGTCTGGACATTGTAAAATAAACCCTCTATGTTTGATCTACAATTTTTGCCGCCGAGTGTTTTGACAGCTCTGAGAACTACTCTTAGCCAGCATGATGCTCAAAGCACATTGATTTTAATGGCTCCCCTGCCAGCACAAGTATTTGGAGAACTGAAACCTCAAGTCTGGCCCAATACTCTAGAAATCAATTATCTGCCCCTGGCTTCACTAGGAACTGGACTAGAAGCTAAAGTCCTGCTCTGGCAGACATACAGAGCTCTTTTTTTGAAAATTATTACTTAAGTGTAGACATCCAAATAATCATGCTGCTAAGTAGATCAATCTGAACCATCACAATCGCCAACTGAGAGAAGCCTTTATTTTCTTGGAAAAAATAACCACACGAACAGGGCGTCCTTGGCTGGATCTACACATCATTGGATATTATGCTTTTGTGTGCTATAGTCATCAGTCACAGCTGGATTTTTCTGTGTGGACAAGGCAATCCACTTGCAAATGATAGCTCTAGTGAGTTGACAGTGTACTATCCAATGATATATGGATCCAGCCCAGATAACACATTGAGTTATCACAGTTTCAGGGGTTTGCAATGAAAAAGGGTTAAGTTATCCTAAATATGTGCCAGTGTGGTGTAGTGGATGAGGTGTCAGTCTAGGATCTGGGAGACTCAGGTTCGAATCCCCACTCCACCATGTAAGCTTGCTTGGTGACCTTGGGCCAGTCACAAACTCTCATCCTAAACTACCTCACACAGGTAGTTGTGAGGATAAAATAGAGAAGGGAAGAATGTTGTGAGCTACTTTGGGTCCCCATTGAGAAGTGCATGGAAGTATAAATGAAGTAAATACATATATACATATATATACTATTACAAAAATGCATGTCTCTCATGGTTGTCACTTAAAGTGAGTCCTTTCTTTGTGACCCTATTTGAAATAGTTATTGCACTACCTACAACCAGTTGTTTTTGCGTTTAGTGCCTTCAAGTTGCTTCTGACTCATGGCGACCCTATGAATCAATGTCCTCCAAAATGTCCTTTCTTTAACAGCCTTGCACAGGTCTTGCAAACTGAGGGCTGTGGCTTCCTTTATAGAGTCAATTCATCTCTTGTTGGGTCTTAAGAACAGTTAGATTTGAGTCCAGTAGCACCTTGGAGAGCAAGAAGGTTTTTGGGGTATAGGTTTCAAGAGTCAAAGCTCCCTTCATCTCGAAAACTTATATCCCAAAAATCTTGCTGATCTATAAGGTGACAATGGTCTTGAATCTAGCTGTTGTACTGCAGACCGATATGGCTATGCCCTGAAACTATATTGTTGCATAATTATTTGTTGCATGGAGCCCATTTCATGAGATGCACAGTGTACCTTCTCTTGGCACACATTACATTGTTAGCAATATAACCAAATGGCACTGAGAGCAAGAAGTGTAGTCTGTGATATGAGTAAGATGCACAGGGCAATATGTTTATCATCAGAGTGTTAGGGTGCTTTCACACATGCTGAATAATGCACTTTCATTCCATTTTCAATGCACTTTAACGAATGTTCGCAAGTGGATTTTGCCATTTCACACAGTAAAATTCAGCAGCAAACTGCATTGAAAGTGGATTGAATTCAGCATGTGTGAAAGCTCTCTTAATATACATGTTCTCCTTGCAAACCCATCCAATTGGATTAGAGGTACATGCGTTTGTACTAGATGCAGGAAATGGCACTACTTTTTCATTAAAAGAGTTTCTTGTCTCCATGCTAAGCAAATTTTACCCTTCTAAGCCATACAAATCAATGGGCTTAGAAGGGTGTAACGCTGCTGAGGGTTTCACTGTAAGTCATGCTCCATCAAGCCCTATTCACCAGCCTTCAGTACCTGTCAATGTGTATTTCTATGACCCTGATGTTAAATTAAACAAAACAAAAAACAATTACTGCTGATCATTCCTTGTTGAACGCATACAAAAATAGGATGCAGAGAGAACAAGGCTTATTCATATAAATGGTTGGTTTAACATGCAGTGAACAAATAGATGCATAAATTGGCTGTGATAAATGCTTGTGTTCAGGGTGGTTATTTATTATGTGTTCCATTACACAAATTGGTTGCAGAATTATAACAAATGTTCTTTATTAATCTTACCTTCCCTGTGGTTAGAGAATGACTTGAGGCAATTATCTACACCATGGAACTCAATTCCATTATTGCTGATGGGCAAAGCAAGGCGGGCATCTTCCCAGCTCTGCACAGACAGCTGAAATGATCAGGCATCAGCTTTTCAATGACCTGCTTTGACCCCTTTAGTCCTGGTTTGATGTATCACCACTCTTCAGCCCCAGAACATCAGCTCTCATATCAAGGACTCTGATTCTCTCATACCAAGAGATCTGATTCTTTCATTTCCATACCCAGGCTGCATTTGACCATGAACTGGGCTTAGCTTTTATACATCCACACAGCTCTGTCTCTTTGTAGACCTATACAAAGCAATAGACCAAATCCCTCCCCGCACCATATAGTTATATTCATGTAAAGATGTTAAATTGGACTTGTGAACAATGTGAAAATTCAGAGAGGTCAGAATTCCAGTGACGTGTATTATTTTGCTTTGGCTCTTTTTTGCACAAAAGAGGAGACATTCAGTCAAAGGCAAATAAACTGGCTGCAGTACCCTGAAAGAGGAAGTACTCTGCGATGCTGCACCCAGGACCAGCAGAAGAAAGCCCAAGTGTCAGTTTACAGTAGACTGGTCATTCATGCATGGGAGTTTTACCTGAGGTTCATTGCCGGCTTGACCCACACTTTCCTGTTGGGAATCAATGCACCAGCAGTCTCCAAGCTCAGATCAAGTCCCCGCCCCTTTAAATGCTGCTTTTTAATTGGCTTACTTGTAGTGCTTACTGTGAGAGAAACTCCCCCAAACCTAATTGCCACATAAAAAGTCATTTTAAGAACAAAACAACAACAACAATGGAGTCATCTGAAAGGAAGGGGGTGGGAGAAATCCAAGGCTCAGTTTTCAAAAGCTTTTCTTCTGCTCAGAAAGAGCTCTGAGGAAGCAGGAAGTATTTGATTCCCTGCCTCTGGACATGCTGCTTTGTAATTGGCTTTGAGAGAAACCAAGCTTGGGTGTCCTGCACTTTGCCTTATGCATGGGAATTTCACCTGGGCTTTGCTCAGGGAAGATGGAAGAGCCTGGTTAACAGAGGAATGGGAAGACCTGGACATTGTGAGGGTTGGGTACGAGGTCATTTCCAATGGATGGAAAACTCATGCATAACTCCAAGAAACAATTGATTCAGAGTGGGGGCAAACATGAATGAAAGTACCCATGCATAAACAACCATTCACTGTATTTGCATCACTGTTACTATGTAAGCCCCTTGAGCACAATCCAGAGGGGGGGTAGTTGTGCCATGGCCAGGACGGCACAGCCAAGCCACCTCCTAAGTGGCTTGCTGCAGCGTGACAAGCAAGCCTAGAGGAATGCTCCTCCAACCCCCATAGAACTGCTGCATACAGCTCCATGGGACTGTGTCAACAATTTTGCCAGTGTAAATTTGTGCCAGCAAGTGGGCATTTCTGGGGCAAAGGGCTCACTAACATTGGCCCTGCTTCTGGGAACGTCTCCTTTGGTACCGACGTGAGCTCCCCTGTGCCAGAAATGCACTGCTGCTGCAGCTGCACTGGCACCCGTGCATGGTACTGCCACGCTGCTCCTCAGCGCCAGCATAGGTGCGCCGGCACCAGCGTAAGTGCCCCTTTCACTGGCACAAATGGCATTTATGCTGGCACCAGGGTTATGCTGCCTCCTCACCATTTTCACCTTCCCCTTGTGGATTGCACTTTAAGAAAAGGAGAATAACATTTCATAATCTTTTACACAAGGTGCAAAGCAATTTACACTGCATGTAGTTATCAAGCTGCAATAAAAATGAAGTTCAAAATCTCTAGCTGTTTTTATTAATATTTTTCCATGTGCTGTTCAGGATTCTGTATGTTTATAGATAAGCACTTAACAGTGAAGGAGGCTGAAAAATATGTATAACATTTGAACATATGTCGTATGTGTGTTTATAGCATTTACGACCTGCCCTTACAGCCATAAAATAGATCCCTGGTGTGTGTATTTGTTAGTTTGCAATATCAAAAAGATTTTATGTATGCATGTGTGCATGTGCAGAGGAGGAGGCTAGAGCTTCTATATGGCACATAGTCTAACTTATAGGACTATCACTCAGGCTCGTAATCAAAGAAGCCCCAAAGACTGCCTCTTCGCATCGATACAATTCCATCATTTTTATAGGAAAGAAATAAAGAAATAAAGAAAGACTCCCAAGTATCAAGATAACTGATCAATGTCAGCCACACTTCTTATTGCATCAGCACATATGCCTACCCAGATGTTTGCAGTTAATATCCTGAAACCCTTTCTGATTACCATTGCATATACTTATCTTGTTCTTTTACACATATATTATGACATTTATATACTGGGTAGAGTGAGAAAATGTAATGGCTTTATAAAATGCCAACATATGGAGAAATATCACTAGGGTGAGGAAGCGAAATTCCTTTTTATTCCTGAATACCCGCACACTTATAAGACTTAACTTTTGTATTAAAATATATCATAGGTTTAAAAACAAGAGTGACAGTCATTGGACAACACAGTAGTTGTTCTTAAACTTCCTCCCATTACTGCCCTCTAAGTACACAAAAGCCCCCCCCCCCGCAACCCAGTAAAAAATTAAGACATAAAAACCTCCCTCCAGATAAAGCAACTGTATGTCGGCTTATACATGGTATATGTCTAAGATACATAACTCTTCTGTCTGTCTGACTGTCTGTCTGACTGTCTCTCTCTCACACATACACGCCACCCCTCCTAGAAGATAGGCACACTGCACAAAGACCAGCATGTGGAAAACTTGAAAGAATGGAGCGCTGGCTTTTATAGAAATTATTCCTTCCCTGAAGGCACATCTGCTCTTTGCTTGTGGCACTCTTTAATTCAGATAAGCTGGTTAATACGAAGGCAGAAATGGTAACATGCGAAGTATCCCATCATAAAATATGGGTTGGTCTGAATTGCCTCCATTTTCTTGCCAGCCTATGACTCTAAGCCAGGGTGGCAAGGATGGATCTAGAAAGGCTTTATGACGAGTTGGTTGTTCAGTGAACTCTTTTCCTCACATAATTGATAATAAATATTATCTCCATTGTTTAGATGTTTCTTCCTCTCTTCCCCCCCTTTATAAGACGAATGTGCAAAAACATAATAGAAAGCTGTTGTGTATTCCCTACCGTTCATTGATATTCCTTCCATGAAACTAAATGTGTTTGATGCGTAAGATTAACCTTTTATTCTTCCAGTTCTCCAGAGTGATTTGTTAGTTCATAACCTAGTCTCACCTTGCTGATATTGCCTTGTCAGTTGCACTTTTACTTTAAAGAAAATGCTACATTATCCTGTAGTGAAATGACATCTTACTCAGGCCTAGGCAATTTCTGAGACATTGGGTGAACTCTGTTCTTTTTAGTGGGAGGTGATAAAAAGAGGAAGTCGTGATAATTCTCTATTACAATGTTTTCCCTGGTCCTCCAGGGAAACCCAAAGATTGGTAACTTACTATAAACTGCACACAAAGATAACAAATTACCTGCCTTAAAACGACCTGACTTTTAGTGAGACCCTATGAAATGCAGTGCAATATCATCTCCTCAGGGCCCTCGGGGGTCATGGAAGACTCCTGTAAAAGAGGAGGATCCGAATCAGAGAGGGTAGGAAATAAACAGTTGTTTAGCAATAATCAGCTTTCTCGTGTTAATCAGCTGTTTGTGTTCTACTCCTGCCTGTCCTCCCCACAACTGGATAATTAGCTGTTTAGTGCTAACAACCGAACTGCTTGAACATTACATTCTCTTGCATGCAAAAGTGCTAAACAGCTAATTAGATGCTGGTGGAATATACAGCCAGCTTGGCAATTAGAAGCATCTGCACAAGAGATGCTTGTCTAAATGAGCCTATATTTAGATGATTTTCTTTCTTTTCTTCTCTTTTTTTTTTGTAAAAAAGAAAAAAAAAGCAGCCAGAGAATGTAATATGGTGAGTCAAATTCAATTACAGCAATGGAGTTCAAACTCTACCCTCAGAGAACCTTGCCTACAATTACCCATCTGCCAGAGGCCCTCTGCATTTTTCCTTAGGAACCATGGCTTGTCTCTAAGGTTCGGTAGCATGCAGTCAAGTCACGGCAGGTACTAGAGAGACCCTAGAACCTAGCCATTGGCCTGCATGAACTGTGCCCTATAATCCTGCACCCTACAATTTCCCCAGCCCTTCTCTAAAGCTGAATGTTGCTTGAGAAAACAGGCAATGGGAGACAAGCTGTATTTTGGCTCACTTGGCCACCATTACAGATTGTCTCAGTGCAGGGTCCCAGAGTTCCAGAGAACTTAGCTTCAGAACTGCCAAACTGTAACGACAAAATGAAGAGCTGCAGCTATTTTTATTTTATGTATGAGTTTAGTGGTTTTGCATGTCACTTTTCAGTCCAAATGTCTTCCAGAGTGGCTAACAATAAAACAAAACAAAAATTACAACAATAAAAATATATTTACCAAGAAAAAAACTAGGTAGACCAAAACGGGTGCCCTCCCATGATAAGTGCAAAGGCCTCCTGGAACAGAAATGTCTTCAGCTTAGTCCAGAAAGCCTGTAAGGATGATGCCACTCTTACTTCCCGGATGTGGGGGGGGGGAGTTCTAGATTTTGTGGACCCTTTGGTTTCCTCTGGAAGGCTCCATCTCTGGATTTCAGAGCTCAGGATCTATGCATGAGTTTGAACATGATTAATTATGCCGGTCCATGTAGCATCCAGCCATTGCAGACATTGATCCTTTGTAATAAAGTAAGTTTGACTAAAAGAGAAGTGTCTTTAACTTTGTCAATCCACTCTCATGATGTGAGGCAGGTCTTTGACTTGTAATGTCTGCTGAAAACTAATGTCTGCTGAAAACTGGCTTCAGTAATCATATACAAGAGTATTACTTGCAGTTTATGAGGAAACTGACATCATTTAATAGAAACATTTCTGGAGACCTAGTACTTAAACCGCCACAACCCACATTTAGTACCTCAGCAATCTTAGCCCCATACTTTTCTGTGCAGTCACAAAGCCACCATATATGGATAAAATCTGCAGAAGATGTATTACAGTACCAACAATTACAAGAGGGTGATGCTTATGTTTTCGCTATTCGTTAAGGTGAGAGATAAAAGTTGATGAATCATCTTCCCGAGATTTCACCTCATAGTCATAAAGAAGGAAAAGCCAAAAAATAATGCAAAATTCCAAGCTTAAAGTGGAATTTTCCTTCCCAAAGATTTATTGCAGTGAAGTTGAAAAGAAGGGAAGGTATCTTGATTATAGATTAAGTTGCATGTAATTAATATATATCCTTGAGAAGACGTGGTCACCTTGTACCTATACAGCCTCAAATTCCGAGCGCTTCCTAAGTCAAAGACCAGATTGAAGTTTTGCAGATAAGAAACTTTTAATTTTGAGATAATGAAAAGTAGAGATAGAGCCATTGCTCCTTTCTGCAACTGTTTCAAAAGAGATTGCTCTGTTATTTCTATCATAGCTTCCTAAGTCTCTAAACCAACCCTTTCTCATTTAATAAGGGAGATTTAAAGCCATGACAAATTTTAAAATCATTTCCTAGTTAAAATGCTGGCGGGTGCTCTCCAAACCACCTAGCCCTCCACTATTTGAACATGCTAGCTAAAACAGGCACCAGGAGAAGGAAGTTGGTTGATTGCTATTTCTCTGGGAGTGCGCAAGTGCAGTACTGTGGTAACCAGTCACTGGGTAGCAGGAGATGAGGACAGTATGTGAAGCCTTTAAATGGCAATGCAGTGCTGGCCCTCCTGGCATGAACTTCTAGAACTGGCCAGTTGGTTGCAACATATTGAAGGAGAAGCAAGGGAAAATCTTCAAAGAATTGAGTGGAGTGGACTCGGGAGAGCAGTGCATTGACTCATGGAGACTTGAGACGAACACTGATGCCTAGACACCTCAGGGGGCCGAAATGGAATGAGGCTCATGGGTCATTGGGACAATTCCATGACACCCTTTCTTTATTCATACGGGTGAAAGCAATAGATGTGGTCCAATCAAGTACAGAAGAGTATAGTTTCCAAAGATGGTGCAACTACTCAGTGAAAACAGCAGCAAAAAAAAAAAAATCACTTTACATATGGACTATCTAACCAATGGAAGCTCATGTCTAACTTCACATTTATAATCAATAAATGGACTACACTTCACCTTCATTCAATACCTTTGATATACATTTTTTCATTGCCTGGTACACTAACTCAGGAAAGAGAGGTATATGCCATCAGCCTAAAGAAGGGGACAAGAGAGCTTTCCTCTCCCTAAAATAAAATACTCATAAGAACTTAAGAACATTAGAACATAAGAAAGGCGCTGCTGGATCAGACCAAGGCCCATCAAGTCCAGCAGTCTGTTCACACAGTGGCCAACCAGGTGCCTCTAGGAAGCTACCAACAAGACGAGTGCAGCAGCACCATCCTCATACTCAACCTGCCATAATATCTTGTCTTAGCTTCCCAGGTAGGCAGTAACTTTCTCTCACTGTGGGTGAAAACAGAAGTTAATTTTCAAAGTGTGGTAACACTGGTTTGAACTAGTGATAGATGAAATCCTTCATTGGCGAGCTGAATACTTGAAAATGTTTGATGGGCTTTTGTGAATGTTTGAAGAGGACATGTACAAAATGCATTCATGTGTGCGCGCACACACACACACACCACACAAGTGACCATCCCCTCCCTCTATATTACCCCCCCTTTCCAAGGGCGAAAACGCATGGTCACTTTATCCTCCTTTAATCCCTGTTTTAGCCAGGATCGAATGCACATTACGTGAAACGCATGCGTTCGATCCTGGCTGAATCCTGGCTGAAACAGGGATTAAAGGAGGATAAAGTGACCATGCGTTTTCGCCCCAAGTCACAAGCCTGATTTTTCCAAAGGGAGAGGAGTAATTGGACACGGAAATGACTTTGTAATCAGAGGACACACCCTTAACTTTCCCAGTATGACTTTGTAGTGGGGTTAATGGGAATTAATTTTTCTCACCCTCCCTATTTGAACTGGAAAGTTGACAAAAGAAGTGTTGAGCTCTACTGCTCAAAAATTCATCAGCATTGCTACTTTGAACACACATTCCTACATTCTGAAGCATGTTTTGAGAGCTGAGAGTTTTGAAATAATTCTACAAAATGGCTGTCTTAACTTTATATTTGGAATACCTATATCTATAATAGTATCATTAAATATCACAGAGATGAGGCCACACAAGAAGGTACATAACCAAAAGGCATGCTATTTTAACTATACATATAGATCAGAAAGAAACCTTGAACTAAATTGACTGCTAGCAAGGGACAAATTGGAAAGTGGAAGTGCTCTTGCTAAGAAGCTGAATTCCAGTTCTTCATACTATGGCAGGTACGGTTGCCAGCTCCAGGTTGGGAAATACCTGGAGATTTTTGGGGCAGAGCTTGATGAGGGCAGGGTTTGGGGAGGGAGGGACTTCAATGCCATAGAGTCCAATTGCCAAAGCAGCCATTTTCTCCATCTCAATTGATCTCTATTGGCTGGAGATCAGTTGTAATAGCAGGAAATCTTCAGCTAGAGATCTCCTGCTAATACAACTGATCTCCAGCCGATAGAGATCAGATCACCTGGAGAAAAATGGCTGCTTTGGCAATTGAACTCTATGGCATTGAAGTCCCTCCCCTCCCCAAACCCTGCCCTCCTCAGGCTCTGCCCCAAAAATCTCTCACCGGTGGTGAGAGGGACCTGGCAACCCTAAGTAGACTGCAAGAGTTGAATAATATTTCACTAACTGAAGTCCAAAAACAACACACACACACACAAAACCCCAGACCTATTATTAATATGTGAATTATAATATTTACTATTACAGAATCATGTGCTGTAAGCAGGCAGGTAGACTTTCAACGGGATATGATTAATTTCAATTCAGAGTTACTGAAGAGCAAACATTTATGGACTGAATAATGCCTTGCCCTACTGGGATGCAGCTGCCATCATATAGTGACCTGGTACACCTTGGCTTTGATGACGCTTGTGCCTTGATGCCCAGGGCCTCCCACTGCTTAGAGGTTTTCCATGCTTGTTCCAGCAGAATAGTCTACTTCACTTTTTAAATCTCAACAATCCCAAAATGTCATAGCTATGACTGCTATTACTTGACTGGTAGGGTTGTTTGTGTATATTTCTAGTTTTATACAACCCTTATTCTCCTTAAAACCTCTTCAAATGAAAATGTGTATGGAAATCTTCCATTTACATGGCTAAATCTGTATTTGCTCATTTATTTTCTGTAACTCATTCTGGTCTATTGCTTTGCTGACTTTTTATTAATGTAGTTTTCATTCATTTGGGTATTTGTAGGGGAAGCAATTCTATGGCTAACTGAGCATGTACGTTCTGTTATCCAGAGTCCTGAGGGGAAGGCAAACATTATTTGCTCTTGTTTAATGGTCAAGCAGTCATTTGTATCCATCGTCATCACTCCTCATCAGGAGGAAGAAATTACATTCACGAGAACTGAAATAAAAAAAGCTGATTTTAGTTCAGAGAACAGTAAGACTGGTGAATACATTACAGTAGAATCTTTTTGCATATTTGGTATGAATATAAAGTAATAAAAGACTGATACCTGTGGAAGTATTCATGCATATCTGATATGGAACAGGACATGACAGAAGATTTTCTCTTGTTTTTTTCATGATCTTGGTTTAATGAATATCATACTTTGAGTCAAGAAGGAATTCTGGGCAAAATTGGCTGCCAAGTGCTTTCTTTTTTGCCTCCCTGCCATTCTCTTTTTTACTTTACTTCATAGCCTCTTCGACTGCACTAGTGAGGACCATTTCAACGATTTAGGATGCCTTATAATATGCAAACCCCAACATAAAATATGCAGTATTTCCAGCGTTGTGGCAGAAGCCATCCAATGCTAAATCTCGCTCCCAGGGTATTCACTCTTTCCCTAGTGTACAGTCCTATTTTATTAAACAGATTCCTCATTGTACATGTTGCAAGTTGCCCTTTGTTTTTGTAATTTTAACTTGTGATCATCACCAATGACCTCAGTGATAGTGGTTAATCTCTTGAGGATTGTTTGAGTATGGGGAAAGCTTTGATGCAGGAACTCAGCCAGGAAAATGCAGCATGTAATTGCAGCATGGTCATGTGCCTGATTTTTTTTTTCATACCGCACAAGATCTTCAAAAGCGATATGCTTCTGCATGGTACCTTTGTTCTGGTATTGGGCTCATGTTCTGCTTATTCCTTCTGTGCTTCCCAACTGCTGCAATTGTTTCAAACATGTCTTGACAAAGGGAACGTTTATGAGCCTGCAGAGGCCTGTGTTTTGGCAGGGCTTTATTTTGCTGGCTGCTTATGGGGTCTGCCTTGCAGAAATATGGTATATATAGGTTTTTAATTTTTGTATTCCTGACATTTGTGAATGTAGAGGGAATTTTATGTGCTCCTTATATCCTATGGGGCTTAAATCATACTTTTTAGTTTTCATTCACATCTTTCGAACACAGTCATAAAAAGGTAAAGGTAGTCCCTCTGTGCAAGCTCCGGGTCATTACTGACCCATGGGTTGATGTTACATCACTATGTTTACTAAGTTTACGGGGTGGTTTGCCATTGCCTCCCTAGTTGCCTACACTTTACAAGCTGGGTACTCATGTTACCTACCTTGGAAGGATGGAAGGGCTGAGTCAACCTTGAGCCGGCTACCTGAAACCGGCTTCTGTCAAGATTGAACTCGGGTCGTGAACAGAGCTTGGGCTGCAGTACTGCAGTTTACCACTCTGCGCCACGGGGCTAAACTGACTGTTCCATAATTGAAGAAGCCCAATGGCCCAAACACAGTGGTAAAAATATCAATGCTGAAATCTGTGGGTCAGTTTTCATTCCAGTTATCCACTTCCATTTAGCTAGCATATACGGAAAGGAAAAGGTTATGGATAAAAACGTGATTTTTCTGTGGGGCCCTTCTCTGATGTAATGTTTCTGTTCCCTTTGTTTACACCTTTATCCATAAACTATTGTCTCGCTGTGTGGGAATAATGTCTTACTAGGCAATTAGAACAGGGGTTAAGATGCTACCAACAGGAGTATGTTGCATTCAGAATACCAGATGACGTGAAGGTGTTTGAAATTATTAGCACAATGAAATGTTGCCAGTATTAACAGAAGTTTTTTAGACTGAATTGTTAGCTGTAATTGGGGTTTGTGGAATTTTGTTTGCTCCAGAATGCAATATCTTGTGCCTTTATTTACTATTTTGCAAGAGGCTCAAGGAACACGGTATCACTGTTAATAGACTGGTTCCCTGCCCATCTAATGCACATTCATTGGAGACAACATTAATGCCCATTGAACTACTGGTTCTTAGTCCTTTTACACATTTGTCATTTGCAGTGCATAGGAAACAGAATGCTTAGCACTTAAGAAGGGAATCTCCTGAGGCTGCCTGCAAAGCAGAATTACATCAATTGACTCGAAAGGTCCAGCTCTGCTCCCTGAAGGAGTACTTGGCAAATCACAGATCACTTGCTAAGAGGATTAACTTCTACTACGGAGCCTCTATGCTGGCAATTCAGTTTTTGCAGAACTTGGCAGTTGGGACAGAATTCTGGCACACAAGGCCTGTGATTACAAATGGCACACTTAAAAAGCAGTCTGTTCCTACCTGTTGTCTTGATCCTAACATATTCCATATCCAGGGTTTACAACACCCAAATCCAATCACTGGACTAAGACAGATTTCTGTATCAGCATTTCTATTGCAGTACCCACTCCGATTCAGATTCAGATAGTTTATTTGCGGCCCTTGGCCAGATAAAACAAGATACATGGACTAAAATGGTCTTACCGACAAAGGTTTACAGTCCGAGTCTTAAGTCACTTAAAAAATAAAAATAATAAAATAAATAACATCAGAGTTACATCTGCCATTTGGACTAAGAGACTACTCTGTGGCAACGAATTGTCATTGCAGCCGTACAAAATTTTGCTACCTGAGAGGTGATTGAGGGATTATCTCCTTGTAGGAGCTTTTCTATCTTTTCTCTTTCCCTGACGGGTCCCATTCTCAGTATGAGGAGCTCAATAAACTTAGAATGGGGTATAGTGTAATAGTTACAGTTCAGGAGAACATGTTCAGGAGAACATGTTCAGTTCAGGGGCATAATCTCTCTGCCCTGGGTATCTTCTTGAATTTCCCCTCTAACATAGCAGAGGGTAAGGCTGCGCACCTAGCCAAGGTAAAAGCCCTCCTATATTTGTTTATCTCTAAGTAACAGAGATAGGCTGCCGGTGCAAGGATAAATTTGGAGTGGGGGGGAGCCATAAATAGGGGCACTCTTGCTAGATCTGCTTGTTGCTCAGTATCTTTAACTCGTTGGTTTATAGTTGACTTAGCTTGATCCCACCCTAACTGAAGTAATGCTAGGGGGGTAAAACCCAGGTTATTTAGTTTGTCTTCAATGGCTATTATCCACTTAGACCTAAAGGTATAGCAAAGAATCAGTGGAAGAAGACCCTTGGGGTTGAAATTAATTTTCAGCCATAGATAAAGCGAGGACAAGACAACCCTAGCCTCCACCTTCATCATGCCAGTTTCTAAATGGATTATAGCATTTGATACACATCTTGGCAATTGCAGGGCAGCTCTAAGAAACTTGGATTGCACTCGTTCCATGGGAATAAGACCTGACGGTGGAGAGTCAAGTTGTGTTCCATATAACATTTGTGCTAGGGTTTTCGCCTGAAAAAGTTTAAGGCAGTACCCACTCTTTCCCCCCAAATGTTCACATTCTACAATCAATATGGAACACCATTTGTAAAATATCCTGTGGTAGAAGATTTTGAGTTTCCTGCTATGGAGTTTGGGGTTCAGGATTTTCAGCTTCGTAGTTAAATCCCAGAAAAGAGTCCCATAAATAAGATGAAAGAAAAATATTTGTTAATCTCTACATAATTAATGAAATGTGATAAAATGAAATCTAAGGTGAACTATAGCACACAATTATATTAGCTGGTGCATGAATGTAGATGGATAACTGGACAATTTATCTCTATCAAGGAAAGGCCACAGGCAGTATCCCAACTGAGATAGGTTAAAGGTAGAATGCATGACTGAAGAAACCTAGATCTCATCCAAAGTGTGAACCTGTGCATCTAATGTAGGTTGACTCCTTAAATCCTTATTGGAGCTAATATAAATTGATGATGTTATGGATATCAGTGTAGACTGAATAATGTCTCTCATGGCCTCTCTGTTGCATCAAATGATCTTCCACATCAGTAACAAAATGCACCTACAGGGGAAGGAAACTGGAAATATACATATAAAGCAAGGACTGAATCCTTGATAGTAGCTAAACAACACTTTGTGATGGTTTGAGTGGCTAGAGAAAGGAGTTAATTGGGAATACACAAAATATGTGGGGACCACAAAATATGACTGTATATAGGTACAGGTTGAGTATCCCTTATTCAGATTGCTTCGGACCAGAAGTGGTCCGTATTTTGGATCTTTCTGTATTTTTGAATATTTTGAAATTTTTGCATATACATAATGAGATACCTTAAAGATGGGACCAAGTCTAAAGACAAAGTTTCTTTATGTTTTATATATACTTTATACACATAGCCTTAATGTAATTTTAAACAATATTTTTAATAATTTTGTGTACATTGAACCAGAAAAGGAAAAGGAGGGGATAAAAGTATATGGGTACCTTTTCTGGAATTTCATAAAATTCTTACCTGCTGGCACCTATGGATGAAGATCATTGAATTTCTCTCTTCTATTCGTACTTCAGTTGTTGACCTTTGTCTTCAGGCTTTCTCTTCATACTTCCCAGTTTTATATGGCTAGGCAGTATGCATGGCATTGACCTCTCAAAAAAAAGGTGGGGGGAGAAAGCCTGAATAAAAATCTTAACATTAAAAAGGAAACCAGAAGTATTTTTCTGTGTATAAGAAAAATGATTTTTGCAAGGATAAGGGAAATAAACATATAGGCTGTTAGCTCTAGGAAGACAGACATAAAAGGATCAGCACATCACTCCAGTCTCTTAAAGGTAGCTTTTAGAAGACTTTTGTAAGGTTCTGAATCAGACATGCTCCTAATAAGATTAGAACTTGAATCTTTTGAATTACTAAACTCAGACTTTTCAGCACAGTCCAATTTCTAAGCAGAATTACACCACCCTAAGCCCACTGACGTGAACTCTGCTTAGGGGTGCACTGCTATGTTTCTTGTACAATACAAAGGTTGTGTTTAGTTTATTCTTAAAGGAAAGTAAATATCCATTAAGGAATTTTATCTCTGGAATTATGGTAAAAAATAATGTCAATATTATACCATATCAAACCTACAGTGGTGGTGCACTGCCCAACAGAAGTGTCCTGAAGCCATTTATGGTCAATCTAAATACAAAAAATATATGAAGGAGCTACAAGAGGAAACCATGTCAAAACTCAGTCTTTTCTGAATTGAGCTTCAGGGTTTTTTTTTTCCTTATACAATCCCTTACTGTTTTAATATATTCAATAAAGTCAGATGGCTCAATATTCTTAAGCATAATAGTTGGAGAAAGTCTGAAGGAAATGGGAAAGTTCTTGAGAGGAAGTCTGAGGAATCTCTTGATTAGGTTTTAAGCAGGTGACATGTTAGACCAAGTGTTCGTTCTGGTCTAGCAAAGCCTTTAAGCTCATGTTTAGTTCACAATACTTTAAGCATGGGAATGCTCTCTCATGAGTGTCATTTAGATCAAAGTAAACTGGTTGGAAGGATATTCCCTGGGTATAATAACTTATACTGGTGAATCACATTTTTTTAGTCTCTTCTTTGTATCGTGTGTAGAAAAAGCAGTGATTGGTATTTCATGCTAGAATTGACAGTGAAATGCTAGTATGCATTCTAGACAAAAGAGTATGAAGATAATAAAGAAGGCAGATTCTACTGTGAATGATACTGGGCACGTTTAGCTTACAGAGGGTACAGACAAGGCCAAGGACTCCATAGTGCTGCTTCATCCACTACCCCCCCCCAGTGAAATCCAGCTGATAGAGATTAGTTGACCTGGAGAAAATGGCCACTTTGGCAATTGGACTCTATGGCATTGTAGTCCCTCCCCTCCCCAAACCCCGCCCTCCTCAGGCTCTGCCCCCAAAATCTCCAGGTATTTCCCAGCCTGGAGCTGGCAACCCTAATCTCACGCCATACCCAAATGTTCGCTGACCTTCAGGAGCACACGGAGGTGCAGCAGATAAGTTGGGTTGGAGAGGTTTGCTCCATGCACAGCTATTCTCAGTCTTCTGGATCCAGTCCAGGCAGCTGTGATGGGATAAATTATTGCATAATTTGTCCCATGGACTCTCAATATTTGCGACAAGGCCCTGTCAGCTGCTGAATCTCTATCCTGTGGAAATGAGGTTTTAAAGTTCCTGTCTTGTAAATTACTTCAAATCCATATGGTTTAACAATTTGTATGAACACATTTGAGGAAACTGAACAGTTTGCTAAACTTTTGCCTCAGCTGACTTGAAATATATCGATATTGTACGCTCATCAAATTAAAGCAACATCAGAGATATTTGTAATTAGGAAGACTTTTAAAATCCTATTAACTTGGTACCTGATGAATGAGAACAGAATCTCTCTTAGTCCTGCTGGAGGAACCCAAAAAACAAAAAATGCAGTAAGTAAATCAATCAGATACAGGAGGATACTTCACTACTGCTCTCAAACTAAAGTTAAAATAGGCAGCCAGATGCTCGATTTGTCTTTGCAGATTTATAGAATAGGGGAAAAACTTCACATCATAATATGCTAATACCAGTTCTAATCAAAACTGAGGTCTATTAACATCATTAAAATTAACCAGCTCTCTTTTGACCAGGAGTTTTCTCTTGCATTTGCAAATAGTGTAGACTTGACTTCTAATGCTCTAATTAAGATGGGAATTGGTATTAGAATTCGGGTCAAAATACTCATTAAAGGGCTAACTATTTTGTTCTGTTTAAAGGAAAATACTTTATTATCAAAATAAAGCATATGGTGATAACGGCTAGGGAGATCTCTACCTGGGATCCTATGAAGGGCTGAGTTTGTGTAACCTCCAGCATGGTAAGTGGTTAAGAGTGGCAGACCCTAATTTGGATAACCGGGCTTGATTCCACACTCCTACACATGAGTGGCAGACTCTAATATGGTGCACCGGGTTGGTTTCCCCACCCCTACACATGAAGCCTGCTGGATAACCTTGGGCTAGTCACAGTTCTGTCAGAACTCTCTTAGCCCCACCTACCTCACAAGGTGTCTGTTTTGGGAAAGTGAAGGTGATGGTAGGCCTCTTTGAGACTCCTTGAAGGTAGTGAAATGTGGAGTATAAAAACCAATTCTTCTGGTTCCTCCTCCTCCTTTGTTGCAGCCATGGGGTCAGAGAGAGAGAGCCCCATCAAAGATGGAAGGCTTGCTTGATTGCCAGGGCTTTTGATGGGCTATGAGCAGCAGGCATCTTTTATCAGGGGAGGGAGGTATTTGGGGTTTGTTATTTTATTTTGGTTTTAACTTGTAATGTTTTGATTATTACTGCAAGCCAGCTTGAGTCAGGAAAAGTGGGGCATAAATATTTTAATAACTAACTAAATAAAAATCAGTGCCCCTATTCTTCCTACACTAAGTGCCTCACTTTAGGAGGGATCAGAACCCTGCTCCATATTGCCCTCTTCCCATTTCCTGCAGTGACCCTGAAATCAGAGCTTGTGCCTAACACTCTTCTCAGGACTTGGCCTTCCTGGAATAGGCTGGTGGAGGCAATACATGCCACCTATATGAAACCTGCAGGTCCCCTTGACTTAGAAACTACATGTGGGAAATTGCCTAGGGAAATCTTCAGTGGCTCTTCTTTCTTGGTCCTGGAGAAAAGGAAGTAATCTTTGCCTCTGAATATGTGCAAGGTGTCTTTTTATTATTGCTGAGCAAGCAACATCTATCCTTCCAGGTATAGGGAAAAGCGGGTTCAAGTCCCTTGTCCTAATAAAGAGCTAAACCTTGCATTTAGAAATAATCTTCAGTCACATCAAAACGAAGCAAGCGACACAGTAGCTCTTCATGTTCTCAGACACAGAAAGGTCTTTCCCAACACCTGCTACTTGACTCCCTTTAACTTGAGAGGTCAAGGATTACACCAGGGACTGAAAAATAGTATGCAAATATGACAGAGTTGATTGATTTATTTATTTGTTAACAAGATTTTTACCCCACTTTTCTGTCCCCATAAGGCTACAAAGGAGGCCCACAAGTTAAAACATACACATCAAAATCTTGTCTTAAATGCCATTAAAACCAGCGCACAACCACATCATTAAAACAATTTCAAACCAAAGCTTACAATAAACGTAAAAGGTAAAACAACAGTTAGAAACATTGGGGAGGGAGGGAGGATCACCGAGAGAATGCCAAGGGAAACAAAGAAGTTTGTTGTAATCAGAGAATTGTGTATTGTTTTCAATTAAAAGAGAGCTCAGGAAATGATACCAAATTGTCTGTGATGAACATCTACTCAATTAATAAAGCTCTCTGTAAAATTTAAAAAAGTCATCTATCTGAGTTTGTTATGGCTTGTTTCAAGCACAGGATGTCTTAATTAAAGATGAAGTAACTGTTTTTTCTTTTAGTGAAATTAAATGCATTAGAAATCTAAAGCTGCTTTTCAAACCTCTTTATCTAAATATCTAGAATGTTTTAGTTGCTGCTTCATTAAACGGAGTTTGTAATCTGCAATATTACAAACCATTTTTTTTGCCATTTGTCATATATATTTATCTCATGTGTAATAAAATAAAGCTGTAACTGAAAGTGCTGATGACTCAGTATGCTGACATAAAAGAGACATAATGGAGTTTAGGAGAGTTCAATTCCATAGCAATAGCAACTAGCTTATAGGTCCCTCAGCTCAAGCAGGCTTTGAAAAGGCTTTGGAAAATCCAAAATATGATGATTTTTGCCCCTCTCCGAATGAAGGTGTTATTTTAGTATGTTTTATTTATTTATTTTTAAGATCTATATCCCGCTCTCTATCCCAGCCCAAGGCAGCTAACATTAATTAAAATCATACATATAGTCTCAAACCAAGCTCCAGGTAATAGCTGGTGATCTCCTGCTATTACAACTGATTTCCAGCCAATAGAGATCAGTTCCCCTGGAGAAAATGGCCGCTTTGGCAATTGGACTCTATGGCATTGAAGCCCCTCCCCTCCCCAAACTCCCCACCCTCCTCAGGCTCCGCCCCCAAAATCTCCCTCCGGTGGCAAAGGGGGACCCAGCAACCCTAAAAATTATTGCAATCAATTAAAAACCAACATTCCCTAACATTAAAAACTAAATGCCCCCGGAAGAGCAGTCAGGGTTCCCAATCTAAACCAGGTTAGATGCCTTAAGAGGGAAGGGGATGCCAGCTATGATGGAAACCATTGCTGCCATAGCCTTGGTGGAACATCTCAATCTTACAGGCCCTGCGGAATGGCATTAGATTCTGCTGGGCACTGTTCTCACTAGACAGAGAGTTCCACCAGGCCGGGGCCAGGGCCGAAAATGCTCTGGTGCTGGTTGAGGACAGCCGGACACTTCTTGGGCTGGGGACAACTAGTAAGTTGTTATTTGCTGAGCGTAATTGGGGGGCATACCAGGAGAGACGGTCCCACAGGTACAATGGTCCCAGAGCGTGAAGGACTTTAAAGGTTAATACCAGCACCTTGAACCTGATCTGGTACTCCACTTGGAGCCAGTGCAGTTGCTGGAGCACTCGCTGTATATGTGCTCTCAGCGGGGTCCCAGTAAGGACCCTAACTGCTGCATTGTGGACCAGTTGGAATTTCCAGATCAGTCTCAAGGGCAACCCCATGTAAAGTGTGTTGCAGTAATCTAGCCTGGAGACGACCATCACATGGATCACTGTGGCTAAGTCAGGGTGGGAAATGTAGGGCCTAGGGTTGCCAATGCCAACTGCCAGGTAGTACCAAATTAATTAAACCACTCGTGCTGTGTCACAAAGTGCAGGAAATGAACACCACACGGCTCACAATAAATGACAATAAACTGTAATATATCACAATGGATGGTTCTTATTAAGCTTATTCTTATCACTATTATTTACATAGATATTTACAGCATTTAGGAACATATGCGCAGAGGCATTCCAAAGTCCTTTTGAAACATTAAAGTGAAAGAGACCAAGATATATGCATTTCCCAGTAATTGGTGAAGTGATGGTAAGGCTGTGGTAAGAAGCAATGCAAGAGCGACAGAGTCACAGTGTGATCAATTAGCGTCCCAAACAAACAGCAGCAAAAACACCCAAAGGTTGACAAGTCTTCATCCCACAAGGACGGGGCGGAGTGGGAGCTATATAACCTAAAGAGACTCCTTCATATACCACTGTTCGAATGATTTTGGCAACCATCTTAGATGAATTTTTATGTAATGGTTTATAAAATTCTTTATTATTAAGTTGTTTATTATTTTCTTCCTCATAAGTCTCTGCATTCATTATAATAATTGCCCCGCCTTTATCGGCAGGTTTAATTATAATAGATTCATCTTTAGATAAGGACTCTAATGTCGCACGTTCTTGTGGTGTAAGATTTAATGATACAGGCCTTCGCCGTTTTTCAACTATCTCCAAGTCCCTAGTGACTAAATGTTGAAAGGTAGTGATCAGTGGGTTAGAAGAATTGGGCATAAATGTAGATTTGGGTTTGAAAGAAGTTGCCAAAATCATTCAAACAGTGGTATATGAAGGAGTCTCTTTAGGTTGTATAGACAAACAAGTGATGGAATTTTTGATTAAACCATACCCGAGGGTCCCAGTGTTTTATACACCTCCAAAGATTCATAAGGGTATAAACCCCCCTCCGGGCTGTCCAATCGTATCCTCCACAGACTCCCAGCTTGATCCACCGGCTAGGTACCTTGATTCATTCCTTCAACCTTTCTCCATGCAAACTCCATCATACATTGTGGATACTAAAGATCTGATTAGGCAAATAGAAGGACTAGCTATCGCTACAGGAGGAGTGTTAGCTACTCTTGATGTGTCCTCCTTGTATACATATATACCTCTTGATGAAGCAAGATCCATCTTTGAAAATAAATTGAGTGCACGTTCTAATCTTTCTCCACCTACTCATTTCATTTTGGATTTGACAGATGTTCTTTTTGAACATAATTTTTTTAGATACCATGACAAGTTTTTTCTTCAGACAAAAGGTGTGGTGATGAGCGCAGCATGCACACCAGCCATTGCTAATTTATTAATGATTAACTTTGAAACCAAATTCTTATTTAATAATAACCCTTTTCATAAGCACATGCTTTATTTTCGACGGTATATTGATGATCTGTTGTTTATTTTTGACTCAGCTGCTTCTTTTCAGGCATTCACCATGTGGATTAATACCTTGGACAATCATTTATCCTTCTCAGGATCCTGTAGTAACAATAACATACCCTTCCTTGATGTTGAAATATACAAAACAGCGCACGCTAGCGGCCAAATCATCGGCAACCCATGCAGAGAGAATCTGGACTTCATTTTAAATCTTTCCATCCATACCATCTAAAAAAGAATCTCCCATACAGCCATTTCTTGCGTTTAAGACACAGTTCCACTTATGTGGAAGAATACAATCTTGCAGTACAAAAAACAGAGAGGAATCCGCTAAATAAAGGGTATCCTCCTTTTGTAATATCTGAAGTGAGGACTAGGGCTGACCAGTGCGACAGTATTGAATTAATAAAGAATATATCCAAATCTAATACAAAAAACAACCCAATAAAATTTGTTGTTCTTTAACTTGCAGCTCATATTCCAATGATATTCAGAAAATAATACGCAAGCATTGGCACACGACTCAATCAATTCCGGGGTGTACTGAATCACCTAGGTTTGGTTTATGCTGTAGTAAATAATTAAAAGATAACTTGGTGCACAGATTTTGCTACACAGTTTCCATCTATTTCTGTAGTGGGTCACCATTCTTGTGGATCTTGTTCGGTATGTAATTTAGCTTTACCTGTTAAAAACATGAGCTCTGTCAACACCAACTTTAGATTTGAATTTAGACACTTTTCAAACTGTGGAACATCAAAAGTTGTTTATGCAATTTTATGCCCATGTGGGAAATTATATGTGGGCAGTACAATTAGACCTATTAGGACAAGAATTGGGGAACACCGTTCTTGCATACGCGCCAAAACAATCGAGGCTCCGCTAGTTTCCCATTTCATTACACAGAACCATGACACAAATGATTCTTTGTTGTATGGGTATATAAAGGACATCCACACAATGAGAATAATGTGCACCAAATTCTCCTCAGACTAATCCATATGTTTCATACACTTGCCCCTGCTGGTCTTAATACTGAGTTTGATTTATCATGTTTTTTTGTAAATTTTGTTATTCTGTAAATTGGTAAGTTGTTAGGTTGTATATTATATTATGTTTGTGTTTATAATAGGTGAATCTTGTCCTTTTATTTAAGGCTACTTCTTTTTGTGACACCGGGGTTCTTCTGCACCCGGCTCCCGTCCCCCCCCCCTTTTGGCTTCAAGATCCATCAGCCTCCGGTTATTTTGCTGTGTAGCTGTGATGCTTTACCACAGTTTTAACAACTGTGATGCCTCTCCTCTTTGTAGTACCGAGGTTTTCCCGGCTCCTGGCTTTTGCTCAATATGCCCCGTCCCTGTGAGAAGCAGAATTGTCAGCCTTGGGGCGTTTTTTTGCTGCTACGTGTTTGGGACGCTTATATGATCACATTGTGACTCTAGCGTCCTACCACAGCTTTAACATCATTTCACCAATTATTGGGATTTGTAAACATTTTGGTCCCTTTTCTTTAACAAAAAGTTGATGTCTCTTTAAGACCAAATGCTCCGTATTGCAGCAGTCCCAGCTGCATACTGTTAAATGGTCAATGTTTGCTCTAACTGTAGCTGGAGAATTCTTCATGAATCCTGCTAGAGAACCAGAATATTGGTCAATTGAAAGCTATATTTGTCGATATGTATATGCAACAATAAGGATTTTATGTTTCAATGATTTATCATGTAAGGATATGCGATAGAAAGACACTTGTTGTTATGATTATAGAAAGAATTGGCTGATGAAGCTTATTGGTGAAAACGTATCCGGATAAGCGTTCCCTTCTTTGTTTGTGACGCCTCTTCTCCTTGCGGCGCCAGGGTTTTTCTGGCTCCTGGCTCCCACTCTGCCCCATCCTTATGGGGTGAAGACTTGTCAGGCTTCGGGCGTTTTTGCTGCTGTGTGTTTGGGACGCTCACTGATCACACTGTGACTCTGTCGCTCTTGCATTGCGTCTTACCACAGCCTTACCAACACTTCACCAATTACTGGGAAATGCATATATCTTGGTCTCTTTCGCTTTAATGTTTCAAAAGGAATTTGGAATGCCTCTGTGCATATGTTCCTAAATGCTGTAAATATCTATGTAAATAATAGTGACAAGAATAAGATTAATAAGAACTGCCTGGTAGTAGCAGGAGATATCCTGCTAATTCAGAGATCAGATGGAGAAAAATGGCCGCTCATTGAAGCCCTTTTCAGGCTCCGCCCCAAAAATCTCCCAGCAGTGGCAAAGAGGGACCTGGCTACCCTAGTAGGGCCCCAACTGCCTGGGTTAGCAGATGTGGTAAAAGGCCACCTTGGCTGTAGGGTTGCCAGTTCCATGTTGGGAAACACCTGGAGATTTTGGGGGTGGAACCTGAGGAGGGTGGAGTTTGGAGAGGGAATTCAATGCCATAGAGTCCAAGGTGGCTTATAATAATAGTTAAGAACAGTTTTGGTTAAAACCAAAAATAAAATAGTGAACCTCAACCAGTCCCTCCCCCCTTTAAAGATGCCTGAAATTCAATTTACCTCAAAGGCCCTGGCAAGCAGACAGGCCTTGCAGCGCCTCCTGAAGATCACCCAGGAGAGGCCCCCCGACCTCTTCAGTGAGCCCATTCCACCAAAGTGCATCCACAATGGAAAAGGCCTGGGCTCTGGTCAATACCAGGTGAGCCCCCATAAGTGGTTGGATAGCCAATATTGGCTGTCTGATGACTGTGATTGGCATGTAGGGATTTTTCTGCAGACTTAGGGGTCTGCAGAAAAAATCTGAAACTTACAAAAACAGGGGGGTTAAATACCCCCAAACTAAAGAAAGCATTCTCTGTGCATGAATGCACCTACATGCGCAGAGAATGCATGCACAAGAATGCATTGGCAGCTACCAGTATCTCCCACCCCCAGCCTAGAGGCCACTGTTCCATACCAGCGGGATGCTGACAGCCACCTAGAGATCGGACTGGTGGGGGGGCTCGCTGCCTTGGCTGGCAAGCCCGCAGGGGGCTCACCAGCCGAGATCAGGACTTGGCGGGCTCAGCAATGGGGAAAGGGATTCCCCCCACAGGTTTTGTGGGCCCCACTTGTGATTCTATAATTCTATACTTCAGACACTTATTCCCTCCCCACACTCACATACACCATTATGTGTGGTTCCTTGCTCCTTTGGCTTTTTGAAGTCAATCATGTTCATAATGTCCAGCCCAACGTTTTACAGTGTCCAAGACATTGCCCCCCTCCACCAAAAGCAGTGGACTCTGGGTTTGTTTCCCCACTCCTCCACATGTTGGGTAACCTTGGGCTAGTCACAGTTCTCTCTGAACTCTGAGGAAAAGCAGGATATAAATGCTTTAGTAAATAAACTGCTGGGGAAAACGGGCGTCCATGAGAGGAGGAATATTAAGTACAGAGCTACATGTGGCCATACAAGGATTTGGTGGTTTCACATTAAAATGTATCTGTGCTTCACTGAGGTTACAATCCTTTTCAGAGGTTTTGATCACCACTGTTTGCATGCAATGTCATATGGACTGGCACAAGCTTCAACAGAAGACATTAAGGTGGTGCCCTTGGGAGGGCAGGAACAGGGCCAGGGATACCAGAACAATGTCTGGGAAGTTGGAGGGAGAGATGCCATGGGTATTGGCCCACGACAGGGGATCCTTGAAAATGGAACTCCACCATACTCCCCATTCATATGCAACTGTGTTGAGTGTGATTGTCTGAATGGCCCTGCACATGTAGCATGGGAGGCAACATGTGTAGGCCATATACAAATGAGCCCGGTCTTGGTCGGGGAGTGAGGGCAGGATACAAATCAAAATGATAGACAGACAGACAGACAGATGCAGGTACAACACAATGTCTTCAGAGGGCCTGTGTATGTATGTCTTGTACATATAGAATGTAGCATGAAGATGGAAAGACAGTATTGGGTTGAGGGAATATTTTGAAATGTACGCCAGGGTTGAATGTGAAGAAGCAGCAGAAACACATCTGTTAATACTCTCAGCCTGCCTATATCACTTTCTAATAGTGAAGTTTCAAAGAAATCATAAGTACACCTTAGCAAGTGATCCTGATGAAAAACCCATTATATTTCCTTGACATCTTTTTAATCACATCATATTTATGTTAATATTGTGGATCAAACTGGTTTTATACCTTGCATCTTCAGTCAGATTAATGTTTCATCCTGTCACATTAGCATTATACATAAAAGCTACTGAAACGGAATCAGTATGTTTGTGTATGTTTAATTCTGAAAAATTGCTGTGGCACAATATGTCTGAAAGTTTGCTAATATAATGGATTAAGTTTGTCATGTATGTTTTGACTTTTCTTCTTTTCAAAGCGAGCCAGGCATCTCACTGAAAAGCAACAACTGATTAAATACCTGGTCAAAAATCATTAAAGCCACTCAAAGGAAACAGACTCATGGATGGCCATGCAGCAACATAGTGCTGGAAGGAACCTCAAGAGTCATCTAGTCTAACCCCTGTACAATGCAGGAAATTCATAACTACCTCCCCCGCCCACTCCCTCAGTGACCCCTGCTCTATGCCCAAAGGAAGGCAAAAAAAACAAAACTCCAGGATACTCGGCCAATCTGGGCTGGAGGAAAATTCCTTCCTGACCCCAAAATGGTGATTGGCATTACCCTGGGCATGTAAGAAAGGGCCATGAGAGCTGAGCACTAACTCATCCATTCCTGCTTCCCGCTCATGATCTGCCTAAATTCTCAGAATCAGCCTTGCTGTCAGATGGCCATCTAGCTTCTGCTTAAAAACCTCTAGAGCCAACCACCTCCTAGGAAGCCTGTTCCACTAAGGAACTGCTCTAACTGCCAGGAAGTTCTTACTAATGTTTAGTCAGGGCCTGTTAGAGCTTACTAATGTTTAGTCTAGGGGGGGAAGGGGGGGGCAGCTGCCCAGGATGGCAATCAGCTGGGGAAGCAACCTGAGGGCCTTGAGGTTACTGTGGTGTGAAAAGCTGGGGTCCAATCTGCGTGGGAACTGCCCAGTTTCTCCCTTCTTGCTGTCTCCAACTGGTGCAGGGATTCCCTTCCCCCTCTATCCCCACATGGGGGCTGCCCATCCTCTTCTCCCTTCTTGCTAGCTCCAGACTGTTTCAGGGGTTCCCTTCCCCCTTCTTTCCCAGCCTCTTCTCCCTTTTTGCTGGCTCCAGACTGCAGCAGGGGTTCCCTCCCCCCTCCCCCTCACATGAAAGCTGCCCAGACTCCTCTCCCTTCTTACCTGCTAAAGACTGCTGCAGGGCTGCCTTGGCAGTTGGACTCTACGGCATTGAAGTCCTTCCCCTCCCCAAACCCCACCCTCCTCAGGCTGTGCCCCCAAAACCTCCTGCTGATGATGAAGAAAGACCTGGCAACTCTAACCATCCTCCATATGATAACCCTTCAAATACTTGAAGATGGCTATCATTAGGGTTGCCAACCTCCTGGTAGTAGCTGGAGATCTCCTGCTATTACAACTGATCTCCAGCTGATAGAGATCAGTTCCCCTGGAGAAAATGGATGCTTTGGCAATTGGACTCTAAGTCCCTCCCCAAACCCCGCCCTCTTCAGGCTCTACCCCAAAAACCTCCTGCCAATGGCATAGAGGGACCTGCCAACCCTAGCTATCATATTATCTCTCAGTCGCCTCCTTTCTAGGCTAAACATACCCAGCTCTTTCAACCTTTCATCATAGGACTTGGTGTTCAGACCCGTCACCATCTTCGTTGCCCTCCTCTGGACACATTCCATCTTGTCAACATCTTTCTTAAACCATGATGGCCAAAATTGAACACAGCACTGCCACAATAGCACACTTACTTGGCTCCCTGTAGCATACTCTCAAATCTGTCACTCAGCAAGTCAAGGAATTCAAGCAGAATCTAAAGGAGTGTCAGACTGGCCCAACAGACCTCCCAATTTACTTCTTACACATTTAAGCAATTCAGAAGCCAATCAGGCCTAATGAGGCTTGTCTCGGCCTGATGGCATAAATTGAGCACCCACATAAGCAGCTACAGTTCCTGCGGAGACTTGCTAGTGTCATGTTGTTGTAGATATGTGTTTTACTTGCTATCCAGCCCTGATCCCTTCCCTAAGTGATCTTCAGAGTACAAGTGCTAGTTCTGTTACTCTTGTTGCTAAAGTCTTTGGACACAGGAGATTTTTAACAACAATTGGCCTGTAGGAAATATCCCCCTTTAAGGCAAGATACCTGAGTGAGTAGAAGTGAATAGAGTGAGTTCAAGACTTTCTATTCCTTGGCTCCACCATCAATCAAAAGGGAGACTGCAGCCAAGAAATCAGAAGGAGATTGAGACTGGGAAGGGCAGCCATGAAGGAGCTAGAAAATATTTTGAAGTGTAAGGATGTGTCACTGGCCACCAAGACTAGATTAATTCATGGCATCGTATTCCTTATTACTATGTATGGGTGTGAAAGCTGGACAGTGAAGAAAATAGAAATGTGGTGTTGGAGGAGAGTGTTACGGATTCCGTGGACTGCCAAAAAAACAAATCAGTGGGTTATAGATCAAATCAAGCCTGAACTGACCCTAGAAGCTAAAATGACTAAACTGAGGCTGTCGTATTTTGGTCACGTCATGAGACGACAAGAGTCACTGGAAAAGACCGTAATGTTAGGAAAAGTAGAGGGCAGCAGGAAAAGAGGAAGACCCAACAAGAGATGGATTGACTCAATAAAGGAAGTCACAGCCTTCAATTTGCAAGATCTGAACAAGGCTGTCAAAGATAGGACATTTTGGAGGACTTTCATTCATAGGGTCGCCATGAGTCGGAAGCGACTTGACGGCACTTAACACACACAACACACACCTGAGTGAGTGGTGTCTCATTGAGGCCAATTATCCGGACCCATTTCTGGTTGGTTTTGCAACTGGTATTGGTATAGAAGCTGGCTTGGTTGTTCTGACTGGTGATCTTCACTGGGAGAAAGAGAGGAAAAAACCCTTTCTATTCTCTTGGACATCTGGTGATCTTTGATACCACCAACCATGGTATCCTTCCAGTTCAGCTATCTGAGATGGGAACTGGGGGCACTGTGTTCAGTGGTATCACTCCTATCTCTCTGACCATTGACAGAGATTAATGCTACCAGACAAATGCTCAACACCATGATACTATGCTATGCTTTCCACCAGATTTCACCTTGTTTAATAGCTACATGAAGCTACCGGGATGAGTCATCCATGGATTTGGTGTATAGTGTCATTAGAATGTAGACAGTATTCAATTCTATTTTTCCTCAGTGCTGGCCCATTGGTTGGGGTGTCTTCCCAACCAGTGCTATCTTCTTCACTGGCCACTCCCATTTTCTCATCTCTCATTATGGGGCCTCCCATGGCCCCATCAGCCTTCTTGAATGTCTCATCTCTTGCTGGCTTGAAACTCTTTTTAATGACCCTTGAGCCATGGGGATGACTTCTGCTCATTCAGTGGAGGCATACCATCACTTCCAGCCTGACTTTGTTTACATTTGGCCAGGCCATTCAAGGCATGAGGCCACTGCCTGGGGCCAACAAGCCTGCCCCTTGCTCACAGTGGGATATAATTTTCCATAAATAAAGTATAAAGGTCTCTGGTTCTTGTAGGTTATCCGGGGTGTGTAACCGTGGTCTTGGAATTTTCTTTCCTGACGTTTCGCCAGCAACTGTGGCAGGCATCTTCAGAGTAGTAACACTGAAGGACACTGTCCTTCAGTGTTACTACTCTGAAGATGCCTGCCACAGTTGCTGGCGAAACGTCAGGAAAGAAAATTCCAAGACCACGGTTACACACCCCGGATAACCTACAAGAACCAATGAACTCTGACCGTGAAAGCCTTTGACAATATAAAGGTCTCCTTTGCATAGAATCATTTTTGTCTAACTTTCCTAATCTTCATTCTTGTAACTCAAATATGCATCAATGCTCTTTTTTCTCTTTCTGAAATACTTAAATATCCATGGAACATAGAACAAATCTATATTATACACGACCAATACAACCAGCAAGTTGTATAAGGTCTGTCTAAATACCTCTGTATGACCTCATTGAAACAGAAGAATACCATTCAGACTGTTCCCATTTGCAAACAATATGATATTATCCTCCAAGTGGTGCTACTTTTGGCTTGATTGTTCAAGGTAACTGTCAAACACTATTTCACATATCAAATTCATTCCAATATCATCTTTGCTGACAATTGATATAAAAGATATTGGGTCCTTCGAAACACTATGATGATGTCTTATTCCTCCTGAAAGTTTGTGCTGGTAGAGTTTTACAAAGGAAATAGATTTTCTCTGTTTTATATCACCCTGACAAACCGAAATGCTGAGCCATTCAATTATAGATCTTGTCTGCTGCAGCCATAGTTTTGAATATTTTGGCAGCTGCGATAGGGAAGGGAAATGGAACAAATGTGAATCCCATAGCTTCTGTACAGTGAATTATAAGATGGAAATAAACTAGTAAAGATTACTTCAGAAACGGATGTAACAGCTTTATTGGAATGGCTTAAAGTCTCTATGTGGGAGCCATTCACTCTTCTTTACACCAATATTTACAACAAATATTTATGATACACCTCTGAGAGGGCAGAAACTGGGTTGTGAAAGTAAAAGATGAACCATCCTGAAGAAACATTTTAATACTCACAAGTTAATCTCTGAAATAAAGGCTCAGGAGGGACACTTAAAAGTCACCATACTATGACTTTTTGTAGAAGGCATATAGGGAGAATGTATAGATTACTTTTTTTGGTTAGCTTTTAATTCCCCCCCCCCTCTGAGTGGGAAAATGTGCTTAAAGGATAGCTCAGGACTGTCTTTCAAAAGTGAAAAGTGTTCTATAGCAGTACTGCTTGTAGGCAATCATGCTAGTGTACAAGAGAGTACCGGTAGTGGGTTTGTATGAATTCAAATCTCAGTTCAGTCATTAAACTCACTGGGTGACTTTAGGCCAGTTATTATTTCTCAGCACAACACACCTCACAGAGTTACAAGTCTAAAATGGTATGTGTGGAGTAGGGTTTCCAACCTCCAGGTACTAGCTGGAGATCTCCTGCTATTACAACTAATCTCCAGCTGATAGAGTTCAGTTCACCTGGAGAAAATGGCCGCTTTGGCAATTGAACTCTATGGCATTGAAGTCCCTCCCCAAACCCCGCT
This sequence comes from Euleptes europaea, assembly GCF_029931775.1. Lineage (NCBI taxonomy): Eukaryota > Metazoa > Chordata > Lepidosauria > Squamata > Sphaerodactylidae > Euleptes > Euleptes europaea. The sequence goes on from NC_079315.1 coordinate 72,220,466, forward strand.
CTCCTCAGGCTCTACCCCCAAAACCTCCCACCGATGGCGAAGAGGGACCTGGCAACCCTAGTGTGAAGGCGGGAAGTGAGTGTCAGAAAAGGGCTTAGTCACTTATGGTTTCCGCTGTTTTGACTGTTGGGTAATAAAACTGGATTATCATCTTATGGAGATCAAACACGTGAAACCAGCACTGAGACAGAAAAATTAAATGTTATAAACAAAGTTCGGAAAAATTTCTCGGTGGTCTGGAGAACAAGAAAAGGCAGCAAAGATTAATTGTTTGTACAGCTCTTTATGTCCTATGATGTCACAAAAACACACAAGCTGTTTTCAGATTAAATATTATAATTATACAATAGAGGAACCTGCAAGGACTTGCTGGGGTCACTTCACTTTCCCCGGTATCCCCTTCCCCACATTATTTTCTCTATCTTTCCTCCTGGCAGCCTCTATATCCTTTCTCTTTTCCTACTTCTTTCTCTCTTTCCTGCCCATTAACCACCTCTTCCCCCTAGTCTTCAGAAATATTTATTTAATTCATTATACCTTACCTTTCTCCCCAGTGGGGCCCAAAGCAGCTTACACTGTTCTCCTCTCCTCCATTTTCCCCTCAGAACAGCCCTATGAGGTAGATTAGGCTGACAGTGAGTGATTGGCCCTAGATTACCCTGAAAATCCCACCCTTTCAGCCACCACTGCTAACTGGGTTTGTATCAAATGTTTTCTTAGCCTAAAACAAGCTCTCTTTCTTTAATGGAGAAGTTCATATAATGTATTTTAAAGATTTTTTTGCAAATAATTTTTAAATGGAGTGAACCATTGGCCACATGCTGATTAAGGCCTTGAGTTCCTCTTAATTTGTAAATATTAACTTTCACATCAACTGCTAACATCAAACAGTGCAACCCTACTAATGCTTCCTTGGATGTAAGCACCATTTAATAGATCTCAGTATGATTCTGAATAGATTTGCTTAGGACTGCTCACAAATAAAGGGATTCTTCAAAGGGGACTTTGCTTATAGGTCACTTGCCTTCTAATCACTATGCAGTATTGACAAATCTGGCTTGTATCAATTCTTATCTAGTGCATCACTTAAAACAAATCTTAATATAAGGACCATAACATTTTTCTTCTGCTCTCTACCTTACAAGGAATCCATATGTCCTGTTTAATGACGGGATCACAGTTATTAACTGATGGCTCTTAATATTTCTCCAGGGGAGAGGGGACCTTTTTGGGGGCTTCTTTATCTAAGAAAGTAGCCTTTGGGGTATCTTGAAACCTGTTTGTACCCGATTCTATCTAATTCACTGAAGTCTGCATACATTCTGTATTACACTGTAATTCTTTACCAAATGCAGTCTACAGGCTTCTCCAGTAGGGTTGCCAGGTCCCTCTTTGCTACCAGTGGGAGGTTTCTGTGGCGGAGCATGAGGAGTGCAGGGTTTGGGGATGGGAAGGGACTTCAATGCCATAGAGTTCAGTTGCCAAAGTGGCCATTTTCTCCAGGTGAACTGATCTCCATTGGCTGGAGATCAGTTGTAATAGCGGGAGATCTCCAGCTAGTACCTGGAGGTTGGCAACCTTATTCTCCAGTATGCCCTGAAAAATCTTTTTCACCCATTCCCTAATTTTTTTTGTACTGAAAATCCAACCAGAGGAAATGTTCTAGAAAAATTGAGACCTTACTCACAATTTCTGATATTTGTATTAATAACATGGTATTATACTGCTGCAGTTCTTGTTTTAGCTAAACGTCATATTTCTATGTATATGTAAGTGGAGTTCCACTTTCCTTCATTGTCAGATTTGTGAACCATGAAATGCACTTGAGTTGATGGAAGAGGTATTTGTAATCAATATGCTAAAAATGTTATATTTTCATCTTGATATGGCACATGTCAATTAGTACAGAAGAAAAAAACAGTAAAATATTTTGCTTCTTACAGAACAACGAACCCTAAATGGGTACAAGCAATTATTGCCGTAAATTAGTTCACTGAAAAGTCAGAAAAAAATAGATTTCAATATACAGTGTGCCTTGAGAAGCTATATTAAGGAGACGGGCCACTTCAGTAGCAACTATTTTAAAAAAAAACCTCCATAATTAACACTAATGAGTTATTAGTGCAAAATACCTTCTTTCAGGAAGGGCACGTGTGTCACATAAATATTTTAGGGGCTTGCAGAGGGTGGGGGAAAAGAGTCTTCTCACTATCTGAAGACCAAAGTAAATTCAAGATGCAGAATGTCAGTAACATAGTAGTTATAGAAAGATGTGTTTTCCCCAGCGTATTTCTTCTGTCATGTATCCCACACAGGTCAGAGGAATACAAATGCCTGAAGAGTTCAAGGAGACACCATTGTCAATCTTAGTCCACCACTTCAAGCATGGTGAGACACATAGTCTTAATGATGTGGTTTTGTGATAAGAGTAGAAAAAGTTGAAAAATGCTTCTCTGAATTCTAGAGTATCCAAGCTACTGTAGAAACTTGGGAAAGTTTCAAAGAAAGTCTAGGTCCTGGTTTGTTTCCATCAGCACAGATGATTTATAATTCTACAATAGAAATGTTTGGTGATTTGACTTTGGTGTCAAAAAAAAAAGTTACAAGTTGAGGATTGGTTAGAAAATGACAAAATCCCTTCATACGATGGAATTGTAGGAGAAATGAATGGACATTGCCCACCACTATTTTGTAATTTTCAACTTAGAGGTATTGCTCAAGGTATACAAAACAAAATCTACTGAATAGGAAAAAGATGGAATGTGAGTTTTTTAATAAAGAAGAACCTATGTAAAGGATGAATGGAAGGACTATATAAGCAACTGAATGATTTACAAAATAAGGAACAGGAGTATAAAATCAAGTGGGATATAGGAGATTCTATAGTACTGTATGAATGGGAGTGGATTTGAGGTAATATTAGTAAGAATGTTTTAAGTACTGGTGAAGGAAAGTTATTATAAATTACAATACCATTGGTATTTAACACTTCTAAGGTTAAAAAAACACATTATGATCTAGCCACAGCAAAATGCTGGCAATACCAAACATCAAAGGTGGATATAATATATGTATTTTGGATCTGTCTGATAATAATTCACTTTTGGGAGCAGATTCTAACTGTAATGAGAGAAATGACAGGTTATGTAACAAGCAATCTGAAAGCAGTACTGTTGGTTCTGTCTAAAAATGTGCGGGAATATACAATACAGCATTGGTTACAGCTTTAACAACAGCTGCAAGAATGTGTATTGCTGCAGCATGGAAATCTATAACCTTACCATCAGTGATGGGATGGTACAGATGAATCTGGAATACAGCATAATTAACAAAGTTAACCTATTATGAGGAAAAGAAAGAGTAATCAAACTAACAGATTTGTAAAGAATTAGATATTATTCATTTCATATTGGAATAAGACATTTACAGGTAATGTACAGCCTTAAGTATTATTTTCTCTGATACAGATGAAGTAATTTTTAAAAGTGTATAAATGATTGCATGCACTAATCAGCACTTATGCATGAAGGATCCTCCCCTACTTTACTGGGGGAAATGTTAACATGCTCATAACTATTCCATTCTCTCACCAAGAATCATTGCCCAACCTGTGGATTTTCTGCACATCATATTTCCATCACTTGTGTGCCTGTACCATCTCTTTTCCTAATGTGTTTTGCTCCCTCTAGTGGTTGCTTCAATATTTCATTGCTGTAATTCCAGCTTATTTACAAGCACTTTAACTTTGCTCGTAAATAAACTGGAGATACAATTATGAAATATTGAAGCAACCACTTTGTGTAAAGCCCCATGGCGCAGAGTGGTAAGCTGCAGTACTGCAGTCCAAGCTCTGCTCACGACCTGAGTTTGATCCCAATGGAAGTCGGTTTCAGGTAGCCAGCTCAAGGTTGACTCAGCCTTCCAACCTTCTGAGGTCGGTAAAATGAGTACCCAGCTTGCTGGGCGTAAAGGGAAGATGACTGGGGAAGGCACTGGCAAACCACCCCGTAAAAAAGGTCTGCCTAGTAAACGTTGGGATGTGACGTCACCCCATGGGTCAGGAATGACCCAGTGCTTGCACCGGGGACCTTTACCGTATTTAAAGTGCATTCAAGTCACAGATGACTTATGGGGACCACAGCAAGGGGTTTTCAGAGCAAGCAGGGGTGGCTTCCTCTACAGGGTCTTCCTTGGTGGTCTCCCAAGTACCAACCCTGTTCAGCTTCTGAGATTTGATGAGATTGGGCTATACCATGCCACTTTCCCTCGAAGCGACCACTAGAGGGAGCAAAACACATGCAGAAAAGGGGAAAAACCTATACAATACAGACACACAAGCAAGGAAATAACATGTACTGAAAGCTCTGTATTCCTGCCACATGTTCGATGAAGGGAAGACACAACGCTGTCTTGATTTGCTGAAAATTGCTCTCTTCTATATTGAACAATCCCCGTTTTATTAGGCATCAGACAATGAATACCAAAGTTAATGAATCAACAAGACAAAGAGTCATTTACAGGAAGACATTCTCTGGTACATAAAAGGATTAGCTTAGCAAGGACTTAATCATTAATAATACTACGTGACCTATGTGACCAGTATTTGAAAGTGTACTTTGGCCAGGAGCTTTCCAGAGACCTAGAGCTTGTTGTAATCAATATTTCAATATGGCAAGATTCAGGGTCTTTTGGAACCAATGTTTAAAATGGCGAGGGTGTGCCCAGCCACCATTCATTGGCTGCAAAAATCTCTACAGTTTATTATACATTGCCAAATGTTCTACCCCACACATGCTATTTTTATTTACTCTGTGATAGCCTAGCCATCAGTGATTTCAAAGACTAGAGGATATTTGTTCTTTTGCTTCAAGATATTCTAGAAAAATATAATTGTCCAACAAGGTTAGCAAGTGTTGAAAATATACTTGCACAAGTGCATGAAATGACAGGCTGTGCATCACATCATGCCTCATGTGCTTGAGAAGGATCAGAATGACAATTTGAGCAACTCACACTAACAAAATTTTAGCAAAGCATTCCCAAAGATAACAAAGAAAGCTACAGCGATTTACTAGGGATACATAACCAGAACAGTTCCCCTGAAAGGGAAAGTTGTAGCATATGACTATGCACATGCACCACTGGGCACATTTTCTCTGAATGCATTATCTGTATAATGCACACACACTGTGGATATATGTCTTGTGTCCAGAGAAGCGTTTCCCACAAATTCTAAGCATGTTTAATGAAAATGCATAACCAGATGGTTGTGGATATTGGGAGAGAGTAATCTGACCTAAAATTAGTAACAAGCAAGAGAAGCAACAATGCAAAATAATACTCTTCTGAATGAACACTTTTATACTGCTCATGTAACAAAGGACACATCAATACTGGCTTTAAATTGTCTTGCATAGGCTGTCTGAGATGGCTTGCTAGAGCGTTACTGTATCCAGGGTACATAATTCGCAAGCCAGTAATATCTTGACTATAAGCTTGGTTGTTTTCTAAGGTTAGTTTTTGAAGGTTGGACACAATCCAACCAAAGTTAGCCATGGCTAACTTCACTGAAAGCAATGAAATCGAATTGAGGTTGGATAATACAACCCTTCTTTGACATATGCACAATACATAACTAACAGCCCTTTGTCCTGTTATGGCCTCTGGCAAATACAAAGAAGCAAATAGAACATATTGCATTGGCAGAATGTTTTTAAAAAGTGACATTGTGTTGAACTGATATTTTGCTGATCTTGTTGGTGGATGGATTCAGAAAGTACATCCAGTGCTGGGGTTCGTTGTGGGGGGAGAGCAGGGAGCTGAAATGCAGTCTCCAATCCAGCCCTCCTAATATGCTGCACGCTGAAAGGAACAGCTGCAGAGGAAATGGATCATCCCTAATCCTCTGATCAAATGGAGGGGAATTCTCCAATATGCTCTCTAGTCATTGCTGCTTTCTCCTGCTGTGATCATGCAAGAAGGCACCGAGGAGAAGCTTTAGGTTTTCCACTGCACACGCCAGGGTCTCCCAACTTCATATACACTTTTAAAGGAGATGCTCTCCACATTATTTGCCTCTAATGAACTGCTGCACTAGATTGAGAGTATTATAAGGGTTTGTCCATGCAACTCCAACTGGTATTTTCTATTTCAAGATGTGATGCCGCAATGAAATGCACCCACACAGGAAGTTGTTGTCTGATTGATCGGGCATTAATTTTGATTACTGACTGACTGAGAAACTTTACAGGTGTAGGCTCTGTCCCCGTGATCGAGATGGAGTGCCGCTTTCCCAACATTCCCGCTCACAGCAATGGAGCCTAGATGTACAGGTTGTACATGCTGTGCTGAATGCATGGGAGTGAGAGACAGGGTCACTGTGCTTGACCCTGGAAAGAGACAGGGCCAACATGCTTGATCCTACTCCCCTCTATGTTCATTGTCTGATATGCACTTGCAGTACTTTCCTGAAGTGGGGGTGAACTGCAGCGGCTGGTATGGCACAGCTGAGAAGCCTCCTCGGAGGCTTCCCGGCTGCAGCAGAGGGGGGGGGGAAAGACTTTTTCCAAAATAAAACCCATAGGTGAAAGTGGGCCTGCGTCACATAAAAAGATGGCATAGGATGGCCGCCATCCCGGGAGGTGTTCCCGGGCCGAAAGGGGTTTGGAAGCTAATGACAGCTCCGCCCCCTGGAATGCCCTGGGAACACCTCCCAGGATGCTGGTGCAGGGACCTGCGCTGGGAGAATGTTGTTGGAAGACCCCACCAGCGCCTGAGCCCCACGCTGCTGTCGTGATCCAGAGGATCCACCGTAAGTGGCACTATGCTGGTGTCCGTGCCAGTTCGCACAGTGTAAGTGGCCCGACCCCGCCAGCGCCTGAGCCCCATGCTGCTGTCATGATCCAGAGGATCCACCGTAAGTGGCAGTATGCTGGCGTCCGTGCCAGTTCGCACAGTGTAAGTGGCCCAGACGCTGGTGTAGGGGTCACGTTGGCGCCTAAGAGCATTCACCCCCCTTCAGGTATGCACTAATAGTATGCATAAAGATACATTTCCTTCATGTGCAATCAGGCAAGGTTAAACATATGAAGAGACTGCGGATATCAGCCATATGTGACTCAAAATTATAGCTGAAGTGAAAATAGAGTTCAATACAGTTTAGGTTATTCTCCTTTCAAACTCTGTGGCCACTAATATGTTTCCCTGCTGGAATATTTTGCAGTCTGTATATTGCAGAGATAAAAGAGGAAAAGGCAGTCACTTTGTTTTTCTTTTTGGGGTATTTCAATTTAGGAAGTTGCAACAACCTCCCCAAAGCAAACCTGTCACCATCTCTGTGAAGTGTAGCGGCCCAGGATCCCTTCAGTGTCAAACCATCTATGACTTCCACAGTTCTGTCTGTGGTATAGGAAGAAGAAACAGCCTTTTCTTTTGCCATTGCTGGATTCAAGAAACAGTAAATACCAAGGATTTTTTTTAAAGCAACCTTGCTATCATTGCAAAGCACAGAGGACCAGAATAAAGACTACACAGGCTGACTGTTGATCAGTAGGATATTAAGAACAAAGACAGGCATGCCCATTTAAAAAATAACCAGGCTAAATTCACAAACTTGGCTTTCTTCATATGATAAAAAAGTAATGTTTGTGAATTTATCTCATATATAAGAAAATACTGTTGGCAAATATACCAAACACCAAACTTTCATAGACTGAGTATATTTTTGTCACAACAGTAATACATCTTCATAGCCATTTCAGGAGATAATTACTTAAACCCCCATAAGAGATGGGAGCAATTTAGCCAGAGTTGAAGTCTGGGAGAGTCACAGTCATCCCATCCTAATCGCTGCTCGTTCATGCATTATAGTCTCATTTTTGTGTAGCCCCAGCAAACAGTAATTACATAATGTCATTAATGCTAAACAGGAAAATATATCATCACAGATTAGAAACTACTATTCGAGGCATAGACGAGAAAGTAATGATAAATCTAATGCTGATGGACAACGTTTCCATATGCTATTAATTATCAAGAAAGTGGGTATTCAGTATGTCAGGAGTAGGGGGGAAGCTCTCTGTGGCTGGGATCCACAGTAGAGACATATACGGACACATCACCAGAACTTAGTTAGCTTCTGAGCAGTTTCTGGACTAAAGAGACAGGTCTCTCCCCCCCCTCCCCCAACTGAACAGTAGTATGCCTTTTTGGCAGTGGGCAATGCTGGGAAACAACATACAAAGGCTCCATGCACACAAATGCTTCTTCTTCTTCTTCTTCTTCTTCTTCTTTTTTTGCAGTGCTCCATAGTTTTCCTATGAACCACCAGGCGGTATAGGCATGGCCATAAATCAGAAAGTTTTGCATCAGTTTTGCACATAACACTATTGGCTGTGCACTAATGTACAACCACACCAAGAAGTCCAGAGAGCAGCTTGGAGATACTTGTGGTGCACTGTCAGGCTCTGCCCAGGATCCGGAATGACTGAATGCCAAGTGTTCCTTTGCCAGCCTATCTCTTGTGCAGCTATGGTTGCCAACCTCCAGGTACTAGCTGGAGATCTCCCACTATTACAACTGATCTCCAACCGACAGAGATCAATTCACCTGGAGAAAATGGCCGCTTTGGCAATTGAACTCTATGGCATTGAAGTCCCTCCCCTCCCCAAACCCTGCCCTCCTCAGGCTCCGCCCCAAAAACTGCCCGCCGGTAGTGAAGGGGGACTTGGCAACCCTATGTGCAGCACTTCTTTTATTGTGGGGCTCATTCTCAAAATTCCAAAACACCGTCACGACATCAGGGACTCCTATTCTATATAACCTACAATAGTAATTTCAGTAGAAACACCGGGGAAGAAAAATGAGTCAGCCTGATTTAGCTGGTATTTAGAATATATTTACAGCACAGTCCTAGGAAGAGTCGCATCTATCTAAGCCCATCAATGTCAATGGACTTTGAAGGGTATAACTGTGTTTAGGATTGCACTGAGTGCACTGTTCATGTTATAGTACAAGTGTTTACAGATATCTCATCCCTTCACAATTCTCTTTTTATCTAATGCAGCCTTTCACCAACCTAATTTCCTTTTCGGCAATAATTCATGGCTCAGCAACCACATTCAGTTCTCACTTACTATTGAAAATTAAATTAACACAAATTTAGATTTGCTGCTCAATCAAAAATGAAAACTGAAACTGGTGGATGAGCCATGAACGGATGCAGAGAGGACACTCACTCCCTTGAAAGTCAGTGTGAAGCTCTCACTGCTGTAATCTCCCCCCCCCCCACTTCTGCCTCTGCATATATTCCTAGCCTGTCTCATCTCTCTTGTATCCTTAAGAAAATGATTGTGCAGCCTTTAAATAGCAGGTGTAAGGTAATTGCTCAATTTGGGAAGACAGTGATGTCTTTTTGAAGCCTCATTCTTAGTTCCACTGACTGTATTGCAGTTTAGTACAGGAGCGCTCCCCCATGACTCACAAGTCACTCCAGTTTCTGAAAACATTAGGTGGGAAGGATGATTTCAGATAACTAACTCAGAGAAAGTTGTGTGGACCGCAGTAGTTGCATAGATTAAGCATCACCACATCACGTCTCTGACGTGGGAGTGATCTGGAGGAGTATTTCTCAGGAATGAAATAGTGAGGTATGTGGAAACCAACCCACAATTGTGGTGCTTTTCAGAAAAATCTGATTTCTCAGACTCCCAGCTGGCATCACATCTGGCCCCCTTTTTTGTATCTCTCCTAATCTGTAGCATACATTTAATCTAAGCTTCCTTTATAACTCTCTGAAAGAACCTCCAAGCAATCTAAAGAAATTGGGCTCTCCTGACTCTTCCTTTGAACTAATCCCCACAGGTTTATATATTTTTTAAATTATTTAAAATACTTTTAGCTAACCTTTCTAAAAAAAATGGACACATTTTGAGAATATTCCATTCTTGAAATTAAATGTTCCCTCTGGGCAACTTTCCACTTCAGTTGCCCTGGAGGGGGGCAGGACTTATGTGTGTGTGAAGTGCCGTCAAGTCGCAGCCGACTTTGGGCGACCCCTTTTTTGGGGTTTTCATGGCAAGAGACTAACAGAGGTGGTTTGCCAGTGCCTTCCTCTGCACAGCAACCCTGGACTTCCTTGGTGGCCTCCCAGCCAAATACTAACCAGAGCTGACCCTGCTTAGCTTCTGAGATCTGACAAGATCAGGCTAGCCTGGGCCATCCAGGTCAGGGCAGCAGGGCTTATAGGAGCCATTAAACAAGTGCAACCTATTGTATACATTTTATTTAAGTGTTACTCATGCATAACAATGGGACTTGCAGCCCATTCCTGATGGGGAGAGCTGAGCTGAAGGCTGGAGGCAGTGAAGCTGCACCGCCTCCAAAGGAGGATTCCTCCCCCCCCCCCCGAGGCTGGCACTTTGCCCTTACCTGCAAGGCCCGTGGAACCGCTCCATAGGGTTCCACGGGGATAAGCCACCTAAAAAAGTGATATAACTCCAGGCAAGGGCAAAGAGGGTGTTTCCGACCTGAAGGGGGGGGGGGTTAGGCGGCTCCACCCCCAGAACACCTTGTGAATGCCCCCCGGGATGATGGCGCACGGAGGTGTACCATTAGGATGCAGGTGGGAGGCAGAGCCGGCGTCACAGGGCTACGCTGCTGTGGAAGCAAGGGAGGTCCGCGTGAGCACCCCAACTCCAGCGTCCATGCCACTCTTGGCGACGCCAGCGGCACAAGTGCCAGCGCAAGCAGCCTGGATGCCAGCGCAGGCCCTTGTACGCCTCCTGTGGACTTTTGCCCTTTCAGCTCAGGAATCGGCAGTAAATTTTCTGTCAGAGTAAGAAGTAACTTAAGTTATGTATGGGCAGGTCTTCACTTTAATACCACTGCTCTCCGATGCATATTATTCTTTGTCCAGACTTTATGTGTAACACAGTATATGCATAAATACAAGGTTTCTCAGAGATGTGTAGCATCTCCACGAAGCATGGTTTCTCACTACTGACATGTCAAGCAAATCCATGAAGGATTTCCAGTGTCCTCTGGAATTGTCAGCACTTCTCTACATATTCCAGTGTATAATTCAGTCTCTTATGCTATTCTTCCTTCATTGGTTTGATCATATTTTGTCAGCTAGATAACCCCTCAGCCTTATTTCTTCCATCTTGAATTTCTAACATGTAAGATTAAAAAGTAAATTGATATTTATAACTTACTTGCGGAGTCATTTTATTTCGAAAAATCCTCACATATTTCATTTTTGACCCACTTACTCTGTTCTGCTACATTTGATGGCTGCTCAAACACAAAGATACGTGCATGACCTGTCTTAATTGGAAAGGTATGCTGAAAGAATCTGTTTCTTCCAAGGCCCATCCCCCATTCAGTATCTTCCACCGAATTCCCCCTCCCTTTTATAGTTGTGTCCCTAAATGTTTCACATAATTGACCTATCATTTTCAGATCTTCAGTGATTTGTCCTTTGAAACATGATGCAAGAGATGTCACAAGTGAAATGACTAATATCTGGTCACAAGTGAAATGACTAATATGACTAATAATATAAAATAGGATTCACATTCTAGCTGTATCTGAAGAAGTGAGCTGTGGCTCACGAAAGCTCATACCCTGCCAGAAAATATTTTTGTTAGTCTTTAAGGTGCTACTGGACTCTTGCCCTTTTCGACTAATATCTGTTGAGGTATAGCATGCAACCTTAAATTTATCTGTGCCTATTGTTTTACATTTCCCATGTTTTGGCTGTACTATGTTATGAATTAGGGTTGTCAGCTCCAGGTTGGAAAATACCTGCAGATTTTGGGGGTGGAGCCGGAGGAGGGGGTGGTTTGGAGAGAGGAGGGCTTCAGTGGGGTATCGTACCATAGAGTCCACCTTCCAAAACAGCCGTTTTCTCCACGGGAACTGATCTATGTCACTTGGAGATGAGTTGTAATAGTGGGAGATCTCCAGCTATCACCTGGAGGTTGGCAACACTGTTATGAATACTGAGCAGCATGCCTGGGTTCAGAGAATTTCTTGCCACAACTACATTCTTCAATAGCCATAACTGACAGCATTTTGTTGACTAATTTTGAACTATGCTTGTATCTTTTCTTTGATATTTACGTGAAAGGCAAACCTTCAATAACTTCAGCAAAACCAGATTGCTTTTGAATTGGAAAATGTAGAAGGATTCTGACTACTATATAGGTTCTGTCATGTAAAAGATATAAAAGATGTAAAAGATATTCAGATACTCCTAGCATTGATTCAGTAGGATCAGTGTGTCTAGCATTACATTGTAATGGTGGACAGAATTTTCCATTGTTGTTAAGCATCCACGTTCACGCCTATGTACATGTACGCATGAACACATGCAGCTACCTTATACTGAATCAGACCCTAACCCTAACCCTAACCCTAATCAGACCCTTGGTCCATCAAAGTCGACCAAATCTTTGGATACTTAAATCCGGTGGCTGGAGCTGTGAAGCAAGACAGCTCTTTCTACAAACCAGAAAAGGACCCCAGGTTTGCAGAAAGATGTAAAAAAAATTAAAAATACACTGGGATTTTTTAAAAACCTGAAAATGATAAAAGGAGCATCTGTAGCTTTAAGCAACGGATTCCCTTTGTGGCTGTTGTTAGGAAATGACAGCAGTCCAGGCTTCAATTTCTGTGAATAAAAGGCAGGGGGTCGGCAAGGCCCTTTCCAGGACTATTTTGGCCTTTGAGGGAGGACTCACTGGGGCCAAGTCTAGGGTTGCCAGCTCCAGGTTGGGAAATTCCTGGAGATTTTGTGGTGAAGTCTGAGGAGAGCAGGGTTTGGGGAGGAAAGAGGCCTCAGCAGGGTATAATCCCATAGAGTCCACCCTCCAAAGCAGCCATTTTCCCCAGGGGGACAGATCTCTGTTGTGTGGATTTCATTTGTAATTCCAGGTGATATCCAGGTTCCACATGGAGGTTGGTAACTCTAGGTCTGAGTTGCATTCTCTGACTGTGTTTTTGTGCACAGCCTTCAGTAGACATTACCTGAACTTTTTAAAAAATTGAAAACAGATTTTTCCTTCAGACCTCCACCTCCACCCAATTGCTACCCTCTTATGCCCATTGCATCAGTATATGGCACATGCACCTTATTAATGGGGAAGACCAACGTAAATGGTAAAAATAGTGGTGTATTGAGATTTGGCGATATCCAGTTTTAATACCAAGTTTGGATTATATATTTACTCCATTCAGGTCTAAAATGTTATCCATAATAGATGCAATGTTTTGCTTTATGGCTTGTTTGGGCAGGCATATGTCTGATTTTACCTGCTAGTTTGTAACTGAGTACATTTAGTGACACCCACAGTAGGGCTGTCAATTCGGTTCGTCCCAAACTGAAAAACAGCTGAATTTCCCCTGATTCTGCGGTTTTTAGTTCGGGACGAACCGAACTAAAAAATGGTGGGAAAACGGGGGAGCCGAATTCAGCGAGTTCGGGAGTTCACGAATAAATTCGGCAAATTCGGGGCGCAGCAGCATAACCGTCAGTAAGCAGCATTCTCCCCCGGCCAATCGGTGGCCAAGCTGGGTCTTCTTCTGGCCAATCAGTCAGGATTGAGTACTGGAGGAATCAGCTCCTGCGCGGCCCGGCCGTAGAGAGAAAGAGAGAGAAATCCTCGTGTGTGTGTGTGTGTGTGCACATTCGCTCCTTTCCGTGGCTACAGGGGGTGCATTTTTGGGGGTAGAGACCCCAAACTTTCAGTGGAGCTTCAGACGAGCCTTCTTAAGAGACCCCACAAGTTTTGTAAACATTGGGTCAGGGGGTCCCAAGATATGGGCTCCACCCCTTTTCCCTCCCCCCTTTTCCATTTCCGTGGCTGCAGGGGGCGCTTTTTTGGGGGTGCAGCCCCCAAACTTTCAGCATAGCTTCAGACGAGCCTTCTTAAGAGACCCCCCAAGTTTTGTAAAGATGGGTTCAGTGGGGGCAGAAATATGGGCTCCCCCTTTTCTCTTTCCGTGGCTGCAGGGGGTGCATTTTTGGGGGTGCAGCCCCCAAACATTCAGCATAGCTTCAGATGAGCCTTCTTAAGAGACCCCGCAAGTTTTGTAAACATTGGGTCAGGGGGTCCCGAGATATGGGCTTTCCCCTTTTCCCTATTGGGATGAATGGATCTCCCGATCCTGTATGCATCTCCAGAGCGGCAAATCCAAGGCAAAACCTCCTGAGCTTAAATAAAATCGGATTACCCAGTCCTCCCAGCCCCTCCTGATGGAACAGAAGACAGCCACAGTAAGACCCCTTTGGGGGCTTTAATCTATAATTTTTCTCCTGTGTGTGTGTGTGTGAAAACAGAGTCTGTGTGTGTGGGGGGAGGGAGCAGTTTCTATGGGTGGGGGGGAAGCCAAAGGGGGCTTTCGCCCATTCTGCCTGGGGTGTGTGTGCCCCTCGAGTCTCTCTGTCCCTGGTTTGAGGGGGGGGGGCTTCAGTTGTGTGTCCTCAGGTTTTCCCTCATTCATAAGATCAGTTAAGTCTATTTTGATGCTTGCTCAAAACTGGTTTTCAAATGGTGACTTAAAGAATGTATTTGCCTGGTCCGGAGTCCGATGCAAAAGGGGAAATTCCACCCCTCCTGCTCATTATGCATAGCTAGCTGCCTCTGTCCCTTTCCATGGTTTGCAAACTCTCAGGTGTCAGGTGTTGCTTTGCATAGTTGTGTTGCTTTGAAGTTGTGTTGCTTTGCAGTTGTGTTGCTTTGCAAACCTCTTCGCACCTGCCCCGCCCTTGCTCCCCGCAGCTCAGCTGTTTGTCGGGGCTGGGAGCTTTGTGTGTGTGTGGCAAGCTCTGCTCAGAGATGCACATTAAGGGTGGGGGGACCCCTTTCAGTGCCCATATCTCAGCCCCCCCTGACCCAATCTTTACAAAACTTGGGGGGTCTTGCAAGAAGGGTCCTTTGAAGCTCCGCTGAAAGTTTGGGACCTCTACTCCCAAAAATGCCCTCCCTGGAGCCGCGGAAATGCTCGGTTGTGTTTTTAATGGCTTTATTCGGCAGAATTTTTTCCCCGAACTTTGAATTCGCGCCAAATTTCACGGACCCAAAGCGGGGGAGTTCGGACTTCGGCATTTCCCGAATGAGAACGGGCTGAATTTTGCCGAATCTGAATTTTACTGAATTTTTTTCCCAACAGCCCTAACCCACAGGGTAGAACTTTCTACCTTCGCAATGATACCCAGTCTTTCTAAGCCTTCTCATTCCTCTTCTGCTAGTTTTCATACATGGAACAGAATGTATCTCTACAGTAAAACCGCAGGCTTCACATTCTGGAGCATTATGTGTGTGCCACAAAACATTATATGTGTGCCACAAAACGTATTTCTGCAAGCTTATGTGTTCTCTGGGAGTCTCAAAATTACAGCTATGTTGAATTCTCTATATTTTGGTAGCTGTTGTAATTATGTGTATAAATCTTCAGTTTCTGTCTTTTATAAGGTGTGTTTGTCAGTGAGCATATCGTATATTCATTAAGCCATTGTCCTCCACAACCATAACATAAGGCTACTCACTCCGTTGTGATTTTTGTGCAACAGGTTTGAAGCTGAGCCTTACAGCCATTTCTGTTCCCTCTGTGTTAACAGTGTGAGCTCCCATTTTCTCGGCTGGTATTGCTGCTATATCACAATCTAAGATTTTAAGAGGTGTCAAGTCTTAGTGCCTCAATATTTGCCTTGTGAGTCAAGGACACAGACCTCCCTGGAGTATTTGTATCTCTTGGTGTTGCTAAATTTACAGGATGCAGCCAGGTGTCTCAAACGTGTGTGAAACTCATCCCTGCATTCTCCCTGCTTCTGTAGGACCTATTGAAATTTATACAGTTTGAAATCAATGTTTTTCTTTGGGGAAGAATACTTTGTCAGTGCCTCTTTTGCTTAGGTGTAATTATCATCAGCATCAGAACCTAGGAGGATAGTGAAGATCTCTAGCATTGTGCTAATGAAAGTATGCTTTCTGGTGTCATCGTTCATTTCTGTAGCATGAAACAAGATTTCTAGTTTCAGATGCATTTATCCTAATGGAGTCCTAAACGTGTATGGGAATCATGGGCATCAAAAGGGAAGGAAGCAAGGTGGACCACCATAGTGCTTTGAGTCTTATTATAAAGAAGAAAACCCTGGGAAGATGTCCTTTCTTTCTGAATACCTGTGTGAAGATGGCTCCTTTCTCTGAGGTAGGCTACAGCTTGTTTTCAACAATCCACTAAGGGTGAAAACGCACGGTTGCTTTAGCCTCCTTTATTCCCTGTTTCAGCCAGGATTCAGCTAGGATCGAATGCACGTTCGGCGAAACGCATGTGTTCGATCCTGGCTGAATCCTGGCTGGAACAGGGAATAAAGGAGGCTAAAGCGACCATGCGTTTTTTCACCCTAGTGCTCAGCATGAGTTAATAGTTCATCACCAATGTAAGATGCTGCATCATTATTCACCAAATAATATGCTGAATAGTTGTTCAAGAGTATGATTTTATTCAGAACAAACTAACATAGAACTAAGAAAAGAGAGCGAGACGCACCAAAGTCTTTCATAGCCATTTGTATAGATTTCACCAGTTGAGACAGAGCCATAAGTAAGACATGGCTTGAGGCTGTTCCAAATGTTGCTTTTCTGAAACTATAATGCACATTGTTGATGCTGCTCCTATTGCAACAATGTCACTTCCAGCACAACTCTGCCAAAGTGGCAAAACTGGCAACCATGTGTGCACTAGGCGCACATCTGCTCCTGATCCTGACCACCATGTGGATACTGCTCACTAATGTGGCTGTCTACAGCAAGTGTTGCTTCTTGCTGAGTTGGTCATAGTATTATATGCACTGCACTGCACTGGATGCTGAGCAGACAAAGATAAAACTAGCAGCTGTAAGCAACCAGCTAGCATAACTGTGGTAGCTAGGGTTACCAGCTGCAGGTTGGGAAATACCTGGAGATTTTTGGGGCGGAGCCTGAGGAGGGCAGGATTTGGGGAGGGGAGCGACTTCAATGACAAAGTGGCCATTTTCTCCAGGGGAACTGATCCCTCTCGGCTGGAGATGAGTTGTAACAGCGGGAGATCTCCAGCTTCTACCTGGAGGTTATACTCTATAGAGACAGCAGTATTAGACCAAAGTAACGTTGCAAAAAGGTGCTATATTATATTTACAGTGAACACTCTGACATAAACAATTCTTATATTCAGCATTGCTTATTTAAACCAAACCAAATAACTTCAAACTTTTGGAAGCATTGTCCATATATGTTCCATTCACAGTTGTAAAAAGTTCAATTTCATGTTGAAAAGTGCATACGTGGAACTGTATCCAGTTTGTTGCACTATCTTGTGATGCAAGGTTGGGGTCTCTCGAACAATCCAGTCCGGTGTGTGTGTTTTTTACAGGGGTCCGGATAATTTTCACCTTGTTTCGACCCTTTGTCTTCATCAGAACATGTCCAAGGCAGTTAGTGTATCTGCTCTTGCGAAAGGATGAACTCAGCGTTCTCTAAACACTTCGTGTTCCCTCGCACCTACTACCTGGAGGTTGGCAACCCTATTGGTAGCGTCAGTTCAAGTTTAAAGGAATGATATGACACACATTCTTATATCCATGGAAGTATACCTGAACTTTATGTCTATACCTTGGATAATACGCTGTTCCTCAGGAGCCTGGGGTAATTTATTACTAATAAAGTCCATTATGAAAATGCCATTTGCCCTTTGAAAAAATATGAACTGCATGGAAGGAAAACAAAGATTATTAGTTGCGTTTACGTGCTGGGATAGAAATATTGAAATGGCAAAGTCCTTTCAAGGGTGACAGGGCTATGCTGCTATATTATTACAGAATACGCTGAACTGGTTTGAAAAGACACAAAAAGAAAGGTGTAGCTATTAAATATTAGGTCTGCTGCGTCCGTTAGTAAGAAGCCAAACACTCCAAACGGACTTAATCAATAGCTTCAGGTGCCTCTTCTCCTACTGAAATTGTGATGAGTGTGACAATCACACCATCATCATAGATGAGACTCAAACTGGGACCTTCAGAGACCACAGGAAACAAATCTACACAATGAGGCAAAAGAGAGTTCTGATAGCCTAGCAGAACTGGTGGGAGTTCCACGAAGCTTGTCTCAGCAAGAAGCCACTGCCATGCAGAAGTGTTATCAGAGCTAAAGCATTTAATGAGCTGCCCTTTTAGCACAACTAAGCTCTGGTCCTCTGATACTTACTGCTTTCATGCCATAGAAAGCAAAATGTCCCCCAGCCTTGCAGCCTTGTTAGACAAGCACATGCTTCACTTCTGAGGGAAAACAAAAACATATACCTTCTCCAAAAAAGACTCAGCTGGAGAGAAAATTATGGGGAAGAAGATACATCTGTTGAAGAATTTAACTATTTCCCATCTTTTTCTGTGCTGATGGGTTTAAGGCGATAGCACATGTCAAGTCAGAGGGAGGGCTGGGTCTAGCAAATCAGTTACCTTTTGTCAAATGGTACAGGGCTAAAAAGTGATCCTAAGGGTTAAGCATGTGGCCTGCAGCTCAGTTATCTGTCATGAAAGTAATGCCCCCCATGTCCAGTTATGTGGAAACTGTTACTCAGTGCTACAGAAAAGAAACTCCTTATGTGCTCAGGGGAACTCCTGTCATTATTGTTTTCCATATCCAAGTCAAGTCATTGCAAATTGTGTCTGAATCATGAAGAACTGATCTACTGCTTAATCCAGAAGAGGTTTACTTAGGGATATGCTGAGGAAAAAAATTGTTATAATTTTGGATCCAGAATTTGGGAGGTGGGGAAACTTTACCATGATTGCTGATTTTCAGGTAGGACATTATGAGTTCAGGATTCAATTCTGCGTTGTTGTTTTGTGGGGTCCAGAATTTTGGGACCATTATTTTCAACGGGGAACCAATTCAAGTGTCTTGGACAGTCATTTTTAAAGATAATGGCACCAACTTTGCATGGTACGTAGTCTTCCTCTTAATCTAAAGACTCCTTAAAGAGCCAGCATGGTGTAGTGGTTAAGAGCGGTGGTTTGGAGCGGTGGACTCTAACCTGGAGAACCGGGTTTGATTCCCCACTCCTCCACATGAGCGGTGGAGGCTAATCTGGAGAACTGGATTTGTTTCCCCACTCCTACACATGAAGCCAGCTGGGTGACCTTGGGCTAGTCACACTCAGCTCCACCTACTTCACAGGGTGTTTGTTGTGGGGAATGGAAGGTGATTGTAAGCCAGTTTGATTCTCCCTTAAGTGGCAGAGAAAGTCGGCATATAAAAACCAACTCTTCTTCTTCTTCTTCTAGAATGGACAAAGTAGGTGCCTCTCTGTGCAGGTGCACTTCTCTCCATGGATTCCTATAGTGGGGAAATGGCGGCAGCCTGGCAGGAGAGCCACTGGCACTTAAAATAAAAATCCTGAGTGCATCCATTTTTAATGTAATCTTGCAGTGACTGACTGACAATTTTTTTTACCTTTCTGTTGAAAACTGCATTTGTCATGCTTCCTTGCTGTGGTCCATTGTTTCCTTTCACCAAGGAAGGTAGGCTTCCTTGGCAGAAATCCTCCCCCTGCCCCTGCAATCTTTGAAAATGGTGCAGATTTTAAAAATGAGAGAGCATATATGTATGTGTGTGTGTGATTGGATGTGATGAATCAATTATCCAATTGCTATGAGACACATCTTCATGCTGGGCATCCACTGTAGGGGTACCTTAATAAGTACTACTACTGTTTAAAGAATTCCTGGAGAAGGAGGTGAAAGGCTGCAGTGTGAGAGTCTGAGGGCTAAACTCCATGATATTTTCTCTGGATTCACTGCTTTGCACAGAGTAACAGCTCCAAGAACCCCCTTTAAACACTGTAGAAGCTTATTTCACTTATGAGGGGCAGCACTGGTGGAGGAGGGGGGCTTCTTCTCCCTCCTGGCCTTTTTTCTGATTCTGAAGAATCCCCAATAGGAAGTTATTTGCATAAATTTGGAGTTGGACATGGAGTAGTCCGAGCACTCACAGCTAGCCACAGACTCTTCCATTGAAATTCTTTCCCTGGGGCTTGGTTCTCACAATGTCTAAGAATCCCAGATTGATGTTCCTGTTCTGAAGAATCACAGCAACAACCAGAAACAGAGATTTTGCCTTGGGAATTTTGGAATGTAGACACCTACTAGCAGATTCTTTGTTCTTGTGTGTAAATCTACTGACAGCAATGTCACAGTGAAATATATGCAACCTTCTTCTGTTTCATGGCACTGCTGAATGAGAGATAGCAAGTCTGTGTAAAAGGAAAGGTCAGATAGGATTACAACAGTGTGGCTTTTGGTGATGGATCATGATCCAGTGGCAGAGCATTTTTATATGCAGAAGGTCCCAGATGCAGTCCCTGGCATCTCCACAGAGAGCAGGTAGGAAAGACCCTCTCGAGCAGTGGTACTCACTCTGTGACTTGCACAGAGCCACATTCACAATGACCACCAACCCAAAGGGATAACTGAACTTCCATCCCAGGCATGAGGCCTGCACCTTAAGGAAGTTCACAGCTTACCTGTTCCTCCCACGGTAACTGTTTCAAGGTGGGAACCAACTGCCAACCACAAGTTCTGAAGGGTTAGGGTTAGGCCACACGTGCTCTAGAACTGCTGCCAGTAAGAGTTGAGAATGATGAGTTAGTAGGGTTGCCAAGTGCCCGGTGGTGGCAGGTAAAATCCTGCCAATCCACCGGGCTGCCTGCCGGCCAGCTGATAACCAGCGGACACTGTGGGCACGTGCGCGCACACGGGTTTATCCGAAAGTGATGCGGATGCTCTGGAAATCTCAGAGAAAACTCTATGGAAACCAAGAGTTTTGCCCGAGATCGCTAGAGCATCCATGTCGTGCAGGGTGTGCGTTCTACAGCCACGGCCCCAGAAAGCTCCTGCCGGTGGAGCTATGGGGCCTGGCAAGCCTATGAGTTAGATGTAAGTTGCCAGCTCCGGACTGGGAAATACCTGGAGAATTTGAGAGCAGAGCCTAAGGAGGGTGGAGTTTGGGGAGGGGAGAGGCTTCAGTGGGGTCTAATGCCATAGAGTCCACCTTCCAAGGCAGCCATTTTCTCCAGGTGAACTGATCTCTGTCACCTGGAGATCAGTTGTAATAGTGAGAGATCTCCAGCCACCACCTGGAAGTTGGCAACCCTAGTTAGAAGAAACTATTGCATGATTAGATGTAAGTTATCTTCTTGTGTTCCTTTCCTCCCTTCCCTGTCTTTTCAGGGTCATAAAAGAACCATCAGAATTAAGGGGATCCAGCACCACTTCCTCCTCTGCTACCTTTTTGCATCCTTTCTCTGTCCTGCCCCAGTTATCATCTGTGCTTGTGCAGGGGACAGCATCAACTCATCCGCCTTGGAGTTTTATTTTGCATTGGTGATTTACTACTGTGACTACTCTGCAAGATTTAGCTTCAATTATGAACCTGGTGAGCAACATGGAGAAAATAATCAGCTTCACAATTAGAGATTCAGAGGCACGGTTACATATTCTTTCCCTGGTGCAGTTAGTGGAACACGTCAGAGAATGTATCCAGCTAAAAGAGACAAGAAGAGGGGGAAGCGTAACTAACGTTCTCTAGATTTTGTTACTGGCATAAGGCAAAGGCATCTTTGCTCATGTACAAATGACTCATTCCCTAATGACCTGTGTGGATGATACCTTGCTAAATGTTTTCCCAACAGGCCAAAATGAGGAGTTAATAGCAAAAGAGATTACTGCTTTCAGTTTATTGCCAGACAAAAGGCAATGCAGAAAAAGAAGGATGTAGAAATGTGCAATTGGAGAACGGTATAATTAAATACAGGATGATCATGAAGATGGTAGATATATAAAGCAAGCAGATAATGTATCCAATTCAAGATAGGGAAAATAGATTGAAATGTCATGCAAGACGTGTCTATGAACAAAAATGCTGTGGAAACATAAGGCATAATCTATTGGCAAGTTAATGAATTGCAACAAATCAATGCTTCATCAACCAAATTGACTGCCTTTCCAATGCTCAATTACTCTTTTGTTTAAAATTAGGTAGCATTGTTATAAACGGCTGTATCTATACTAACAACCTCATATATTCCTCCTTCAATAAGCCAGTGGCATAGGGATATTGATAGAAATTGGCTGACTTTGAAACACAAATGACCATTTCCATCAGAAATGGGCTCTAGCCACCAAGGCTTATGCTGCAATACAATCTTGGTAGACTTAAACGCGTTGCAAGGCTCCTGTTTATTTTGCTACGACAACCTAACATGGCTATCCCTTTGGAATAATTTCTATGAGCTGCATCCATTTGGCTGTATTTATAACTTCTAACAATAAAGTGGCTGACTCCTGTGAGCATCAGGAAAGTAGCAAAAACCATGCCATCCTCATACAATTCTACATATTTGAGGGACACCCCAGATTAGGGTGCCAGATTCCAGGTAATTAAGGGGGCTGTCCACCGCCCCTCAGCGGGCTGGTGGGAGGAAGCAGGCCAGCTGAAGGGGAGGCGATTAATGTCATTTCAGGGTTTACCTCAGAAGTGACAGGGATGCTCTAGTACATTATTCCAAAAATTCTATGGTTTCCATTGAGTTTTTAGAGGAATGCGCTAGAGTGTTTTTGCACCAATCACCTCCCCAGCCCCACCACAATGAAGCTCTCCCTGGTGTCGAGGGGGGACCTGGTAACCCTGCCCCAGGTAGGTATAAAAATATGACTGTAATTAACAAAAAGAAAAAGGCCATCTCTAAAAAAAATAACAGGCCGTGGAAGATGGAGTGAATTGAATCCATCCAGCCTTTTCACTCAGTCTCACCCAATCACACTCATTACTACAGTCCCCATCTCACATGACTTTTATGCACATAGGCCTCAGCAAAACATTTCCCGTGATCAGTGAGGACCTCTTCCTCCCCTCTTCACTTACAGAAAAGCTAGTTGGATCCAAGCTGGTATTCTCTAGGAGATGCCTAATGTTGAAAGCAGCTATGTTAAATTAACATTAAAGGAAAGGGGGGATTAGCCTGTTCAAGCCCCTGATAATATATTGAATTCTTAAGGTGGATTTTCAAGAGTGGGATGGGATTTACAAATCCCCCCCACTACAATTCCATTAGGGCCTCCAGCTTATTACTTTCTGTTATGTAAATCTTACCAAAATGAATCAGATTTGTGTTACAGCACCTTGAATTTATGCCAACATTGAGGATTCCAAGCTGATTTTGTCCATGCTATTTCTTATCTAAAAGTACATATATAAAATTGCAATTCCATGCCTGCTTACAGTACGGGCCTTTACAAAAACAACATTACCGCCAAAGACCAAGTCAAACCTATGAGAAAATGATCAATTAGTCTTACCAGGTTGCACTC
Organism: Euleptes europaea; assembly: GCF_029931775.1. NCBI lineage: Eukaryota > Metazoa > Chordata > Lepidosauria > Squamata > Sphaerodactylidae > Euleptes > Euleptes europaea. The sequence continues at coordinate 72,243,873 of NC_079315.1, forward strand.
TACAGTGGTTCTTTTTAGAATTGTATAATATGGGATGGGAAAACTCTGTGTTAACATCTGTTGAATCAAAGCAGACCACAAAAACCATTCAAATCTTCCCTGTCTACCATTCATATCTGGGACGATCTCCATAAGTAGGAGAGCAATCCTAAGAAGGTCTACTCAGAAGTCTACTAAAGTCTTCTCTGTGAGGCCTGTAGCTATGACCTGCAGACAGCCAGAAACTAACATGGGATATAAGTATTGTGTCATGGTTAGGCTAGGATTGGGTTCAAATCCTCATGAATTTCCCAGAATGACTACCTTCTTAACTAACCTACCTCACAGAGATGTTGTGAGGATAAAAGGGGGGAGGCACATGCATGCCACCCTGAGCTCTCTGTAGAAAGAGAAGGGTAAAAATAATAACAGGGATAGAAAGTCCATCCTTTCACTCTAGGTACAGAGATTCTGGACTATGGTTTTGATTGGATTGTTCTAGGGTTGCCAACTCAGGGTTGGGGAAATACCTGGATATTTTTTTTGTGGGGGTGGAGCCTGGGGAGAGAGGTGTTTGAGGTGGGGGTGGGACCTCAGTGGGGTATAATTCCATTGAGTCCACCCTTCAAAGCAGCCATTTGCTCTAGAAGAACTGATCTTTGTCACTTGGAGATTAGTTCTTATTTATGGGAAGTCTCCATGCCTCATCTGGAGGTTGGCAACCCTAGCTAGTACTCCTTGTCTAAAGCCCCCAACTGTGGGTCAAAGTTAGTTTTCATCTGAAAACAAATATTCCATTTAAGGTTTCAACTCCTTCCTAATTATCAGTGTATGTGTATGCTTTGAACCGAGAGGGCTCCCTTGGAAGAAAATTGCTAAGGAGCAGCAGACATAGGTCATTTATGCAGGGGTATTTACTACGCAGTGCCTGCTGGACTGCTTCGAGGCTTCTTTTGCATTATTCATGATTTTACCAACCTTCAGACGTGACTTCGCTCTGGCCTCATTCTTCCCCCGCAGTTCTAGGATCCTGTTTTAGGATGAAATTAAATACTGCTTTGAGGCAAGAGCAACACGAATTCCCCCTATTTCCATGCATAGCTCTTAACTTCAGGTTTCTCTCCCCACGCCCATTTTGGTTTCTTCCTCCCACTTGTCGGTCCCTCCCATCCAACCCCTTCCCTCAAAGCAAAGCACAAAAGAGGGAGTTAAACCTTCATGAAATGTGCAGGAAGACACTGAAGAAGGCTGCAAAGATTGGAAGGCAGCTCCCGTCAAGGAGCTGTTGAAGAAAGGTGGGGAGGAATACCCAGCAAAAGCACACACAGTCCCTTTAAGAGCTGACCCGCCCCCTCCAAGTAAAGTGCAACAAGTCTACATTTTCAGGAGGAGAGACTCAGAAGCTCCATGATTCACTGGGGATGCCTAATTAATCACAAGGTACTCCTGGAATTGGGTGGGGGGGAGAATCCCTCATGCATATGATGTTTGAGAGTTCGGAGCAGAAAACTGTGCAGCAAACCAAACGTAAATTTCCCTGCATAAATGACCATAGAATAATTCCCTCCAAGTATGGAGAATACAGGGCATCTGACCGCTTTTCAAACCCAAACAGTCTTGCTTATTTCCCAAGAGAGGACAACGTGAAGGCTTCCTCAATTAAATGAATGTTACCATTCAGAAAGACAACTTCAAGGTAAGTGAAAACGTGCAGGGCTTCCTTAGTTCTTTTTGAAGCCTTTTTGATAAAGAAGTTCCAAAGAAAATCAGGGCTCTGGAAGAATTTATAAAATTGTAGCCCCGTGCAAATGAGAATATTCCATGCAAATAATAGTACAGAAAATTCAAGCAGTGATAGTGTGTGTTTAATTTTTATATCTATCTAGATATATAATCCTCTCCCCTCCTTCATTAAAAATAAATAGAATTTTGATACTGAGCTAACCTTACTGTAGAGGACTGCAGAGGTTTCCCCCCATTCTAGACATAACATTAAATTCAGATTGACGTACAATATAGTGAAGGATAGATGTAGCTGGTCACTGGTTAGAAGCAATGCAGGTTACACAAGCTTGAGGTACAATTCCTGGTTTCTGTCAACAGAAGCATTGCCACAAAAGGGATCATAAAACCTATGCAATGGCTCATTGATCTTCTGCTTTATGAATCAAACAGTGAAAAATGTGGCAATTAGGCCCACTTAGTGTTGATCTATTATTAATTTGGAAATCAAAATCACCTTGTCTTCAGCCCAAAGGGACAGGCAGGAGAGTTTGTACTTCCCTAAAATTGACATCTTGGCGGTCATCAGGAAGCTGTAAAGACTTTTTAGAGCATTTAGTGTGTCATTCCTCATGTAGGAGAATTAGTGTGTGCCCTTTTAAAAATCTGCCACTTGAGTTGATTATCTTCCCTACCTGCCTGAAGCTGCTTAAATTAGATACCGACACGTTTCAGAGGACGAAGGGCTGCAGAGCGCACTTTGCAGGACGGGTGTGTTTGCTTGTTCAGTGAAAGATGATCGAGTTACGGTCAGCAGTGCTTTCTGTACTTCCCTTAATGGCTTTTACGAATCCTAAATGTCCTTTCTTTTTAAGCCTTTTCCCCTGCTGTGTCCTTGCCGTCTCCTGGGGGCAGTGCTGTACATCAGGAAAAACAGAGTTGGAAATTACAACTGCTGCTGCAGATGTGGGTTAAGTTTCTCAGAGCATCCAGGCCTTCACCCCCCACCCCCAAGACCCCATTCACCTTTTTAATGACTGGGTAGATTAACACAGCTTCAGCTGAGGGCAGATGTGGCTCACATCAGCAGCAGCAGGCTGAGTGACTGAAGAGATGGAGAGATAAACCAGAGACCACCAGGGCACCAGTGCCAATCTCTTTTCTTTCTAGGAAGCTGCTTAATGAGATTTTTCATGCATAAAATTAATTTTTGCCCCATTCTATCAGCTTCCGGTAGGAAAAGATTTATGTACAATATTGTCAGATTTTATTTATATTTGCAATAAAGGCAACCAAAGCTGTAACGAAAGCTTTTATTAGTAATGATGGGAAGCAGGCACACACATAACACACACAAAACCCTAGACACAGGTCTACTGTTGGCTGCAGTGATAAATTAAACATGTGCTATTATTCCCAAGAAAGGCAGCCAAGCCAATCAAACTGACAAATGCATCCTCAAAGACCTATACTTCATCTCTTGTCTGATGTGTCATTGCTGTGGTAAGAGTCCCAGGAGGAACTTGGTTAATACGCAACCCAAATAATTGCAACAATCACAGCTTTACTTCTCTGTGCTTTAAGTAATTATTATTTACAATTTCAGCAGCTATTTAGAATATACATGGGTTTTGTTTTTTGCAAACAGAGTGATACCGTCCCTGCTACTATCGTTGTGACCTCTAAGAAGTCATAACTCAGAAGTAATGCACAGGCCGTGCATGCAGAAACACCATGGTTCAAATCCTGGTATATATAGTTAAATAGATCTTGGGTAGCAGAATCTTGAGAAAGACCTTTATCCTCCTGAGATCTTGGAGAGCATTTGCCATTCAGACTAGACAGTATTAACCTTGTTGGACCAAGGGTCTTACACAGACCAAGGATCTCACATGGTATAAAGCATGTTCATGTATGTTGCATTGAAACCAAGAATGACCGTTTCTTACCGAAGCACCAAACAGGCCATTAAATTCAACACAGTAGATCCTAGTTATGAATAGGCATTTAAACACATGATAGAATGAGCACTAGTAAATGTCAAACCAAAAGAAATCCTACACTAGTAATCCAAGTATCAAAACAGAATTCACTCCATATCAAATGGAATGCTTCCTTAACAACACATGTGTATGGACAAAATCACTCTCATATTGGTCCAATAACAAGTAATGAACAGCTGATTTTATACGGATAATTTTTATTTTTATTTGCATTCTTTGCTTATAGTTCAGGTTACTTTGTAATTTTAAAAATAAAAAAAATAAAAATATAGGTTGTCAACCTATTAGGAAGGCTCCTTAGCTTTCCTCAAGCCTAAGGAGATTTCCTGCAGCTTACATGGTTCTTTGATTGGAGGAAAAGCCCCTGATGTTGTAGGAAGGCTTCAACTTTGCTTAATGGAGTGGCAGGACACAGACCGTAAGAATAAATTCTCCATATACCATATCACTTTGTTGAGGCCAACTGCCATTTCTTGCCTCCCAGTCTAGCCCCATTACTGGCCAGCCTACCCTACAGCTGACAAAAGGGGGTTCAACTGAAAATTATGTGCAATGCAAGTCAAGTTTGGGGTCCCCCCAACTCATGGTACATGTACCATCTTGGAGCTATCATTCCCAAGTGCTGCTTTCTGCTTGCATGCATAGTGGGGTGGGGAGGAAGAGCTTCAGTCTTCCCTACTGTACCAATGGCTGTGGGATGTCCTATCTGCTGACTGCGACATGTGGAGCCAAAAAGTGAAACAAACACAGCTCCTCATCGTTGTTTCAGCTTGAGAACATGGTACAGGAGAGAAGGCTGAATCTCCCCCTGCCCCCAAGCCATGTTCGTAAGCCGAAAGTGGCTCCACAACATGATAGTTCCCAACTGTTACATGCACTGTGAGTGAGGTTGTGGGACCCCTGACACGACTTGGGTCACTCGTAACATTTAGTTGAGTGAAGTGAAGTGAAGGAGGAGGAGGAGGAGAAGGAGAGGAGGAGAGTTGGTTTTTATATGTTGATTTTCTCTACATTTAAGGAAGAATCAAACGACTTACAATCACCTTCCCCTCCCCACAACAGATGCCCTGTGAGGTAGGTGGGGCTGAGAGAGCTGTGACTAGCCCAGGGGTCACAAAAGCGCGGCTCCCGAGCCGCAAGTGGCTCTTTGGGCCCCTGAGTGCGGCTCTTCCCACGTGCGGAAGCAGCGCCCTAGGCCGGCCAAAGCAGCGGGAGGCTCTCCGAGAGAGAAAGGAGTGGCCCTTCCTCCTTCTTGCCCCAGCGCCATCCCCGCCTCCCACCATTGCAGTGGCGGCCAGAGTATGACAAGAGCCCCTCAACTGCCACCACCACCCGTCTTTTCTTGCTGCCCGGCTGTGCGCCTTGGTTTGGCAGAGAGGGGGCTCCTCACTCCCTCCTCCCTTCCTTCTCTCCACCGTGAGGAGTGAGGCGTGGCTGTCCGGTCCTTGTTTCGGCCGCCGCCGCCTTCCCTCCTCTGTCTCTATGGGCGACCGGAGCTGGGCGACCTCTCACCCCCACCTCCTCCTCCTCCTGTTGGCTCCACCTGGCCCCGGGCGGGGAAGGCGATGATGCTTCCTGGGCTAGGACTGAGCTCGCTTCGCCCTCCCTGCGCCTCAGACTGAGAGTTTGGAGCCGGTCTGGTGCATTGCCTTCCTGCCCCCCCCCCCCCCCGCGCAGGCCGTGTCTTGCCCAGCCGGGATCTTGCGGGGGAACTTCCAGGGCGGGGGGCGGATTTCGCGCCTTAATCACCGGCCCACTTGGAAGGGGTAAACTCTCCTCCTCGTCCCCCTCAGGCGGCTCCCAAAATTGCATTGTGCGCTGCTGCACACACACGCGATTACCCCAGCCCTGCCCCAAAAACCTCCTGTTGATGGAAAGGGGGGACCTGGCAACCCTAATTAGGGTGCTTACCATAAAAGCAGCATGTGTTCATGTTTTTCTTTTATTCAGCTGGTTTCTCCCTTCCAATCAGATGCTTGCAAGGGAGGAGGACAGAGAATGTCTGAAGACAAGCTGCACAAAGCTGGGAAAATAGAGAACTGAGGACTTGTTCAGCGAACCATACAATTTGAACACTTGACCCAATTCCCTTGAAACTTGGAAGTTCTTTAGAGGACTGGCAGCATTACTCCACAGTGCTTTTGGTGACATTTGGTTGAAAAACAGCCACTCCAGCCCTGCCAATTGTCCCCCATAGGAAATAATGGCTGATCGATGGGAAAGGAGGGAGTTCTGGGAAGGAAACCTCTTCCACTTTGTGAACTGAAACAAACAGATCACAACAAGGAAGGATGGCAAATACAGAGTTTTCAATGGAGCCTTTTCAGTGCAGGTATGAACAACTATCCAGCCTGCCTAGAACAGAATTATTTTAATAAAAGATAGTTCAAGGTTTCACCAATATCCGTGGAAATGTGAAGCAGAAAGGACAGTTCTTAATGTAATCTGTCTCTTAAGAGACAGAAATAGAGTGTTTGGGTTCCAGGGTAATAGACAAGCATATTTTTAACTCTTAACTTACTTGTGTCAAGATAAGAAATGCTATTTGTGTTGAGGAGAGGTGAAATAAAACTGTAGGAGTGAACTCATTGAGATCTAATGGCCTGAGACCTGGGCCAGCTGAGTAAATTCTATATTCCTTGGGGTAGAATAGGATGCCTGTGGAACATTTCACAGCATTTTCTTATTACTTCACTTTACATTGATTTCAGTGGAAAAGAGGTTGTAACTTTTCAGGTTGTAAAATCTTTGTTTTGAATGCCATTTTGATGAAATTCTTCACAATTATATCTCTGATCCAAGGGACCCTCCTTGCCAGTTTCAGGGAAATAGGAGAGAGGGTCCCAGTTTTGTTCTCAATAAAAGTTCTGTTTTAGTGGTGGACTGAGTGTTTCATATATGCTAATTTCCCATCTCTTGTTCTCACTCGACTTTTTGTGTTTTCCCTCTCTGACCACACATACCAGGAATAAACAATTTATTTGACTTTTGTCACTGATTGAATCCTAATGATTTCAGTTACTAATAGCATACCTTCTGTTTACATGAACAACCCCTTGGGGTTTTAAGAGGGGTTCAACCCCATGTCAAACAGGTTAGCAATCTTGGCATGCTTCTGGCTTGACTGCTGTGCCTGAAATTCCAGCTGATGTAATAGAAAGCCGTGAAAAGGCTGAAATCCAGTTTAACAACTTTGAACCTACTGATCATGACCTCAAGATCAGATAGAACTTTATCTGAAGCAACTCTTCAGGACTGCTCAAACATTTTAGCCAGATCAGGCTGACAAGGTCTGCCTCCTGACTGGGATGAGGTAGAGTATAATGGTCATCTAAAAATGAATGAACGGTGTGGTAAAACAGGTCCTGGAGGCACCAAGAAAGTGGAATTTACTCAGCTGGCCCAGGTCTAGATTAAACTTCAGTGAAGAATTCATCTTTCCAGCTTTGTTCTGCCCTCTCCTCCTACCACATGTCTAGGATTCTTTTCACTGTGACTACTAATAAGTTACAAGTACATTTGCCTTGTAACCTGGACCCCAGATCTCATCTTCCAGAATCTTAAGAGACTCCTCTCCAGATTATGAAACACTCTCCAGACCACCACAGAAATAGGAAAAATCATGGAGATCTCACTAATTAACGTTGTTCAAATCTCTGTATTTTAGCTTTGCATCTTGCTATACTTTACACATGGGTACAGAGATCAAATACCACAAGTTTTAGAAAAAAATAAAAAATGACTCGAATAAGTAGTCATTGGGTACAAAAAAAGCAAAACTATACAGCTGAGAAAACATTGGCTAACAATATCTGACCAAAGAAAAATAAAATTGGCAATAAATGCCATCCTCTATCCCTCTAATAAGACTTGTGTAAGTGTAAAGTGCTGTCAAGTCACAGCCAACTTATGGCGACCCCTTATGGGGTTTTCATGGCAAGCGACTAACAGAAGTGGTTTGCCAGTGCCTTCCTCTGCATAGCAACTCGTATTCCTTGGTGGTCTCCCATCCAAATACTAACTAGGGCTGACCCTGCTTAGCTTCCAAGATCTGACGAGATCGGGCTGTACCATGTTACCTTCCCTCCACCCTTATAAGACTTACTCCTATGAAAATAAAAAGGTCGGCTGAATACTCTTTAGGTTCCCTGATTTTTGTTCAGGATTGGTTCATGTTTGCCCTTCTCTGTGCCATTCTGTTGACCTCCATTTCTCTGAGGTTTCACATACCTCTAACCTGTATAAAAGATCCTCACCATGTGCTCTCACCATGTCCCTCTTCAATGAAGGACAGAGATTCCCATATATAATCTAAGAGATCACTCTCTCATTAGCTAATGGGAAATTACCAGAAAACTCCAGGAGCTTCCATTGCTTAGATGCAGCTTCTGGGTGAACCTGGCCAGAGTTTTGTTTCCTGAGCTACCTCTGTTAACATATGAATTGTCATCATGCTTCCTTTGCAGACTAAAATTTGGAAGGAATTTAAAAGGGAAAAAAAGATTGTCAACCTTTTGATAACTTGGTAAGGTGGCTTTAAGAGGGGAATGGACATGTTCATGGAGGAAAGGGGTATTCGTGGCTACTAGTTAAATTGGATACTGGTCATGATGCATACCTGTTCTCTCCAGGATCAGAGGAGCATGCCTATTATCTTAGGTGCTGCTGCAGTAGTCTTGTTTGGGGGCTTCCTAGAGGCACCTGGTTGGCCACTGTGTGAACAGACTGCTGGACTTGATGGGCCTTGGTCGGATCCAGCAGGGCTGTTCTTATGTTCTTAATGTTTTATTTATTGATTTAAAACATTTATTAGCTGCCTTTCTAGCTTATAGGAACTCAAGGTGGCTTACAATGCAAATAATAATAAAATGCACTAAAATAAATTAAAATACATACAAACCACTAGTTAAAATCAATAATTTATAACTGCTGGTAGGCAGAAGAATTAATCAAATGTTATCATGAATACAACTGTCTTCAGTTTAATGTCTTCTTTTATGTCAGGGCCTGAGCATTTCCAGAATGCCAATCCAACAGTCACCTACCAGAGTGGCACATTTTTACACAGATACCTAGGACGAAGTGTCACTTCATTACAGATGGCTGTCACAGACCAAATTCCGTAAGCAGAGATTGCATATCATCTTGCATAATTGTAAACACAGTATGTTGCAATGGAAGCAGCAGACATATTTAGCAACAGGTCTTCAAGTGATGAGATATTGAGTGATGAGCAAGCATGTGTGAAAAGCTGCAATCAATAGCCGACTGCATGAAAAGCTTCTGGTCCGGGTGCATGGTTAGGTGAAAGTAGAAATCAACCAGGTGTAAATGTAAGTACACATTTCAGGAGCCTGGAAGTCATATTGGTCCAGAAGTCAATATCCTCATTAAAGGAGATTTGGAAATGTTCTTGAAATAATTACAAAGTGATGGGCAGATTATTGATGAGTGAAGATTTCTTCAAACAGAAGAAAGCTTCAGAATGTTGAAAGTGGTCAGGTACCTAATTCAGGAAATTCAGATATCATTTAACTAGCATTAGGAAGGGGTATCTGGTATCTGGTCACAATTACTTCCATAATTAGCAGGCCTTTGATAATTAGAACAAAATATTCTTTCATCAGCCAGTGATACAGATACTAATAACTGAATGATATTTTTCAAGAAACAGAGGTGTAGTCTTTATTTTTAGTTTAGAAAAAGATAACTGAGGAGGCACATGATAGAAGTTTATAGACGGAATGTTACCAGATTCTTAAAGGACTGTTGTAAGGATTACAAGACAATAACACATATGAAGTGCTTTGAACCCTGAAATCTTATATTCTCACAGCGAAGTCAGACAAATCTTTGGATTCATAAATCTGGTGATTGGGGTGGTTAATGGGCAAGGCAGATCTTTCCACAAACCTGAAAAGGGCCCCAGTATTGTATAGAAATGTGAAATTAAAAAAAAACATGGGGGGGTAGGAGGTAAAAAACCTTAAAATGATAAAAGGAGTGCCTGTAGCTTTAAGCAGCGGATTCCCTCAGTGGCTGTTGCTAGGCAACCACGGCCTTCCAGGCTTCAGTTTCTGTGACTAAAAGACAGGAAGAGAGGGCAGGGCCCTTTCTAGGCCTACTTTGGCCTTTGTGGGAAAATTCACTGGAGCCAGGCCTGGGATAGGGTTGCCTGCTCCAGGTTGGGAAATTCCTGGAGATTTTGTGGTGGATTTCAGTTGTAATTCTGGGGGATCTCCAAGTTCCACCTGGAGGTTGGTAACCTTAGGCCTAGCAGCAACCTCTGGGTAACTTGATACCATCTGACTTGCATGATTCAACTAGGCTTGGCTGCTTGCTACTGTTCAACACCAGCAACCCTAGGAAAACCAGTGTGATGAAGTGGTTAGACGTTCAGAGTAGGGTCTGCGAAACCCAGATTTGAATCCCCATCTTGTTGTGGAAGCTCACTGGCTGATTTTGAACTAGTCACATCCTTTCAGCCTGACCTACCTCACAGGGTTGTTGTGTGGATTAAAAGAAGGAGAGTGGACTAATGTAAGCTGCTTTGATCCTCACTGTGGAGAAAGATGGTTGTTTTCCAAGGCAGAAGCTGGTAAACTTAAGAGGAGATGGTAAACTTAAGAAAGAGGGGAAGATAAAGCTAGGTTGGCTGTTGGGTGGGAAGGGGATAGGGCTGCAACTCCAGGTTGGGAAATTCCTTGAGATTTGAGGGGTGGAGCTTAGGGAAGGAGGGGTTTGAGGAGGGGGCTAGACCTCAGAATGGTATAATGCCACCCTTTAAAGCAGCCATTTCCTCCAGGGGAACTAGGGTATCCGACCTCTATGTGAAGGGTGGCGGCCACTTGGAATTACAACTGCTTTCCAGATGACAGAGATCAGTTCCCCCGGAGAAAATGGCTGCTTTGGAGTGTGGAGTCTATGGCATTATATCCTGCTGAGGTTGCTTCCCACCCCAAACCTCACCCTCCCAAGGCTCCATCCCCAAACCTTCAGGAACTTCCCAATCTGGATCTGGTAACCTAAGGGGGACTGATCTCTGTAGTTGGGAGATCCATTGTGATTCTGGGAGAGCCACTACTGCTCTGTGGGGGGAGGGGGAGCAGATGGGTGGCTGGGAGTGCGCCACCAATGCTGCTGCTTTGGAAGGGAGAGAGGAAGCTGGTGGGAGGCCGAGAGGGTGATGGGGGCAGAAAGAACGAGAAAGTGATAGGCATGGAGGAGAGAGACAGTAAGGAAAGGGGTGGCAGGAGGTAGAAAAAGGGAGAGACTGAAGTAGGGGAGAGGGAAGGAAGCAAAGGTGGGGGGATAGGATAGTTGCAAGTTTCTTGTGGGCCCCCACTTGTCTCTATATAATGCTACCTAGCAGAGCTCTTTGTGTGTTCTGACCAAGATCTTTCTAGTCTTCTGATTCCTCCTTCTGTGTTATCTGTCTAATATTATACACCACTGACAGTAAAATATTAGCTGCCCAATAGCAATATAGCAACTGCATTGCCAATGTGAAATCCTCAACTCCTCCATCAAGCCTTGTCAAATATCCAAAACTACCAAATGGAAAATATTGAAAATAAACATCATAATTAACAAAGTGAGATACTGAGAACACTTTAGAAGTGAAAATTAATTAGAAGTGTTTCTATGTTCTTTAGGTGTGTGCAGTTTATGAGCTCAAAAGACAAAGAAAGGTTTTGATCCATCCCTCATCATGAAGATGGGAATAGATACACAAGAATGCCCGAACACAACTGCTATTCTAGCCACTGGGATAGTCATTGGCTATCTATTCATGCATCACATGAAGACTCTTTCTAGGTGTAATGAGCCCAATTCTATCACACAACAGGGAGTCTGACTACCAATCTTTGCCTGCCCTTTGCTGTTTCCTTCCCTGCTGTACCCAGGGAGATATTCCATTACAATTCTTCAGCTCCATCTTGGCACCCCCTGCTATGATTAGGTGGGTTTTAGCTGTTATGAATGAATAAATATATTTGGAATCAGTGGAGAGTCAGGTACCTACAATATGCAAAGTACAAATCCAATTTTAAAACACTCATTTAGAGAAAATTACAAGCAAATTATTCTGAAAAAGAGAGAGATGATTAAAGCAGATGGGGTTTTCTGCTGTTATCTTTTCTGGATAAAACAGAAACAATTAAAACATGAATTCTCCCCAGAATCCACTAGTTGTGCAAATACATTTTACTGCCAGTCCCCTGGAACTTGATAGAATTAATTGATAAACACATTCCCAGATTTACTGGGCGCAGCAGTGACAAGAAAATAGAATATAAATTATTTCAGCACTGGAAGGTTCCTGACTGTATTTAGTGGCCTTGCTGAATAACCTAATTTCTGTTTAGTTTGGATGGAGCTAACGAGGAAGAAAAGTTAATCGCTACATATAGCGTGAGGTGGCACACATCATTAGGGTCGATAAATGAAGTAGCCCTTCCTGTTTAGCTGCACAGAAATAAGATTCTAACTGCTTACTGGGTAACATCCAGTGGTCCCATGCATGGAGAAGTCTGACTAGAAGACGAAACGATAATTCCTGTTTGTTTTCAGAATGCACTGGGGGAATTTGTTGACATTAGGGGCATGCATCCAGATATATCCAAGACACCTTGAAGCCTGAAAATACCTGAAATTATACCCCAAAGTAGCTGTTTAAGTTGGCTCGGGGACACCTGGAATGATGCAAAACACTCCTCAAATTCCAGAGTAATGGAAATTTATCTCCAGAAATTTCAGGAGAGCTTTGAGGTTTCGGGGGGGAAGGAAGCTGGCTGATTAACAGCTGATGGTCAGGTATACCTGGCCTCCACCCAAGGAAAGGAACCAACTGACCCTGGACTTAGCACATCAGCATCATAACTACTGGAAGCTTCTCCTCACTACCGGCATCAGGGGCGGCACAGCCTGCCCCCTCAGCTGGAAAGTAACAGGGAGGCGGATAAGAACCTGGACGCTTGCAAGGCTTGGCTTTTGCAGTGGATGTTTCCGCCCTCTCCTCTGGGGGATATTTTTCCCAATTGTGTTGCTTTTTATCAGATGTAAACAGTAGACAGCAGTTACAACAGTATAGCAATATGAGGTTCTCTGAATTCCCAGCTTTCATTTTTCAAAAGTAAGTCTCTAGCATCTTCTATTGTGGAGAAATACTTTTTCCTCTATGTCTCCATATTGGAAAGTGCTTGAGACTATTTTTTTTTTTTAAGTGAGAGAACCTGTTACTCATTTTGTAATACTGTTATATCCCTCTGTGGAGGGGGAGGAAATGGCTGCTGTGACAGCCAAGCCACACAAGAGTCTGGGAGCCTGCCAGCCTGCCCACCATTTTCTGGCTGTGGGTATTGGTGTACACCAATTTGGGGGGTATTTTTCGGATTCGGGTTTAATAGAACCAAATTTTTCATTAAAAAAAACAAAAAAGGGGGTATTTTTGGCTTTTTTTGTATATCCAAAATATTTTGGGTCTATTAAACCCTATGAGAAAACTTTACAGGGCTCTGGGGTGCTGTTTTTTTTTTAAGATAGAGCCACTAAATTTGCAGCACAGCTATACGTTTTTTAGCTTGTGTCTGGCTCCTGTTATGAAACTGATTTTAGACAAGACAGAAGTAATGCTGGTTTGTGGAACTGATTTTTCTCTTGAGCTTTGTTCAGGAATGCTTTCTACCGTTTTCGTCTGATACACCATGTGCACTCCTTTCTTGATAAAAAATGATCTTCCTCTATTCTTCACACTCTACTAATTTCCAGGATATATTAGTTCTATGTTCTCTGCATGGGATTGCCAAGACAAACATATTCCTATCATAGAAAGCAAATTATTTGTCTGTTGTTATGGTACACCAATAAGTAAAACACATCCTAGAGTGTGGGTCACTAAGAGTGTATATTTATCAGGCAAGGCAGTCCTTTAAATACTCAATTCTCTGCTTGTGAAGTATGAAAGAGCCAAGCTTGGCCATTTACATTTCTCAAAGAGACTACATTAAAATGTTAACCTCTGCCAACTCTGTTCCCCACCTCCACCACTACATTAATTATTTCCAGAAAGTCTCAGATTCTCAGTCTTTTGTCTTTTGCCTCAGTTTTTTGTCCCCACCCCAACATTCCCAGCAACATTGATGAACTAGGGAAATGTATGAAGAAATATTAATTATCAAATGTAGGGCTTTCATACACTGCATATAAGTTTGATATTAACATAAGATACCTAGATACATCTACAAGTAACACATGGAAATCTCTGAGATTGTTTTCATTATCAAGCAAGAAAACAGATTTAGTACCAAAAGGGAACAGTAAATGGCTTTGAACTTCAAGAGTGAAGTCTTATTAAGCATTTAAATCTTTTGCAATGAATGGGGGTTACCGCACTTGTATTCCCAGGGATGTATTAAGAGTTTGAAAATGTTATAAAAAATACTGTTTGCACTTTATATGTATTCCCACCGATGTATTAAGAGTTTGAAAACGTTATAAAAAATACTGTTCGCACTTTGTTTGGCCCCTTTAGCTGTGAAGACATCTTCCAACCATTTCTAAGCAGTGGTATCCAAAAACCCTTTTAAAGCGATGTTTTTTATAACATTTTCAAACTCTCAATACCTCGCTGGGAATACAAAGTGCGGTAACCCCCAATGGTTGTTTAACTGTACTTAGACCACCAACTAGTCCAGTCCTCGCCAGTTTATATGACAGACATTTGAAAAGGTGATGGACATAGGCCGAAGGGAAACATCCTGGCCTGTATGTTTTATTTTTGAATTCTCCTCCATGTTAAAAAAAAGTATCCCTTTCCCTAATGTGCTAATTCATTTATTAATCAGGTTTAAGTCTGTTCTACAGAACGAAGGAGACCAGTTATAAGCTGTCAAGACTGTATGGGTCTAACTGAGACAAATTGTCTCAAGGTGAAGTCCATGCATGACTGCTGACTGAAAAGATATCATTCTGAAGTGAAATGTGAGCAATTAAGTTAAATTGTATATAACATTTTCTGACATTGTAACTTGTATAGAAGAAAATATTTACCTCACCCAAGGCTGTAACGTTACATTGTTCTATAGTCTGTTCAATGAGCCTGTGACTACTGAAGCATTTCAACCATTTCTAAGAAGAAAAATTGTAACTGCAGTTCTTTTAAATTTCTGCTTCAAGAGATTCAGTATTCTTAAAGAACAATGAACCTTAATCAACATAGTGAAGCCACAATTCAACAGTCATTGAAATAAAGGCTTAAATATGCTACCCTAGCATACCTTAGAGAAAGGGGAGGGGGAAGGTTTAACACACCTATTTCCCCTCAGATTTAAGGAGGCAATCTACACTCTATCTCAAGCAGAGAAGGGTTTTCCCCATCATCTGCTACCCAAGGTTCTTTAACTCAAGATACCTAAAACTGAACTTGAGAAGTTCTAATGAAACATGGCCTTTACCACTGAACTGTGGCTCATCTCAACTAGAATTTGAGTTTCTTTTTGGCTCCTGGATAGATATTATGGATCATGATAATTGACATATCTGTTTATGCAGAGTTTAGGTTAGAGTTTAAGGTTGGTCTAAGAGCATTTCAAGAGGAATGGCCACCATTTGATATCAGCCTTCCAGTATTCTTAATCACTGTACAAAAGAGAATATTTTGTGCAGGTAAAGTTTTTCAAACTCTTGCAATACTATGGCATGTCAAGCTGCATTGACTGACGTTTCCTTTTTAATACAAATGTCAAAGATACAGGAACTCTAATGTTAAAGGTTGATGACCCTTGTACCAGGAAAGCTATATTATTTTCCTTTCTAAACTCTTCCACAATTAACTGTGTCCTAGATTGCTAATGCTGGCTATTTATCAAGCTGCTGAAAACTATATGTTCAGTGCAAGGCAGCATTACCCTTCTCCCTGACTTGCATAGAAAAACCCTCTTTGCTTTAAATATTATGTCCCTAGAGAAGAAGAGGGCATTGCTTCCCAAAAAGGTTAATAAAGTATGTTAATAGATTGCTTTAGACTGCTGGAGAGTGTATGCTGATTAGCATCAATCAGGACAAGCTGCGATTTGGACAGATGCCGGGATTATTTTTAAGAAATAATTGCTAATGCCGTCTTGTCAGAATCAGGGACACAGAATCCAAAAAAGCCTGTTCTTGAGACAAGTATGGTTGTGTTATTCCAGAATCTCTGCAGGAATTGGGGAGGGGGCAGGGATGACAGAGGGGAAAAAAAACTAATTCATTACTGATAAGAGGAGTCATGGAGTGAATCATCCCGAAAATAGATAATTGCTATCTAAATATAGAGACAGACATTATCTAGCACTCTTTTAGTTTGTTAGGTAAATGAGATCTAAACTTCTCAGCACTATGAAGTGCTTAATGAAATAAGTGGATATCCTTAACTGAACTGAGGGGAAGCTAAGGTATGGAAGAAATTTATAAACCTAAATGCCAAGGTCAAATCTAGTACATTCAGTAGCATGGCTTTGTAAAGAGCTGTAATTTACAGTCAAAGGTTGGTCTCTCATTTCAGAACAGAGAGCTAGAACTTCAGCAACAACTTGCAGAACTCCTGGAGTTTGGTCATCTGCATGCCAATCATGTAGGACTTGGACAGCCCAGGCTGGCCTGATCTCATCAGATCTCAGAAGCTAAGCAGGGTCGACCCTGGCAAGTATATGGATGGGAGACGTCCAAGGAATACCAGGGTCATGATGTGAAGGAGGGCAATGGCCAATCACCTCTCAGCATCTCTTACCTTGAAAACTCCACCAGGGGTTGCCATAAACCAGATGTGACTTGATAGCAAAAAAAAAGAAAGAAAGAA
This sequence comes from Euleptes europaea, assembly GCF_029931775.1. Classification (NCBI taxonomy): domain Eukaryota; kingdom Metazoa; phylum Chordata; class Lepidosauria; order Squamata; family Sphaerodactylidae; genus Euleptes; species Euleptes europaea. Next base: position 72,260,415 of record NC_079315.1, read on the forward strand.
AGAAAAAGAAAAAAGGAAAAGAAAAGAAAAATAGGGAAGCAAAAGGAATTACAATGGTTGGCCACTGTGTGAACAGACTGCTAGACTTGATAGGCTTTGGTCTGATCCAGCAGGGCTTTTCTTATGTTCTTATGACCCTGAACAAAGACAAAATACTAAATAGGTCCCCTTAGTAAAAATGCCTCGTGGCTCCCCAGTTTTAGCATTTATTGGGATTTTGGAGTTCAGTTTCTAACTCATCAGTTCCATCATGGGTGGCCCATCCAGTAGGTGGTCATAGACGATCACCTTGGTTGCAAGTGGCAAAGGGATGCCAACTAGCCCTGTCAGCCCACCTCTGTACACCTGTCCCCCACCTAGCTGCAGCACTGGAGCCTGCCACAAGAGGCGCTGAGGCGCTCCCAGTTCCAGTATGTAGCCAGGGGGGAGCCTACTCCCTCCTTCCCTCCCTCCATTGGGGGGTAGGGTGGGCGCTGTGCCTTGCCTGACCATGGGGAGGCCATGGAGGAAGGCATCACCTTTCTGCCACATGAAAGGCATGAGGAAGGTAGGCACCTCCCACGCCTTACCCAACACTGCACCTTGCCTCACCACCAGGGATGCAAGGAGGGGCAGCACCAGCTTCTTGCCACAGTGTGGGGGACAAGCAGGTGGGCCGGTGCAATCTTCCCACAGCCTGGTGGATGGCAAGGGGGGAAGGCACCATCTTCCCACTTCTCTGAAGTGGGGACATGGTTTGGGCACCTTAGCCTAGGGTGCCCAAAATCCTTGAGCCGGCCCTGAGTCCCATAATTTGGTTACTTTGGCAGCACCTATGCCAGGATGTGATATAGTTGCGGTTTATGGATTTTAAGTAGCAAAGTAGAAAGCACACACACAAAAATAGTTTGGGAAATAACAGCAAGAACAACAGATACCATTGCTGTGACACTATCCACCTATCATGGCACTGATTGCAGATGATGCTTCATATTAGCCATACATGAAAAAAAACCCACCTTTGGGTCATGCCCATACCATGCTAATGTCACACTACCTGATCCAAACCTTCTTCCACGCACCTGCACAAGTATATTGCCTGGAAGCACAGAGCATTGCCTGGGTTTCTGTCAGTTCCTGGGCTTGTCTTTCTGTCTGTATTATTGCTGAATCCTGCTGATGCTGCACAGAAATGCAAGATCTGTTTGTTGTTCAGACAGTGTTTGACCACTTGAGCTGTAATCCTTCAAGGATTAAGGGGTGGGAAGTTTATATTGAACTAGCCCACATCTTCTCTTTTGCAGAACATAACCCGCTCAGCTTTCAATATAAACATTAAGAAAGTTGATTGCCAGTGTGATCCTGACATTCATTCCATTATGACTGGGTCAAGTTGATGCAACTAAGAGCAACGCATGTTGAAGTACCAAATAATAACACTAGTCAATAGTTTAATTCCTCTTGATATGTATTTGCAAAACTATTGTGTCATCCTTCACACCCATAGGACGATTGTCCCGTTAGAATATATTTTCAGAACTACCAGTGGAACTCTTTAGTGATTATCTTTAGAGATTATTTGGGCAGATGCAGGTTGTAACAAGTAACAACTTTTCTCCCCAGTTTTAAGGACCAAATTTAAGTAAAGCTATTCTCAAATTCTTGAGGTTGAGAGCACTGAAGCTAGGGTAGCTTATCAACATAATTTGCCATGTGCTTGTCTTCTGTTCCTTCTGACTTGCTGAGCAAAGCAGTATGATGAGAAACCCCTATGAGTCTGCCCTATGAAGCAGGGATGGGGAACCAATGCCACAGACAAAAGCTCAAAGCTTTTGTTGCTCAGCTGCTCCTCTTCATTTCTTTACAAGATGAAGCTACGAGATTAGAGATGGAAGCTCAGTTTCCTATCCCAAAAATTATATCGTTATAACCAAACCTTGCCTTATCAGCCTTATCAGCTCATGCAAGGAACTTGGCAGGTCACAGGATAATATGTGCATGGATAGTGTGAGCCTAGTCAATACTGCTTGAGGTGGGGAAAGATAAGGCAGAAGGGAGAGCTGGAAAGGTCAGGAGACCTCATAAAATTTAAAAAGTGTGATAGTACATTTCTCCTTTGCGACCACAGCCATTCAATTAAATAGTAGTGGAGGGCAAAAGGAGAAGAAATAATTGGCTAAATTCTCTGTAGCATTTATAAGGCTGTAAATCTGGAATGACTTTCTTGAGCACAAAGGAGTTGCTCTAGATTAATATGGACAAAATGGACTTAAATTTGATTTATTTTTTCTGTTAATAGAATACTGAGAACCGGTGGTAAGAATGAAAAAAAGTATGGTAATGAACTCTTAAACTCCCTATTCTTTCGTGTAGGTTGAAAAGACTTGTGTGAAATGATGTGTGCAATAAGTAAGGAAATAAGGAAAGATGGGATTTGAGATTTTGGATGTACTTACTTGAAGTATTCTCGTGGTTCAGCGACATCTAAGGGGTTCACATCATTGCAGACAGCACGATCATCACAGCAGTAACCAAGGAAGAAAATGATGCCATAGTTAATGCATCATGGACAGAGTGCAAAATAAAAAGATGTAAATTTTAACAAGGTACAGGTCCTAGTAGACAGTCTCAAGTACATGGAGTAATGCATTTTCCAGAGATGATATTAAAACCTGATAATGACACAGTGAAGGATATCAAATCTGATCCCACCAGAGGATGAGAAAAGGCTTTAAAGTCTTAGGTACCATTCAGTACTTGGAAGAATACATTCTAGATGAGTTCAGCCTGACTGAATGCCCCTATGAGCATTGTTGAGAAATGATGCTCTCTAGCACTGGGGACATGTTCAGCACACAATTTGCATTGGACTAGTCGAACAATTGATTGAACATATCCAAGCTAAATTTCTCCATAAAATACTGGGTATGCCTAATTGTGTTCCTCATTGCAGCTTTGTGCTTGGAAATTGGTCAAGTGCTATTCGAAACTATAGCGTGGCTTGTGTGTGTTAAGTGCCGTCAAGTCGCTTCCGACTCATGGGAACCCTATGAATGAAAGTCCTCCAAAATGTCCTATCTTTGACAGCCTTGCTCAGATCTTGCAAACTGAGGGCTGTGGCTTCCTTTATTGAGTCAGTCCATCACTTGTTGGGTCTTCCTCTTTTCCTGCTGCCCTCAACTTTTCCTAGCATGACTGTCTTTTCCTGTGACTCTTGTTGTCTCATGATGTGACCAAAATACGATAGTTTCACTTTAGTCATTTTAGCTTCTAGGGTCAGTTCAGGCTTGATTTTAAAAACAATCTTTTTATTTGTTTTCAACATTGCAAAAACCGAAATTGAAAGATATATATATTTCTACATATAAACAATTGATGGATAAAATAATAACATAGGAGAACAGGGCAGAGGAAAAAAATAGGTCCAACCCATCATACAATTTTAGTTTATAGGGTCAGTTCAGGCTTGATTTGATTTATAACCCACTGATTTGTTTTTTTGGCAGTCCACGGTATCCATAACACTCTCCTCCAACACCACATTTCAAAGGAATCTATTTTCTTCCTATCAGCTTTCTTCACTGTTCAGCTTTCACACCCATACATAGTAATAGGAAATACGATGGCATGAATTAATCTAGTCTTGGTGGACAGTGACACATCCTTACACTTCAAAATCTTTTCTAGCTCCTTTGTTGATGTTCAGCTGTAGTCCTGCTTTATAAGCATGGCTTATCACGGTTAAATTCTGGCTATGCCTACATTTCAAGGCTGACTCCTCTTCTCTTGTTTACCATATGCTTATGGAATCACACACTTCTAACTGGTTAGTTCACATTGAGAGTAAAATTAAATCAATTGGTTAACCATTGGATTCACTGCTTATGCTCCTGGATACAGAAGCATTTCAAACAATAAAACACAGACTATTAGAGACTGGATTTCAAAATCTCAATAGTGCAGCTAACAGGTCTTGCTCCCCGTTACATTTAGGGATTCCCTTTGATATATATGAGCCTACGCCATATTTGTACCATCTTTATGACCTACATCAACGCAGAGCTTTTTCCTGGCCAGATTTAATGTCATGCCATCTGCGATTTTGGAAGGAAGATTTCAGAAAATCCCCCTTTCAGATAGACTTTGCCCCTGTGGTATCAATGTCATTGAGTCAACTGTCATGTCTTATTCCACTGTAGATTTTATGCAGAAATTCGCAGCACCAAGCTCTAGAAAAATCTGATATGCTCACTTTGTTTCTTTTTTCCTAACAGGGCAAACTGAGGTTGAAAGCACAGGTATGTTATCTCATGTCCACATAGGAATGCTCAAATAGAACTGTGGGTTAAACATGGTATCCCATGTCAGGAGCTCAGCAAAGCAACTGCAGAGAGCCTATGATCTTGCATGTTCCTAGATTTCCCTGGCTGAAGGTAACTTCTCACATTTTTTACTTTACCTTATAGTCGTTAACTATTTCGCCAAAAAACCTGAGATGCCACTGCTGCCAGATACAATGGTCAGCATAGTAATGGGTAAGAAGAAGTCCATGCTTGCTTGTCATGGCATCCCTGATGAATTTGTTCATAAGCAAGTTCCTTGGCAATTAAACAATTTGTTTTGAATGGGGCATCTCCAACACACCCTTCAGTCATAATTAACCGCAACCTGAGGATTTCCTGCTCCTAAGCAGAATTACTGTTTGGACCTGTCAAAGCCTCCAGAAAAATCTCAGAAACGAGTTGTATCTATCAGCTTCTAAGAATGGACCATTTTAATCAGCCTGCCACTCAGTAGGAGGGATGACGTCACAACCATTTTTGCCTTCAGAAGATAATGGTCCAATCTCAGAATTGCTTCCAGATAGGCAGGAACATGAGAGTTGTTGCATTCTGGACATTCAACACCTGCTGATCCACAGGTTGAAAGTCCATAAACAAAAAATGAGTGGGTGGTTAGGATGCTGACCACATTAAAACACCATCAGAACAATCCTAAACAGAGTTATGCCCTTCTATGTTGATTGAAACCAATGGTCTTAGAAGTCTGTAACTGCTTAGGATTTAACTGTGTATAATCAGTCAGCAGTAAAGGTGAGCCCAAGTGTTGGTAGCCTCTGCCTCTCATTAACAATTAAGTTGCATATATGATTAATAGATTGTGATGTGGTAGGTAGGTGTCCAAAGTAAAGAAAGAAGTTGTGCATTTATAGAATAATTGACAAGTTTGGAGTGAAACTGCCTAGTTTCTTCTCTAATATTTGATTAGGTTTGATTGTGGAACTTTGCCTATCAGGTGGAACTTTTCCCAATTAGTTTGGATCTTGGCAAGAACTTTGTGCGAGTCTGAAGAGTGTACGGATTCTGCTGCTTTGCAATTAAGTAGTGGTGTCTTTATAGCTTCTCAGCAAAATGAAGGTTACCTGCCTCTGCTAATTGCTGCGGCAACAGCAGGACATGTCAGGACTTGGAGGTCTGAGTGCTCCATACCTGGAACCGACAAGCAAAGCGAAAATATCACAGGCAATAAAAATCCATTTCATACTTCAGGAATTACTGTTCTCCAGAAGGGTTCTCATCTTTTTTTCAGCTTTCCCCAGAAAAAGGAATAGGAGCATTATCAGAAAAAGGAATAGGAGCATTATCAGCTGTCAAGGGTGGTGCTTGCACCATCTGCCAGTTCAGCTCATGTCCCACCGATATGTTGTGAGCAGCTGGACAATTGTTCAGCAGGCAGTTCAGTGTGCTCACTAGCAGACCAAGCCTGTTTGACAGGTTGCTTCTTGCACATGCAGACAGTCATACACAGTATAGAATAACCCCCGCTGCTGAGACTGCTCTGCCCCAATTGTTCAAATGAAGAATGGCAAATATAGTCATATAGAAATAAACACTGATTAATTTTTTTTTTACTATTCTCACCATTTGGTGTTCATCTGTGTCCTTCTTATATACGTTAATGGATGCTAATCTGTCTGTTCCTACAACAGTTTGCACATCCCTGTGGGAATCATGCTTTTTCACCCCACACCCCACATATTTAATTACTGGTCCCAACCATCCATGACCATGGGAGGAAATTGATTTCACCCACCAAGACAGAAAGAAATGAAACTCTACTACCACTGTTACAGAACAGCAGCAAAGCTGTCTGGCACAGCGTTCAAGTCGGGCACTGAACAGTAAAGATTTTTTTTTTAAAAAAAGCAGATCTGAGGTTTAGTTCACAAACGATCACAGCTGACAAAGAAGGTATATTTTCCATAAAGTTCTCGGCATCCCTAAATGTAACCAAGATAAAAGAAGGATCAAATAATGTTGCTGTTGTTGCCCAGCAATAAACTGATAACAGCAAAAAAAAAAAGGAAAGAAAAAACACATCAACCCCCAGCTTCATGGTTCAAAATATTCTCTCGCTCTCTCATGCACAAACAAACGTATTTCTACCTTGCTTTTTCACCTAAACCAGCTCCTGAAGTAGCTTTTAGTTTTGCAAGGTCAGATTTGAGTTTACAACAGTAAAATAATCCATAAAATACCAATTTAGACCTGCAGTAAAACCAATTTAAATCATAAAATCAAAACACACAGAGACAATAAAGAGGATAAAACATATAACCCAGCTCTAGTAAAACAACGGTATTAACATATTGTCTAGACAATAAAACTATTTCAGGAAAGAAAGGCCTTGACTTTAAGTTAGGATCTAATCACAGCTAACAGCACCTATGTTTCTAAAGAAAATTCACCCCTTCCCCCATCCTTTGCACTGACCTGCTCCTTTGTATCTAGAAGAAACAAGGTGAGCTAGATAGTGTCACCTTATTTCTTGCCAGCTCATAGCTGCTTTTTAAAAAAAATTCTTATGTTCCAGAAAGCTTGAATAAGCAGCTACAAGAAGACCGTAACGAGTTACCGGTAATAGAAAATAGTAAGTTATGGATACAGAACTAGTCTTTTCCCCCCAAATCTGTTTTAAATTCCACAATGCTAAGTCTGTATCTTTTGTTCATTATAGTAAATACACTGGTTTTACAGATCTGACCTAGATAATTCACCATTACCAGAAATGTCTTCAGTGTGATGTTAGTCAGTGCTTTCAGCTTTCTGATAGCATTTAGCTTCTCTGGGCATGTTTTTGTGCCATCTAGTTTAATTACTTGTCCCAAGAACTCCATTTCTCCTTGATGAAAAATGATTGGTTATTGTTATTGCCCACAACCAAGTATTTCACAGTTAGATTTTAGAATCGAGCCTTTAGGACTAGCCCAACCTTGTTTATCTCCACATTGTAAGGAGGAACCATTCATCTGCTAGCCTTCTACAGATCAGCTCACACAACTAAGGCTTCAGGGTCCAGTCAACTCAACCATGAAGCTGAGTAAGATAGCTTGCCTTAAGTGGCATATTTTAGGGTTCCATTAAAGGGCAGTGAGCTATCAGTTGTTTAGTGCCAGCATGGTGTAGTGGTTAAGAGTGGTGGACTCTAATCTGGAGAACCAGGTTTGATTCCCCACTCCTCCACATGAGCAGCGGATGCTAATCTGATGAACCAGGTTGGTTTCCCCACTCCTCCACATGCAGCCTGCTGGATGACCTTGGACTAGTCACAGCTCTTTCAGAACTCTCTCAGCCCACCTACCTCACAAGGTGTCTGTTGCAGGGAGGGGAAGGGAAGGAGATTGTAAGCCGGTTTGATTCTTCCTTAAGTGGTAGAGAAAGTTGGCATATAAAAACCAAGTCTTCTTCTTCTTCTTCTTCTTCTTCTTCTTCTTCTTCTTCTTCTTCTTCTTCTTCTTCTTCTTCTTCTTCTTCTTCTTCTTCTCCTTCTCCTCCTCCTCCTCCTCCTCCTCAACATTTTATCCAGGGAGAAGGGAAGGAATCTCATTTTTGTTTGCTTCAGGCACCAAAATATTTAGGCTGCCTGTCTCTGCTAGTAAGTATGAGCAATCATGGATTAGGTGCACTACCTAGCAGTGCCATCAGAGGAAAAACAAACATGCCCAGGTAATCCTGACATGGTTGCCTCCTATAGCATGAGTAAAATGCCTCTTTAGTATTCAGAGTGACTTTTGGTCATTTTGGAAACTTAGATACATGTCTACTGTCTATAAGGACAATACACTGCTATCATAGGTTCAGGTGCTATCGTACTGATGCTTAAATTTTACCAAAACCCAAAAAGAAAAATTCCTTAATGAACATTTTACTTTCTTTTAAGCTTAGAACAGATATAAACATTGCACAGCACATTAAATAATATATCATATAAAGATTTTAGTAGCTTAGTGATTTAAAGGAACACAAATGTTAATTTCATGCTAGATTCTTACCAGCAGCTGTCCCAAGTAGTCAGGAGTGAGCTATTGATCTTGATATCTCTGTTCCGTTTTTGACTCACCATCTATTTAGAGTCCTGCAAAAATTACAGTTAATACTTAGACAAAGAAAAATGCTTACGATATGTTTGACAACAAATCTTTGAACAAGACACAAAAAGAATATTATTCCACTTGGATTTCTTCTCCCCTAATATTGTTTTATCTAAATTCTTCTTTCTAGCTCATCACAGAGCGTTGGTCTCTATAGTTTAAACTTGAACATATTGAATTAATAGGTATTAGACAAGAATGTATTTTACTTCCCCATCTCTTCAATCTATATGCAGAACGTATCATAAGGAAACAGAGAAGATTCAAAACGACTACCGGTAAATGTTAACGCAGAAAGTGCCAAAGCAGGACTACAGCTGAACATCAAGAAGATGAAAGTAATGACTACTGGGGAATTACTCAACTTTAAGGTTGACAACGAGGAAACTTTCATAGTTTCTTTTGAAATGTGGTGTTGGAAGAGAGTTTTATGGATATTGTGGACTGCCAAAAAGACAAATAAGTGGGTCTAGATAAAATCAAGCCTGAACTGTCACTAGAAACTAAAATGACTAAACTGAGGCTATTGTACTTCGGTCACATTAGGAGAAAAGACTCACTGGAAAAGACAATAATGCTAGGAAAAGTTGAAGGCAGCAGGAAAAGAGGAAGACCTAACATGAGATGGTTTGACTCAATCAAGGAAGCTAAAACCCTCAGTTTGCAAGACCCAAGCAAGGCTGTTAATGATAGGATGTTTGGAGAACATTGATTCATAGGGTTGCTATGAGTCAGAAGCCACTTGATGGCACTTAACACGCTCACAAACATACAGCTCTTCCTGCTATATCTGGAAAAAATCAAAATGTCAGTGTGACATGTCTGCTTTGTTCCCTTGTGGGTGTTTTTTTATAATATGAGAACATTTGAAGGTTTGAACAGGTGATGAGTAAAACTTTAGAAAGGCTGAATTAAATCTATGGAGTTTCATTTGTTTTAACATGACTTATGTTAACCAACAACAACACATATAATTTTCCTCTTCCTCTGATAAGGTCTGTAGGTATGGGCTTTGATTATTTTCCTGCTTGCAAATACAGAGTTAGGAAGGGACACTGATGTAATTGTAAGAGCAAGAGAGAAACTGGATGGAAGTTCAATCCATATTTTGATCAATATCCATGACAATTCAAGGAAGTAGGAGACCATGGATGACAATGAAAAAGGAATAAAGTCTCTCCATATAAATACATTTATAGCTTGGCTATATCTTTAGACTAATTATTCAGGAGATATAGTAATTTATAGTTCAACTCTTGGAAGTGTCATTATTCAAATAGTTTGATGGCCTAACATCGATTAATGACACAGAATTTCCTCAATTATCCGAAACCTTGCTTATCCCAAAAATAGCCAAATGCACAGAAAATGGAGGGAATTCTGTGTTTCAATCAGGCCTGCATTATCAAGATGTCATTGTTATCAAAGACTTCATATCATAGAAATGAAAAACTGAAATTCAAGTTCTATGAGCAAATTTAGATGTTCATTGACCTACCTTGGGGTGCACGTTGGTAAGACCATTGTCAGCATTGTCCCGCCAATTAGTAAAGAGAATTCAGTTCCGCCGTTGCTGCTTCCCTGGATTACTAAATGGGTGCCCATCAACATTTACCTCATAATCTGGCAGAATGATAATGAAAACTTTCATTTCTAATTTTTTTAGACTTTAAATTCTGGAATGGCCTATTCCCTGCGGCAGCAGATGTACCTAGTGCCTTGGTACAAAGACATCATCAGAAAAGGCCCTCAGAGAGTCTTCTCCAGACTTTCTCCTGAGACAGTAGCTCACTTCAGACAATGAACAGGGTATAGTGAACAGGTGAAGGTGTAGAGTAGGGTTGCAGTGGTAGGACTGCAGCCAATTTCTGCACACGAACAGAGCTGTATACATGCAAAAGTGTACTTTCTGCATACACAGTTAGAACCCTACCATTTGCAACTTTTCCAGACACTCGAGCCTGAAGCATCTATGTACAGTTGCTTACATGCGTGGCTCCTTTCATACCTTCTGCTGAATGTGTAGCGCTTAGGGCAGGATGTGTGGCAGCAATAGGGTTGCCAGGTCCCTCTTCGCCACCGGCGGGAGGTTTTTGGGCCAGAGCCTGAGGAGGGCGGGGTTTGGGGAGGGACTTCAACGCCATAGAGTTCAATTGCCAAAGTGGCCATTTTTCTCCAGGTGATCTGATCTTTATGGGCTGGAGATCATTTGAATTAGCAGGAGATCTCCTGCTACTACCTGGCAGTTCTGGAGAAAGAAAGGCTCAGTGCTGTATGGATAATGGAAAGAATCCAGACAGCACTCACACAATATATTAAAGTGCTAATTTATAAAAAGTGAAAGTAGATGCAAAAGTGAACAATATATACAACAAGATAACAATAAGATACATATATAATTATATAAATGACAGTCCAGCAGAAGAACAGATTCAATATATAAACATCCTGAAAATCAGGTGAGTGTCTATTCCTGAATATCCTGTGTAACAGGTAAGTCAGTCTTAATAATCAAATATAGACTTCTCTAAGTTTGTAGATTGCTGGAAAGCGATGTCCCAGGCGAGAGCCACGGAGGGAAGATGTCAGGACGTGTTGTCTAGATCCAAATCACGTTTCGCTCATGGCTTCATCAGCTGTATGTATCAGTAAAGTGCAAGGAAAAAAACAGTCTCAAATAGGACCAGAAGAAATTCATGTAGGTCTCAAAGTGGCAACCCTAGAGGGACTTCAACACCATAGAGTCCAATGGCCAAAGCGGCCATTTTTTCCAGGTGAACTGATCTCTATTGGCTGGAGATCAGTTGTTATAGCACAAGATTTCCTGCTAGTACCTGGAAGCTGGCAGCTCCAGGCAGCAATCTGACTCTTCCACACCATCTTCACATAGTCATTGTACCTTGTTAACAGCCTAAACAGGACTTCTCGGTTTCACTTCACATTCTGCATTGTAAAATGCACCCATTGAAACATTGGGTATGTAAACATGGTGGGCCTGCAGCTTGGTACTTTGCGAGCAGCAACTCCCATGTTCAGTCCTTGGCATCTTCTGTTAGTGAAAGGAAATCAGCTGGCAGAGCTGTGACAGACCCTTGCCCAAAATTGTGGTGAACATCTTTCAGAGTAAGCAGTTTGGGGCTAGCTAGACCTATGGGCTGGTTCCATATAAAGGAGATCCATATTTTAGTGTGTGTATGTATGTGGATGGATGGATGGATGGATGGATGGATAGATAGACAGACAGATAGATAGATAGATAGATAGATAGATAGATAGATAGGTAGGTAGGTAGGTAGGTAGGTAGGTAGGTAGGTAGATAGATAGATAGATAGATAGATAGATAGATAGATTCCAATATCTACACTTAGACTATAATCCCTGAATTAGCAACCAATAGGGTTGCCAGCTCCGGGTTGGGAAATACCTGGAGATTTTGGGGGTGGAGCCTGAGGAGGGTAAGGTTTGGGGAGGGGAGGGACCTAATTGGGGTATAATTAGGGTTGCCAGGTCCCTCTTTGCCACCAGTGGGAGGTTTTGGGGTGGAGCCTGGGGAGGGCAGGGTTTAGGGAGGGGAGGGGCTTCAATGCCATAGAGTCCAATAGCCTAAGCAGCCATTTTCTCCAGGTGAACAGATTATCAGCTGGAGATAAGTTGTAATAGCAGGAGATCTCTAGCTAGTGCCTGGAGGTTGGCAATCCTAGGTATAATTTCATAGAGTCCACCTTCCAAAGCAGCCATTTTCTCCAGGTAAACAGATTTCTATCATTTGGAGATCAGTTGTAATAGCGGGAGATCTCCAGCTATCACCTGAAGGTTGGCAACCCTAATAACTGAGGACATTTAATTTTTAAATGAGTCTTTTTCACTTTCTGGCCTATGTTAACATTTGCACTTTTATGTTATGAGAACAGTACAATAATGGACACTTATGTGCTTAGCGATACAATATTTATTAATCAAAGAACCAATCTACAAGGCAACACTTCAAAGGTGAAATCCAAACCAAACATTTATCCATGCACAGCTTGATTACGGGTCTAAACTCCTGAGCGCTGTGGAGAATTACAGGAAACTTGCTGAATTCAGGCCATCCCTGCAGCAAAACTGCCATAAAGCAACTGCTGAAACATTGTTCAACATAAATGTAAATGTATGCAAATAAAATGAGAGATGCTCAAAGATGCTTTTCATGTCATGCTAAAAAGCACTTTGCTCTGCTGCGATTCTAAAAAGTTGGATTTCACAACTTCAGGTTAAGGTCTCCTCTCTGATTCAGCAAAGTTCTAAAATTGCCCAGTTATTTCATCTATACTATTCTTGAATAACATCGAAGTCCTGAACAGGTTAAACCCTTCTACAGGCCAAACTACTCAGTATGTTTTTTGGCCCGTTGGACTGAAGTTCCCTGGACCTAACTTGCTTTCCCTACAGTGAGAAAAGGCATTCTAAATCCCCCCAGGAGCCCGATTCTGCTCAGAACAGTAGTGTAGGGGAAGGTAGCATTGCCAACCTCCAGGTGGTGGCTGGAGCTCTCCAGCTATTACAATAGTTTTCCAGGCGATAGAGATCAGTTCACCTGGAGAAAATGGCTGCTTTGGCATTTGGAGAAGAAGAAGGAGGAGGAGGAGAGTTGGTTTTTATATGCCGGCTTTCTCTACCACTTAAGGAAGAATCAAACCGGCTTACAATCACCTTCCCTTCCCCTCCCCACAACAGACACCCTGTGAGGTAGGTGAGGCTGAGAGAGCCCAGAGTCACCCAGCTGGCTTTCTGTGTAGGAGTGGGGAAATGAATCCAGTTCACCAGATTAGCCTCCGCCGCTCATGTGGAGGAGTGGGGAATCAAACCCGGTTCTCCAGATCAGACTCCACCATTCCAAACCACTGCTCTTAACCACTACACAATGCTGGCACTCCCCTCCCCAAACCCTGCCCTCCTCAGGCTCTACCCCCCCAAATCTCCAGGTATTTCCTAACCTGGAGCTGGCAACCCTGGGGAAGGGTCTTCTGCCTTTTCTTCCATGCTGCTTTCCTTAAGCCAAAACAGCCCCAGCAGGGAGTTATTGCTCCAAAAATATGCAAAGAAATGCACCTGCTGTGGCTATTTGGACTTGGGGAAATGACAGCAGCCTTCCCCCCTCCACCTGCACTGCAGTTCTAAGCAGAATCAAGCTCCTGAGGACTTTAAAAACTCCTATCCTCACAGCTGCTGTGTGACTGTGAGGAAAGCTAGTCAGGTCCAGGGAACCCCAACCTGACTTCCCCTAAAACGTAATGTGCAGTTTGGCTCTAATTCAATGGGTTTAGGAGGTTCCAATTCTGCTTAGAACTGCACTGCAAGAGTCACAGCCAATTCCATTTCATCTTGAGCTGATTCTGTTACAGGGAGTGGTACCAGAATGCTGTTTCTTGTAAGCCAAAGCAGAATGCTTGAAATCTGAACCTAACTAAGGTTCAAACCAAAGCGATCAATGAACTCCTTACAGCACTGACAACATTCTCTCACTTTTACACTACAACACTGAAAGGTTTTAGATCAGAAAGATGTGAATGCCAATAATTTATTATAGACGAGGAGACACAGAATCATAAAGTGAAGGCTTATTGCTCTTCCTAGGTGCATGCATTGTGCAGGAACTCTAACTGTTCCGGATCCCTGCCAAGAAACTTGGATAATATAATGCGATCTGCCAAGAGAGGCAAATTAAATTTTTAGAAAAACAGCAGAAACAATGTGTAGCTAAATCATCGGTCTGGAAGTCTGCAGCCCTCCCCAGAATCCAATATGTCAGGTCCTTTTTGCGTAAATGTTATCTGTTTATGGGGTCCCTTCATTCATTTAATTTGAGGGTATGTGTGGAAATGAGCTTCCAATCCTGGATACACACACAGGCCAACTGAAGGCAGAAAGCACTGAACTTCATAAGATAGAAATAGGGGATTTTCCAGTGTAAAAAAATGAACTGTATTATGAACTACAGCACTATTCATTTGAATAGATGTTCCAGAGAAAACACCTGTCAGAACACATCCAGCTTCTGGCAGGCTGCAAACATTTAGCTGTATACAAAGGGAGCAGCACACACTTCATGCATTAAATTGCGACAAAAAGAATATTCAGTGAAAAGGTTGTAGTCCATCAACCTGAGAATGGTATAAAACGTAGCCTCAGGCCATGTTAAAGATTTGGTCTCAACTGGCTTGAGTTCTGTCAGCAAGAATTTTGGTCAGGAGTTTAATTTGTTTCTGATTAATAAAGACAAATGACAGCCAAACCATGTGTGACAGAGACAGACTTCTGTCTTGAAACGGATGGTGCTGAAACTTTCATGGGCTTACTGTTTTTACAAGATGACAAGAGTCACTGGAAAAGACAGTCATGATAGGAAAAGTTGAGGGCAGCAGGAAAAGAGGAAGACCCAACAAGAGATGGATTGACTCAATAAAGGAAGCCACAGCCTTCAATTTGCAGGATCTGAGCAAGGCTGTCAAAGATAGGACATTTTGGAGGACTTTCATTCATAGGGTTGCCATGAGTCGGAAGCGACTTGACGGCACTTACACACACACACACACACACACACACACACACACACACACACACACACTGTTTTTACACACAAACCCAATTTCTCCTGAACTGAGTCAGCTGGGCTGGGAGAAGGAGCACGGGAGAGAGCTGCTGGTGAGACATGAGGTCAGACCTATAAGTTCCAGGTTACATCAACACACAAAGGAAATTCTAGGGTGAAGGAATCTACTTGGAAGGTGACGATGAATACTCAAAGCCCTTTTCCAGTCACCTGCAGGGAGTGCACCATGTTTGTTTTCCTCCCTGAGGACAAGATGGACTTCACTTGTCAAAAGTGGAAGCTGAGAGGGCTCTTAGAAGAGAAGGTTTGGAGCTTGGAGGAAATGATTGCTACCCTTCATGAGATCAAGGAAGGGGAGGGTTTTATTAACCAAAGCCATGAGAACCTGCATAGGGATGGGGAGACAGGTCAAAGGGACAACAGAGTAGTTGACTGCCCTAAAGAGGCTTCTCTGAGGGCTACAACATGAACCCGAAGGCATTGAGATGGCCCTCAGTGCCATTGAAACCCATGAATCAATTCCAGGCCCTTGTATTGGTGACAGAGATAGAAACACTGGCAGAGAAAGAACCACAAGGATGTGAAAGACAGAGCGAGGAGGGCATGGGGATATGAAGAAATGGCTTTGGAAGAAAAAGGAAAGTGTTGGTTATTGGCAAATCTCTGCTGAGGGGTATGGAATATCATGTGTCCAGGCCTCATTCCCTAGCCTGAGAGGTATGTTGCTTGCCAGGAGTAAAGATTAAAGATATTGCAGACTAGATGCCAAAACTGATCAAAACCTACAGCGCTGTAGAGCATGGTGGACAGCCCAGCACCAGTCAACTTCTGCCTGTGAGCTTGAGTCACCACACCATCAGGGCTGACAGCCACAGAGGCTACTCAGCCATCGATGAATTGCACCTGTCCTTGGGTGAGTAAGCAGGCAGAGGAGTTGCACCTGTTCCTGATCAGGTATTTCCTCATAAAAGTATGCCTGTTGCTTCTTACCTGCCTCAACCTGGACAGCCTTTGTCCATCATCTTCAAGTCCTCTTGGTGGATAGGAGGTGTGCCACAAGACTAGAGAGGGCACGTGTTATCCCAAGCTTCAAAAAAGGAAGAAGGGATGACTCAGGAAACGAGTCAGTAAGTCTGACCTCTGCCCCAGGGAAGATACTGGAGCAAATTTTAAAGGGTTCAGTCTATGAGCATCTGAAGGACAATTTGGTTATTCGGGGAAGTCAGTGTGGATTTGTCACCAACAGGTCCTGCCAGACCAACCTTGTTTTCTTCTTTGATTGAGTGATGAACTTTCTGGATTGTGGGAACACCATCAACATTGTTAACCTGGATGTCAGTAAAGCTTTTGACAGGGTGCCCCATGATGTTCTGATGGTAAACTGGAACACTGCAGACTAGACTCTAGGATAGTTAGGTGGATAAGGAACTGGTTGGAGAATCGCACCCAAAGAGTGGTTGTCAATGGTATTTTATCTGATTGGAGAGAGGTGTCTAGTAGGGTGCCACAGGGCTCGGCTTTGGGCCTGGTACTTTTCAATATTTTTATAAATGATTTGCATGGTGGAGGGAGTAGTGAATACCCTGAAAGATATACTCCAATGAGACCTGAACACACTGGAAAAGTGGATGGATGTGAACAAGATGCAGTTCAACAAGGATGTGCACTTCTGGGAAACAGTCTGTGTGAACAAGACGTTGGTGTATGAATGGACTTTAAGTATGAGCAGTCAGTTTGATGCAGAGGCAAAAATAAAAACTAATGTGGTCTTGAGGTGTATCAGCAGAGGCATAACATCCAAATTGCAAGATGTCATAGTCCTGCTGTACACGGCATTGGTCAGGCTGCTCATGGAGTACTGGAGTACTGTGTGCAGTTCTGGAGGCCTCACTTCAAAAAGGATGTGGACAGAATGGAGTGGGTGCAGAAGACAGCGATGAGGATGATCAGAAGCCTGGAGTCCAAGCCTTACGAGAAAAGGCTGAAAGACTTGGGAATGTTCCATCTGGAAAAGAAGAGGTTGAGGGGGGACATGATTGCTCTCTTTAAGTATTTGGAAGGCTGTCACTTAGAAGAGGGCAGGGAGCTGTTCCTGTTGCCAGCAGAAGATAGGACTCGCAATAATGGGTATAAATTATGGGAGGAAAGATACTGGCTGGATATTAGGTAATTTTTTTTACAGCAAGAGTTGTTCAGCTGTGGAATCAGCTGTTTATGGAGGTGGTGAGCTCCTCCTCACTGGTAGTCCTCAAGTAGCGGCTGGGTGAACACTTGGGAGGAATGCTTTAAGCTGATCCCACATTGAGCAGGGGGTTGGACTAGATGACCTTTAAGACCCCTTCCAACTTTATGATTCTCCTGGTGCTTTTCTCCTAGCGGGTGAGCTCAGGTGGGGAAAAAAAATCACCAGTGGAAGTTACATACACAGATAAAACATGCAAGCAGAGGGACAACTCAGAACCTCGAGTCTGCATGTGCATCGGGCCTTTAAAGGCAAACCCTACACCCTGCTTTACACACATGTGGAGTATACCTGCATTTAAAGCCACCATAGTTGTGTGTTTGTGAATGCCAGATAGTACT
This sequence comes from Euleptes europaea, assembly GCF_029931775.1. NCBI lineage: Eukaryota > Metazoa > Chordata > Lepidosauria > Squamata > Sphaerodactylidae > Euleptes > Euleptes europaea. The sequence goes on from NC_079315.1 coordinate 72,278,000, forward strand.
TCCAAAGAAATAATCAATTCTGTCTATCTGTCTACCAATTACTTTTTATTCTGCAGTTCCTGAGCTTAAGATGGCATAAATGATTCTTCCCTCCTGTATTTACTCCCACAACCATTCTTTGAGACAGTGTAGGCTGAGAGAGCATGCCTGGCCCAAGATAATCAATGAACTTCATGGCTGAGTGAGGATTTGAACTAGGTTTCCCCTGTCCTAGTCCAACTTGATAACCATTATACCAGACTAGCTCTTTACAATATACTCTGCATAGCTGTCTCCAGTGTTCCTGTAGAGCTATAGATCTCCATTCCTTAAACCAGTAACATGTTGAATGAAATTGCACTTGAGCTTCATATTTAAGAGGTAGATTATATTATATAGCACTTGTCTCTTCCCAGGTTCCCTAATGGGGAAAAGGCAAGCTTTATATTCATTTGCAGTCAAAGGCTGGTGTTCAGAAAAGAGTCACCTATAAATACTAAATTTCCATTTTGGATATCAAATATATATTAAAGACCAATAGGAAAGGGTTCTGAGGAGAGGCTGCGAGGATAGTCAAGTAGGGCTGTCAAAAAAAAAAAAAATCAGTACAGTTCAGATTCGGCCGAATTTGGCCCTTGTGGGTTCGGTACGTGCCGAAGTCCGAATTCCCCCACTTCGGATCCGTTCAATTCAGCGGGAATTCAAAGTTCGGAAACAAATTCGGCCGAATAAAGCCATTAAAAACACAACCGTGCCTTTCCGCGGCTCTGGGGGGGGGCATTTTTGGGCTTAGAGGTCCCAAACTTTTGGCAGAGCTTCAAAGGACGTTTATTGAAAGACTCCCCAAGTTTTGTAAAGATTGGGTCAGGGGGGGCTGAGATATGGGCCCTGAAAGGGGTCCCCCCCACCCTTAACGTTGTGCATCTCTCAGCAGAGCTTGCCGCCCACGCACAAAGCTCCCAGCCCGACAACAGCGGAGAAATTAGCAAAACAACGGCAAACACAACCTTGTTAAACAACACCTTTGCAACACACAACTGAAACCTCCCCCCTCAAACCAGGGAGCGAGAGACTCGAGGGGGAACACACACCCCAGGCAGAACCGACGAAAGCCCCCTTTGGCTTCCCCCCCACCCACAGAAACTGCTCCCTCCCCACACACACACAGACTCTGCTTTCCCCCCCACACACACACATACACAGGAGAAAAATTATAGATTAAAGCCCCCAAAGGGGTCTTACTGTGGCTGTCTTCTGTTCCATCAGGACGGGCTGTAATCCAAGATGATTCCAATTAGGCACGGAACGTTTTGCTCTGGAGAGATGCACACAGGATCGGATCGGCTGCCCCATTCATCCCAATAGGGGAAAGGGGAAAGGGGAAAGCCCATATCTCGGGACCCCCTGACCCAATGTTCACAAAACTTGGGGGGTTCCTTAAGAAGCTTAATCTAAAGTTCCAGTGAAAGTTTTGTGTCTGCACCCCCAAAAATGCGCCCCCTGCAGCCATGGAAAGAGAAAAGGGGGGGAGGCGATATTTCTGCCCCCACTGAACCCATCTTTACAAAACTTGGGTAGTATCTTAAGAATAATTGACTGAAGCTATGCTAAAAGTTTGGGGGCTATATCCCCAAAAAAGCGCCCCCTGCAGCCACATAAATGGAAAAGGGGGGAGGGAAAAGGGGGAGAGCCCATATCTCGAGACCCCCTGACCCAATGTTTACAAAACTTGGGGGGTATCTTAAGAACACTGGTCTGAAACTCCGCTCAAAGTTTGGGATTTGTACCCCCAAAAATGCGCCCCCTGCAGCCATGGAAAGAAAAAGGGGGGAGCCCATATCTCGGGACCCCCTGACCCAATGTTTACAAAACTTGGGGGGTACCTTAAGAAGCTTCATCTGAAGTTCCAGTGAAAGTTTTGTGTGTGCACCCCAAAAAATGCGCCCCCTGCAGCCACAGAAAGGAGCGAATGTGCACAAGCACCCCACACACACACACGAAGATTTCGCTCTCTCTCCTCTCCCTGGCCAGGCCGCACATCAGCTGATTCCTCCAGTACTCAATCCTGACTGATTGGCCAGAAGAAGACCCAGCTTGGCCACCGATTGGCCGGGGGAGGAGAATGCTGCTTACTGACGGTTATGCTGCTTACTGACGGCCGAATTGGCCGAATTTATTCGCGAACTCCCGAACTCGCTGAATTCGGCCCCCCCGGTTGCCCGCCAGTTTTGAGTTCGGATCCGTCCGAACAGAAAAGCAACGAATCAGGGGAAATTCGGTTGATTTTCAGTTCGGACTGAACCGAATTGACAGCCCTATAGTCAAGGTCTAGAAGATAAGTCATGTACAGAAGAAACTTGAGGGCAGTTTTGTACATTATTCTCCTGATAAGTAAAAGAATTTGATCCCCGTCCTGCTGTTCTGGAGCCCTAAAGTAGGCAGAAGAACCTCCCCCCACCCCAAAAAAAGCCTAATACAAAGTAAGAGCGGCTGCTGGGCCTAGCTTGCTGTTTATCCTAATGTATGCCATGTTTGTCCTGGCAGTGGCTACTCTCTAGGGTTGCCAGGTGCCTCTTCGCCACCAGAGGGAGGTATTTGGGGCGGAGCCTGAGGAAGGGAGGGTTTGGGGAGGGGAGGGACTTCAATGCCATAGAGTTCAATTGCCAAAGCGGCCATTTTCTCCAGGGGAACTGATCTCTGTTGGCTGGAGATCTCTAGCTAGTACCTGGAGGTTGGCAACCCTACTTCTCTCCCTTATTTGGCAAAGTCACCTACTGCCTCAGTTACTCTATTACTTTTACTAGGATGAGGATGCACTAGCATGTGGCAGGAGTAAGGCAAGTCTGGAAGCTTCTCTTTTCCTTTGCGCTTCTGCTGGTGGCTAGGGTTGCCATCTCTATCTATCTATCTATCTATCTATCTATCTATCTATCTATCTATCTATCTATCTATCTATCTATCTATCTATCTATCTATCTATCGCACAGTGTTTGTGCTCGGAGAAGCCCCCAGTGCAGAGCAGCAGCTGCTGTTTTGCACTCGGGCTTGGCGCTGCCTCCTCCCAGGACAAACACCACAAAGCACAGTGTTTGCTCTAGGAGGAGCACCTAGCCCAAGCATGAAGCAGCAGCGGCTGCTGCTGCATGCTTAGGTTGCCTTGGCACTGCCTTCTCCCTTCATGGGGTGGTGGTGGTGATGATAGACGACTACAGGGGCTGTCTGAAGAAGATTGTTCATCTACCTGGATGAAGAAATCTCTTCGGAATCCTGGTGGGTGGCTGTGGGAGGGTACATCCCTCCGGACAGGACTGGGTGAGTCCCATCTTTTAAATAACCCTAACAAAATCAGTCAGAAAAAGAAAAAGGGGAGAAAACACAGAGCCATGCCTCTGAGCAAAGGCGAATAGCCAAACCTGAAAAGCCAAATATCTATTCTGCTTTTTCAGGAATCACCTATTTGGCTTTGGCTTTATCCCAAGGTTTTTGGTATCTGGTAAACCCAAATCCCGAAATTTACCAAAATGGCTAATTTAGGGTTTATTTTCGGTTCGGGTTTATCGATATGCACCACCCTAATAGAGAGACATATCTTCAGTAGATTGAATAAATCATGCCTTGCGCATATATCTATGGCTAGGATGTGAGGGCGATCTGGCTGCGACATCTGTCACCCCATTGATCGCCAGGGTTAATTCAGCTGATCTGGCTGGCTAGGCGGGTGTCCCCTACCTCCCTCACTGCTCCATGTGCATCCCTCCCAAAGCTGTGCGCTCGGTGGAAGAGGACGATCATCCCAGATAGGAGTGTACCGTTCTTCGGTCAAGGGTATACGTTACGATACGATACGATATCTATGGCTATTTTTCAAATGGATGTAGATGCTATTGTGATCAATAAAATACAAATCCATTTAAAAGTGTTACTGAATTCATAGTAGCTTTTTGTCATTCTGTATTTTCTCAGTCAATGGATACTAACAGTACGGCTACTATCATGTGTAGATCAATGAAATTATTTCATGCTAAAAAGGGGTCCTCATACTCAGATGGGTCTAAAGCCAGTGCTTTAGACCATGGGACAACGTCAATTAGATTATCTCCATTGCACAGCTCCATCTCACCTTCCAAAAATGCATTGAGAAAATGGCTTTAGGACCTGAACTAGATCAGGCACCTTGCCATTTTAAAGACTAACAAGTACATTTGCAGAGCTTGCATTCAAAAGAATTAGCAGCAGCTTAAAAGGACTTATTCACATAATTTGAATTTTATTTCAGGCACATTTTTAAAAATTAAAGGAACTGTAGGGGGCATTTGCATGCAACTTTGGGCAAACAGCCTAACCTGCCGTGTTTTTATTCCTGCGATAACAACCAACTGGATTGTGATAAGCAATTCTTTGCCTCTCATATTTCTTGCCAATAGAGGAACGATGCTCTTTGTAATGAGGTTTTTCCCTCCTACCAGCCCTCTGTGGTGTCCAGGGAAAGCAGTAAATTAAAGGTTGTTCCTCTGAATTACTGAGCATTTCCAACCTGGCGAAAGCAAAAAGATTTATGCTATGACACCAAGAGCTCTCTGTGGCTCGTCTGCACTGTGTATATTGTCTGGCACAATAAGATACATCTCTCTCACTCTTTCTCTCTGTTAGATAGCCTATAAAGGTCACAAAAGCTAAATCCAAATATAATGGCATTGCAAAATGTTTCTATTGCTGCATGACTACTAGCTGGCTATAATAGCATCAATTTATTAATCCAAAATAACATTACTCAGAGCATAAAGCCAATCTCATGCTTTCCAACAGGAGGCATATAAATAAAGTCTAAAATTAGATTCTGTTTGGTGCCTGAGATAAGCTGGCCTGAATTGAAAATGAGGCAAAGAAGCCAGCTTAAGCTTCCAATGCGGCTTTTTTAGGCTAAAGAGGAAAATACTAATAACAGACTCCATATAATGACATCTAAAGCTAAATCCTCCTGTAGGGACAGAAATGTGTCATACCCATATGGATTGAGTTAGTATGCATGATCTGAATTCACAGCCTGTAATGGGGGATCAACTATACTTTCATCTGTGGGAGTGGTATGAACCCAGAAACTCAGAATAATTTCAAGTGGCTGTCCATGGTCTCTCTCTCTGTCTCTGTCTCTCTCTCTGTAACTAGCAGTACAGCCTAAATATGTCAAAAAAGGACAAAGTAACAATGTTGTAAATGAATTAAGATTGACAGCAGACAATTTCACAGACAGTAAGCAAAGGAGCAGTCTAATTGAGGGCCAGAAGGTCCTTGCTTGGATATAGGCTCATTCCTCAAAATCCTCTGAGGCATGTCTTCTAGGTTGCTTCAATGTGAGTAAGTAGCCACAGCAATGTCTGCTCTATTCCCCCACCAGACCTCTCCCTTAACTTCCTTCCCTACATGGTATTGGTAAAATTAGGATGTTACCTACCCTAAGGGCTGAAGGGAGGGAGAATAAATACAGAGAATTAAGGTTGCCTACTAACACTGTAAATAACAAACACTTACTGAGGAGATGTGAGAGCAGAGTTGCCACCAAGCCTGGAGAAAAACTCCTGCCCCTTTAATGTGGGGAAATGAGCAGGAAGTTTTTCATGGCATGGAGGTATATTGCCAACAAAACCAAGGGAGCTCTACCCAACTTGCAAACCAGGCTAGGAACCTAGAAGTCTGAGCCACAATAATTACCGTATTTTTCGCTCCATAAGACGCACTTTTTTCCTCCTCAAAAGTGAGGGGAAATGTCTGTGCGTCTTATGGAGTGAATGTGCGTACAGAGCTGGCTGGGCGCCCTGGGACTCGGGCGGGGAAAGCCGGCTCGCGCCTTTTTAGCACGCCCAGACGGCTCTGTGCGCCCGCCTGCCTCCCAGCTGGCAATCTGGGCGCACAGAGCCGGCTCGCACCGTTCCAGCGCGCCCAGCCGGCTCTGTGCGCCCTGCCAGCCTCCCAGCTGGAAGGCGGGCAGGGCGCACAGAGCCAGCTCGCGTTGTTCCAGTGCAAGCCGGTTTTCCCCGCCCCAACGGCCAGCTTGGGGGGAGGCGTCTTATGGTCAGGTGCATCTAATGGAGCGAAAAATATGGTAAGAATAATATTACAAATATATATTTATTATTAAGTGTGATTGCGCTTTAAAAGAATTAAAAACATAAACCTCAAAAGGTAAATTTCATACATTTGAGGAATCACATGAAATGGCTAAATTGGTTGCACAATAAAACCCACCAAGACTACATGCGTTTCAGCCCATAGGATCATCTTCAGTGGTCACAATACAGCGTATACATACGTCTACAATCAATAAATAACATAATCTTTCTAACAGTCAATGCAGGTTGCATGGGAAACAGTTCATTGTTGGGGCTCCAGATATAGATCAAAGTAAAATCAGATCTGAACTCATCCTGAATTGTCAACCGGTTGACACATGAATGCACGCTGGCAGTTATGCAGCCAGTAGCAGCATGGTTGCATCAAGTTTGTTTATGTGATTGATAGGAGCTCCAGGATGAGCAAGGCACTTTGAGACTCCTTACATTAGAGAAAAGCGGGGTATAAAAACCAACTCCTCCTCTTCTTCTCCCTTTGCTATACCTCCGGTCCAAACTTCAGGTGACAGAATTCTTTGAAAGGAGCTCCCAGCTGTTCTTTTAAATTTAATTTCAGGTGCACACGGGCCTGATTCTGATCAGGCTAACAGCGTGAAGGGAATAAAGGTTTTTACTTCTGCCTGTGCCATTTTCCTGATCTGAAATGGTCCAAGGGAGCTACTGGCCTTTTATGCACAGGTTGTTCCTATTGCGGCTACCACTCCCCTGACTACCTGGGGGCTTTGTTTTAATTATGCATGTATTTTCTGACTTTCAGAAGTCGCCTCGTTTTCCCCTCGCGTTTTCCTTGGATTTTCAGGATGCTGTTTATTCCCCAATTTAAAGTCTGCCTCTATGCCAAATGGAAAGTCAGTCCTGTGCATACGTATCACTTTGGATTTTTCTCCCCACGCCCATTCTTGCTTCTCTGTCTCACATGTCTGTCCCCCTCATCCAACCCTTCCCCTCGAAGACATTATCGAGTGCACTAGTGAGAGAACAATGCCGGAATATCATGAGGCTGCATATTGGATCAGTTTCACAGCAGGTATGGGTCAGTTTCAGTTCTCGGCAGGATGGAACAGAACCGGACTGATTTGCTGCCCTCCCCTTATACACATCCTCTTATAGGCATGAAAGCCTTGTTTTTTGTTTGCAAGTGCAAGACTACTAATGGAACAATGAATGTCACAAATGACTGTGTGGGTGTTTTTATGTTCTTATGACCTCTACACTGAGTTGTGCAGAAACAAATTGGGGTGTGTGTGTCAAGACCCTTCTCTGCTTTGGCTGTAAAATGGCCATTCACTTCAGATCAAATGAAAGAATCCTGGTAACTGGTAACGAATTTAAAAACAAACAAACCACAGCCAATTACAAAGCCGTGTTTTCAGGGGGGAGGGACTCACGCGTGGTTAAAAGCACCCATGTTCCCTGGGGATGCATAATTGATCACAAGGTCCACCTGGAATTTCTTTGGGGCAAAAAGCCTCTGTGCACAGTGTTTTGAGAATTCGACTGCAAATACTGTGCAGTTAGGGAGCAGCAGATCCAGCAGAAAGAGACCATGCATAAAAGGCCAGTATTTGCTCCACTCGGTTGACTATACAGGTACCAGTATGTTTTCCCAATGAGGAAAATAGCTCCCAGAAATCTGCAAGGGGGTAAGACTTAAACCTCCGTTCCCCTTGTGCAGCAATATTAATCAGAACTTGAAAAATATATTTTTTAAAAATAGAATCATAGAATAATAGAGTTGGAAGGGACCACCTGGGTCATCTAGTCACACCCTGCACAATGCAGGAAACTCACAACTACCTCCCCCCCACACCCCCAGTGTCCAGAAGATGGCCAAGATGTCCTCCCTCTCATCTTCTGCCAAAGGTCACAGAATCAGCATTGCTGACAGATGGCCATCTAACCTCCTCTTAAAAACCCCCAGGGAAGGAGAGCTCACCATCTCCTGAGGAAGCCTGTTCCATTGAGGAACTGCTCTAACTGTTCGAAAATTCTTCCTAATGTCTAGATGGAAACACTTTTGATTTAATTTCAACCTGTTGGTTCTGGTCCGACACTCTGGGGCAACAGAACACAAATCAGCACCATCCTCTATATGACAGCCCTTCAAGTACTTGAAGATGGTTATCATATCCCCTCTCAGCCTTCTCCTCTTCAGGCTAAACATACCCAGCTCCTTCAACCTTTCCTTATAGGACTTGGTCTACAGACCCCTCACCATCTTTGTTGCCCTCCTCTGGACACATTCCAGCTTGTCTACATCTTTCTTAAATTGGGGTGCCCAAAACTGAACACAGTACTCTAGGTGAGGTCTAAACAGAGCAGAGTAAAGCGATACCATCACTTCATGTAATCTGGACACTAAATACTAGGTTCCTTTCATGGAACTGCCAGTGTTGTATAGCGTTGAGCACTTACATAGTGCTATATTTGAAGCAAATTATCTCCTGGCTAGTCTGATGTGGAAAGTGAATAGGGTTGGGAGAAAAATGCTGAAAGAAATCAAACACAGAATGGCAGTGCATGGGAGGGAACAAGGTTTAGTTCCCATTGTCCATGTACTTGATTTTGTAAAAAAACAAAATAGACTCTTTGGTTCTTGTGGGTTATCCGGGCTGTGTATCTGTGGTTACACAGCCCGGATAACCCACAAGAACCAATGAACTCTGACCGTGAAAGCCTTCGTCAAAATAGACTCTCTTCCTATCCTCCACTTAAGAATCTCAGGAAGGAAGGGGAAAGATCACTTGTACCAAATTCATACATTCCTGCACCTGCCTGCAAGTGACAAGAAAGTATAGTCTATTAAAAGGACATCAGCTTGAAATTTGTGATGGGGTGGGGGTCTCTTGGGTGAGGAATGCAGTCTCTGAGAGCCAGCATGGTGTAGTGGTTAAGAGCTGTGGTTTGGAGCGGTGGTCTCTGATCTGGAGAACTGGGTTTGATTCCCCACTCCTCCACATGAGCGGCGGAGGCTAATCTGGTGAATTGGATTTGTTTCCCTACTCGTACACATGAAGCCAGCTGGGTGACCTTGGGCTAGTCACAGCTCTTAGAGCTCTCTCAGATCTACCTACCTCACAGGGTGTCTGTGTTGGGGAGGGGAAGGGAAGGTGATTGCAAGCTGGTTTGATTCTTCCTTAAGTGGTAGAGAAAGTTGGCATATAAAAACTAACTCTTCTTCTTCTTCTTCTTCTTCTTCTTCTTCTTCTTCTTCTTCTTCTTCTTCTTCTTCTTCTTCTTCTTCTTCTTCTTGATTTCATTCCAGTTAAGGGGCAGCTCTGTTGTCAGATTGATTTAATGATTTGACTAGCTTTAGTTCTGACATTAAAAGTTGACTTTTTTTCATGACACAAGACTTGATTCCCCCCCCCCACATTTCTAGAAAACATTAAACCACATTGAAGGAATAGGGCACGAAGCATAGCAGCTTCAGCCTTCCACAGGGCATGAAAGCATTATAATATATGATGGGTTGGCAATCTTAGTATGATCCCAATGTTGCTGCCCCACAATCTGTCTCCGAATCCCAGCAGCTGGGACAGATAAGTCCTGATTCGCACTGCTTGCCTGTAAAATTCTTCTGTTACCATGGAATATCTGTGCATAATTAATTCTACTGTTGTTCTAGAGCTTCAGAGCCAATGAGTAGAACATCACTTATGGGCCAGTCTGTCACTCCTCCATCACCACTGGAATAGATTACCATTTGGTCTTGCCTATGGAAAAATCTACGCAAATAGAAAGGTACCCAGCATAGCAGTAGTACAATGAAGATAATGAAATGCTAATGTGGTCTCCAGTATTCCTAGCAAGGGGCTGAAGGTGTTGACCATAGTTCAGAAATTCCCCCCAAAGAAAGGGAATCCTCGCCTCTCTTCTTGGAGTGCAAATGCTGCTATTGGTATGCACCAAACATCCATCAATGCAGCAGCATTTCAAATAGAAGTTTCAAATAGTGATACACCCTATTTTTAGAACCCTTGTTTAGATGGATAAGAACAGACCTTTGTATCTGCTTTTACCTGTGAAACAGAAAATGCCACACATTGTTCCCCCCTCCTGTTTAGGCAGAACTTCTGCGATTTAACACACACACACACAGTTCTTGCTAAAGTTTGTAGCTCTATCCACCCATCTAATTTAATGCTTCTGTAAAACTGAGATGGCTGCACACAGCACAAATAACAGCAGGATTCCTTGTGAGAAGTAACCTGGCATTGAAGTTCTCAACAAAAATGCATTCATGAGGCACAGCTAGGAAGAGAGTTTGTCCTAGAAAGAAATCTGTAGATCTGAGGTCACTGAATCTCCGAATTAACTTCAATTTCTAATAATCCTTTGAAAATAGCACATAATATTCAATGACACAGTTTATGTATACACTGTGGAACATACAAGAAGTCCAGAAGAATTTAAAAAAAATCTTCTTAGGTTTCCCAAGGAGAAATAATAAGTATTACCAATCCTGCCAAATAAAGATAACAATTTCTTTTATTCCCAGAAAATGATTTTAAGGTGATTATGTGCCATTTTTGTACACTATCCTATAGGGTGTGAAGGCATGCTCTGAATAATTTCTTCTTTAATAGATCCAAAGAAATGTAAGTGACTAACACAGGATGTCCTAATAACTTCACTTGTAAATCTCCCGTTGATTTTATAAGTGTGAATTGCTTGAGTCACAAAATTGGAACTTTAAGTGAGCAAGGTATTATGTAGAAGTGGAAAAACCAAAAATCACCATAGATATTATCTTATAAAATGTGAAATGCAACTTCTAGAATTTACAACTTCCAGAGTGGAATGACGGCTCCGGGGGTGGAATCAGTGCTCTGGGACCGGAATGACAGCTCTCAAAGCACTGATTCTAGACCCAGGGGCCATCATTCCACTCTGGGGCCTGTAATTCCAATTCCAGAGCATTTTTTCTGTGCCCAGGGACCATCATTCTACTCCCAGGGACTGTCATTCCACTCTGGAGGTGGTCATTCCAGGCACAGGGGAGGTTTCTTGAAATCCTTTCTGCATTTTCTGTGCAATGTATATCAGTGGAGCCTAGGCAAGACATTTGGTCTTCCTGGCTGCCATTATATCCATTGGGCCTTCTGGCCTCTCCCATTGTTCCCATAGGCATTCCTGTCATTTGTTTTAGTATATCTCCAGGGACATAAGCTACAGAGTGGGGACTGTGGGGCTTTTCCCACTGGGATTTCCCAGCAGGAGCAACCCCTCCCCACCCCGAGTTGCCAGGTAGCATCATGAAACTGCTCAGGCTGTCGGGTTCTCAAATTCAGTGAGTCCTATTTGTCTTTCTAACAACTTAACAAGTTCATAGGAGGCACAGGGCTGGTTTTGTTTTTTCCTTTTGTAAAGATAAGAGGGTAATATGGTCTGTGAAGAAACAAGAGAGAGAGAGAGAAAGAGCATGGCAGGGAGAAGGGAAAGACCAAGCCATCTAGCAATCAGAATGCCTCAGTGATTGGACTGAAGGATGTATTTCTTGTTGCCTGCAACACAAACTCTGATGTAAGTACAGCTAGATTTGAGTCCAGTAGCACCTTAGAGGTCAACATGGCTACCCTCTGAAACTATCTGATGTAAGTAATGGCTCGAGATAATTATGGCTTGCCTTCACAGATGGGATACTAATAACTACATTATTAGTGTGTCCGGGTGGCCCTGCCTTAGAGAAAAAAATGGCCCCATTTTATCTTTCGGTAAGGCTGTGGGGGAGAGTTACCAAGGACCCCCTTCCTACCTAGATGTGTTCTGTTTGCCCTGATCCCATTCTGGCAACATTCCCTGGGCAGTCATGTTAGGAGCTAGCAATGCCTTGCTTTAGAGAAGATAAGGTCAAGGCTTTTCTCAGGCTATGCTACTGGGTGGCCAAAGCTTTGGGTGGGAGACTGATTCACTGATGGGACATCTGAATGCCTACCCATTGCCAAAGGGGCTTGCAAAGCCAGGCGCCCACCTTAGTCTATCAAGGTAATTTCATCAGCAAATGCAAGTCTTCCTGAGTGCAAAATCTAATTACTGTCAAGCAGCCAGGTGAGCTTTGGTTGACCTTTCCTGAATGTCTCCTAGCCTACATAAGTCTCCTAGCTCCAGGCATGGGGGAAGCCTCCACCCTGCCAGCTCTTTTGTCCACCCTGCCTGGATGCAATCTGCTTTTGTCACCTTTCTGGGAAGTCCCTCCCCCACCCTTCTCAGTCAGAGCGAGGGAATCCATAGATTCGCATTCTGGACTCACCGTTAATTTTGGGGCCTTATTTCATTGAAATTCTTTCATGCTGGCTCCTGTGACTATCACTATTCTGCCAGCCAAAACTGTGCAGTCTCATCCTTTCCACTTGCACAGAAGCTACCAAATCCATTTTTCTTTCTCTGGGACTTTGGGACATATTTCATGCCACACAGGATTGTCCCTCCACTGCCTTACCTTATTTTTCCTTTGAGATCTTTGGAAGTACTGCCTAAAGCCCCTGCTCTCAGCCTGTATATCATGGAAACAGACAACATTCTGGAAATTAAGGTAATTTTAGTATCCTGGGACTTGCAGCTTTAAAGAATAAGAATGGAAGAGATGCGAATATGTCTCTCTTTAGCCTTTTTTTGGTTGCTGTGCATCTGTACATGGTGGTGGAGGGGGGAGGAGATAAAGCTGGTTCCCCAAATATGGAAAATGAAGTGATTCTGCTGTCTTGGATCCCACTTCAACCCATCAAATGCTCCCATATTTTCAGGTCAGGGTATCTGAGAAACCAGTACTTACTGTGAATTCTGAGATGCGTTTGGAGATTCATACTGAGTGTACAATATGTGAATGGTGTAGTTGTTAGAGTGTTGGCCTAACTTTGTTTGGGGAGACCTGAGTTCAAATCCCCACATAGCCACGAAGCACACTATGTGACCTTGTGCCAGTCACACACTCAACCTAAGTTGTGAGGAAAAGAAAGAGAGGAAGTATTTCCTTTCATACACAAATGCAATATTTACTCAGAATTTTTCCATAAATTTCATGATATCTTTCCTCTCCTATTACAGAGTCCTCTTTCTTTGACTGAGATTCAGACTATTACAAGTGATTTTTTAAATCACATGATTAATTACTGATGGCTTATGTTTTTTGGAAATACAAATATTTTCAAATTGAAATAATTTGATATAGATTACTAAGTATGCCCCCCCGGTCCCAGAAACTGGGACTTCTATGCCCCTGTACATCCCTATAATGTCAGGCAGACCGAAAGGTGTGGGGAGTGCTGCAAAGGAAGCCACTTGGACTTTATGAACGGAAACAGGCCACAACAAGGAAGGATGGCAAATGCAGAGTTTTCAGTGGAAAAGCAAGAATTTTTTATTGTCAGTCAGTCACTGTAAGAGTAGGAAAATGCAGACCAGGACCTTTTCTGCATGCTTGAATTACTCCTGATTTTCTTGGAAGTCAACCCACAAGTATTGGAATTGGATCGGTATGGTTCTTCTCCCTCTGCATTTTCATAGTTGTGGAGTCAGTTTATTTTCTTCCATACATGCCTTTGTTACTGCAGACCCACCTTCAAAAATGAGGATTTTCAAGGGAGGGTGTTGTTATCATTGGTGGTATCATTGGTGGCATTGCAGCACCCCCCCTTTAAAAAGATAGTAATATGTCAATAATTCGGCAGAGCATTGTAATAATAGGCTTAGCTGGTTCTCCACAGTCCCAGCTTGCATTTAAAAAAATTAAGTCTCTAGATCATTCCATCACTGAGACATGCCATTTTTCTTATATATCCTCAAGGGAATAGGCTAGAGACTTTAAAAAAAATGAAATATGGGAATTCAGAGAACCTTCTAAGCCTTTTGTCACAATGCTCTAACAATATATAGGTATTTTAGTGCCTTTAAAAAAGAAAGAAAACAAAACCACTTGTTTTCAGGGTGGGGGGAGAGGGAGTGGTTTGACCACCACAGTGTGATTATGGAAAAGTGGGCTGGAGATGGGTGGGGGTGAGCAGGGAAGAGAAAAACCAGCAGAAACATTATGCACGAGGGAAAAGGTGGATCAAAATCGGCTTCCACACAAAGATCAGGCTAACAGTGGTCTTAAAAGAACTAGAAAACAAACCAACCAAAAAGAAGTAAAAATGAAAGGCAGAAAAAACACACTAAGGTCTTTTGCGCCGCTGCAAATTTTTGATTTTTCATGAAATCTTCGAGCTTTAGCAGAAAAACCACGTCAACTCCGAGTCTTCTCAAACCTGTGTTGGTCTGTTCTTTGTGGTTGCTACGGTTTTTTTTGCTCCATGAAAAACGTTCCTGCATTCGGACCAATTGACCCCACCCATGTCAGCTAATTTCTCCTCCCCTGTGATTGGCGATTGGCTGGGAGAGTTTCAAGCCTGGAGGACAGCCTCCCTCCAAGGCAGGACAGATCTCCCTCCTGCAAGTCCAAGCCAAAACTCTTGTCACCCTTCTGAAGAGGGGCAGCCAGTCTGCTCTTGGTCTCCCTCCAGCCGGTGCGATCCTGTGTGTGTGTGTGTGTTGGTTGGGGGCATCCTGAGAGCGGCAAATCCAAGCCAAAACTCCCGTCACCCTTCTGAAGAGAGGCAGCCAGTCTGCTCTGGGTCTCCCTCCAGCCAGTGCGATCCTGTGTGTGTTGGGGGGGCACCCTGAAAGTGGAAAATCCAAGCCAAAACTCCCATCATTCTTCTGAAGAGGGGCAGCCAGTCTGCTCTGGGTCTCCCTCCTGCCGGTGTGGAAAAGGTCAGGGTTTTTGTCTTTTAATACTGTTACTGGCCAGAGCGCTCCTGTTAGGCTGCTACTTGACCACCATTTTAGGAACCAGTGGCCAGAACTGTCTGTGTCAAGTGGCATCTACTTTGGAGGCCTGTACAATTGCCCTCTCGGTCCAATTCACTTGAAACTTGGGGGTTCTTTAGATTAGAGGTAAGAGTGTGTTCTGTGCAGATTTGGTTCCGTTGTCGTTATAGACCGCTTCCCCAGACCCTCTTATACATTCTCCACTGAAAATAGTGGCCCTGAACTCTGAAACCACATGGATTTGAATCCCAAACCAGTAATGTCCTACCTGAAAATAAGCAATAACATTAACTCCCCCCACCACACCCCAAAACCCAGATCTGAACTTTAACAAAATTTTGCTCAGCGCACACCCCTATTTGCACACCCACGTTCGCAAGCTGCCATTACTTTTTCATGTGTTTTTACATCCGTTAAATAATTCCCACCAGTGCAGTTTTTGTGCATGAAAACGTCTTGCGGGGGGGGGGGGAGGGGGGGGCAGGAGCCCCCATGGCCATTCCAAGCTCAGTTGGGCTTTTCTTTTTTTAAAGAAGCAGTTCCCCACAGGTGCTGTGGCTGTGGGGAACACATGAAAACATGTGGAAATACATGAAAAAAGTAACAGGCAGTTTGGCTTCTAGTCCTGCCTACCTCTAACTGACTTTATAAATATGTTAATAAATTAGACATTGAGGTGATCTCAGGTGTGATTATTCCAAGCACAACTCAGAATAAGTTACTTACTTCAAGTCTTAAAAGTACTGAAAAAGATTTAATATGGTTCATGATTAGACACCAGGCAGCAAGTAGGATTCTACTGGTAAATTATGTCATCACGAGAAGTTGCTTCCTTTCTTGCAAAATGTACTGACTCAAATCTTCCCTTTCCAAAATCTGAGACTGAATATATATTCATGGATGACCTTCAGGACAAATGACCCCTTGCTTGCATGATTAAATGTCACATCAAAATCTTATTCAGCTATGAAGAGGAGAAATAACATGAGATTCAAACTCTGTTCTTTGACATTCACAAAGCAATAATCAATAACTAGTCCGATGAGTAGGATTGCCAGGTCCCTCTTCGCTACTGGCAGGAGGTTTTGGGGGCGGAGCATTAAGAGGACAGGGTTTGGGGAGGGGAGGGACTTCAATGCCATAGAGTCCAATTGCCAAAGCGGCCATTTTCTTCAGGTGAACTGATCTCTGTCAGCTGGAGATCAGTTGTAATAGCAGGAGATCTCCAGCTAGCACCTGGAGGTTAACACTAAAGATAAAGATTAACCTGCTGTAATAGGAAGTATGGCATGGAAGTATGGACAAGCTTTGAAATCCTACAGCATTGTGTTGGACTCACGTTTTTTTCCTATAGCGGATTTATAGGTTTATACCTGGTTGTTACACGATTGTATATTTTGTATGTTTGAATAGTTGGATTTGTATTATACTATCATTCTCATCGTTACTACTGGTGTGTTTATTAGCCTGTTCTGCTGTTTGTTTGCCATAGTACCTGAAGGTTGGCAACCCCTACCAATGAGGCTTCTCTCAAAGTCCAGGTCCCAAGAAACAAAATGTTCCCTGGGATTCTCCTGTGGCCTCTCCACAGTTTTAGAGGATGGAGCAGCTGCCATCTAGTGTCCTGTGTTTTCTGTTCTGGGTCAGTCCCAAGTTGGGACTTTTATACTGTGGTGACACAAGTGATCTGGCACATAAACAGCTTTCCACAAAGCCAACATTGTATAGTAGTCACTAGGATCTGGAAGACCTAGGTTCAAATCTCCATTCTGCTCTAGAAACTTGCTGGGTGCCCTAGAATCTTGCTGGGTGACCTTGGGCCTACTTTACAAGATTGTTGTTGTGAGAATAAAATGGAGGCTGGAAGAAGACTGTTGTAAGCTGATTTGGGAAGAAAAGCAGGGTATAAATATCAAATAAATTATAAAGTAAGGAAGGTCTGGTGCTGTACTAAGAGTTTACTAAAGGTCTGGTGCTGTACTAAATGAATCCCATTGCTGTGATTTCCAGAAGCTGCAAGTAAGCTTAGCTGTTAGTATAGCCAGTGAACATGTAGGTAGAGACATACATTTGATTGCATTGACTTACACTGTGTAATACACTTTTTTTTGAGTCTCAGTGAGAAAAAACAGACTATGGCCAAAAACGCACGGTCGCTTTAGCCTCCTTTATTCCCTGTTTCAGCCAGGATTCAGCCAGGATCGAACGCACGTTCGGCAAAACACATGCATTCGATCCTGGCTGAATCCTGGCTGAAACAGGGAATAAAGGAGGCTAAAGCGACCATGCGTTTTTGCCCTATAAATACAGTAAATAACCTTTTGGGCGCAAATTTTGTTAGGATTTAAGATGCTACTGGACTCCGGTGTAATTTTGTTCACCATTTCATAGTTTCCTTTAAACTTTCCAAAAGGAGCCTGTATCTTTTTAGTCAGTCATCATTCCATGTTAATTCTGTGCCACCCCCCACCCAATCTGCACCCCAGTGTGGATCCAGCTGTGACTTTGGCAGTCTCATTCTGAATGGTACGCAGCTCTTTCTTTCGTTTTGAATGCCCGAAAACGTCTCCTGGCCCCAGTGTCTGCCTTACCTTATTCAAGCTGTGTCCTCCTTTCTCTTTTCTGACGGACTGCAGCTGAGCAAACAGTCTGGCTCCCCCCACCCCTATCTCACCGAGGCAGGAGGGCGGTCACACAAGCAGTCAGGCTTGTTTGTTATCTTCTGGTGCTCTTTGTGATGATAACCGACCTGCAGTAACTTCTGCATTTTGACGGGGAAAGCAATAATCTGAAAGGTTCCTTCCCACATGGGAGGAAGATATTTATACATTTTGACTTCAGAGCCAATATATTAGATGGAGGAGAGGCTATTTTGCTTTCAAACTTTTCAGTGCTGGGTCACACCACCCTAATGGTACTGCAGAATCTGTTGGGTATTCTAAAGCTATCTTATCCCATCTTCTCTGTAGCTGCAGAAAGGTAACTTTCCAGTCAAACAGGCTGCCTTAAGGAAATATCAGCGCAAAAAAGTATTCCTTGGAACACTGCATCTAGCAAAGAGCCCTCTCTAGACCAGGAGCCTTTTATGTCTGGCTGTTCTATTGTAAGCTTTTTCTCCTTCTACTCCTAGTCAGTTCCCTTTTATCTTTGGAACTATTATTTAAGTAAGAAGAACACCGAGGACCATGTGATGGTCGTGCGGCACTAGAGATTTTGAAAGCAGCAGCGTTTGGCCTGTTAGCACAGTTTCCTTAAAACTATGTATAATCGCAAACATCGTACTGTGATTTCCGGAAAGAGAGGGAACTGCCTTTTAAGTTAAAAATAAAATGGGTAAGGTATAAGATCACAGAGCTAAATGACATAAAGGAAGCCAGAGCAGCGTTTCTCTCCCCCCCCCCAGAACTGTCACCTCGGTGTGTGGAACTGTTAGAAGAGCTGCTGCAATGAGATGGAATTCAACTTAATAGGATGTCATATCAGGCAGTCCAAATTCTGATACTTTATAAACAATAGCATCCTTTTATGCCTCCCAAAAAGTATTCAGTTTTGCGTCCTGCTTGTTTCCAGTTGCCATAGGTACCCTGATGCGCAGCTGAGCATTCGGTCCTTGAAGAAGAAGAAGAGTCAGTTTTTATATGCCAATTTTAATTTAATTTATATGCCAATTTTAATTTAATTTATATGCCAATTTTAATTTATATGCCAATTCTACCTTTTAAGGAGAATCAAACTGGCTCACAATCTCATTCCCTTCTTCTCCCCACAACAGATGCCTTGTGAGGTACTGTTTAAAATTACAATCAGGATATGTGTATGAAGTATATATAAAACATAAATGAATTTCGTGTTTAGACTTGGGTCACATCCCCAAGATATCTCATTATGTATATGCAAAAATTCTAAAATACAGAAAGATCCAAAATACAGGCCACTTCTGATCCCAAGCAGTCTGGATAAGGGATACTCAACCTGTAGTAATGATCCATTGCTGAATAGTATTGCTAGATGCTTGATGGAATGGTTATCTGATAATCCAGGCTTTCCTTGGCCACCATATATTGATGAACTGGAAGTGACCCAAATCCTGTATTAGTGAAATTTATGTCATGGCTGAAGAACTGTGCTTCAACTGGTTTCAGTGAAACTTGCAAGGACCTACCTGTAGTTGCCTTGTCTGCCCTGCTGGTATCATTTATCAAGTGGAAGTGCATTGCTGTGCAAGTCAAGTTGTCAATGATGATACATTGCCTTACATGAAATTGTGAGATAACGGATATGCTGAGAACGTTGTCACTTAGGATCAGCTGCCAGGAAGTACTTAATCTGCATGCTGTGTGGTCCAAGTTAGAAATGGAGGCACATGACAGCTGTCAAGAAGAGCTCTCTAGCAGCTATCCTAAAAATAATTGGCAATAATGACTTTCAGGGTGACATTCTAACCGGTGCTTGCACCTCTCGCTGCATAAATGTGAGGTTCGTTGAAAGACAAGGAAATGACGTTGCCACTGAGAATCATGCTGCAACCACCATGGCCATGCCTTCAGAATTGAAGAGGCCATCAACTCGGGATTCAGGATTACATGACAGTTGAATGTGGACTTCCAGTTGTTCAAGTAAAAATTAATATCACCCCTGCAAGTCAAGAAATGCAAAAAAAGAACAATTCCTCAGCTCATCTTGAGAGCAATAGAGATGAAGTTCCGGCATAAACCCAGCTAGTTTCTAGCTAGTCCCTATGAAGAGTAAAGCATATTACTCTTTGCCAAAGTCATCCAACAGGTCAGTGAGCTGCATTCCACCTAATATTTCCACTGATGGAAGGGGTACAGTTTTCACTGATTCTTCTCTCCCACTACAGACCTCTGGTCCAGTGTTCATTGTGTTCCTAGGAGCAACATGGGGGGGGGGGGCATTTTGGACTGCAGTGTGTGGGTGGAGTTCAGAAAGCCATACTGGAAGTCCTTTCATCCATGGTAAATTTGGTGGGATCCAAGCCAGTGGTGCTTGAAGTTACAGTCCACATCATCCTGCAGCAGCATAAGAAATCAATGCCTTTCATGCCAATGGCTGGAAATCAGACTCTGTTGATGTCTTCAATTTGGATAGTGAGAGGAATAATAACTAATAATAACTGAGGATTATACTTAGATCAGTAGGGAATAGTAATTTAGAACAGAGGTTCACAAACTGTGTGTTGGGATCCAAAACTGTGCCAATACTCTCTGAAATGCATTTTGAGGCTGGGGGCAGGGGAAAGGCCCCTGCTATACTTTTAATGTAGGGATGTTCACATGCCTGCTGCTTTGGCTTACATTCTGCCTGCTGGTTGTGAGCAGGGAGTCAGTCTTTCAGTGAGCTGATTGGCTGTTTGTGAGTAGCTCGAGTTTGTTCATTGGGTTACTTTTCATGTATTCAATCAGTACAGTACAGTGCAGCCAGAGCAGTCAGCAGTACTTCATGCATCCACGTTCTTACACAGGCTGATGGGAGTCCTAGTTTCTCTAGTCCCCCACAGGCTTGTTATTAATGCTGCTCACCATTCGGGAGCAAATTGTACAAATAAACATTGAGCAAATCAACTGCTTAGTCAGTGATTATAAATTAAAACTATATTTTTTGAAAGTTTTCCTGTTTGGTGTTTAAGTCGATATTATCACACGACTTATTTGGCTTATGGATGTTTTTGCACTGCCTTATGGAAGCCACATTAGCTCCTCTCCGTCATTTAATTACCTGGCCCAACCATGCACAATCCTGGGGGAGAATCAATTTCACATACTGTGCTTATGCAAACTTGTTCAGCAGCATCTGTTTGAGCTGGAGGGTGGTGAGGTGAAGACATCTGAGATGTGGTTCATGAGTGATCATGGCTGTTGAGCACCTGGCAAACCTATTTACCATGAAATCTCCTATGTTTAAAGAGGTGATGACCCACAAGGATGTCATGGGCTGGTGCTGGTTCCACAAGCTTAGCTCACACAGGACCACTGGCAAGTCTCACAATAAGAGCCAAGAATGAAGACTGCTGTGGCTGCTGCCCTTCTTCTTAGGAGAGCCAGTGTGGTGTAGTGGTTAAGAGCAGTGGTTTGGAGTGGTGGACTCTGATCTGGCAAACCGGGTATGATTCCCCACTCCTCCACATGAGCGGTGGAGGCTAATCTGATGAACTGGATTTGTTTCCACACTCCTCCACATGAAACCAGCTGGGTGAACTTGGGCTGGTCACATTCTCTCAGCCTCACCTACTTCACAGGGTGTCTGTTGTGGGGAGGGGAAGGGAAGGTGATTGTAAGCTGGTTTGATTCTTCCTTAAGTGGTAGAGAAAGTCGACATATAAAAACCAACTCTCCTCCTCCTCCTCCTCCTCCTCTTCTTCTTCCTGTAAAAAATCCTAATATACAGCTTTCTGCCCACAATTTAAACCTATTGTTGCGAGTCTGCTGTCAACAGGAACAGCTCCCTGCCCTCCTCTAAGTGACAGCCCATCAAATACTTAAAGAGAGCAATCATGTCCCCCCTCAACCTCCTCTTCTCCAGACTAAACATTCTCAACTCCCTCAGCCTTTCCTCATAGGGCTTTGTCTCCAGGCCCCTGATTATCCTCATCACTCTCCTCTGCACCCGCTTGATTCTGTCCACATCCTTTTTTAAGCCCCCTGCTCAATACAGGATCAGCCTAGAGCATCCCTGACAAGTATTAGTCCAGCTACTACTTGAAGTCTACCAGAGAGGAGCCCACCACTTCCCTAGGCAGCTGATTCCACTGCTGAACTACTCTCACTGTAAAACTTTTTTTCCTAATGTCCATCTGGTACCTCTCTGTCCATAATGTATACCTATTATTGCAAGTCCTATCCTCTGCTGCCAGCAGGAACAGCTCCCTGCCCTCCTCTAAACTATGCAAACTATTTCTACTTAGGATCCAACCCAATGTCTACATGGAGTGGCCAACAGCCTGGAGGAAAAAAAAAGTCCTACCCTTTTAATTTCAGTATCTTGGTGGTAGAAAGTGCCATCAAGTCATAGCTGACTCGGGGAGACCCCATAGGGTTTTCAAGGCAAGAGATATTCAGAGGTGATTGGCCATTGCCTGCCTCTATGTCATACCCCTGGTATTCCTTGGAGGTTTTCCATCCAAATACTAGCCAGAGCCAACCCTGCTTAGCTTCCAAGATCTGGCGAGATCGGGCTAACCTGGGTTATTCAGTATCTTAAGTAGCAGAAAATAGCAATGAATGCTTAACTGTTAAAAATTACCAGGATGCAACTTTTTGGCCAACGTGCTTGCATAAGAATTTTTTTAAAAAATATTCTACTGGTGGCAAAGTATGAGATTTAGCTTCTGCTAAACCACTGCTCTGCCATTGCCTATCAAAATGGAGTAATTCTCTCTGTATGGTGGTGACATGCAGGAAGAAAAATATGAACATGGATATTGTTTTTTAAAATGTTTATGTTGTCTCTCCTGAGAACCTGCTTGAGGCAGCTTACATAAATAAATTTACATAAATAATTTAGATAAATATATTGGCACTACTGAACAGCTGGGGGAGTTCTTTGACAGCTCAGATCAGCAAAAGTACTCATACTTATCTGCAGACCTTTTTCTCAATACCCTGGTTTAACCATTCACAAGCCAATGGAACATCCTGCATAAGACACATTCATCGATGTTGGGAATTAGACCATGTTGAAGTTGTCATGTGAATTGCTGTGAAAAGGTGGAAAATTTCTGATGACACTAAAACAGAAAGTATTTAATGATAATAAAGGAACTTATGGTCAAAACAGGTCATTTTCAGGAGAAAACTAAAAAAGCATTTTAATTTAGTTATGTTATTTATAGCCTGCCTTTTTTTGCTGAGACTCAAAGTAGATTACAGAATATAAAACAATGCAATCAGATATCATAAGACATCCAGTGAACGATGCAATAGAGCTAGGATTACTGAATTAGAAAACAATGCGAGCAGCAAACTGCCTGAGGCAAGGCACACTATAAACAATTAAGAAAGTGAAATTACAAAGGCAGAAGATAATGCAGCAAAAACAAGATGATACCTACAATAATCATTGCAGTAAACGATGAACCTATTCCATTTCAAAGGTATTCTCCTGCATTGTTCCATTCTACTACAGGTTGAATCCCTGTACAGAAATGCTCCCCTGATAATTTCTGTTTTGCACATACTATGGGATGATAGAAGTGTGGGAGGCTTCCTGGCCTCCTCAGGAAGGCCATTCTACCAAGTAGGAACCACCACAGAGAATGTGCATGAGTGGCAGGGTTGCCAACTTCGAGGTAGTAGCTGGAGATCTCCTGCTGTTACAACTGATCTCCAGCCGATAGAGATCAGTTCAGCTGGAGAAAATGGCCGCTTTGGCAATTGGACTCTATCGCATTGAAGTCCCTCCCCTCCCCAAACCCCGCCTTCCTCAGGCTCTGCCCCAAAACCCACCCACCAGTTGCAAAGAAGGACCTGGCAACCCTAGTGAGTGGGCCGTTGCTGATCTTACCCATTTGCTAGGTGGTGTTTTTAGAAGACTTTGCTCACTCAGAAACCTTACCTATTGATACTGTCACTATTCAGTTTATGCTTTCCCCACTTAAAATACCACTGCGCCCCCTCCAGCTAACCAGGTAAAAGATACTCCCTTAAATATTTACCACAGGTGTTCTCCATAAATGCCAGATTCAAATGCAGTCCCACAATTTTGTGGTTGGTGACATCCAACTGTATACAATTGCCTACCTCCATCTTTTTTTCACAGGAAGGAGGAAATTAGAGTTGTGTTCGGCAGACTAATAGTGACCCACAAGACACTTCTGAAAAAAGTTGCAAGATTAATTGATGAAAAAAGCCATTTTTCAAATTTCCTATTGGAAAAAAGACTACAAAAAGGACTCAGCATCCATTTGAAATAGAATTCATGTGTTCACAGGTAGGAGTATGCACCAAATTTTTGTTGGTATTTTTTGGATTAAGTTTAATAGACCTGAATTTTTTTAGAAACTCTAAAAAAAGCTGCATCCCCACACTGATAGGGGGTTTTTCTGTTTTTTTTTCAAATATCTGAAAATGTTTGAGTCTATTAAGCCCTAGGGGAAATCTTTGTGTGGCTCTTGGGGGTGTGTTTTTTTAAGGCAGAGGCACCAAATTTGCAGTGTAGCTTCAGAGGACTGTCATTAGATGAACCCCCATGTTTGGTAAAGATTGTGTCAGGGGGTTCAATTTTATGGGCCCCCAAAGAGGATACCCCATCCATTCTCCATTTTTTTTTCAGTAGAGAAAAATGGGGCCTCATGAAATTGGACCCCTTAACCCAATCTTCACCAAACTTGGGTGTTCTTGAAATGACAGTCACCAGCAGCTATGCTGCAAATTTGGTACCTCTACCTTAAAAAATCACCTCCCCCAGAGCCCATAATTTCCCCCAATAGTTTCTGTGGGGAAAGTTTCTGTAATTCCCAGCTCTGACATAGCTCAATGTTATGTCAGTGGAGGAACTTTGCAGGGCTCTGGGGGATGGTTTTTAAGATAGAGGCTCCAAATTTTCAGTATAGCTGCTGGTGACCCTCCTTACACGAACCTCCAAGTTTGGTGAAAATTGGGTCAGGGGGTCCAATTTTATGGACCTGCATTTTTTCTATATTTGGGAGCCCATAAAATTAAACCCCCGGATCCAGTTTTTGATATAGTTGGGGGTTCCTTTCAGGAGAGTCACCTGAAGCTATTTTGCAAATTTGGTGCCTCTACCTCAAAACACAGCCTCCCCAGAGCCCTGCAATTCTTCCCCTAGGGTAACATAGACCAGAGAAAGCCAAGAAAAAAAATCCCAAAAATTCAGCTTTTTTTGGATCTGCTTTTTTGGCTCCATTGAAATAGTGCCTCTTTTTTCCAGCCCCCCCCCCCAAAATAAAGGCCAAAATGACTTTTTTTGGCTTTTTCCAGTTTAGCATATCAGAATGCATGCCCCTATTCACAGGTAACACAAAAACTACAGGAAGATTGTAACTTTGCCCTGGGGTTGTAAATTCTTGTATGGTCTTGTATGGTCATTCATTATTGCAGATGGACATGGAATAAAAGGAGATGACTTCATTAGTCAGGATAATCAAGGGACAGCTTAGTGACTGAATGCACCCCTCCCTATTGTTCAAAGAGCTATCAACAATCTAGGGTTTATAACACCCTAACCTTGAGGATGCATCTTCTTTATTAACTAGACTGTGAAAATCCTCAAATCACACAGGAAAAGCCCAGTAATGGCCATCCCTGCTTTTGTAGAGAAACCCGTAGCATAAACAAAGAGAGCACAACCTGCCCTATCTAAGGGGTGTAAATTCATTTAGGGGGGCTTTGGAAAGAGGCTGAAGCTCCCTGCCCTTTGAGGTTTTCTCATCACTGGCAAATGGCTTGTGGTTTATTATCCACATTTCTCCACTTTTAGTGCCATAGATGCTCCTCATTTAGCTTAAAACATTTTTTCTAAGAGATTTCGTAGATTACCTGCCAAATCAAGACTAACAACGGGTGCTTGCCGAGGCGCATTCCTCTCTCAATCTGAATGCAGCAATTTGCATTCAGTATCAAGCAAAAACATCTCCAAGGTCAAAGAAAGGATTGCTGAAGCTTATGCACTTAAGCTGGCTGGAAGTAAAGATTGTTAGAAGCATGTATGGCAGGAGAAATGACAGGATGTCAATTAGGAAACAAAGGCAGAAATTAGAGAGGATTTTAGGCGGGGGGGGGGATTAATTTATGTTTGCGTAGCAATCAGCTTTTGTACCGATGAACACAAGTCTGGGAAGGCATTTGTAGGAAATGGCAACCAAGATTTCTAAGCTGACTCTCCTTCATAACAAGAGCTTCCCATTTTGTGCATAATCAGGGCATAATTACACAGAAAGGATTATCCATGTTATTGACCATAATGCCTAGGATTTGTTCTCAGGGGAACATCAAGACAAAGCAGATGAGCAAATTTGCTAATTTGTCTACATTTTTAGTTGTCTAGGGTGAAAGGTTTGGAGTCTCGTGCACAGATATGCGGAATAGCACAAAATTCTTGATAGCTAAGGTCCAATCTGCCCCCCCCCCCGAATGATAACCAGAGGCACAGCCAAAAAGGTTTAGAGAGAGTAGAAATGAATGAATTTCCCTCAGAGGAGCTGACCACCCATATCTCTATATAAATCACTAATCTGGTTATGCCTCTTGATTGGGAGGAAGCAAACCAGAGCGGTGGCTCATGCCAAGATGTGAACGACAGCCTCCAGTGAAGACCCAGAATTCTGCTGGCATGCCTGCATGCAAAGAAATTGAATGATTCAGTCAAAAGCGGAGGTCCTGCAGAATTACTGCTCTCTCCCCCTAGCGGAGGCTGATTAGAAAGAGGCAAGCCAGATCAGTAAATCAGGCAGAAATATAGTGGTCAGATTCTAGGTGAGTGGATAAAGTATAACAGGAGTTTATGAATGAGTCTTTAATTATTTCCTTTATATCTTGTGGTGCACATACACACTGAGCCACTTTCACAGCACAGTATGATCTGTAGGGTTGCCAGGTCTCTATTCGCCACGGGTGGGAGGTTTTTGGGGCAGAGCCTGAGGAGGGTGGGGTTTGGGGAGGGGAAGGACTTCAATGCCATAGAGTCCAATTGCCAAAGTGGCCATTTTCTCCAGGTGAACTGATCTCCATTGGCTGGAGATCAGTCATAATAGCAGGAGATCTCCAGCTAGTACCTGGAGGTTGGCAACCATAATGATCTAGCATACACACTGCAGATCACACTTTGGATACTCTCAACCAACTACTACCCACAATTCAGCAGTTTCTCTGCAGTCCTTGGCATGGGTTGCTTTTTCAAATTTTTATATCCTAATGGCAACAACTGGCGATAGGAGTGCCAGTGTTTTGTTTCTTTGTTGACTGTAAAAATACTTGCTGGGTAGCAGTTTCCTGCTACCTGTGATGGGGAAATTCAAAAGTAGTTTGTGGATCACCCCGAGGAACTACTGACATGTTAGAAATGGAAGGGAGGTTGTCATAAATTTATCCAGAAAGGAGCTTTGTCTCTCATTGTTTTTAGTATTTTTCATGCCTGTAACACAGAACTAATTTAGAGGCCATTTAACTGGTGGATGGGAAGGCAGTCAGTGGAGACAGTAATACAGCAAGGGCAGGTCAGTATCGAGGGCGTTTCGTTTCTGGGTCGTGATCTTTGCCGTCCATCAGACAGCTTTCAGCGAGCTCCATCATTCCGCTCAAAAGGGATCACAAAAGGATCAGCCACAAATGAGATCAACACAAAAGAGATTTTTATTATTAGCTTGCTACCCACAGCATTTGTCTAAGATTACAGGCCTTCAGATGTGGCTTTTAGAATAGAATACAGGTTGTCAATCTAAGTCTTTATCTGAGCCTTACAAAGCCATCTGCCGGGTTAAGCAGGTTCATTCATACACAAACAATTTCAAGTAGATTTAGCCTAATTCCTTGCCCTGATGCTCCCGCCGTTTTGATGTGACTGTTCTACTTCTGCATCTGACAGTGTTTTTCTCCTTTGTCCCCTCCAGTTGCAAACTGCTCAATTATCCTTTTGTTGCTCTCGTTAATATTACACAATTCATTTCCTCCAGTGTCCGTCCTCGGTCTGTTTTCCCTCCGAACGCAGCCTCCTGGTGACATTTCCAAAGAGCAGACTCTGTTTTACATTTAGCCTTTTGCATCAGTTAGAACTGCTTCCTTTCAAATTAGCCGTGTTTTACCAATTTTTTTTTTACTCGTGCAAGTCTTAAGGTAAATATATATTCATAGGCTATTAGACAGCTAGAGCTTATAGAGAAAAATAGCTATTAAGCTAACATTTTCATGTTTACACTCACTGTCCCCCGCCCCCATAAAAGCTTTGTGATGGTAAGGAAAGAGCAAATGAAACTTACTAACTGTACCTTGGATTGAACCAGTTAAAGCACATTGTGAATTTGGGGTCCATTCTGCTTTCCTTCCCCCTACTTCCCTTTCAGGCTGGTAGGAAATGTTCAGAGTAGCATTAACAAGATCCATTTCCCTTACAGCAAAAAGCAGGGACTAATAGCGTTTTTTTTTTTTTTTAAATTGTAAATCAACGCAAGCCCTGCAATTGCAGCTTTAAATAGCTCAGAGCAAATGTAAGCAAACTAATAAGCAAGACTCCTTGTTCTGCAGTTCACTGAGCTTGAACCAAACTCCACTCATTCTTTTTTTTTTTTTTTTGGCCAACAAGTCCCAGTGGACTTAGAGTGACCCTGTAGGGTTTTCAAGGCAAGAGGCGTTCAGAGGTGGTTTGCCTCTGCCTGCCTATGTGTAGCAGTCCTAGATTTCCTTGGTGGTCTCCCATCCAAATACTAATCAGAGATGACCCTTAGCTTCCAAGATCTGATTAGCCTGGGCTATCCAGGTCATGACTCGCTCATTCTATTGGCTCTTAAATTGCAAGTGCATTCATGCATGCAGAGTCACATTAGAACCGCTTCCCCTGGTCCAGTCCCACAGAACTGTAGTACGTATGTCAATATCACAATCACATGACTGTGCCTAATCACCTGGATCTTTACAACCCTACTTAGCATCCTTCTAAGTAGGGTTGCCAACAACCTGGAGAAATAAAATACTCTGTCCTTTAATAGAGGCTTAATATATGAAAATGGGCAGTTGACACTTTGCACAGTACTTTGTATCGCATGAAAATAAATAACATCATCTAGTCAATAACACCCAATCAAGCCTCTATTAAAGGGGCAGGGCATTTTCTCTCTCTCTCCAGGCTGATGGCAATCCTAGAAAAGACTGATGTGATTGGCTCCACACACAGGTTATAACATTCATCCACAAAATATAGTTGTGTAGGACAGCATCACAGTTTCTCTGGGTTTAGCATTGTAAAACAGGTTACACTTTGTGGATATGCCAATGAAATCATATGACCAGTAACTGAGCATAGTGGCCAAAGCAGGTTGTTCCTGCCAGTGTCACTGACATATGCCTGGAGGAGGAAGGTAATGCTTTAAATTGAGCATGAATCCCAGAACGTGCCACACTGGCTGCTGCTGACATGGCAAGAGCAACAAGATAAAAGGAGCGCTCTGGTCTGCACTCTCTGCTGTCCAGGATGATTGCTTCATCCCACACTACTGAGTACATGTTGAGGTCTCACTTGACCACATCAGTGCACACACACAACTTGTGTGCACAAAGAATATCACTAATCAACCTACATTATGACCAGGTCAGAACACAGTATGAAATCCAGAGAGATCAGCACATGTCAGAGTAGTCACAATGTCACTTTTGCACATTGTGAATGACAATTGTCATGAGACAAAGTCATGACAGGGAACTTCTATGCCAGTGTTTCGCATCCTGTGGGTCAGAAACCAAAAGTGGGTCATGGGCCAGCCCTCCCTAATAGCCACCCAGCCCTTTCTGTAGCTCTCTTTTATATCTTGGAAACCAAGCTCTAACTAGGGTTGTGCAAAAGAAAAAAGAAAAAATTCGGTAAATTTCAGGTTTGGGTTTATTGGGCCTGGTTTTTTTCCAGTAAACCCAGAATAAGCTGAATACCCATACCGGTAAGGGGTTATTTCGGCTTTAATTCCGGGTTTACCGAAAAAAATGGGTCCATTATAGTCAATGGGGATTTTTTTGAAGCTCTTAAGAGGGCATTTTTGGAGGTAGAGTCACCAAATTTGCAGTGTGGCTGCAAGGGACTCTCCTTAGATGGTCACAGATGGGACAGAGGGTCCAATTTTACGGGCCAGCAAAGGGGTTGCACCCATCCTCTAGGCATTTGTGAGCCATGCTGTTCATCAGTTTTCAGGTTCAGAAGTTCAATGTTGCTAAGTACTGGAGGAAAGAGCCGATTGGAAGGCTGGTGCCTCAAAGTCTGAGGGCTCCCTTCGTATCTGGGGTGCATAGCATGATGTCCATGCAAATTTGCTTCCAAACTGAGGAAAATGGCTTAAATGCAAGAGAAAGAAGGCACGGAAGACATTTCTTTTGGTGAAGACATTTCTTCAATATAGTCATAAAAATATGATTTCAAGAGATGGTCACGTTGCGGGGAAACAAAGCCTCTACTCTTTAGTTTGAGAGAAGGTTTTTTTTTGGGGGGGGGATGATATCAGAGCCAGCTGAAGTCATGACTAAGACAGCTCTTGTGAAGAAGATTGCTCATCTGCACAGGTGAGGATTCTTCTTCAGAAGCCTGGTGGTCAGCAGCTGTAGAAGCAGGCATTCTTTAGTTGGAGGGTATATCCCTCAGGATGGGACTGGGTGAGCCCTGTCTTTTAAATAACCCTTATCCTTGATGCAGAATTGCAGATCAACCCACTGAATAGTTTTCAGACCATGTTGGCTCCGATTACATGACCCCCTACCTCAAAAGGGCCCCAACTATGGGGCCTTAACAAAACCAATCAAAAGATTGAAAAATTGGAGAGTCGTGCATCTGAGCAAAGGCAAATAGCCAAACCTGAAAAGGCTGGATATCTATTTGGCTTTTTTGGGAATGGCCTATTCAGCTTCTGGCAGATTCCCAGGTTTTGGTATTCAGTCTACCTGGAACCCAAATATTGCTGAAATGGCTAATTTCTGGTTTATTTTCAGTTTGGGTATATCAATATGCACAACCCTAGATCTGACCCTGGAAACAGTACCTTCCATTTTTCTTCACTTCATGTACATGTTGACCAAATAAAATGTGTCCTGATTGTCACTAGCTTGAGTGAGAATTTGGGGGTAGGGTTAGATGGAGTAATGGAGAAGGAGATAGTGGTCAAAGGCTGGAATATAACCTTCATACGAGAGGCTGTGTGTGTCA
Organism: Euleptes europaea; assembly: GCF_029931775.1. Classification (NCBI taxonomy): domain Eukaryota; kingdom Metazoa; phylum Chordata; class Lepidosauria; order Squamata; family Sphaerodactylidae; genus Euleptes; species Euleptes europaea. Next base: position 72,308,782 of record NC_079315.1, read on the forward strand.
GAATGCCATTTGCTTGGGGTTCATAGTGGGGGAAGCTGCAGCCTTTGTATGATGTTTTTTGGTTTCTCAAAAACATCTGGTTAGCCACTGAAGAAAATGGAATGCTAAACTAGATGGATGCCAAGGCCATAGTTTGCCCAGGGTGCCCAAAAACCTCAGGCCAGCCCTGGATGAGTCACCACACCAATAAAATTTCTACTTGTGAGTCACCATATTGAAAAGGTTGGGAACTGCTGTTCAATGTAATCTGGCTGCATTTCTTGTAGTAAGATGAAAATGAAGAAATCCATGTTCAGAGAATATTGCCTACTATGTTGATCCTGCTACTTACAGGATGTTCCTATGCTATTTGTAGCTCCAGGAATAAAGTGACAAAGCTATTACACCGGCCATTATATATGGTAGGTGTTGTGGCTGTAGGGGAGGGACCATGACTCAGTGGCAGAGCATCTGCTTTGAAGGCAGGATGTCCCAGGTTCAGTCTCCTGCATCTTCAGTTGAAAGGATCAGGTAGGAGATGATGTAAAAAGCCTCAAACCAAGACCCTGGAGAGTTGCTAGAAGGCAGTACTAACCTTAATTCTGACTCAGTGTAAGGAGGCCTTATTTATCTGAAGCAAAAAACAAACAAGTCTTATGTTATAGGTCCAAGTTAATGGCTAGCATAGTGCAGTGGTTAAGAGTGGAGGAATCTAATCTGGAGAACTGGGTTCAATTCCCCACTCCTCCACATGGAGCCTGCTGGGTGACCTTGGGCTAGTCACAGTTCTCTCAGAACTCTCTCTGCCCACACGGAGGTAGGCAATGACAAACTACCTCCAAATGTATCTTTCCTTGAAAGCCTTATGAGGTTGCCATAAATCAGTTGAGACTTGACTGCACGCACACACAAACTCACCTAGTGTATTCATAATGCTCAAACCCCATAAAGAATGGTACAAAAACATTTCCTTTTTTGACCACATATATACAACTGATTTTCTTCCCACTCCTCTCTTATAAACAAACAACATGTCCCATTAAATGATTCATGAATGGATCTTCTACATTTTTTCCAGTGAAAATAGCAACCATGGAGAAGGCAATTTGGATCAATTGTCTTTTATGCCTTCTAGTTTTAACATTTATACAAGATCAGGGGTGTCAAACTCAATTCTTATGAGAGCCAGATATGACATAAATGTCACTTGGTCGGGCCAGGCCATGCCTCACCAGCCCAGATTGAGAGTGGGGGGTGGGTGGCTGCCTAGGCTGGCTCATGGGCTAGATCTCTCAAGGGGCCGGATCCGGCCCTCGGGGCTTACGTTTGACACCTCTGTGCTAGATGGTTTTATAGCTGGAGATATTTTTTAGGGAATTTGTTTTTAATCTGTTACATTTATGCATTGTTTTATATGTTGTTTTAAATGTGTATATTTCTTTAGCTCCTCATTTGCTAAGCACCTCAAGTTGATTCTGGAGAGGTGGAGTACCAATAATCCAATTAATTAATTCCCCCCCCCCCCCCGAACTGCTATTTGCCCTGTGGGCAAATTGGGAAACTAAAGTGAGGGAAAGGATTAACAGCTGTCTCTTGTGTTGCCAGCTTGCTGGGGGTAAAGTGTAGATGACTAGGGATAGACCACTGAGTTTGTCCCTGAGAGATAAAGCTGATGGCTTTTCCCTTCATGGCTGCGAACCAAAAACTTCCATTTCAACGTCAGAGTAACTCTAAATGCACTAAGAGCTGGTCATTGGAAGGCTCCTGTCATGAGGTGATTATCATGTTCAGAAATTCAGAAAACCTAGCACTGTCAAAAGAAATCCTCTTAATGATTCTTTACTCAGTTTCTCTCTGAAATTTAACAATCCATTTCTTTTCTTCCTTTTAAGAATCTAGCATCTGTTCATAATTAATTCTGTTTGATCAAAGAGAAATTTGAGGAGAGATAGGGCCGGAAGGGAGGTTCTGTAGATGCACAGAGGCAGGCAATGTCTTCCCAAATCTTCCCATCCTCCTGCTAGAGCAGGACCGCTGATCAACAGGAGGGAGGGGTGCGTGGGTGGAGGCAGCTCACTCAGGCAATGGGATCAGACCTTAGGGGAGCGCTTGAGCTGTCTGAGCAATGATGACTCCATTTCAACTGGACTTTATTTCATGGCTAGATATTTTGGAGTGCCGCTTTTGCTGCTCTGGTCTCTGCCTCGGTGTGCTGCCTGCCTCGGAAGATCTTCTTGTTCTAGGCCTGCCTGCTGGACATCTTCAGGACTGTTTTTCAAATTTGTTCTACAATATTATTTCAAAATGTTGTGTTTTTGTTTTCTGGGGGGTGTAGTTGGGAGGGGAGGAGACTTTGTTTCTGGTTCTTTTAGAAATAGTTTCCCTTGTTTTTGTGCTGTTCTTTTGGCTTGGTTTGGAATTTCTGTGCCTTTTCTTTGTTTCTAGAAAGTTTATAATTTTAAAGTGTGTGTGTGTGTGTGTGTGTGGGAATTTTCCAAGTTGTTACTGTTTTAAAAAGTGATTTTTTTTTGCATTTTTCTGGTTCTAATTTTACAGTTGTTCTTCTATAGTTGTTTTGAAGATCTTTCTGTGTTGTGGTTTTAGAGGGGAGTGGTTTTGTGGAGTTTTTGGGGTGTTCCTGTTGGTTTCTAACAAATTAATTGTTGCAGCAAGTTTGAAGAAAATTTCTGGTTAGGTTTTAATAACAATTAACTTTAGGTGAGGGCTTCTGGAGAGGTGGAGTACCAATAATCCAATTAATTAATTCCCCCCCCCCCCCGAACTGCTATTTGCCCTGTGGGCAAATTGGGAAACTAAAGTGAGGGAAAGGATTAACAGCTGTCTCTTGTGTTGCCAGCTTGCTGGGGGTAAAGTTGGGCTTGGACTCTCTGGTTGGCAATGGTTCTGTTAGGCTTACCACATTGGCCTGTGGTTCTGCTGGGGTTCTCTGGTTTGACATTTGTTCTGTTGAGCTTGTTGGTTCTCTTTGCAGTTGGAGGCTTTTGGCCAGTAGTTGCTCTTGTGTGTTTGGCTACCAGCTTCTTTGATTCCCCCCCCCCCCAATAGGAAACAATGGAGACAAGTAGGATGGCCGGGAATCCCTTGCCCAGGGCCCCATAGAATTGGACCCCTTGGTACAATATGCTTTAAACTTTGGGAGGGGGATCTCTAGTGGACAGGCAGCACTAGTTTCCCTGCACGTTTGGTGCCATTTAGTTGAAAAACAGCCACTCCAGCCCCCTCCAATGCCCCAAATCATTCTGGAATCCTGGAAAAAACCTGAACTTGAATCCTGAAACCATATCAGGGGACCTGAGTACACCAAAAGGGTACTTATGCCCTTCCTGAAATCCAAATATGAAAATTATTGATTTTTGAAGTGCTCATCCCTATCATTGACTATAATCATCAAGGCTTCATTCACCCACATATGACATATGCTGTCAACAATACCCTTCAGCCATTTACGGAGACCAGATCATCATCTCCACAAGATATGAACACTCAGAAATCAGGAGGGGAACATTTCAGTCTCCTAGGTTGGTGGACTGTGGAACCAACCACTACATCACTCTGGATTTAGTTCTACACCATACTACCATACTACTGTATCTTACATTGCTTGATCTTCTGGGTCAACATTTCTCCCTTCTCTTTGTACCGAGGGTAGGTATAGCTATCTGATTGTGGCTTCTTTTGCATCTGACACAGTTCAGATCTCATAACTTAGGCCACATCCGATTTGTTAGGTTTGAAGGTGCCATTGAACTTTCTGGTGGTAATTGCTGCATTGTCACTCAAGCTTCCCTATACGCTCCCCTCTGATCTCTGTTGCCACGACTCTTGTTCAGCTAAAGCAGCTGCACAATCTCATTTGTACCAGCAAAGCACTCCAGAAGGGTCATATCAGGCTGGATAATCAGGCATAAGCCCTCCAAAATCTCCCATAGACATTTCCTCTTTATTTGCTTGCCAAATCCAGCAATAGCCCTCCTTTCATGAAGGATGCTGCGCAGCATACAGCAGAAGGATCATCATGCATTCAGCTGTAGTATAACTAGAGCTACAAGCAAAGAACCATCTACACAGAATCATAGAATCATGTCTGTAAATTGTATGTTTTCAAGTAGAGGGATGACAACGGGTAGAGAGTTGTGTGATAAAACCCCTAGTATGTGCCTTGGAAAGGTAGATATTATCATTCAGACACATTTCTTTCATAGAGTAGATTCCAGACAGGTGATGACCTTGGCAGTGACAGCAGATCTGTACCCTATGCTGCATCAACAGCAAATGTAGGTGGGATGGCTCAAATGAAGCGCTGGATCCTGTTGTCTTGTGGCTAGCCCTTTTGTTTGACAATCTACCCAGCGCTGTATACAATACATCCCATCGTCTTGCCTGTGAGCCTTGTAGCATGCAATTATTGAGCGACTGCAGAGCTGCTTGTTGATACCCTCGACTGCTGGCTGAGCGTAACTATGTCAGACATATAGCCCCATTTCTTCTGAATCCCCTTAGGGGTTTTGCCAACAAAAAGAAAAAAAAGGTTTTGAAGTGTTTTTCCCCCACCTGCTTGCTACCGGGAGTCTCATAATAGAGCCCCTGCTGTTAACCCATGTTGGCTCATGCTACAAACTGTGAGCTAACTGAGATCACGAATGGAAAGAGCTGTAAGGAGCAAGCAGTTTATTCCCAGGCAGCATATATTAATACCTATGCAGGGGTAACTCTTTAAAGGCTGGAATCTATGAATTGCGTGTGGTAACAATGCTAGAGCAGTGGCTCCCTAATCTCGGCAGCCTATCTGGGGCTACATGGGCCTCCAGGCTACAGCCACTGCACTAGGTTTCAACTTGTACTGGGGATTGACAGATTTATTTGTTCAATTTATAACCCACCCTCCCCAGCCAATGCAAAGATGCATGTTCCTGTGTGCTGTGTCAAGTACCTATGATAGACGCACTGTAAGCCACAGATCACCATGTGTGAGCTGTAGCCCATTTATTTATCCAAAAGAATTCCTTGGGAAACCAAGCTCCTGCATAGCTCCACCTCTTCCCCCCCCCCCAAAGATTTGATTTTTATAGATATAAACAGAACAGAAAAGAAGAAGTTATAAACCATATCAAAACAACATTTACAGTTATATCAAAAGACAAAGAAAGGAAAGAATATACAGGAAAGAGTGTCCCGTATCCAGATTGCTTGGGACCAGAAGTGTTCCATAGTTTGGATCTTTCTGTATTTTGGAATAGGCGTGCTAGTGGTAGTCTATTCCTCCCTGAAAGGAAAGCTGGTTTCCTTTTTTAAAATCTCCCCCAGCTCCCTCCTGTCCTTATAGCTCCACCCTTTCCCATCCTCCTTCCTGTCTCCTCTTTCCCCAGAGCACTGCAGCAGGAAAGGGGGGACAGCGCTTTCTCTCTCCGGCTGGACATCTCTCTTTGCATCTCCAGCAAGTAGGTAGGTTCCCATGGCTGAAGTCAGAAGAGGCCAGGTGGTGTGGGTATGACTCACACCCATGAAACTCAATGGGAGAGTTTCATGGTGTGTTTTTTTAGTTTAATTTTTTTTTCCAGCCGGGAAGCCTCTCAGGAGGCAGCTGTGCGGTCCCTGGCCATTAACTAACTACCCCCACCCCCGAATTGGGCTTTATGCCTCTATAGGGATCATTAATGGGGATATTGGAGGATTCGTTCTTCTTTGGGTAGATTCTGAGATTCTGAATAGACCATCTCTAATTATATGGCTTTTTAGTTCATAAATAATTATGTAAACCTTCCAAATCTGCTGTTTCTAATTTTATTACTTTTTGCTCCAAGTTTTTAATCCAGTTCACAATCCAAACCAGGCTATCTGCTTGATAATATAATTTACTGTTAAGTACTGATAGTCCTCTCTTTTTCTTGAAAACTTTAAATCTGATTGTTGGCTTTTTGCCATTCCATATGAACATATCTGTTTCTGCCATCCCTTCAAGGTTTTTCCTTTATATAGATTGGTAACATCTGAAATAAAAAAAAATTAGTTTTGTGAATACATTCATTTTTATTGTAGAAATTCTTCCTAGCCATGAAATTTTTATCTTAGACCATCTCTGCAAGTCCTCTTGTATTTTCACCCACATTGTTTTGTAATTGCCTTTGAATAATGGGTCATTTTGTCCAGGCAGTTTATTCCCAAATATTTAACTGGATTTGACATTACTACACATCCTGTAGTCTTTTTGATATCTTCCTCTTGCTGCTTCGTTAAAAAATTTAAAATTATTTTAATCTTTTTTCCTATTGATTTTATAGCTTGAGAAAGATACATTTTTCAACTTGTTCTGTTATGTATTGCATCAACAAGTGGGGGTTTGAGATTGTTAGTACCAACACATCATCAGCATAATTTTTCATTTTGAACTTTTCTCTATCCACTTTCAACTGTTTAATTCTAGGGTCTTGCCTGATCTTAGTAGCCAGCATTTCTAGTGCAAGAATTAATAAAAGTGGTGGTAATGGGCATCCTTGACGTGTTCCTTTTCCAATTTGAAATCCATCTGTTAACACTCCATTTGTTAAAATGTTTGTATGCTGTTTTGTATAAATACTCTGTATCCAGTCCATGAATCTTGAGCCTCAATTTAAATTTCCAAGTGTCTTTAATTAAAAAAAGGCCAAGCTATAGTGTCAAATGCTTTTTCAGCATTTAGGAACATAACCATTGCTTTCTTCTTCTTTTTTCCCATGAATTCTATTGCGTTAATTACAAAGCGGACATTATCTTTCATGAATCACTTTGGTACAAAGCCAGTCTGATCTGTATGAATTAGTTTTATTATACATTTCCTTAAAGTACAATCCTGAAGGAGGGGACCAAAAGGGGGTTGGAGGCACCATGGCCTCTGCAGGATCATTGCCACTTGCACTGTCCAAATGGGCAACTGCAGGGCCACTTACACCAGTGTTGGGGCGCCACAAGCCAGCGCGAGGCACAGGGACAGTGCAGCCACTGTGGCAGCATTTCTCTAGGACAAGGGCTCACACCGGCTCCAAAGGGTGCATTCCCGGGGGAGGGGCTGACTTCAATCAGCTCCCTGAGCCCTTTCGCTCTGGGAAAGCCCCCTTTTGCTGGCACGAACTTGCACCAGCAAAAGTGATGGCACAGACCCATGAATCTGAATGGAGCAGTTTCACTGGGGTTTCAAAAAAGTACATTTTTTGGTTTGCGGCACCAGGCCAGCAAGTTGCTCAGGAGGTGGCGCCCACTGGGCCATAGCTGAGTCCACTGCAACAACCCCTCCTTAGGATCGCACTGCCTGTCTCTGACATTATTGAGGTAAAAGGTTTATAGTCCACATTCAATAATGAGATAGGTCTGTAAGATTGTGGTAGTGTTGGATCATTGCCTTCTTTATATATCACAAACACATTGAAATTCACTTCAAAGAAATTTTGGTAGCTCAGTCAGAAGCAGGGATATGTTACAGTCTGTACCATGATCCCACCTTGTTGATGGAAAACTGGTCAATATGATGTCAAAAAGTATGTTTTACCCACTACAATTGGAACAAAGATTGTCTCCATTGCAGACTCAGAGAATCCAGCAATACTGATTAGGGCTGTTGAAATTTTTTTTGGTAAAATTCGGATTCGGAAAAATTTGGCCCGTTTTGATTCGGGAAATGCCGAAGTCCAAACTCCTCCGATTCGGATCCATGGAATTTGGCACCAAGTTCCGAGTTCGGGATAAAATTTGGCCAAATAAAGTCATTAAAAACACATTTGTGCCGTTCTGCGGCTCCGGGGGGGCATTTTTGGAGGTAGAGGTCCCAAAATTTCAGGATTGCTTGAGGGGACCCTTCTTGCAAGAACCCCCAAGTTTTGTAAAGATTGGGTCAGGGGGTCCCAAGATATGGGGCCCAGAAGGGGTCCCCCCAAAATCATCCACAGGAATAAAGGCATTAAAAACACATTTGCGCCTTTCCGTGGCTCTGGGGGAGCATGTTTGGAGGTAGAGGTCCCAAAATCTCAGCATAGCTTGAGGTGACCCTTCTTGCAAGAACCCCCAGGTTTTGTGAAGATTGGGTCAGGGGCCCCTGAGTTATGGGGCCCGGAAGGGGTCCCCCATCTGCCCATTGGAATAAAGCCATTAAAAGGGATGTACTAAAACGAATGACAAGTCAGCCCATTGGAAGCACTGGGAGAGGCTGCCCAGCCCATTGAAGATAATGGGAGAGGGGAATGTCAGTTGACTTGCATTGACTCCACTGAAATACATTACAGAGGATGTACTAAAATGAATGACAGGCTAGCCCAGTGATGGCGAACCTTTTAGAGACCGAGTGCCCAAACTGCCACCCAAAACCCACTTATTTATCGCAAAGGGCCAACACAGCTAGAAGTCCACATGGGGCTAGGGGTTGCCAGGTCCCTCTTTGCCACCTGCAGGAGGTTTTTGGGGCGGAGCCTGAGGATGGTGGGGTTTGGGGGGGGACTTCAATGCCATAGAGTCCAATTGCAAAGTGGCCATTTTCTCCAGGTGAACTGAAATAGCAGATCTCCTTCCCTCCTCGCCCTGCAACCCTGCATGGGCGGCCGAGCAGGGGAAGGAAAGCAGCTGGAGCATAGCCCCGACCCCTTCAGTTTGGTTCTTTTTCCAAGTGTTATCTTCATACGAATTAAAAAAGACTGTTAGGTGGGGGGCTGATGGTGGGGACAGCCCTCTGCATACGCTCAGAGGCACCTTCGGTTGCATGAACGAGCAGAGTGGAAACCCGAGCTAGTAGAAGGGCTTAGCTCCAGCACAAACGCCAGGCGGGCCCCCATTCGGCCCTCACCACCAACCCCCTGCGCTGCAGTCACCAACCAGCCTGCCGCAGATGGCCGCCCAGGCGTCCCACTCCCAGTCCAGCCCCGTCCCGGCTCTGCCTTTTCCAGTCCTCGGCAGAAGGTTTGTCGTTGTCTTCACTTCCAGAGCGCGCAGCCGGCGACTGCAGAGAAGGCACTGGGAAGGAGCCCGGCGCTTCCCGGAGGAGCCGGTAAGGCACCGCTGGTCCCTAGCCTCCTCAGCCATGTGAACAAACTCAGGCAAACTCTGTGCTGGGGCGACAGCTCGCGTGCCCACAGAGAGGGCTCTGAGTGCCATCTCTGGCATGCATGCCATAGGTTTGCCACCGCTGGGCTAGCCCATTCGAAACAACAGGAACGGCTGCACAGCACATTGGAAACAATAGGAACCAGCCAGAGAGAGACTCACTGACCCACAGTAAACTCCACACGAAGTTGGCAACCATTGAAAACAGTAGAAAGCACAGTCCCACACAGAGGCAATCAAGCCCACCCCCCAGCAGAACGGGTAAACCCACTCCCTTTGGCTTCCCCCTCACACACACAAACACACACACACACAGAATCTCCCCCACACACACATGCAAAAAATTATAGAGAATTATAGAGAAAAGCCCCCAAATGGGTCTTAATGTGGATGTCTTCTTCTCTTCTATCAGGAGCAGGGACTGGGAGGACTCAGGAGTCATCCAATACGATTCTAGCAGACTCACACACACATACTCTCTGGCACGGGAGGTTTTGCCTTGGATTTGCCGCTCTCTAGATGCACATTAAGGATTGCTTGCTCCCATTCATTCCAATGGGTGGATGCCCCCCCCCCCCATAACTCAGGATTAATTGCCTTTTAGTCAGATCCCTGGGCCGGGGTAATGGTACGGCCCAACTGCCGAGGCAACCACCAGACCAGACCCCCAGGCTGGGGTAATGGTATGGCCCAACTCGAAAGTGTCTTTAAAGGCTGTAATGGGCAGATGGGTGGGGGGACCCCTTCTGGGCCCCATAACTCAGGACCCCCTGCCCCAATTGTCACCAAACTTGGGGGTTCTTCGGCTCGATGTTTTCCCGCCTTTTTTGAATTCGGTTCCATCCAAACTAGAGACCGCCGAATCAGGAAAAGTCGGCTGTTTTTCGGTTTGGGACGAACCGAATCGACAGCCCTAATACTGATGCATGCTATTTAGGGATGTGCAGGAGGAGAAGGAAGAAGAAGAAGAAGAAGAAGAAGAAGAAGAAGAAGAAGAAGAAGAAGAAATATTTTCCAGATCCAGTTATCAGAAAGCCAGTATTCCTGGTTTTGCATGGTCCACATACTGGTTTGGTATTTGGTTTTTCCCCAGGATTCTGATATTATTTGGCTCCATTATTCCTTATGGAGAAATTTTCTGGAGGGTTGGAGGAAATTGTTTCTTTTTTTCTTTTTTGGGAGAGAGAATTGCATCAAAATTGCTGTGGGGCTGCTGGCACCTATCCTATAAATAACCCCCTATTTTCAAATGAATTGGACTAAGAGGTCAAATTCTATGGGCTCCTGAACAAGGTGCCCCCCATCCATCCTTCATTGTTTGCTATTGGGAGAGGGGAGATTCCATGCTTTCTTAAGGGCAAAGAATAGCCAAAGACACAAGAGAAGTTTGTGCATATCGATAAAGCTGAACCAAAAATAAACCCAAACTTAGCCATTTTGGGAAATTTCAGGATTTGGGTTTACCGAACACCAAAACCTGGGCCAAAGCCTAATTAGCCATTCCCAAAAAAAGCCAAATAGATATTCGGCTTTTCGGGTTTGGCTATTTGCCATTGTTGAGACATGGCTCTGTGCTTCCTCCCCTTTTTCTTTCTTTGTTTGGGACTAGTTTTGTTAGGGCCCCATAGTTGGGGCCCTTTTGAGATAGGGTTATTTAAAAGATGGGGCTCATGCAGTCCCATCCAGAGGGAAATACCCCCCAACTAAAAAGAGCCAGACAGCTGCAAACCACGAGGCTTCTGAAGGAGATTTCTTCATCCACGTGGATGAGCAATCTCCTTCAGACAGCCACCGTGGTCATTCAGTCAGCTCTAATATTTTCACCCTCCATAAAAACTTGCTTTCCAAAAGAAAGCACTGAGTAGAGGCTTCGTTTCCCTGCACAGTGACCATCTCTTTGAATCAGATTTTTCATGACCATAATAAAGGACTGCTCACATGATGTTATTTGCCACCAAAATAAATGTTTTTTGTGTGCCTTATTTCTCTTGCATTTAAGCCTTTTCCCTCCATTTGGAAGCTCATTTGCATGGACATCATGCAAAAAGACCCGGAAATGAAGGCAGACCCCAGACTTTGAACGCCAGTCCTCAGCATCACTGAACTTTTGAACCTGCTGGTCAGCTCATCTTGCAAACACCTAGGGGATGGGGGTGACTCCTTTGTGGGCCCATAAAATTTGGCCCCCTGTTCCAAAGTTCACCAAACTTTGGTGACAGTTGAAGGAAAGTCCTTTGTTGCCACAAAATGCCCCAGCCACCTTTTGCTGGAGTGAGCCAAATCTGATATATTAAAGTACTTTTGAACATCTTTACTAGCTGGCCATTGTTACTTGACCCAAATCAAATTGATAGATCTTACTCTTATAGCCCTTCATGGGCTGGGGCTCATTTATTTATTTAGAACATTGCATGCCACCCCTTCAGGGAACCTTCCCTAGGTGACTTTAACACCCCCCATAAAACATCAGAAATTAATTTAAATCCAGCATTAAAACCCCAGCCACAGCAAGGGGCCCTCTCTCTCCATATGAGCCTGGGTGCCAGTTATGCTCCTCCTGTCAGCATTTTCTTGTTTATCTCATCATGATAAGAACATCTTCCTGTCAGTAGGCATTTTGGCCATGTATGCAACCTTATGGAATAGTCTCCTGAGGAAAGGAGTGCAAGGGAGTTATATTCAAGGGGGCTTTGGGGAGGCAAGGGATATGGGATACAACTATTTCAATCAATCAATAAGTCAGTCAATCAATAGAACCATATTCTACAGAAACCGAACCTATATGTTGCTTTATATCACTGTGCTATTTATCTATTTATTCAATGCATTTATGTGTTACAAGTGAAGGAAATCAGAAGCATCTGAATTGGCATATGCTTCAATCATTATTTATTTATTACATTGCTACTACAACCATTTTCCAGAAGGAATTCATGGTTATTCCAAACTTTTAGTTGCTTAGCTGCTTTTAGCCTGGCTCAGGTCTGTTTTATTATTGCTGTTTTATATTTGCTGCAAAAAGCCACAATCATTTTATTGCTATTTATGCTGCTTAACACTGTTTTTATGGGGGTGATACTTTGGGAGGGTGGTGTTTGGGGTGGATGTGATGTTACTTTTGGGTGACAGTCTAGGCTGTCTACCCTAATCTCTATGGTTTTGGTCATAGAGACTAGCAAAAATTCCTCCACCATGTGGAGGCACTCTTTTCCCTCACACCTCAGTCCCTTGGGGTTGAAAATTGGGGGTGAGGACTTCTAATTTACTGCCCAAGGCAGATAAATAGGAGGCCTACCCACTATAGTGCTATAATTTAAGGATTCTCATAAACAGCATGTGTGTGGATTATTTATTTATTTATAAAATTTCTATGTTACTTCTCCAGAGCTGACTCAGGTAGCTTATAACTAAAACAATAAAACTTCTTAGATTAGATTCAAGGTTAGACACTATATGAAGACATGGGAAACAAAACAGTGTGTTCTTTCAGTAGTTTAAAATTGCCCTAAGCATCTGTTTTCTAAGGGAACACATATGTATCTGCCCATAGCTTAGGTTAAACCTAAGACTCTTTATCTGTGCATCCCCATTGCCAGATGGGAGGTGAATAGTCATGCTTGGACAAAATATTTTCTGTCATGGCACCAAAATGATGTCCCACAGAAGTTTGCCTGGCAACCAGTCTAATGTCCTCTAGGTGCCAGGTATATATTTTAAAAGTCTCAGGTTTTTTTTTTTTAAATGAACCGATGACGTTTTGGATAACTATATCTTACTTTCACTGTCTAACATATTGTTTTATCTCTGTGCTCTGTGTTTTATATTTATTGTAAATTAACAATTATATGCTGCTGTTCTGTGGTTTCAGCCCCCCCCCCTCTCTCAGTCTTATATATCTGCTGATGGGCTGTTTATTTGTTTTATTCTTGCTTTCCCTGATCTATGTTACTAATTATACAGTTTTATGTAACATATTGTTTTATGCTCTTTCAAGTGCCTCTAGAATATTTTTGAATAAAAAATAACATTTCAAATGGATTTTAAATTTGAGAAGGATTTTCTTCCCAACAGTGCCTTGATTTTTCAAAAGAAATCTAAAAACACTGTTATATTTTCATTCTATTTTCACCATGGCCATCTGTGAAACTGGTACTCTGTTATTAAATGGGAACAATTATTAGGTATTAATTGAAATCTGACATCTAGCACTAGTTGAATTTCAACTACTTGTGCACAAGGGGCCCTTAAATATTTAACATGGGAAGTAACTTAAAATAATTGATAATTTGTGAACTACCCACCTCCTTCATCAAAGAGAAGAATTACCTAAACTTCCCCTTAGTCCCACTATTTACCAACCAGCACCGCCATGGTCTGGGTCTTTTTGAAAGCCGTTTCCTCACACTGGTACTTGGAGAGACAAAAACACCACAGGAGCCTTTCACTCTTCACAGTGACAGCTCCATAGCCTCGCAACAGCAGGCATTTCAGTGGCATGGAAGAATTTTCGAAAGGTTCAGTTACTGTACTGGACCATTAAGCCTTTGAGGCACCTGAGGAAAACTCAAAAGGACTGTCAATGTCAAATCTGAAGAAGCAGAAACAAGTCTGAAATATAGGAGGGGATAAAAAGAAAAGCCTGTACAGGAATGACATTCCCAGTTAGATAAAAAAAAAAAAAAAAAAGACTAGCGGAATGGAGGATAAAGGCAAGATTTGAAAAGCAGCTGTCCCTGACAAAACCTCGACCGCTGTATTTTAACCTAAACCCCAATGAGTAATTGTGCTGCATCCCGAGGTCTTAAGAGCCCATGATGGCTACGAGCCGAGCAAGGGGGAAACAAGGCACACCGAAATGGCAGGCTAAATGAGGTCTCCAGGTGCTTGTTTTATGTAAGCACCGCTCGATGTCAATCGGGGAAGAAGGGAACACATTTCACCCAAGTTGCTTATCAAAAAATTGTAAACTTCCTTTAGTCCTAGAGGATGCCAGCAGAGAGAATATGTGAGCACAAATAAGGTCACTGATGAAGCGATTCAATGTTTATTATGTTTTTAAGATCATTCCTGGGGAATATTTATAATACTGATGTCTTTTTGAAAAAAAATTGATGTGGCAGGAGCTGCTAGCTAGTTTTTTTCCTCTGGCCTCTGATATCTTTATTAAAGCAATATGGTATATCAACATACAGCTCTCCATGCTCTTGATTTAACTTATTTTTCCTATAAAAATGTATCAGCTGCAGCAATTTGCAGTAAGACCTGGAGAGTTTTTGTTAATGTATTCTGCTTGCTGTCGTCGTGTCACTGTGATTTACACCGGGCTTTAGTACATAAATATGCATAGACTCCACAGAATTTCTCCACAAGGGGCAAAAAATAGATTGAAAGCAACAAGTAAAACTAAAAAAAGATGGAAAAAAATTACTATTAATTTATGTTTCCAGTACAGAGTGAAAATGTCTGTTAGGTAACCAAAGGCATCATAGGCATAGTCTTTTGGAAGACATGCCATCTAATTGTGCAACTTCTTTAAATGTACAAATCTGTGTCTGAAGTATCTGGCACCCAGCCTAACAGTCAGAACCAGACTCAACTTTACTAGAGCTAGTGAGATGATTTGAAATCAGGAGCCAGGGGAAGTGGAAACATTTTCTGTCTTTTGGTTGGATGGTGGAGATGGCTTTTGGTTGAATAAAAAGCTGGCTAGGATAGACGGAGGCCTTCTGCTAAAGATGTGCTATCGGTGTTTAAAATATATATCAGCATTTGCAATCTGTGAACTGAAAGCTGACCTTTGTCTGGCTAATGTATTTATATGCATGAATACAACCAATCAGGAGCCCCGTGGCGCAGAGTGGTAAGTTGCAGTACTGCAGACCAAGCTCTGCTCACGACCTGAGTTCAATCCTGACGGAAGTTGGTTTTAGGTAGCCGGCTCAAGGTTGACCCAGTCTTCCATCCTTCTGAGGTCGGTAAAACGAGAACCCAGATTGCTGGGGGTAAAGGAAAGATGACTGGGGAAGGCACTGGCAAACCACCATGTAAAACAAAGTCTGCCTAGTAAATGTTGGGATGTGACGTCACCCCATGGGTCAGGAATGACTCGGTGCTTGCACTGGGGACCTTTACCTTTATACAACCAATCCAAAAGTTTTATTTTTTTAGAAAAAGTACTTTTAATTATAAGAAAACAATAACTGACACTCTTTTATAAGGTCTATAGCTCCATGAACCATTCCATACATATAGGAACTTCCAAGGATTTCCCATTTTTGTGCAATATACATCTTTGTTATGGCCAATAATCATATTATCAGCTTGTAATCATCCTTTGCTGTTATGTTCTTTTGTGTGTATGTATAAAGTGCCATCAAATCTCAGCTGATTTACGACAACCCCATAGGGTTTTCAAAGCAAGAGTATAACCGAGGTGGTTTGTCATAACCTTCCTTTGCATAGAGGCCTTGGAATTCCTTGGTGGTTTCCCATCCAAATACTTGCCAGGGTCGACCCTGCTTAGCTTCCAAGATCTGACAAGATTGAGCTAGTCTGGGCTATCTTTTAGTATCCTAAATTACAATCTTTGGGTCCAATGGGAATGAATGTTTTATCATTTCTTCTGTTGTATGCAAAATTTGAGCCAGATCTGCTATGGCAACATTAAAGTAAAGGTTGGTGACCCCTGATTTATATAGTGTTTAGAAGGACTATGATTTGTTGTATCCTTAATTGGTATCCTAAATTGTGACAAGATATGAGGCTGAATGTGTTCTATAGGCATAATGAAAGCTATGCCAGAGTTCCTATTGCATAACATTATGCAGCTTTGGGAGTAGTGACTGGGGCTCGAAAGCTTTAAGATGCTGACTAGATCCTGTTTCACCTATGACACACCCCTGATGCTGGCGCCCAACTTTATGCGAGTGTTAAAGGTACAGCAGCCTGATGCCAAGTAGCTTTGTCCATCTGCTTGTCATGGGACCTCATGAATACACCACTGCTTGCTTTCTTGCAGGGAACTACAGGTGCCAATCGAACAGCTGTGCTCCCTGCATTTTGTTTTCGGATTTTTCCCACAGCAGGGTGGGCACAGGTTACTGATCAGTGGTGTCAGCAATGCACTGTAGCCTTGTGCATGGGAGTTTCATTTTTTTGTTTGTATTATTAATTTTACTTGTATTATTAATTTTGCTTTGTTACCGGAGTGTTTTGCATCGTTATTGGTTTTGTTGTTGTTATTTTGATTTCATAATTTTGTTCTGTTATTATTTGGCATTGGTTTCAATGGAAGACTATCACCAACTTCTCAGGTCTGTACTTCCATGATTTTCCATCCAAACTGGACAAAACTCAAGGGGCTGCAGTATTCCCCTACCACATCCACACTCCCAAATTTCAGATCGATCAAATGAAGGGGCCCCTTTTTATGAAGCAATAAAATGCACTCAAGATTTAATATTAAAGTCTAGGGAAGAATTGATGGAAAGGATTCCAAACAGTAACATATACAGCACTGCAACCACTTAGTCCAAGGGTGTCAGAGATAAGGCCTGGGGACTGGATCTGGCACTTTGAGTGCTATTATCTGGCCCACAAGCGAGGCAGCCACCCCCATTCACCCCTCGCGTTTCTGAGCTGTGGGGGCTTTCTAATCCATGCTGCTTGTCGTCTGAGCCTGCAGGCAGTGGAGATCAGAAGGTGGGGCTCCAGCCCAGTGCTTGGAGCACCCTCTCCCACTGCCCCTGAAGTCAGGAGCTGCTGGGGAGGGTGATGTATGCACTGGGCTTGCCAGGTGAGGAAGCCACCCCCTGCTTCTTACTTGGGCTGGTGAGCCCACTGTGGGCTTGCCAGAAGAGGCAGTCATCCTCCCACTCCCGATCTGGGCTGGCGAGCCTCCTGCAAGCTGGTACACATGGCCGATCTGGGCTGCTACACATGGCCTGACCTTACCAAATGACATTTTTGTCATATCCGGCCCTTGTAACAAATGAGTTCGACACCCCTGACTCAGAAGGTCTTAGTCTGAAGAACTGTAGCATAAGGAAGAGGCAGACTTACAAGGCAAGGGCATTTTGTGGCACAAGGAAAGAAAGGCATATATCATCAGGCATGCAGCAGGAGGAGGAATGTGCATTTTTTGTTGTTACTGGATGGTGCTTGATTATTTTTTATTTATTTTAAGTGTTGCACTTGGGTTACACTTAGGACACTCAGACATACCACAAAAACTGACTTGTACAGGACAGACATCAAATTTTAGCAAGGTGTAACATTCAAATAGATCTCAAATAAATTGTAATTCCCAAACAACCACAGCAGAGGGATAGGGGACACACAGTTAAAATAAAAAGGTTTGGTATAAGTAAAGGATAAGGACACAGTGAGGCAGCACATTATCACAGTGAGTCATACACTGAAGCACTTATTAAGGAAGACTAACTTATGACACAAATAAGATTGAAGGGCATTAAATAAAAAATTGGTCCCCAAAGAGCCAAACGTGTCACGAGGATGTGAGAAATAAAAAGCAAACCACAAATCAAATAATATTTAAAGCACTGAAAAAGGCAGGCAGGCAGACTCACTCAAATAAAACACCGAATGCTTCAGAAAACACTGAAAACTAGGGTTGTGCATATCGATATAACCGAACCGAAAATAAACCTGAAATTAGCCGTTTCAGCAATATACGGGTTTCAGGTAGACCGAATACCTGGGAATCTGCCTGAAGCCGAACATGCGATTCCCAAAAAAGCCAAATAATTATTCGGCTTTTTCGAGTTTTGTTAAGGCCCCATAGTTGGGGCCCTTTTGAGGTAGGGGGTCAAGTAATTGGAGCCAATTTGGCCTGCAACCAATCAGTGGGTTGTTCTGCAATTCTGCATCAAGTATAAGGGTTATTTCAAAGATGAGGCTCACCCAGTCCTGTCTGGAGGGATATACCCTCCAACTAAAAAATGTCCACTGACCACCTGGCTTCTGAAGAAGACTCCTCACCTGTGCAGATGAGCAATCTTCTTCACAAGAGCTGCCTTGGTCATGACTTCGGCTAGCTCCGATATCACCCCCTCTGAAAACCTGCTCTCAAAGTGAAGATCACCCCAACTAGAGGCTTTGTTTCCCCGCACCATGACCATCTCTTGAAATCAGTTTTTTGATGACTATAATAAAGGACTGCTCACAGGATGTCATTTGCTACCAAAATAAATGTCTTCTGTGCCTTATTTCTCTAGCATTTAAGCCATTTCCCTCAGTTTGGTAGCTAATTTGCATGAACATCATGCTATGTGCCCCAAATATGAAGGAAGACTTTGAGGCGCCAGCCTGCCAATCAGCTCTTTCTGCCAGACCTCGGCAACACTGAACTGAACCTGAAAACCAATGGACAGCTTGGCTTGCAAATGGCTGGAGGATGGGGGTGACCCCTTTGCTGGCCCATAGAATTGGACCCCCTGTCCCAAAGTTCACCAAAATTTGGTGACCAATGACCATCTAAGGAGAGTCCCTTGCACCCAAAATTTACTGAATTTGTTTTTTGCATGACCCTACTGAGAACAGAGCACAGAAACTATATGCAAGAAGAAAGCCAAACTTGCAAGAAGTAAGGAATAATAAATACAGAATACCACAGTCACTCTAATTGGCACAAGAACCAGCATTTCAAGTTCGCTCTCTCTCTCTCTCTCTCTCTCTCTCTCTCTCTCTCTCTCTCTCTCTCTCTCTCTCTCTCTCTCTCTCTCTCTCTCTCTCTCTCTCTCTCTCTCTCTCTCTCTCTCTCTCTCTCTCTCTCTCCCCCCCCCTAGCAACAGGCAAGATTTAGTATATGACATCAGTTTATATCTGATCCCACCCTTCCTGAAGTACCTTCAGGATGGGAATACCTCACACATGTACATAATCTGTCATAGCCACTTTGAGATTCCTTAAGGTAGAGAAAAGCAGAGTATAAAAACCTACTTTTCTTCTAATTTTGATAATAATGAAACACCACTTTTTTGTAATTATTGCAGTTAATAACTAAAGAAATAGGGTCTAAATCTTTTTATGAGGTTTGTAAGATACATAAGCCCTGGCCTGGATGGCTCAGGCTAGCCTGATCTTGTCAGATCTAAGAAGCTAAGTAGGGGTCAGCCCTGGTTAGTATTTGGATGGGAGACCACCAAGGAAGGCCAGGGTTGCTGTGCAGAGGAAGGCACTGGCAAACCACCTCTGTTAGTCTCTTGCCATGAAAACCCCCAAATGGGGTCACCATAAAGCTGCGACTTGATGGCACTTTACACACACAGGATACATAAACCATCTAAAAACTTTAGCTCTGAATCTCAGAAGGATTGTCTGATTTATAACTTTTTTAATAATAAGTTTTAAACTGCTTAGTTACATTTTCTGGAGCACCTGCATTTTATCATTATATTTTATCAGTGGCATATCATTTTTTTCTTTCTACACTGGCTATATACTTTAGCCAGTAACTTCTAGCTTGCTACATAGTTTTTCTTAGTATAATTGTCTGTTATAGCCAGTGTTCATGCCCTTAACATCTTTCATTGTCTAACAACCAATAATTTTTCATATGTCCTGGAACATATGTTTTATGTTGTCCCTCCAATTGTATCCATTGCAACAACAAAACCTGTTCCTCTTCTTTTTTAAAAAACAATATTTTTCTCACCTCGTGATAGTTTTACAAAATATTCCTGTTATGACTGCTTTTCCTTCAGTCCAGATTGCTGCCCAGGACATACTCAGGGTAGTGTTCAGGCTAAAATATCCGCTTGTGTGTATGTTTAAAGTGCTCTCAATTTGCAACCCACTTATGGTGACCCCAGCAAGGGACTTTCAAGGCAAGTGAGAAGCAGAGGTGGGATGCCATTGCCTTCCTGTGCAGAGCCTTCCTTGCTGGTCTCCCTTCCAAGTACTAACGAGATCTGATGAGATTGGGCTACACTGTGCCACCTTCCCTACTTATTCTGTTATAAAACCAGTTTAACTGTGTAACCCTAGGTGGGCTACTCAGAAGTCAATCCCATTTTGTTCAATTGGGTTTACTACTAGGAAAGTATTTGTTGTATTGCAGCCTAATTTCCTGGGACACTTTCTATTGCATAGACCTGCCTTAACACTGCTCTATATATTTCTTATCATTGTCTTTCAATGTTTGTAAGTTTCATCTGGTGTTTCTGCACTATTCTTTGCTTTTCATCTATCTCTGACAAATTCTTTCCTCTACCTTTCTTTTGTAGTTCTTACTCCATTTTAGTTCTTAAAGGCTGCAATCCTGATGGGGGAGCTGAATTGGCTTAGAACCCGGCATGACCCCCCGCCGACGTAAGTGCCCACTTATCCCAAAATGAGGGGCACTTACACTGGCATGGGGGCATTAATGCCAGCACCAGTAAGCCAAACCTGTGCGGGGAATCCCACTGCCTGCGTTGCTACTCTGCCAGCAAAATCCCTGAAGTGGGAGCCCATGCCGGCATTAGGGGGGACATTCCCAGCACATTCCAAGGGGTGGAGGTGATGTTAGTCAGCTTCCTAGCCCCTTTTGCCCTGGGAATAACCTCTTGAGCAGCCTCACTGTCTGATATGGGGGCATTTCCCCCTTTTTATTTCTGTAACTGCTTTTATTTTATATTTGGTGGCAGGGAAGTCTCTGAGGAGGCGGCGTGGCTGTGCTGCTCCCAGCCACTGCGGATTTATCCCCTGCTTCAGGAATGAGCTGCCCATCCAAAAACTGTGCTCTTCATCATACTCACCTGTTTTAGCTTCAAAATATTGTTGAAGGCTTTCACGATCAGAGTTCATCGGTTCTTGTGGGCTATCCGGGCTGTGTGACCGTGGTCTTGGTATTTTTTATCCTGATGTTTCGCCAGCAGCTGTGGCAGGCATCTTCAGAGGAGTAACACACTGTCCTTCAGTGTTACTCCTCTGAAGATGCCTGCCACAGCTGCTGGCGAAACGTCAGGAAAAAAAATACCAAGACCATGGTCACACAGCCCGGATAGCCTACGAGAACCAATGTTTTAGCTTCCTTTCAAAAAACATATTTTGAAAAAAAGTGTTGTTTTCTGCCCATTTCAAGAATCCATAAATATAATCAACAGCTCTGACCCCATCATCCATTCCTTCAATCCATAAATATAATTAACAGCTCTGACACCATCATCCATTCTTTCTATTCTAATATTTGAACACAGTTCTGGTACTCCAAAATTTACATTTAATTTTAATATTGCAATTAAAATACATAGCTTTATAGTTGTAATTAATTAATTCAACTCTAGTACATTTGTATTCATTTTAGTTCAATTAATTAATTTAAATGTCAATAATTTTTCTATTCCAATATTTCAAATAAATTTCATCACCAGGATAAATAATTAAATTCTAATCAAATGTTACCAACTGGAATCCACTCTAATTCATTCCTTAAATTTATTTAATATTAATTCTGCAAATTAATTCTTAACTTCCTTCTTCCTCATTGCCTTGAGATCATTAAATTCCTTTAACCTAATCCCACTATTTTAATTACATCTGTTCAAATTTAACAATAGATTCGATCTGTTCCAATGCTTAAAATAAATTCATTCAATACCCATCCATCAAAATTCAATCAGTTCCAAGATCCCAGATAATACATGTTTTTATTTTTTCTTATTTACAGTAATTTAATTAAACCTTATGATTGACCAAACACTAATCAGGACTTTCTTCCTGTTCCTTAGTCAAGAAAGATTATGGTCATTTATGTATGGGCACTTTCACTCACGTCACCCCCAGTCTGAATCGGTTGTTCCTTGGAGTTATGCATGAGTTTCCCGTCCATTAGAGATGACCTCACTGCCAGCCCTCACAATGTCCAGGTCTTCCTATTCCTCTGTTAACCTGACTCTTCCATCTTCCCTGAGCAAAGCCCGGGTAAAATCCCCATGCATAAGGCAAAGTGCAGGACACACAAGCTTGGTTTTGCACACAGCCAATTATAAAGCAGCATGTCCAGAGGAGGGGATTGAAATACTTCCTGCTTCCTCAGAGTTCTGAGTGGAAGAAAAGCTTTTTAGAATCGAGCCTTCGATTTCTCCACCCCTTCCTTTCAGATTGCTCTGGGTTGTTTTGTTTTTGTTTTTGTTGTTCTTAAAATGCTTTTTTATCTGGCAATTGGGTTTGGGAGAGATTTTCTGTCACAGTAAGCACTACAAGTAAGCCAGTTACAAAGCAGCATTTAAAGGGGTGGGACTTGATTTGATCTTGGAGACTGCTGGTGCATAGATTCCCAACAGGAAAGTGTGGGTCCAGCGAGCAACGAACCTCAGGTAAAATTCCCATGCATAAATGACCTAGATGTACTTTCCTAATCAAAGTTCCTTACCTCCTTCTCAGCCAAATTTCAGAATGAGAAGGATATCTTTCGTCTTTGGCTAATTTTAAGGGGAGTGTGTAAGGAAACCACAACTGATGCATGCCAGGATTTCTCGTCTTCCTTCACCTTCATGGATGGAGAAGACATACTAATGGGAAGCTTTAATTAGCACTTCTCTCCTTGCCATACCTCAGGTTTCTTCAGAAACGAACCTTCTAGCTATGCTGGGGAAGGGAACTCAGCTCTGAAGAATGACAAGAACAATTCATATTAACAACAAAATATTAACAAGGCCTCCCCCAAAGACAAAAATATTGCAACACTATTGGGCAGTGATATAACAATTACAGGTAAAATTGGAGGCTAAGCTGGCTGCACAAGAGCTATTGCAGTAGCCGGGTGGCAAGAAAGACTGGACAGCACAGTTCTTTTCTGGCACATCATACTAATCTTATGTTTTGGGGCCCATAAAGGCTGAAAGGAATAGATGGATGCCTGGTAGAGGTCCACTGGGTTATGAAACCAAGCAAGTCCCTTCTGAACACATGGTCCATCAAAGTCAATATTGTCTACTCAGACCGGCAGTGGCTTTACAGGGTCTCAGGCAGAGGTCTTTCACATCACCTACTTGCCTAGTCCATTTAACTGGAGATGCCAGGGATTGAACCAAGGACCTTCTGCATTCCAAGCAGATGCTCTACCACTGAGCCACAGCTCGTTCTCCTCTCCTTCACTGTATAACTTGCTGTGGTTGTGAATATAGCAGAGGGGTGGCCTTCTGCTATATTCACAACCACAGGAAATTATACAGTGGAGGAGAGGAGAACGATGTAAGTCACTTTGGGTAAGGGTGGGATATTCAATCCAATCATTTATTGCGGTCAAAAGACCAGTTCAGCACAGACTTTAAAGCTCTACAACATTCAGTTTCCCCCCACATAAAATGTACAAATCCAGTATTATTTAAAATTCACTGCATAACAGATATTAGTTCTAAAAAGGACTGTCTAGTAAAATCATAAATCCCTGTCCTGCTCTGGGGTAAAAGTATGGCTCAATCTGGCCTTTCTGGTGATACACACCAGTCTGCAAAACCTGGCCACCTGTTTTGTTATCTCTGGTGAAGCATCATTGAGAAGAAAATCTATATTTCATTAAAACCTGTGCTTTTCTTTAAAAGAGGGCCTAATATCTTTCCACACACCTCCTTATAAAAACTACATCTAAAAAGAACGTGCTCCACTGTTTAAGGGTGGGATATAAATGAAGTGCACACATAAATAAACAAAACTTTATGTATAAAGAAATAACTACCGCTTTTGTTTCCAGCCTTTCTGGGGGCCTAACTCCCTCTTGAATTCTTCTGGCGACCCACATTCTGTTTGCGACTGAGACCATTCAGCGTCTGCCAATTCACTGTGCTGGAAAGTGCTACCAAAGTAACTGCTGAAAGTGTAGTAAGATACGAGGGCTTTTGCCACTGCTGTTTAGTTTATGCCTATCTGTTGCATGGTAGTGCTGCACTGTTACCAGCTTCATTGAGGTTGAATAGTGACTTTGACTGCATGGCCCATGCTGGAGACTTTGATCCAATTTACTCATGCACATGTATCAGTCAACAACTCCTCACTCGGTGACTCATGCGAACTGCCTCTACTGAGAAGTCGTGTGTTTGAAGTGACACAAAAGCCTTGGCTATGATGTTTCACCTGTAGCACCTTCAAGTCATTGCTTGATATTTCAGTCACCAAATGATAAAGGTGTATGTCTGATCTCACTCCTCAATGCTGTGTTTCAGCTTGACAAATTTTATTCTGAATACAGAGTAAAATAGGAACAAAAGACTGGAACCTTTTCTCACTTCCTCAAACCTGAATGCAACAACACGGCTTTGAAAAGAGAACTGTGTTGTGTGGGTTTGTGGCTTTCTTGGGCCATTTGCAACCGATCAGCTAGAGCTATGCTTTCTTGTTCAATGGGGAGTGTGTCATCAGATATTTCCTAAAAAATAATAGCTTCAGAATGTGCCTCATTTCCTTCTCTCTTAGTGATCCCCTTACAAAGGCTATTATGAAATGAATCTGTAGCTTGAATGATACACACTGTTGAACTCCTGAGTCTTCAAAGATCACCAAATGTGCTTTTGTCTTTTCTAATCTCAGTTTTGTTTCAGAAGCCAGGATGTCGAATAAGATAATAAGATAGTGAGATCTAAAAATAGTGTCTCTTCTACCTTGATGTCATTTGATATCCCCAAAGGGGAACTGCTGAATGATTTGCAGGTAGCCATTGCTAGCTGCTTCACAAGTCAGGAGCTTCTCAAATTGAATTTTAGCTTATGAAAAATGCCAGAATTAAGCCCCTCAGAACTGATATTCCCTCTTGTTGAATATGTGGATTGTGGCTTGCTGCTCTGAAAAACCCTTCCTTTCTTTCCTTTGCTAGCAATGTGCCATAGCTCTGATCTCAGAGTCATTTAGCTGCAGGGATGATCAAGTATAGAAGCCCAGTCTACATTCAGACAGTTCAGTTGATATCCTCTTGAGTAAAACAGGTTAAATAGAAAATGCTCATTACCCCCTTCTGAAGAAGAAGAGTTGGTTTTTAATATGCCGACTTTCTCTACCACTTAAGGAAGAATTAAAGTGGCTTACAATCACCTTCCCTTTCCATCCCCACAACAGACACCCTGTGACATAGGTGGGGCTGAGAGAGCTCTAAGAGAACTGTGACTAGCCCAAGGTAACTCAGCTGGCTTCATGTGTAGGAGTGGGGAAACCAACCCAGTTCACCAGATTAGAGTCTGCCTCTCATGTGGAGGAGTGGGAAACCAAACCCGGTTCTCCAGCTTAAGAGTCCACTGCTCCTAACTACTGCTCTTAACCACTACACCATGCTGGCTCTCAGAGTATCACTGTTCAGTTTTTAGTGATCTATTGAGGTGGGCACTCAGTCATAATGCCTGTTCAGGCATTCAAAATATGTACATTCTACATGCATAGAGAAAGCACTTTCACATCCAATCGCCCCACTCCTGGATAATCATGTATATAGCTGAATATTTGCAGTAAACTCTGCACACATACAGGTGTACATGCATAGGATTTGTGTATGTGGTTGGGAAAGTTGTCCCAACAGCATCTACAAAGCCTAGAGTGCACTGAAAACATTCAGCTTATATGCTTGGAGTCCTGTGATGTGGCTCTGAACCTGCTACCGCTGATGCATGTGAAGTGTCCATACTGTGAATGCCTCAGTATGATCTTTGTAATTGAGTGCATCCATAAATATTGGATGGAACACTGAAATCCAGGCTATGTCATTCTTTAGGAAGGAGTATCAATGATACTCCTAATATTATGCCATCTAGATGTAACCACTGAGAAGTTTAAGTGTGGGATTCAAAGGACCGGGTATGAAGTTCTGCACATGCACTGGGGATTTTCAGGCCCACCATCCCCATCTTCTCCAAAAGCCATTCCTGAAGGTTGGCAAATCCTCCAAAGCAGCATTTGATGCAACAAAGGCAACTATAGTTGGACGGGGGATATTGGCAGCTCCCTTGTGCTTACTCAGAAGCACTTAGTTGTGTTCTCTTTAGATTCTGGCTCAAGACAGTTTTTAAGAAGAGTTGGTTTTTATATGCCAACTTTCTCCACCGCTTAAGGGAGAATCAAACCGGCTTACAGTCACCTTCCCTTCCCCTCCCCACAACAGACACCCTGTTAGGTAGGTAAAGCTGAGAGAGTGTGACTATCCCAAGGCCACCCAGTTGGCTTCATGTGTAGGAGTGGGGAAACAAATCCAGTTCACCAGATTAGCCTCTGCCACACATGTGAATGAGAGGGGAATCAAACCCGGTTCTCCAGATCAGAGTTCACCGCTCCAAACCACCACTCTTAACCAGTACAGCACACAGGAAAAAAAGGAAGCAGTTCATATCCTTGACTGTTTAATAACCACACAGCATAATCCAGGGTCTCTTAAACTTATTAATTTTATTTAACAACATTTATTTAACAACATTTAAAACAATTAAAATCACAGCTCAAATACACATACAAAAACATAAAAACAACAATTAAAACATTGGGCAGGAAGGAAAGGTCACTAAGTGAATGCCGAGCAAAATAAAGAAGTCTTCACTTACTGTTGGAAGATGGCAACAGAAGGGGACAGAAGAGTCCCCTCGGGGATAGAGTTCCAGAGCTTGGGTACCACAACCAAGAATGCCTTTTCCCAGGTTGTCACTAATCTAATCTCAGAAGGCAGGAACACCTGAAGCAAGGCCTTGGAAGATGACTGCAGTGGTTGAGTGGGTTCAAAAGGGAGTGGGCAGTCCTTCAGGTATGTTGTTCCAAAACAATATAGGGCTTTAAAAGTCAACACCAGCATGCCAGTGTAATTAGATCAAGACAGAAGTGATATGACCCTGTGACCCACTCCAATCAGAATCTTGGCTGCAGCATTCTGCATCAATTGAAGTTTTTGAACACTTCTCAAGGGCAGCTCCCTGTAGAGCACATTGCAGTAATCTAATCTAGATGTAACTGTGGCATGCACCACAATGGCCAGATCTTTTCTGCCAGGGAAGGCTGCAGCTGGATAACCAGTCAAAGCTGTTAAAAGGTACTCTTGGCTACAATTGCACCTGCTTATCTAGCAATAGGCCTGTGGTCAAGAGCACCTCCAGATTATGGACCTGTTTCTTCAAGGAAAGTCTGGAAATGGTGACACCTTACATCGGACCTTCCGTTCACCAGTAGCACTTCCATCTTCATAGGATTAAATTGAGGACCAGGGGACCCCCCCATTTTTGCTCCTGTTGGAATGCATGGGTTAGGCCCAGTTCTGCTCCTTTGGTTGCCTCTTTGTTTTTATTGTGATAACGACCAAAACCCTATTTACTCACCTGAGGAATACTTACCAGGTCAAAGAGCTTACACAGGTGTAACTCTGATTAGCACTGCACTGACTGAGAGGAGTTCGTCCCAGCACAACAATGGGGGGGGGGTGCGGGGAGAGAAGGACAGAGACAATGGAAGATGTGTTGTAACGACCCTTTCGTCAATTCAGTTATAATGGCATAATTACCACACAACAATATCACTACACTAGCATAACATGAAGTTTCACCAGTAGAGGGGATTAATAAATAATCCTATTCTTATGCAGCCAGTACAATTTGAGAACAGGATTGCACTATTAGATAAGCATAGTTTTAACATTTGATTTAGAAGTTGCAGCTCTCTCACCTTTCCAACTAAGCACCAGTCAGCATTAAAAAGGTAAAGGTCCCCTGTGCAAGCACCGGGTCATTCCTGACCCATGGGGTGACGTCACATCCCAACATTTACTAGGCAGACTATGTATACGGGGTGGTTTGCCAGTGCCTTCCCCAGTCATCTTCCCTTTACCCCCAGCAAGCTGGGTACTCATTTTACCGACCTCAGAAGGATGGGAGGCTGAGTCAACCTTGGGCCGGCTACCTGAAACCAAATTCCGTCGAGATCGAACTCAGGTCGTGAGCAGAGCTTGGACTGCAGTACTGCAGCTTACCACTCTGCGCCACGGGGCTCCTGATCAAGTAAGCATTAGCATGCAGTAAATTCCTCATGTGAAGCTTCACATTCTTGAAGAATTACAACAGGACCTGCTCTTTTTCCTGTCCTAATTTTCTTCATGCTCTCCCATACTTGACACCGGAAAATAGGTATCCTCTTTCTGCACTGAAGAAATGCATGTGGGATTGATAGCCTGTAAGTGAGCTACCCAGTTAAATGAGCCTTTTGATATGGTTTGACTTTTCAAAGAGTGTTTGAAATAGTTGATTCAAAAATATTCATTTTTGAAAGCACATTTTTTACATTTAAATAATGCCAAAATTGCTTGCTTTTGTTGTCATGCAAAATCTCATTCCACAGCATTTTCTAAATGTCTGAATATTGTCCACACTAACATAGATTTGGAATCTATTTTTGAAATAACAGACACCCATAAAAAGTCAGCTGGTGGTAAAGCCCAAACTTAGGTGCAAGTTCTATTCACTGATGGAGAAAACATTGTACTTGTTAAGTAGAACATTTGAAGGGCATTTTTTCATTTTCTGTGTAATCATTCAGAGCTGTCCTACTGTAAACGCTGAGCCTGCAACACCTGGACAGCAACACCAGGAAACTAACTTCCGTTGCTTCCCTTAAGGAAGGCAAATTTATTTTTCTGAAATTCACTATTTTAGATGTAGCCATTGATTCCTCTTATTCTCTTTTAAAAGAGGGATTCCTCTTTCATTTCTCCTTGTAATCAATGCACCCTTAGTAACTTCAGTCCTAGCAGTTTTATGTAACACATCTAGCAGGAGGATAGCAAGGTTTGCCTCTGAACATCTAGAGAGTGAAATTATGAAAATTTTGTAAAAACTCCCTTCCTACCCCTCCTTTCTTTGAATATCTCTGAGATTAAAATGGTATTGATTAGAAACTGACTCAAAATTCCTAAAACGACAAAAAGAAACAGACTGTTGGATTTCAGGGTAAAGAATAACTAAGAGAATTTTAATTTTAAAACACGTTTTAAGCCATAGATGGGAGTTCTGCATTTTCCCCAACCTAATTCTCAAAACTCTGCATGGGGCTTATTGTTGAGTTTTGAGAATTTGGATGGGGAAAATGTGCATCTAGAGAGCAGCAAATCCAAGACAAAACCTCCTATGCAAAAATGGCCCTTGCCAAGAGTGAAACTACATAGCACTTGTAGTTCAGTGATTGTCATTCCAGGCTTTTGGGGAGGGACAGATTGCAGTCATGGGGTCTATGATTTAAAAGTGAAGACCAGCACTAAAAACAATCACCCCAAACTGTTTTTACTGTCACTGATGGGTGCTCCTAAATGTTCCCCAATGAAAGTACCAGTAGCTTGGGAGTGGGGATAGGAAAAATTGCTTGGGGAGTAGATTAGGAATGACAGGATGTGAGGGGAATCACAAAAGGAATGAGATTACTGGATTCTTGGATAATTGTCTTGTAACTTCAAATGCCATTCAACATTATCTGTACTCATACATCCTCTAAATTTGTATAAATGCTGTGTCAATGCATTTTTGCTACTTTTACTTTTGCTACATAATAAAGAATATCAGAAATAATAATTACAAGTTTCTCATAAATGATTATCTGTCGGTCCCCATCCAGAACTAGATTTTCTCTTCTGACTTAGCAAGATATTTTTGCAATTCACAGACACTCTTCTCACCTGGGCCCCCATACAAATAATATCTATAGATATCAGATAGACTGTTTCTAATCTAATTGAGGTCATATTATTCTATAACTGCTTTGTTCTTTGTCTTTCTCCAAGACTGTTCTATTCTGGTTTTCTTGATTCCCTACCTGGCATGTCACAGTGTTTTACTGAGAGCCCTTATTCTGACCTGCAGTACCAGTTTCCATAATCTGTTTAGTCAGGACAAGCAACTGCTCCCCTTAACTTCTATCTAGATCCATGACAAACTGCTCTCCAATACATTTGCTGAATCTCATCAAACTATCAGCCAGTTAATTGGATTGTCTTCTGTGAATTTGCTTTCGTAGTATCCATCTTTGCCTCTCTATATGGCCGTCGTCCACCACCTTGAAAAATGTATGCTTCGCTCGCACAGACACCAATACAAACACATTGCATAAAATTAAGCACACACTGTGCAATCCAATGAACCATTTAAAGGCTCTAGACCTTATAGTGAAGGACCTGTTCCTTATGGGTTCTAACTACTGAACTGTGGCATAGGCTGACTTTTCTGATTAGAATAGCAATCCTTCCTTCCGTGCTAGCCAAGCAATTCTCCTACTATTAGGGAAAACTGGTGCTTCCACCTCATTTTAAGAGATGACAGGAATTTGTAGCTGTCAGTTTCAGTTCTCCTAGCCACTATGTTATAGAGGCCTATGGGTTCTTCCTGGTAAATTACTTATGTACTAACTGTAGGAGAGAGTGTGGGGACATTTCTGTGATATCATTTTGTGTTTCTATATCCAGTACATATTATTTTGTGCTTTCATTCTGGAGTGACATTGGGCACAGTTGACAAGTCTGTTGTGGCAGTCAGTGACACCTTGGGTTGCCAACCTCCAGGTACTAGCTGGAGATCTCCTGCTATTACAACTGATCTCTAGCCTACATAAATCAGTTCCCCTTGAGAAAATGGCTGCTTTGGCAATTGGACTCTATGGCATTGAAGTCCCTCCCCTCCCCAAACCCCACCCTCCTCAGGCTCCACCCCAAAAACCTCCGGCTGTTGGTGAAGAAGGACCTGGCAACCCTAGTGACAACAAAGGTCCTAGGGACACTGTAAGCTCTTGTCATTTTTGCCATATTGCCTCTTTTCTACTGCTTATGTGACCATGCATTTGATGTTGGTGCTGAAGGAGTACAAGCTTCCAACTAGCTACAAGCTCTGGAGTGTAAACTCTCAAGTAGTGCTAGCCATCTTAAATGGCCAAACATTGTTTACAGCTGTGCTGGTCCAAAGTCAAAATCCAACCATCCCCCACAATCCACATGATACCAGCCAAAATGACACAAAACAGTATACCACAGAGATACAAAAAAGACTGCTGGCCTTTGTAATTCTAATGGAGAGATACAGTTTGGTTTTTTTTTTATTGCTCAGAGGAACTGGAAAGCCAGTGTGGTACAGTGATAGAGACTCAGGTTTGAAGCCCTACTGTGCCACAGAAGCTTTCACGGTGACCTTGGGCCAGTCATACAATCTCAGCCTAACAGGAGGATAAAATGAAGGAGTAGAGAATGAAGTAAGCTACTTTGGGTCCCCAATGTTCAGAGGTGGTTTTGCCATTGCCTGTCTCCACATCATGCCTCAGCGTCACACCCCTGGTATTCCTCGGAGGTCTCCCATCCAAATACTTGCCAGGGTTGACTGTGCTTAGCTTCTGAGATGACGAGATCAGGCTAGCCTGGGCTATCCAGGTCAGGGCCATAAACATATGAGGGAAGGAAAGATGAAGGGCTATACATTTTTGTAGGGATTTTGTAGTGAACATGGCCAGTAGAAAAAGAGTCCTCTGTTATAACAATTTGGACAGCTTTAGAAAATCTATGAAGAGAACCTCCAAATTCAGGACATGTTCAGAAAATTGACCCATGACTACAAAGGTAATTGAAATGAATCAAACTTAACAGTTCAGAACATCCAGAAAAATGTCTTAAGGTTCCCTCAGCCAGCAATTCAACACAGCTCCAACCATAGAGCACTTTGTGTGCCTCTGATTCTGGACTTAATAATAAAATAATTCTACAACATGATCTACGTACTGGACACACTGCCAAATTGAGGGAATAAGCTCCCTACTAATGGTTGAGTCATACAACTGCCTGGCTCATGGTGGGTCATTTTTTTTTATCCTGCTTGTGACAAATGGCTTTTACTCACCCCAAATGCAACATGCCATTTTTGCATCACTGCCATCCTGTTCAAGATTCATTTAGAGCAAAGTCCAAGGAGAAATATTGTGGACAGAGGGCAACCAACAACAGAATGCAACAGCAGGTAGTTCGTCAGGGACAAAATTCATGTATTCAGCGGCCTGTTTGTTACTCATTTATCTTCCCTGTTCATGTATAAAGCAGGTTGAATGGATCTAAATTAGCACAACAAAAATGCATATGGATAAGGGGCCTGTAGCACCACCCACATCCCTATATATATAGGGACTTAAAATTGTAAGAGGTTGGAAATTCTTTGTCAGGCATGCTTGCATGCTGTCTGTCTAAAGAATTTTCCCGGCATGACACATTAATGGTATGTATCACTGTATTTTAATTGCTGTATTCCTGTATTCGGATCTGTTATAACTTGTTTTAATCTGTTGAATTGTTCATGTAATCTAATTTTCATGTAATCTAATTTTCATATATTCCATATATTCTAGTGGTTTTTTTTTTTTTTACTTTTCATTAATAATATTGAAGCACTAACAATAAAAAGGAATTCTAACACAATTAAAAGTTGTATCATTACTTGAAGTGGCTGGTTAAGCAAGATAACGTCTCTTTTTTTAGTGAAATACAAGATCTAGAAACATAGCCACTTATCACAGTAATTGATCCGCTTCAGATGGAAGGCTGTGTCAACCTGGAGCCAGCAACCTATTACCAACTCCCTTCAGGATCAAACTCAGATCATTTTTTTAATACTTTTTTTATTATTTTTATAATAAAACATAAACACACAAAAATAATAACAAAAATAAAAAATAATACATTTAGAAAAAAAATACATGTTCAGCGCACAACTTATCCACTAATACAATATTCAGTTCTCTAAATTCCATCGTGCCCTGAATCCAAATCCCACCCCCCACCACAGTGCCCTTCACCATTGGACTTCTGATGGAGTGTTATGACATTACCCAATAAAATATCTATAATTATATCATATTTAAAATCATATTATACTATAGTTCGTTAACTATACTTTTAAAATCCGTTTTTGCCACTTTATCCCAATATGCGGTAGCCTTTAACCATGTAAATTTAAATTCCTCCATATCTTTACCATGTAAAGAAGCTGTAATTTTGGCCATCCGCATATATATCCATAATTTTTCTCTCCACTCTTTAATTGAAGGTTTATTTGTTTGCTTCCATTTTTTTGCAATTGTAATTCTTGCTGCTGCAAAACTGTATTGGCATATGACTCTATCACCTTTATCTAAATCTTTTTTTGAAATACCCAATAAACAAAAGGCGGGATCTCTCTTAATTATTGATTTAGTCAAATTATTAGTTTCCTTCAAAACTAATCTCCAAAACCTCCTAATTTTTTTACAAAACCACCAAACATGCATAAATGTACCTGTTTCCATACCACATTTCCAACATAAAGCTTCGTCATTTTTCTTCATTTTACTTAACAATACTGGGGTTGTATGCCATCTATAAAACATTTTATACAAGTTCTCTCCTATTTCGTTTGAAATGGTAAACTTAAATTCCTTTTTCCATAAGTTTTCCCATATTTCCAAATCCACATTATAACCTAAATCTCTCATCCATTTCAACATCACCGGCTTGATCCTTTCTTGTTCTAAATTTATTTCTATAAGTAATTTATATGCCCTCCCTATCAATCCTTTATTACCCTTAGAGAATATAATCTCAAATTCCGATTTGGTTTGATTAAAACCCAACTTATTATATTTATTAAAAACATCTCTTAATTTATAATACATAAACCAATCTTTAATCTGAAGTTCTTCTTTTAATTTCAAAACCCATATACCATCTTTATATTCTATCATTTCTCTATAATTATTACCATCCAAATTTAAATGTATACCCCTTCTCAAAAATGCTTCTACAGGGTTAATCCAGCCGGGAGTTTTGCTTTCAAAAACATCCTTATATTTATTCCATATTTTTAATAGATTTTTCCTAATAATATGAGAGTTAAATTCTTTATTTACTTTCTCCTTTTCATACCACAAGTAAGCATGCCACCCAAATCTCAACTTAAATCCTTCTAATTCTAATAATTTCTGGTTCTCTAGGAGAATCCAGTGTTTGATCCAGGTGAAACATGCTGCTTGATAATACAATTTCAAATCTGGTAGACCAAATCCTCCCGTATCCTTCCGTTCAATTAAATTATTATATGCAATCCTGTGTCTTTCTCTACCCCAGAGAAATCTCATAATATCTTTTTTCCAAACATCAAATATCTGTACACCCTTAACTATTGGGAGGTTTTGAAACAAAAAAAACATCTTAGGTAATTTTAACAACCGAAATTCTTCCTCACAATGATAATGGCAATTTTCCCCAACTTATCAAATCCTTTTTTATCTGTTGCCGTTGATTCACATAATTATCTTGAAATAAATTAAGGTTATTATTTGATATCCATATACCTAAATATTTAACTTTATTTTCAATATTAAACCCCGTCTTTTTTATTAATATTTGTTGTTGTGAAAGAGTCATATTCTTAGTTAAAATCTTGGTTTTAATTTTATTAATTTTAAAACCTGAAAGCTTTCCATAAACCTCCAAAATTTTATTCCATCTGCCAATTTGTTCAATCGGATCAATCAAAAAACAAACTAAATCATCCGCGTATGCTTTGAGTTTATAATGATTTTTACCTATACGTACACCAACTACATCATCATTTATTCTAAGATTATACAGTAAGCGTTCTAATACTAAAATAAACAGTAAAGGGGAAAGAGGACATCCCTGTCTCGTTCCCCTTTGTATTTCAATATTTGGTGATAATGACCCATTGATAATCAAGTTGGCAGTTTGTTGTGTATATATTCCTTTTATAGCTGTTTTAAAATTCACACCAAAATCCATAAAATCTAGTATCTTAAACATAAACTGCCAATTGACATTATCAAAAGCTTTTTCAGCGTCCAAAAATATCAAAGCTATTGGTGTTGTATCTTGTTCTGCATATTCTAACAGATCAAGTACCACCCTCACGTTCTGACTCATCAGCCTTCCAGATAAAAAACCAGCTTGATCTTCATGTATTACTTGATTTAATACTCTTTTTAATCTAGTAGCTAATATTGCTACAAATAATTTATAATCAGCATTTAACAGTGAAATTGGCCTAAAATTTTTAACTTCCACTATGTCAGAATTTATCTTTGGTATTAATGCTATATTTGCTTGTTTCCAAGTTTGAGGAATAATTCCATCTTTCAATGCTAAGTTCATTACTTCCAATAAATAAGGAATTAACTGATCTTTAAATGTTTTATAATAAGATACATTAAAACCATCTGGGCCGGGAGATTTATTTAATTTACTTTTTTTATTGCTTCTTCCAACTCCTCTTTAGTTATTAAAGAGTCCAAAAAGTCTTTATTTTCCTGTGTTATTTTTCCCCAGTCCCCTTTACTAAGATACTTATCCATTTCTACCTCTGAGACTACATTTTTCCTGTACAAATTTGTATAAAATTCTACAAATGTTTCTAATATCTCCTCTTTTTTTCTTGTAATCTTGCCATGATCATGAGCAGAGCTTTGACTGCAGTACTGCAGCTCACCACTCTGCACCACAGGGCTCACTTAGATACACAATCTAAATGGAATAGCAGTTTAAAGCCAATCCCTAGCTATTTCTGGCAAAAGTGGCATACCTTAACATCATGTGTTATGTACACAAAGCAACATCAAAGCAGCACTCTGAAATCCCACTTACTCTGAACCAGCATGATTGACTTCTGTAGACTCTGAAGTAAATAGTAGCATAAGAAGAATGCAGAAAAGCAGGGAAATATAGCCTGGGGTGGGGGAGAGTAATTTAAAATTTTATCTACCCTCTACATCAGGCAGCCAAATAAAATTTTAATAAGTATTCATGTGTACCAATGACTGACCATCCTCTGATGGGAAAATCATTCTTCATATGATTGATTTTTTTCTTGGTACCATCATGCAGAGGAATTTAATAAACAATAATCTGCTGTGAAAACAATGAGACCAGAAAAGATCCCTTTGGGCTCTGCTGTGAGGCAGTTCTGTTGATTTCCCCCTCTGAACTTAGTAAATATTGCAAGTGGAGAGGGAAGGTGGGAAATCCAGCCTAACACCCAAGAGCTGAGGAAGGCTTCTATGCTTACATATTTGGCACAGGGGATTGGCAGGAGCAAATCAAAGCAATGTCCTCAAGAGACTATTCCATCACCTGGGATTTACTGTAAATACCACTCTAAAACTGGTTTTGAACTTCAAAGTTGAACTGGAATTTAAAGGGAAAGGGAACAGCACTTCAGCATTACATAGAAAATCAATCACATTCTAGGACTAAAAATACATCATCTTTGAACCCCCCACCCCACCCCCACCATTCTTATTAGACTTGAAAGCATGCCCATTGATCTAGCAAGAACAATTTTCTAATAATTAGACTGGCAAAAGAGGATCTGGGATTTTTAATGAGAGAATTGAGAGGAAGGTTTGAGTGGACCTTAGAAAGCAGTGCAGTGTAAGATAAAAGAGCAGTTAATACCCTTGCTCACAGAAATGAGAGATTATTAAACTAAACCGCAATCAAATTATTTTAACCAAGCCAAAAGCTAAAGTGCATGCACATTAACACACTGGAAGAGTATCACCCTTTCTTTAACTCTAAGACAGAAACAAATTATATTTACACTATATAATGAAGAAGGAAAGTCATAACCCAGAGGTGAATGGGATGTTACAAGAGATTTATTACACTTGGGACCTAGAACATTTCCATCAAACTTGGTATAATGATATGAACATCTTGAACTTCCATACCACAGATAGGATAGTGTTAGCTACTTACAAGCTGCAAAGTTCTAGAAATATAGTTTGGGAGTTAACAACAGAGTAGATGCTGAGCTGTATCTGAAGTGTCTAGGGATTTTACTGCAGAAAAGAGATGACTAAAAAAGAAAGGTCTTTTTATCCATCTCCCGTAACAGAAGGTCAGAGGCTCTCCATGAAGTTGATGGTCAGTAGATTCAAGATAGACAAAAGAAAGTACGTTAACACATAATTTCTTACGGAACTCACTGCTATAATGTAAAGTGATAGCCAGCCACTAGTCTGTACACTAGACTGCTAATACAAACATATTTGGTCTACTTAAGAAGTGAATGGTTTAAAAAACACCTTATAATTACCTACATTTCTCATTTATTTTATGTATATGTCTGTGGCATGTTGAATATTTGGTAATTTACCAGAAATCTTATACATGTTGCCATGAAACATGAAAGAAATTAACTGGGGGAAGAATGTGCATTTCTGATAAAATGATTAATAATTCTGCAGGCTGTCCTCACAAAATTCTAATAACTAGTATCTCTCTAGCAGGAGAAGAAATCAAAGGTGTTCATTTTCTTATAAAATATGCATTGTTTTTTATTTTAAAAGAAAGAAGCAAATCAATTTTAGTTTGAAAGGCACATTAAAAATGTAAGCTCAAGAGCACAGGATACATTTCACAGAAGATTGCAACTGCTAACAGTTTTTCTCATCTACCAGAAGAAATCAAATGAAGCCAGTTTGCCTCTAGGGCTTTAAACGGCATTACAATTCATCTTAATAATGAAGTTAAAATTAACTGAAAGAAGAATTTCTTTTTTGAAAGTCTTTCTTTCTCCCAGAGTACATATGGGTTTATTCACTGGATATGGATAAAACTAATATCCTTTGGGTATGTTTAAACAAGATGGCAAGATAGTAATATTGGTAGTGCTGGATTTGTGCCACACAATAGTACTTCAAATAAATAGATCCTTTCGATGTATACTGTAATGCTTTGTCATAAGCATCCTGGTGGTTTGCTTTGTGAGAGTTTGTGTGGAGGAGAAGAAGAGAAGGCTTTTATACCCTCTTTCTCTACTTTAAGGAGTCTCAAAATAGCTTACAATCACCTTCCTTTCCCCCCTCACAAGAGGCAACTTGTGAGGTAGGTGAGGCTGAGAGAGTTCTGAGAGGACTGTGACTGGCCCAAGGTCACCCAACAGGCTGCATGTGGAGGAGTGGGGAATCAAACCTCTAGATTAGAGTTTGTTGCTCTTAACTACTACATCACGCTGGCTTTCCCAGTGTGGCCCCCATTTTACCATGTGTCTTGATAAATGCTTGATCCTATGGCTAGCTCTCTACTTCCTAAATATGAACAATTACTTTATTTATACCACTGTTCACAAACCTGGCAAAGGCTGACTCCTGGTGCAAGTGCAACACTAATAAAGAAGGTATCACCTTTGAGCATACACAGAGCGCTTTTCTTACAGATGAGTAACTACAATTGTTTACTGCATCTCTAGAAATAATGGTCAAAGCTTCCATGTTGAGAACATCTCTTCCAGCAAATTTAAACCTATTCTATTAGCTCCTATTTATAAAGCTCAGGGTCAGGGATCCAACAGGAGTGCAATGCCCAAATTGATAGTCTCCCAGTGGTACTCTAACTCAGTGCAATCCTAAATTGTTACAGTGAGTGCATGTACAACCTGCATAAATGTGTGTACAACTGTTTGTAAGAAAGAGCCAATGCACATGAACTTTACAAATGAACTCAGAAACCAGTACCTTGATACATGTCGAGGGCCTAGAGACCAAGCCCTATGATGAAAGGCTGAGGGAGTTGGGAATAGTTTAGTCAGGAGAAGAGGAGGTCGAGGGGTGACATGATTGCTCTCTTTAAGTATTTGAAGGGCTGACATTTAGAGGAGGGCATGGAGATGTTCCTGTTGGCAGCAGAGGATAGGACTCACAATAATGGGTTTAAATTGCAGGAAAAAGGGTAGGATTTTTTTTTTTTTTACAGTACGAGTTGTTTGACAGTAGAATCAGCTTACCAGGGAGATGGTGAGCTCCCCCTCACTGGCAGTCTTTTAGCAGAGGCTGGACAAACTCTAGGCTGATCCTGCATTAAGCATGGGGTTTGACTAGATGGCCTGTATGGCCCCTTCCAACTCTTTGATTTTATAAAATGAGCATGGTTTCCAGAAAGGAAAGTCCTGCCTCACCAAACTTTGGGAGTTCTTTGAGAAATTGGACATGCATGTAGATATCAGTGACCCGGTAGAAATTATATACTTTAAAAAAGGCAAACTCTATGTTGTGGATCATTAGGAAAGGTACTGAAAATAAAACCACCAATATTATAATGCCCCTGTATAGATCTATGGTGTAACCTCATTTGAAATACTGTGGTCAGTTCTGGTCACCGTATCTCAAAAAGGATAATGCATTGCTGGAAAACATGCTGAAGAGAGCAACCAAGATGATTAGGGGGTTGGAGCACATTCCCTATGAGTAAAGGCTAAAGAGTCTAGGACTTTGCAGTTCAGAAAAGAGACAAGTAAGGGGGGGCATGATAGAGGTTTATAAAATTATGAATGGGGTGGAAAGAATGGACAATTTTTATTCCCTCTCCCGAAGTTCTAGAACTCAAGGGCATCGAAGCTGATGGGCAGAAGATTGAGGATGGACAAAAAGAAATAATTCCTTAAACAGCGAGTGATTAAAATGTGGAATTCACTACAAGAGGATGCAGTGATGGTCACAGGCATAGACAGCTTTAAAAGGGGGTTAGGCAGATTAATGTAGGATAGGTCTTTCAGTGGCTATTAGCCATGGTGACTAAAAGAGAACCTCCGTATTCAGAGGTAGTAAATATCTGAATACCAGTGCCAGGAGTCGACAGTAGGGGAAGGCCTCAGCCTCTATGCCCTATTGTTGGCCCTCCAGAGGAACTGGTTGGCCACTGTGTGAGACAGGATGCTGGACGAGATAGCCCACTGGTCCGATCCAGCAGGACTCTATTTATGTTCTTATATTCTTAAATTAATAGGTACTGATGTTTTCAGGAATATCCAACAGCACATTTCTGAATTTGTAACTTTCCAAATCAGCCTTTCTGCTGAAGAACAAAACTGACAAGAGCCTTTAACCTGGAGCCGTATCCATGGAATAGATTAGAGAGCAAATCTGCACTCTCCAGGCTTGAGCTGGCGAAGAATCTTTTGGTTGAAATGATAGTGAACAGCATTCAGCACCTCACGAGAGATCTCCAGTGCCCCTCAGGATTGCGCCTAGAACTGTACACTAAGTTCATGAGTCTGATTGTATTTGATATAATTAAAACCTTTAGGAAAAAC
The DNA here is from genome assembly GCF_029931775.1 of Euleptes europaea. Lineage (NCBI taxonomy): Eukaryota > Metazoa > Chordata > Lepidosauria > Squamata > Sphaerodactylidae > Euleptes > Euleptes europaea. Next base: position 72,348,888 of record NC_079315.1, read on the forward strand.
AAGGTTGTCACATCCAATAGTGATGCTGACAATAATGGATTGTGCAGTAAAACTGCACACTAAAATGCTGGTGGTTTTTACACTTGTCAGGAAAGATCTCTGTCCTATTATCTTTTACACTCTGCTCTGAATGTCAACTGTTAGCAGCATAATTCAGCTGCCAGTCTTTCTCCAGATGACTGCGCCCCCCCCCCCCCATTTTCAGTGTCCTTCACATTTAGAACAAAGCTATGGAGAGAGGAGTGGAAATCAGGCCCTAGGTAGAGTTTTAAAGCCATATTTTTGCTTTACTGTTTGGGAGAATTTTTCAACAACAATGAGGATCTGAAATGAGGAAAGGAAGGAGGTGGGTTCCCCACAGGGAATTTTCCTTCTCACAATAGATTCCTTTCACCTCAGAACTACAGCAAAGTAGCTGAGGCAGCAGGAGCTGAACCTCAAGCTGCAGCCTGGTTTGGAAGGGCCAGCACAGCTGGAAGGAAAGAATACCAGGAGGAACCATCTCTATAACTGTCCTTTTCCCTACTCATTCCTTATGTGCCTAATGGCCCTTAAGGAGTCAACAGGAGAGCATTCACATCAGCTGCACCACAATATACTGTCGCCGAGCTTTAGCTATGCAGTTCCTATTATATACCGTAAAAACATACAAAAGAAGAAACCAGAAAGTTTCACAGGTTGCCTCTGACAAAGTAGGCTGTAGCCCACAAAAACGTATGCTCTGATCAATCTGTTAAGTATTTGAGATGTGTTGAACTTACTTTTGTTTTTCATTGATGGGTAGGGTTGCCAATCTCCAGGGAGTGGAAAAAACAAAGGCTCAGTGCTGTAGAAGTATTGGAGAACCAAAACAGCACAGAAACAATATATGCAATGCTTAATTTTATAAGTGAATAAAGTGCAAAAGTGACAATAAATATATACAATATAATACAACAAGATACAGGTAAGTAATATATCTCAATCCAGCATATCCAGGACTTGGAAACCTCTCAAGTCCATTCAGATGTAAATCCAATATGTCCAGTAGTTATATAGGAAGAATATTTCCTTTGTGGGGATCAGTTGTATGTCTTTTCAGACTATATTTCAGTATGTTGGAAGTCAAGCAACAGCCACAATGAAGGATGAGAGATATTTCAGTATGCTGGAAATCAAGCAACAGCCACAATAAAGGATGACAGGACATGTTGTCTAGATCATAATCAATCACGTTTCGCATATGGCTTCGTCAGCTACATGTATCTTAGTAGGTAGCATCTCATTAGGGACCAGCAGCAATGTCTATTCAGGTCTCCATTAGGACAGTAGCTGGAGATCTCCTGCTATTACAACTGATCTCCAGCAGATAGAGATCTGTTTACCTGGAAAAAATGGCCGCTTTGGCAATTGGACTTTATGGCATTGAAGTCCCTCCCCTCCCCAAATCCCACCCTCCTCAGGCTCCGCCCAAAAAAAACTCCTGCCAGTGGTGAAGAGGGACCTGGCAACTTTATGGATGGGTTAGTTTTTTTGAAACAGTCTTGAGGTAGCCTGTTCCATCCATTAAACATGCACAGGCACCACACTCTGATAGGGTAATCCTCCCCAGTCTGGAGGGGGCCTGACAGAGAAGCAGGTGGAGTGGTCACAGAGTGGCACTATGACACCGAGCTCAATAAGATCAGGAGATACGAGAAGACAGTAGTGTTCCACTATTGGAGCAGATTTTAAAGGGGCAATCTGCGAGCATCTGAATGACAGCTTGGTGATCCAAGGAAGCCAGCACAGATTTGTTCCTAACAGGTCCTGTCAGACCAACCTTGTTTCCTGCTTTGATCGAGTGACAAGCTTACTGGATCATGGGAGTTAAGTGGATAGGGAATTAGTTGGAGCATCGCACCCAAAGAATAGTTGTCAATGGCATTTCAGCTGATTAGAGGGAGGTGACCAGTGGGGTACCACAGCGCTCTGTTCTGGGCCTGGTACTTTTCAATGTTTTTATAAATGATATGGATGAGGGGGTTGAGGGACTACTTATTAAATTGGCAGATGACACCAAATTGGGAGGTGTAGCAAACACCCCGGAAGATAAGAGATAGAATTCAACGAGATCTGAGCACACTGGGAAAGTGGGCAGATGTGAACATGATGCAATTCAACAAGGATAAGTGCAGAGTTCTACATCTGGGTAATAAGAATGAGAAACACGCATACTGGATGCGGGATAGACTTCTCGGTAGCACTGTGTGTGAGCAAGCTCTAGGTGTATGGGTGGACTGTAAGATGAATATAAGCCATCAGTGTGATGCAGTGGGAAAGAAAGGCTAATGCGGTGTATCAATAAAGGCATAACATCCAAACTGCAATATGTCATAGTTCTGCTGTACACCGCATTGTAAGGCCACACCTGGAGTACTGTGTGCAGTTCTGAAGGCCTAACTTCAAAAAGGATGTGGACAGAATGGCGAGGGTGCGGAGGAGAGCAAGAAGGATGATTAGGGGCAGGTTATTCTTCTGTATACCTTAATGGTTAATCATGGCCTGAACTTTAATGAACCTCGGGAAGCTAAAGCTTAGATCCATAGACAGGCGAGAGACTAGGCCCCCAGAGGAACCTGGCTACTTCCTCATGAGTTTAGTACCCTGATTGCCTGTAGCCTGATCTTAGCTTTAATATCAAACATGAAGTCTCTTCCACAATATGGCCTGAGAATCATGGAGGTGACTTAAAAACATGGCTCCCAACCAAGGGGTTACAACTGTACTGCCCTTGTAATGCCTATTAGATATGAAAATTATCCTTGTTATCTCAATCTCTAGTGAGTGCTGTCACAGATATCTTCTCTTAGCCGTTAGACTATACAGAAAAGTGACAGGAGTGTGGAAGAGGCTCAGTGCCTTTCTGTTCCTGGATGTGTGCCAAAATAGCTAAGAAAATATGACATGTGAAGGACATGCTCAAGCATCCCCCCTTTTCATCTTGTAACAATAAAGAGAGGCTAAGCTTTAGTATCTCCCTAAAGTTACTAGGCTAGTTACTGGGAGGCAGAATGTGTAGGGTTGCCAGGTCCTTCTTCGCCACCAGCGGGAGGTTTTTGGGTTAGAGCCTGAGGAGGGCAAGATTTGGGGAGGGGAGAGACTTCAATGCCATAGAGTCCAATTGCCAAAGTGGTCATTTTTTTCCAGATGAACTGATCTCTTTCGGCTGGAGATCAGTTGTAATAGGAGGACATTTGCCAACCTGGAGGTTGGCAACCCTAAGAATGTGGGAGAGTTCAGGTTGGATGGAACAAGGGTCAGGCTGGGCTTTGTGTACATGTTGACACTGCTCTGTCCTGGCTTTTGTTTCATCTATGAAGCCCACAAAACAAGTGCTTTAGCAACCTTCCAGCTATCCCTGTAAGTATTCTCTCTGCTCATAAGTGTAGTACTTCCTTTATCACTATTAGTATATTACAAGCACAATTCAGCCAATGTTAAAGGCCTTCCAGTTCCATTGATTTCAATGGGTGAGATTTAAGCATGTGCTCAGTTCCCTCACTGAAACCAATGGGGCTTGCAAGGATTTAGCATTGGCTATATAACTGAAGATTCTTAGGCTGTACTCAGGGCTGTGTACTATGTAGTAAAAATAAATTCATCTCGGATCTGGAACAGATAAATTCTGTGACTTGCCTAAATTATTAAAATCGAGCAAATTAGCATATTCTTGTTTTGCATACTTTAATCTGACTCTTTGAGAGAAAACTGTCTGCTAATCCCTGGAATTTTTCTCAGCCACCCTACTGTTTTCTGTCTTACTGCCTCCCTAATTTCAAGCAGAGCTGCAACTATGAAAGCAAGGAACTTTCAGTTAAAAAGAGAGAGAGAGAGAGAGAGAGAGAGAGAAAGCCGAAATCTCAGAAAAGCTAACTTCTGCATCCACACCAGATTCTGAAGGTTTCTGGCTTTCTTGGGAAATCCACGGCACCTTCACAGCCCTGCCCTTCCTCACTTACTGGAAATAGGAATGTGGTTTGGTTACATTCTGCACCAGGTAGAAGCTGAAATTTGGTACTCACACAGGGATTCTCAAGAAATCTGAAAATGGAATGGACTACCAGTTGTTTGGACAGTTTTCTGCTCCAAGACCCAGATGTGCTGACAAGACCAACAGCAGGCATAGTGCTGTGGAGAGTTTCTGGAGCCACTGGCAATGCTGGGTTGAGGGACTGGTAGGAAACGAGGGCCAAACTGGATGTGCTGCCAACGAGGACACCCCCCCCCCCCGTTAGAGGCGTTTTAGAAAGGCCGCCAGGGCCCTATCCTGATCAGGCCTACAGCACGGCAGGCGTAAGATGCCCTGCATCTTATCAAGTGCCACAGCCGTTTTGGCTTGAGAAGGCATGGGGGGAAAACAAGACCACAGATTGGTTGTTGAGAAGGCATGGGGGGGGGGAAACAAGACCACAGATCAAGATTGGACCCTTGTTGCATTTTTAAAGGACTTTAAAATGGTTTTGGTGTACTCTTGGCAGCCCCAAGGATGCTATAGCTTCTAGTTTGACCCTCAGTGGACTCTGGGGCTGAAGCAAAGAGTGTGTTTTGCTTTCTGGCACTGACAGTGCAACCCTAAGAACACTTTCCTTGGAGTACACCCCATTGAATAGATATTGCTAGGGTTCTAAGTAGACAAGCTGAAGCTTAATCCTGACAAAATGGAGGTGCTACTGGTGGGAGTAAGGTCTGACCCAAGAAATTGGTTACCCCCTGTTCTGGATAGGGTTGCACTCCCCCTAAAGGAACAGGTTTGCAGCTTGGGAGTGCTCCTGGACCTGGGCCTCCGGTTGGATAAGATGGCAACAGTGGCCAAGTCTTTCACCAAATTTGGCTGGTGAGCCAGCTGCAGCTCATCCTGGGTAGAAAAGATCTTGCCATTTTGGTGAATGCCCTGGTAACGTCTAGATTGGGTTACTGCAATGTACTGTGTGTGGGTCTGCCCTTGGAGACTGTCCGGAAGCACTTGGTACAGAATGCTGCAGCCAGAGTGCTGAGTGGATCTTAGCAATCATAAAACTCCAGTCTTGTTCCACCTACACTGGCTTCCAGTTTGCTTCCAGGCTCAATTCATGGCGCTGGCATTGACCTTTAAAGTTCTGTACAGCCTGGGACCAATATACCTGAAGAAACTTTTTCTCCCATATGAACTTGTCTGCTCACTCTGGTTATCTTTGGAGACCACCATCTGACCTAGATAAGTGGCAACCTAGGAAAGGGCTTTTTCGGTCATGGCACCAAACTTTTGAACTTCCTCCCCAGAGAGATTTGTCTGTCTCCCTATATCAGTGTCTTCTGCCACCTGGTGAAGACTTTTAAAATTTTGTTTGGCATACTATCAATAATGTTTATTAGCCCTCTTGAATTGTTTATGTGTGTGCCACCTTGGGGACTCTGATCAGGTAGAAAGGCAGCATATTTTTTAGATAAATAAATAAAAATAGCCCCGTGGCTCAGAGTGGTAAGCTGCAGTATTGTCGTCTAAGCTTTGCTCACGACTTGAGTTCAATCCCAATGGAAGTCGGTTTCATGTAGCTGGTTCAAGGTTGACTCAGCCTTCCATCCTTCTGAGGTCTGTAAAATGAGTACCCAGCTTGCTGGGGGTGGGTGGGGGGTAAAGTGTAGACGCCTGGGGAAGGCAATAGCAAACCACCCTGTAAATATAGTCTGCCTAGTAAATGTTGTGATGTGATGTCACCCCATGGGTCAATAATGACCCGGTGCTTGCCAGGGGGACTACCTTTACCTGCTTAAGATTGCTCTCTTAATTATGTATTTGGAATAACTACACTCTGTGTTTCAAAGGACAATTGGTGGTTATTAGGTTTGCCAGCAGGCCTGGGGAAAAAGTGCTGTCTCATGAGCAGAGGCTTTATGTATGGAAATGGACAGCTGAAGCTTCTCATGGTAAGGAGGTCAATAACATCACCTGATGAATAACATCCCATTAAACCTCTCTCAAAGAGCCAGGACATTTCCAACCTGAGCTGTTGGCAACTCTGGCAATTATTAAGTTTGAGAAATAACATCTAATATATCTCAAACATTCTTTGTCAATGTTTCTGTTGATGACAAGTAAATGCAAAAAGTTTTCAAAAGCCTTTCAAGATCAGGAAAACAATGTAGAAAGGAATACACAAATGAATGAAGATGATATTTGCTAGAGACACAGGCAGGACTGCTGGACACATCACAAGCAAGCATCCCTTTTTCTGTGTGGCTTTGCCATTATGCATCCATTCCAATGAATGCATATAACAGGTTGAGGTTGAACTTGCCACTTGTAGCCATCCCACATGTATTCATTCTACCTACTTACAACATCTGGAAAGGGGTCATGGCAAAGGCAGAAGGGAAATCCCTGGTTCAAATTGCACCACACTCATGAAATCACTAAATGGTTCTAGACAAACACTGTGCTCAATCTCAGCCCCCTCTGCCCTCAGTCACATATGGACCTAGAGGTGTGAAATTGTTGAAGCCACGAGGGGGGGGGGCACATTTTTTCCTATTTGTTTTGTCGGGGGAAGCAAATTTTGGGGAATTTAATCATATGCAATATTTATTTTCTTATCAGACCTAAACTTACTTTATTGCTTTAAAATGCAGTCTGCTGCTGTTAAGCACGGGCTCAGACTTAACTGCAGAGCCCCTGTTTGCGGGCATGAGCCGGGGGTTGCGCCTGAGCTGGTGCTGGGATGCTGGGTGGTAGGACCAGGGAGGCGAGGCAGGGGGCAGCAGAGCCCAGGTCCCGGGGAGCACATGGCAGGCAGAGCAAGGCTCCTGCAGCCATGTGGCCGCTGATGGCCTGCTCCCCAGTTCAAATGGGCCAATCAGGCCTCGGGGGTGGTCACAATGTGAGGGCGGACCTGGGTGGAAGCACCCAGGTCCGCCTTCCCAGCAGAAAAAGAGGCCTCTCCCGGCCTCTCTGCAGTACACTGAGACACCTAAGCATATTTTCGTTTGTGCCCACTGGAAAAACGAGTGGAAATAACAACTAAAAAGAGAAATCATCCACACTGTAGTAAAAGACAATGAAGAAGAAGCTTACATTATCTGGAGGTCAAAATAACATCCATACAAACAGCCATATCCACAAACAATATTTAAAAATGCTACAATATCTATTCACTAGAGGTTGCTATGGGGGTTAGTGTTGACACCACAAACAAAGATTCTGCTTTCAAATGGTTTCCAACTCTCTCTCTTAAAAAAAAAAATAGCATCAGCCTCCAGTATAAGAGATCACAATATTAAGGGATTCTACATAAATCTGCTATTGAGTTAAACTTCGTAACAGCAACATTGAGCTCTTCAGTAACTTATCATCTCAACCAGAATGAATTTCTGGAATATTTTTATCCGACAAAGACAGCTTTGACTCTCAAATCTCATATCCCCAAAATCTTGTTGGTCTCTAGGTTGCTACTGGACTTGAATCTAGCTGGCATGTTTTAACAGCTAAATAACAAGTGCAGGGGCTCAGATTTGGATTGGAGCCATGGCACGGAGGAGAAATTATATTCTTCCCCCAACCTCAACACCCTAAGTGAAAACATGCAATGTGGATAAAAACATGCTATGTGTATGTTTCATCAACAGGGCAAATAGCACCAGGGGTGGGATGTGTGCATACAGAAGACAAATAGTCAGACTTCAGCTTCTGTTGGTGATCAGCAAACAAGACATGACGTGTTCTGGCAGGTGTTTGAGCATCCCTAATCTTCACAGCTTAAAAAAAATGCTAATAGGAGCTGTGTGGGCTCCACAACATAGGTTGGGTTCTTGCAGAAGATGAAAAGGAAATGTAATTCTGAGTGATTCCGCCATTCAAAACCACTGCCACCCCATGCTATTAGCCTTTTAAAGAATAAAAGACAGACATCTTTTGCCAATTTTTTTTGAGGGCTAAAAACATTGCAGGATTTAGATATTTAGAATGGTGAAACCACACAGTAGGAATAGCATTAACCTCTCTTTCCCCTCACCACTATGCAGCCCCAATCTGAACTGGACCTCACAGAGCTACTACTGGTATTTTATAAAGGTTTGGAGAATCCAATCATGGATCACCCAGTGTCACATCTAGCTTGACCCTTAGTTGGAATCGTTGCCAGCATGACATTGTACTCATGAAAGATTTATGGAACTCCCCTAAACTCAATGGAAACCCCCAGATGACTACTCCCAGATGATAATTCCTACCTCTGCTACCAATCATGGCACATCATGGTACAGAAACCTCAGGCAGGGAGCAGAGATCATGTTTTTTAAAAAAAAAAAATCAAGGAGCTCTGTATGGGGAAGTTGGAGCATAGTATTTTGCATCAGTTATCTAAGGCTCAGGCTCACATCGAAGTAAGTGCTAACACTTTTATTGCTAACAAATGTCTTAGCAGAGCCCTTGTATACATCTGGCCTCTAGACGTAAGCACTAAGCAGGAACTAAACTTTACTCCTACAGCTGAGGCATACTACACAGTTCATTATATACAAATCCTGCCACTTGGGGGCACTCTCACCAGTCCTGTAGTCTTTATGAAAACAGAGGCAGCAAGACATGTTGGTTCTATTAAGACAAAACTACAAACCACAGTTTGTTGGCAACACACACAAATTTATATTGTCTTGTTCACATGTTCCATCTCTTTTCCTCTGTGCAGTTTAATCCTGATATAGAATCTTGAACAAACAAACTGCAATTCATTTAAATATAGGCATTTCTCATAACAAATGGGAGTTCTGAAACCAGGATGTTTTCACATGCACTCCACACATGAGGCAAGAGGAAGCCTGCCAACAGACCAAGTTTGAATTCATCATAAACAAACTCTGCCACTTTGTAACATCTGACACCCTTATGGTAGATTCCCCCCCCAATTCAGAAATCAGTTTCCCTGTGCCTCATAGAATCATAGGGTTGGAAGGGGCCATACAGGGCATCTAGTCCAACCCCCTGCTTAATGCAGGATCAGCCTAGAGCATCCCTGACAAGTACTTGTCCAGCCTCTGCTTAAAGACTGCCAGTCAGGAGGAGCTCACTACCTCCCTAGGTAGCTGATTCCACTGTCAAACAACTCTTACTGTAAAAAATGTTTTCCTAATATCCAGCCGGTACCTTTCCTCCCACAATTTAAACCCATTATTGCAAGTCCTATCCTCTGCTGCCAACAGGAACAGCTCCCTGCCCTCCTCTAAGTGACAGCCCTTCAAATACTTAAAGAGAGCAATCCTGTCCCCCCCTCAACTTTCTCTTCTCCAGACTAAACATTCCCAACTCTCCAGCCTTTCCACATAAGGCTTGGCCTCAACAGCAAACTACAGCAGCCCCATTTAATTAATTCCACTTTCTCCTTAAACAATTTAAGGTATATTGATTTTGGGTATTGATTCCATATTTTCCACAAACGGCATTATGTATCATGCCCTTACTATACCTCATTGGTATTTCCCTAGAATAAGATGTCTCAGACACAACAAAACTAGTCAACAATAGCTTTGTATTGCTAGGTGCTAGTAAAAACCAGGTCCTGGTTTGTTAATTCTGAGAAACATCATGCTACAGAATGAAATTATTCAGGTATTTCAGAATCCTAAAAATGATGAGACTCCCTCATTCCATTTATAGCATTTTAATCGGTTCTACAGAGGGAATTTTAATGTTTTCCAGTAAGCAGGTGGAGTGGAAATTGCTTCCAACACTCTTATATTCCATGATATAAACCCATAACTCAAATTTAGAAAACTGTATTTCTAAATTATGCTGGAAAAAATAGCACTTGTTAGCTTCCTACTCACAAATGATTCTGAAAACAACAAAACTATCCTGTAAATTATCCTTGATACTTCATTTGCAGTGGAGAATTTGTTGAGCTTTCTATAAAACTGGTTGAATGGTTTCATCAGAAAGGCACAAATAAATGATTAAAGTTTATCAGCCTTAAAAATGTGAAGCATGTTTTTCCAATTGAAATAAAATTGAAATACAATTTCTATTAACCATACGGAATGAAACAAAGTGTTGAGTTTTATTCTGCAACTATTACAGTTTATGTCACTCAGATGCTAATCTAACCCTATAGTGATGAAGAAAGTATCTCACAATACCTGACCAAGGGCCTTGTCCACTATGATCCATGTTACTCATCTGAACAAGAAAAGTACAATAGACCATGTTAAATAAAATACAAGTCAGGGTAATTGTCAGTCCTACATGGTCAATGTTGTTCCATCACTTTTTGTTAAGATAGAAAAAATCCTATTGCTTTGTCTAGATCCAAAGCAAAGCAGTCAGAGCTGGACGATTTTGACATACTTCCCTCTTTAAGCAAGCTCCTATTCCAGGGGTGGGGAACCTTTTTTCCGCTAAGGGCCATTTGGATATTTATAACATCATTCGCGAGCCATACAAAATTATCCACTTAAAAATTAGCCTACCAAACCCCAAGCAGGCAGCTGCCCCAGATGACCCCCCCCCAGCGTGACAAGCAAGCAGGCATCTAACCAGTGGCGCAATCACCCACCTGGTGGCACAGGATGGTCTGTTGCACCAGCCGGGTGTAGCCGTCCAGCCGCACGCAGGAGTTGTTCCCGCTCCGCACAATCAGGGCTGGATTTTACAGCTGGCTCCTGCTACATCTGCCTGCAGGGATGAAATGAGGACACAATGGCTAAGAACTTGCCCCCCCCCCTGCACATTCTGGCCCTGCCCCCTTTAACCCCTCCATTGTTGCCACTTTGGCCCCCAGCCTTCTTGTAGTACAGAGGGAATACGTTGAGAATCATAGCTGGCCTGCATGGTCTTCTATGTGCATACCTGATTTGAAGAGGATCTGTTCCTGAGATTCTTTTTTTGTGTGAAAACAGTGGATCAGAAGCATGGGCTTGGACTTGCCCTGCAAGGCCCAGCTTGCTGGCCTGCACTGGGGAGGGTCTAGAGAGGATACTGGGCTCGGTGGGGCTTGTGTAGTGGGGCCCTGGGTCTTGCAGGGGTCGCAAGGCTTGGCCAGGCAGTCTGGCATGCTGCCGCAAAATGACAGCTGGCCAAGAGATGGGGTGGGGGGAGCTGCGGCATTTTACTCTTCGGTGGGAACTTTCCTGCCCTGCTGCTCACTTCCTCGGCCAGCCCAGAATTTTAAATGGGCCAATCAGTCCCTAGCACACCAGGGGCAGGGCCCAGCTAATGGACTGCAGGCCTGAGTTTTTCACTCTGGTCAGCCGGATATATAAAGAGACCTCGCCTGGCTCTCAGTTCAGTTGCTTCTGGATTGTCCCACCCGCCCTACCTACAATTGGGCTATTATTTATGGTGTTTGTTCAACACAACTGGGGGCTGTTATTTATGGTGTTGTTCAACACAACTGGGGGCTATTTATGGTGTTTATTCATCACAGTTGGGCTGTAATGGTGTGTATTCATCACAACTTTGGCGGTTTTGGCATGGGGCTGGATCCAGTTTTCCTCACTCTGGGGATCCCAATAAGGGATTTTGGGGGAGGCCTGGAATGGGACATGCCCAGCTCGGGGGCTGTCTGGGCGGCCTCCCACTAAGTGGTGGGGACCACACAGCAGGCACCTGCCCAAGTGGGTCCCACATACTACAATCCCAGGCTACTCCCAGGGGGCGAGCTGGGAGTAGGAGATGCATCAGTCGGCAGGCAGGTCAGCCGATGCCATGGATCCAGCCTTTAAGCTATGCCAATGTTTTTACACTTTAACCAATATAAATTGTGGCCGTTTTCATCACAGCAAAGTGTCTCTATGTTTTTAATTGCATGCCAGGAGCATCTTAGTAAGGTTTTGTGTTAGTAATTGCATGCCGGGGTGGCTGGCTGGGGGTCTCATTCTGTAACCGGCTGCAGACACTTCCCAATTTAGTGCTTGGTTGGAAAAGGAACTAGGATCAGTATGCTGGGGACAGACAAGCGACAGTGTCATCTTCATGCTGTCCTGGTAAACATTCAGAGGCATCTGATGGGCCACTGTTAAAGGTATGCTGGACTAGATGGCCTTTGGTTTACTAAATCAAGGCAATTCTTGTGGGTGAAATCAAATAATATACTGATGAACCACTTACTTGCCATTCTAAGGGCATATTTACGTGTTACAAAGTCCTTGGGTTTGTTGGGGAACAACATGAGGACTAGGCATGAGACATGTAATGGGAGTTTTCTGCCTCCCACATATATTCTTTTCTGTTTGCAACCAAAGCAGGTTGGGAGAAGCAGCCTTAGCCACCACCCCCTTCCCTGCTGATTTTGCAATTGCCAATTGCCTGGTGGAGCTGCTTTAGTTCATGTGCTAAAATCATGTAACTGACATGGCCACAGGTAAATTTCACACTGGAGCCAATAGCAGCTCCACCTGCTGATTTGCAAATACAAAAACAGCAGGGGCCAGGGGAGAGAGGCTAAAGCTGTTTCTTCCGCCTGCTTTGGACAAAAGCAAAGAAGAGCTGGCCTGATGCAAAGTGCTCATGTTGTTCCCCTATCAACACAAGGAATTTGTAAAGTGTAGATGATCGCTCATAGTGCCATTCTAAGCAGCATTATACCTTTCTAAGTCATTTGAAGTCAAGGGGGCTTTAAAGGTCCTAACTCTCCTTAGCATTTGCGCCATTAATTGGGCAACTCCCTTGCATCGCTTCTGACATTGCCTTTCCCCAGATTTGAGCCGTCTGATTGAGGAAAGCGCCTCTGTAGGCTTTTGCTGTTCTGTGTGTGTCCTTGCATGATTTGGAAGCAATTCTGGAAGGCCTGGAGGAATGCTAAAAACCTCTTGTTAACTAAAACTTCCTTCAGTTGGAAAGTATTGCAGCAGTAATTTCCAGCAACCCCTACTGTTCAAAATTACAAGATCGGTGAAGGCCCAATTCATACAATGCCACCTAAGAAAGCACTTATATGAGCCAAGCTGTTTTCTCAAGTTGCCTCCCCATGCAGTCCTAGCAATTCTAAACATACCAAAGCTAAAGCAGAGCCACCTCCCCACCACCCTTTCTCCCTTTGTTTGCATAGATGGGATTGCAATCACTAGAGCCACATGGTGAGTCACTTCACACCAGTGGCTTTCCATGTGGCAGTCCTCTGCCTGCCTGCATTGGATTCACCCTCACACACAGCAGGTTGCATATGTGTGGGATATAGGGTTGGGTGAAAGGAATATATATATATATATATATATATATATATATATATATATATATATATATATATATATATATATATATATATGTCTATGTATAAATACTGAAAGTATAATTTATTAGAAGCGCTATATAAAAGTTTAAATTATTTAAAAGCATTAAAATAGCACAATGGCATTTCCTGAGGTTGATAACTATAACCACATACCAAACGCATTTCGGCCTATGGGGCCTTCATCAGTGGTTAATTAAAACCCTTTGTAAACCTGCACACATTTATAGAAATACATTAATGAATACAAATACAAATACAAACAGTTCAAACCCAACCAGGCATGTGTATATGTTGTAAATTCTATTCTCAATTACTCAAACATCTGGTATAATAGGTTCTTGTTGTAATACTGGTTAGTATAAGTCACTCAAATACTATGTGTACAGGTATCAACCTAGTAAAGCACTGCTTTTATAACCTTTATATAGCGCTTCTAATAAATTATACTTTCAGTATTTATACATAGACTTATATATATTTTCCTTTCACCCAACCTTGGGTACCCAGCTTTTGTTTTTAGGTTGGGTTTTATTTCCCTCCTTTTTTCTTCCACTGGGATATAGGGTTGCCAACTTCCAGGTACTAGCTGGAGACCTCCTGCTGTTACAACTGATCTCCAACCGATACAGATCAGTTCACCTCGAGAAAAATGGCCGCTTTGGCAATTGGACTCTATGGCATTGAAGTCCCTCCCCTCCCCAAACCCCGCCCTCCTCAGTCTCCGCCCCAAAAACCTCCCGCCGGTGGCGAAGAGGGACCTGGCAACCCTAGTGGGATAAGAGCAATGAGATCACAATCCTAGTTCAGTTCTTGCTTGCCTTATGGTCTCTGGAAGTTTAGGCCACAAGGCCTTCACATCCTCTGATAGGGCTACCAGCTCCAGGTTGGGAGGTTTGAAGGGTAGAGCCTGAGGAGGGTGAGGTTTGGTGAGGGGAGGGACATCAATGGGGTTTAATGGTAAAGTGGCCATTCTCTCAAAATGATCTCCGTCACCTGGAGATCAGCTGTAATCCCAGGTTATCTCCCGCCACCACCTGAAGGTTGGCAACCTTACCGGTGGAATCAGGAATACCTAGGGTTGCCAACCTCCTGGTGGGGCATGGAGATATCCTGGTATTACAAAGGATCTCAAGACTACAGAGATCAGTTCCCCTGGAGAAAATGGCTGCTTTGTAGGACTCTATGGCATTGTATCCTGATAAGGTCTCTCTCCTCCAAGAATCATGCCCTTCCCAGGCTCCACCCCCCAAAATCTCCAGGTATTTCCCAACCCAGAGCTGGCATCCTTAGTTCTGGTCATTGTGATTGAGCTTCCCCCTTCCTCAACCTGGGATGAACACATGTTGGTTGTTCCAATGTATTTGTACACAACAAGCAGTTCTCAATAGCCACATACTCTAGTTCAATTTAACATTTGAGGCATTATTTCAGGATTGTTAAGTTGCCAACTGAATATACACCCATTTGTATTGACTTCGATATGTAGAAAATTGTTGTTTGTATCTGTCCTAATTTTATTCTAACATGAAAGATTAGCTTCTTAGTATCCTAAAATCAATGCCCAGGGCAGCACAGTAGCTATCGGAAAGGAGCATTCTTAGTCATCTGTATTCCCTTCCAAGAACTGAAATTAGGTAAGGGAATGATGGGTGGGCAAATACAGGATCATAAGACAGATGCCCTCCCCCAATTTGTAGGCAATTTACAATGAAATGTCAAAACTTGCAGTCAGCTGGAGTTTGTATTATAATACAAAATGCCTTGGGGGGGGGAGTCAAAATGAAAATGCTTCCTATGTATGGTGTATATATAAGCATGCCAGATAAGAGGATAAATATTGCCATGCCTCATGCATTTTAAGAGAAATTGTCATTCCTGCAAACTGGCCAGACAACACAGAGTAGATTACTTATTCTACTTGCAGATGACATTCTCTTGATAGTTTAGCGCTGGCTCTTTTCCTGTCTCTCGGCATCCACCATGTACAAACAACCTTGCAGTCTCTCTTGCTAAAGAATTTCCATAAACAAAAATTATCTGCAAATTTACATAGAATGTTTCTTTATACACAGACACATTCATAGTGGCAAACAGAATGGTCAGCATGCTAGTCAGGCATATTAGTTTTAGAATTAATTTTGATTCCACCCAGGCATTTTAGGTGAATATGTTGCCCTGAAATCAGTGTATTTATGGTCAGAGTCCCAAAATGTATAAAGCTTCATTATCATTCCAGAGATTATTACAGGAATGTGAGGCATGAGTCGTGTTAGCTGTGAATCGACAGCTACCCCCACTAGCCAACATATCTCAGTCCACCCAGACTTGGAAATGGACAGACTGGGAGAGGAAGTGTACAGGCCTAGCTTCCTTGTTTAGTGAACTTGACATTAGTGTTTTCAAAATTTGAGTCTTAAAATGGTGAAACACTTCAGAGACCTTGTGGATGCCAATAGGCGATTCTAGGCATTTGACTTGAAAGGCCAAGGCATAGGATTGTAGCTCTTCCAGACTTGCTAAGAGATTTCAGGCAAGACAGTGTTAACCCAAATCTTCAAGGTAGCTCACATAGTATTAAAAATTCAGCAAAATAAATAATAACATGATATAATGCAAAATATTCAAAACACCAATAGTGGTGGCAGTGAAACACTCTTCTTTACACACAATTAAAAACTGGGAAAACCAAGGTTGTTTATATCCAGCTTCTAAAAGTCATTAATCTAGGCACTAGGCAAATAGATAAATCAGGAATGGTGTTGCATAAATGAGGTGCCATTAGGGGAAAAAGCCCTGTCATAGAAACCTCCACACTCAACCTCAGCAGGGTCTCTGATGAGGATTCTAAGAACTGGTTAGGTTTAAACTAGAGATGTGGCCCTCTGCACTTGCTCATAACTGAGCTCAGAAAAACTGAGCAGTTGTCAGAAGCTGGGCAAAGTTCGGCTTCGGCAAAATTCGGCCCTTTTTAATTCGGGACGTGCCGAAGTCCGAACTCCCCCACTTCGGATCCGCGAAATTCAGCACGAGATCCGGAGTTCAGGGGGGAAAATTTGGCCGGGTCTTTGAAGTGTTGGGCGCCGCCTGAGCAGGCGGCGCCCACCACTTCAAACTGAGAGTCGGAAAGGGGCGGGGGTCTTTAAAGAGCCCCCCCGCAGGCCTTCACGGGGCTTCCCTGAAGGCGCGCGGGGGGCTATTTAAACAGATCTGCGCCTTCCAGCTGGAAGGTGCAGATCTGTTTAAAGCACCCCAGCTCACCTTCAGGGAAGCCCCGTGAAGGTGCGCGGGGAGGGAACAGATCTGCGCCTCCCAGCTGAAAGGCGCAGATCTGTTTAAAGCGCCCCCCGCGCGCCTTCAGGGAAGCCCTGTGAAGGCGCGCGGGGGGGGGGGGACAGATCTGCACCTCCCAGCTGGAAGGCGCAGATCTGTTTAAAGTGCCTTGCTGGAAGGCAAGAGTCCCTGGAGCCTAAGTGGGGAGTTTAAAGACCCCCTGCCCGGTTTCCCGGGAGTCCCAGGAAAGTGGGCGGTGGGTCTTTAAAGGCGGGAAAAGGCAGGTTCGGGAACGCCGAACCTGCCAAATTTATTTGGCGATCGCCCCCAATTTGCTGAATTCGGGGCGTCGTTTTCCCGCCTTTTTTCAGTTCAGTTCCATCCGAACTGAAAACCCCCGAATTGCGGAAAATTCAGCTGTTTTTTCGGTTCGGACGAACTGAATCGACAGCCCTACATCCAATACATGGGTTGGCATGTGTGTGTGTGTGTGTGGGAAAACTCTTTCCTTTGTATTTCCCTCCCTTTTCTGGTGGCTGGAACAATATTTTGGCAATATCTGAGCCACTGTGTCTTAGTCACACTAGGACATGATATCCTGAGTATATATTTCCCAGGATGCACAAAGGTGCTAGGAAGCTAAGTATGGGAACAGAGATTCTCTGCCTGCCCACCTAGTGGCTGTCTGCCTGCCTGCTTGGAGCTGCCTGCTTGGATACCTGTCTGCTTGGAGCTGCAGTAGCAGCCGTCATGGTAAGTGCAGTTGAGAGGAAGGGGGAGGAGGATATTTCTCCTTCTGTAGGGATGCTTGAACACCTGCTTGTTGGGCTCATGTTCTGCTTTCTGGTCACAATCAGGGAGCCTGATGGGATTCATAGTTCCCACCCCACTCAGATCTCTCCTCGCTGCTCAGCAGCTAATTGTGTAAACAAACAGCAAATTAACCACTCAGCCAGTGATAAATAAATGCTACTTTTTTTAAAAAAAGTCTTGGTTTTCAATAAGATAATACAATCATTATGGTTATTTTCCACATGTATTTTTGCACAGCGTTATGGGAGACATAGTACCCCCCCACACACACACATCATTTAACTAACTGATCATCCATGATCTTGGAGAACCAATTTCATCTATTGGACAGATCCGAAAGCAGCTAACAAGGCAGAAGGAAAAGACACAAATACTACAGACACTGCACAGCCTCACAGCTGTCCCGCAACTTATTGAGGTGGACACTGGCAAGGCGAACAGATCTGAGGGTTGGCTCATGAGTAGGGGTGTACAAAAAAAATTCCTGATAAATTTCAGGTTTGGGTTTATTGGCCCTGTTTGTGTGTGTGTGTGTGTGTGTGTGTGTGGCGGGGGGGGGGTAAACTGAAATTTATTTCTAGGTTTGGTATAGGAAGTCCAATTTTATGGGCCCGCAAAAGGGTCACCCCCATCCTCTAGGCATTTGTGAGAACTGAGCTGCCAATTGGTTTTCAGGTTCAGAAGGTCAGCGTTGCCAAGGACTGGTGGAAAGAGCCAATTAGCAGGCTGGCGCCTTGGAGTCTGGGGGCTCCATTCATATCTGAGTCACTTTGCATGATGTCCATGTAAATTACCTCCCAAACTGAGGAAAATGGCTTAAATGCAAGAAAAACAAGTCACAGAAAACATTTCTTTTGGTGGCAAATGACATCCTGTGAACAGTCCTTTGATATAGTCATTAAAAAATCTGATATCAAGAGATGGTCACGGTACAGGAAAACGAGACCACTACTCAGGGCGACCTTCAGTTTGAGAGCAGGTTTTCAGGAGGGGGGTGGTGGTGATATCGGAGCCAGCCAAAGTTTCAATCTTTTTTTTTAAATATATTTTTATTGCATTGGAGGTCATTTTACATCTCCATACCTTTATAATTACAATTTACACGCCAAAGTCTCAACCAAGGCAGCTCTTCTAAGGAGATTGCTCATCCACATAGGTGAGAGAATCTTCTTCAGAAGCCTGGTCAGCATGTGCTAAAGCTGGTGCTTTTAATTAGAGAGTATATCCCTCCCAATGGGACCAGGTGAGCTCCATCTTTTCAATTACTCTTCTGCTATGCAGACTAGTCATCTGTTGGGTGATGAACCTGGAAGGTTGGTCAGAGCAAGTTAGCTCTGAAAACACAACCCTTACCTCAAAGGGCCCCAACTCTGAGGTCCTAACAAAACCAGTCAAAGAGAGAAAAATAAGAGAAAGCACAGAGCCATGCATCTGAGCAAAGGTGAATAGCTGAAACTTGAAAAAACGGGAATTGCCTATAAGGCTTTCAGCAGATTCCCAGGCTTGGTTATTTGACCAAAAATAAACCTGAATATTGCCAAAAGTGCTAATTTTGGGTTTATTTTCTGTTTGGGTTTACTGATATGCACAACCCTACTCATGAGCGATCGCAGCTGTCAAACATAATAAGTTGACCTGCTGAATATGCAAAGCTTTCAGCATCTCTATTATTCATTGGCTTGGATATAACAGAGGAGAATTTGTGGTGCTATCCTGTGGATGGAAGGTGAGCTTTATGAGTTTCTCAAGCTGAGTATCTCAATATATAAATCACAAATATGACCATCATGACTAATCAAAGCCAGCTCACTGAATGATGCCCAGAAATAAACTGGTGGCCAATCAAATTCTTTAAAAACTGAGAAAATATGTTCTCTCTTTTTCAGTCTAGTTTAAAGTTGTACTGCTGCATTCTGGATCAGGTGAAGTTTCCAGATGGTCTTCATGGATTAAGGTTGCCAACTGTCCAGTAATTGCCCGCCAATTAAGGGGCTGCCTGCTGCCCCTTCAGCTGGCCAGCGAGGGGAAGCAGGCCAGCTGAAGGGGAGCAGTGTCCCACTGCTGAAGGGCCAGCTGAAGGGGAGGTGGCATCCCATGCACACGTGCAGCATGATGACATAACTTCCAGGTTTACCCCAGAAGCGCCAGCATCGCAACAGGAATGCTCTAGCACTCTCTACCCAAAACTCAATGGATTCCTTAGAGCTTTTGGAGGAATGTGCTAGAGCGTCCCGCATGATGCTGGTGCTTCTGGGGTAAACCTGGAAGTTATGTCATCATGCTGCACGTGTGCATGGGATGCCACCCACACCCCACACCCACAAAGCTCCCACCAGCAGCAAGGGGGGGACCTGGCAACCCTATCTCATATGTAGCGTAACAATGACCTACCCTAGAGAGAGAGAATGATTGCTGTTGTTGTCGTTGATAATAATGTTTAACCTCATTTATACCCTGTCTTTCTCCACAATGGGGACACAAAGTGGCTTACATCATTCTCTGTTCCTCCATTTTATCCTCACAACAATCCTGTAAGGTAGGTTAGGCTGAAATGTGTGACTGGCCCAAGGTCACCCAGCAAGCTTCAAAGGAAGATACATGTTTTTCTTTTAATGGATCTTTTTGAAACAGATTTCTCCAAATGAAGACCTTGTTCTACCTCTGGATACTTTGGACGTTTGCTCCACTTCCTCTCAAGTAAACCTTACCATTCAAGATCATGTAGGCCGTTTCAGTGGTAAAATAGAAACATGTCATCTTATGGGTTGCACTTCAACTTCTGATTAAAATCCATAGAATATATTCAATGTTCTCCCTAGGTTATAATCTTACTTTCTATAACTTCTGAAATCAGATTATTCCTTACCTTTATCACAAAATAGGAGGAGATCTTAATGCTTCTCAGCAGGCATAGCTTTAAAATAAATGATTTGCCCTAATCAGACCTTACAGCTCTTAGCCTGATACATAAAAAACTTTCCATTAGTAACTGAAAAGGCACACATTCTGTGAGATGATATGAAACAGTTTGATAAGACTGAACGAAAGGTTGAATCACTGGTGATGGTGTCATATTACTTTTAAAAGTTCTACAAATATTTTGCTTCCCAAGAAAGACACATATTTAATGTGTGTCTGTATTGCTAATGTAAAAAATAAATCTTTCGTTTTTGCTCTGTTTATGGACTTCAGTGTCAATTCTTCCACTCCCTTTAGTGAAACAAGGGTTGGCAATCTGTTGTTCAGCAAATGTAATGTTTGTGTTTTATTTCAGGTATTCTTAAACATTGCCCTAAGAGGATTTCTTGTGTCAGGAAACAATGTGCTTAATCTTCCCCATGTGCCAGATTGATCTGCTACCAGTAGACCATATGGCTTCTAGGAAGTAAGTCCTTTTTCTCGACAACTGTCTGTGGAAAACCATAGGCCTCATTAGGGCCTGTCCTATTGGAGGGGTGACTGAATATACTTGATTCTGACAGATAAGAAGTTTGTGGGAATCCAAATTTTACATGGCAGTGCCAGTGAGGGACACCCTAGTTTGGCAGAAAAAGGGTGGAGCTCGTCTAGTGTGTTACATCATCAAATCAAGAAGATCTCAGTGAACTTTAGCCATAGCATATTTGGCAGTTTGCTGCTGTGGGGAAATCTTGTGTTTCTATATCCCTTCTAATAAACAATTATCTAAAACGGGGACAGATTGGTTTTACCTGTTGACCATATTAATGTGCTGAAGGAATTTTTGACCACATGAGTCAGATTCATGTCTCCTTGCTTTAGATGGTACATTATTTTAACAGGAATTAATGAGCACACATGATTTTTGTTGGAAGTGAAGGACTTTGCACGGTCCCTTAACCTCAGACTTCAGATGGGGACTAGAGAGAGTCAGAGAGATAGATAGGCCAGGACACTGAACACCCTTCCTTTCTATTACTCTGATGCTATTCCTTCAATATGAAAATTGCTACTCTCAGGGAATCTTCCTTCCAGCTGATACCTTCTCTCCACACCTCTTTCTTCTCCATCTTGGCACCATGAGGGCAAGTCTTGCCTCCTGCATCTCTATCCATCCTAGCTAGTTAGACTAGATTAGAATCCTGTCTCTGTCCTCTCTAGAATGGAGTTCCTTACAATAAAGGACTCATATTAGATTTGCAAAGATGAAGAGGCTCTGTGTGTAACTTTGTTTCCTAGCAGCACACACAAACCAGATAGACTCTGCTGCGTTATGTGCCTTGAGCACTCTTCTAAACTTAATATTCAAAAAATTCTCACATCTATCTTTTCAGTTTGCCTATCATGTCTAAATGAGCCCTAAATCATCATTTTTTAAACAATTCCATTTAAAATATTGCCAGTTAGGTCAAAGTTTGTCAAAGTTTGGCACACACAGCAACAAACCAAATAATGATACTTTCACAGGGTTAATACAGGAGGATAATTCAGACCATGAGTACTATTTCCAGTTAATTTGTTCCGTTTAGCTAATGTGCCTGGAACTACATTGTCATTTTCTTGGGTTTATCTGTATGAAATGATTTATCATACAGCTATAATGCTTTATGGAATGTCTACAATATAAGTTTGGGCACCAGGTTCACTTTAGAAGTCAGTAACAAAATCTCCAAAGTCCAGGTGACACATACCCTAAAACTGGAGTTAGAATTCCTTAGGCAAAGACCTTCAACTCTGGCTGGTTTTAAGCCATTTCACAGGTTGTGTTCTCATCTTTTAACTACCCTTTCCTGGCTTGTGGCCCACAAATATGTCATGTGTCTTCACATGGCAATAAAATATCTCACCAAATGCTGCCAGCTTTGTCCTTGAAATAAGACCCCTGGCATGCTTTCACTTTGTGACAAATGCCAGAGCCCAAAACACAGCTCAGCGAAGGCAGCAAACTTCTGGCGATGCTTTGCATTCCAATAAAGGCTGTATAGATAATTCATCAGTAGTGACTAATGCTGATTGGCCATTGGGCAGAAGGCCACCATAGTCTATTCTGGGAAATTCCCAGATGTATCTCTGCTCTTCTAGCATTCATAATGGCTCAGTTTGCTTGCTTTTGATACTGTCTGACATTCGTGGCACATTCTGATGAGATTGTTCATAGGTTTGTCAATTCCTCACTCATAACTTTTCTTTCAGGAGCTGTTTCATTTTAACAACATGTGTGCAATTGGCACATGTTATATAAATAGCACACTTTCCAATAGCTGCAAATGCATCGTATTTTTTAAAAAAATAAATAGATCAGAACTATCCTGACTCTTCAGATATCACTGTGTATTTTTTTTAAGCAACAGGCTAGACAGCCAAGCAAAAAGCCACCAGGCAAGTGGTGAGGACATTATTCCTTTGGAGTTTTTCGGACTGTAATCTAACGAATAAAACATTAAATTTCAGTTGATTTAAGTGGCCAAGTGAATCAATGAGCCCTTCTAATTCATTTGGCTAGCCTTATAGAATGAATAGAGAGGCTGTGGAAAGATAGTATAAACATTTTAGCATTATCTATAGACTGAGCTTTTCATATTACTGGGTTACTTTAAAAAAAATACTGAATTTATCTGTGAAAAACAAACTTGCAAAGGAAAGAAATAAAACTTCTCGTGGAGATTCATAAATCACAAGGTAGCCCATTCACACCAAATTTGTGCCGCTTTTAAGGGGTAAGGCTTGTTTAAAAGATACCTCTCATTTATTGTGACAGAAGAGCAAATTTTTACAGTTACATTTATGTAAGTCATCATCATGGCCAAAGTAATCCATTCTCTTGTGCCTCCTTATTCACTTATAGAAATGTACACTAAATGTAAGGCTGACCTTGAAGCCAGGTACATTGTGCCCCCTTGGGGGAAATGTAGAATAACAATAACCAAAACAAATAAAAATAAATACTATTGATGCAGAATTTTGCTGTCTTACTGGGTTGAGTGCAAACAATACTTATGAGCTCATCTGCCATTAGCTTCCTGACAACTTCCAGGCTTGATTCAAGGTTCTGATTAATGCTATATGTAAACGGCCTGTACCCAATATATCTAAGAGCAAAACTCTTCTGACACCTTCTTTATGGGTTTGCCCCAGGTCATGTTAAACAGATGTGCGCTGGTGGTTCTGTGTTTGGTATTCACAAGTGCATAGAAGTGCAATTCAGATTGAGACTATGACAGAGGAAAGAAAGAGTTTAAGGTGTTCCCCCCAAATGCCATTTTCATCACTTGAAATAGCTTGAGGGAAGTTTGTTCCACTGTGGAAACTCACATGTAATCCATCAGTAACTATATAGTCCCTCAGAACACATGAGTTTCCCAATGGGGTAAACAGAAGATCCCTGGGGCCATTTCAGGTTGGGAAAACTACACAAGCAGGAAGGCTTAAGCCCCATCTCCACAGCGTGGTGTAATGGTTAAGAGCAGTGGACTCTGATCTGGTGAACTGGGTTTGTTTTCCCACTCCTACACACGAAGCCTGCTGGGTGACCTTGGCGTAGTCACAGTTTTCTCAGAACTCTCTCAGCCCCACCTACTTCACAAGGTGCCTGTTGTGGGGAGGGGAAGGCAAGGCAATTGTAAGCCACTTTGAGGGACACCTTAAGGTAGAAAAAAAGGTAAGGTAAAGGTCCCCTGTGCAAGCACTGGGTCATTCTTGACCCATGGGGTGATGTCACATCCCGACATTTTCTAGGCAGACTTTGTGTACGGAGTGGTTTGCCAGTGCCTTCCTCAGTCATCTTCCCTTTACCCCCAGCAAGCTGGGCACTCATTTTACCAAACTTGGAAGGCTGGAAGGCTGAGTCAGCCTTGAGCCGGCTACCTGAAACTGACTTCTGCCGGCATCAAACTCGGGTTGTGAGCATCGCTTTGGACTGCATTACTGCAGCTTACCACTCTGTGCCACGGGGCTGGCCTAAGGTAGAAAAAACTGGGGTATAAATACTAACGCTTCCTTTTCTATAGGAAATTGAACCAAAATTAACTTTAGTTTAATCAAGTTTTCTTTGTTGTTTTTACATGTTTACTGGTGGTGTTTTCTATTGTGCTAGTATTTGCATCGATGTGACTTTTTAATGGTTTGGACAGTGCAGTTTGTATGGAATGGTGACTAAAGGCATAATCTAACCAAGTGCAGTAATTGTGCTGAAATATAAACATCAGCCATTTCCCCTGGCTTTTCTGCTACATTCAGAAGTCACTAACTTCCTAAACGTAAAACTCCATGGAAGTCCATCTGCAGTTTTGATAGCATTATCAATAGTGCGTCAGTTGCTGTATCAATAATAGAAGTAAAGTTGAGAGCAGAGCCCTACAGCGTGTAGGGTTGCCAGCTGTAGTGGGAGACCTCCTTCTGGAAGCCCATGACACCTGCCAATGCTCAAAAGGCTGGCTGGAGAAAAAAAATAGAAAAATTGCTCTGTTGTTCTTCTCATTTCTTAATTCTTACAAATAGAAAATTTTCTGTTGTGATGTGATGTCATTTCCTTGCCAAACCTATGAACATATGAACATATGAAGCTGCCTTATACTGAATCAGACCCTTGGTCCATCAAAGTCAGTACTGTATACTCTGACTGGCAGTGGCTCTCCAGGGTCTCAGGCAGGGGTCTTTCATATCACCTACCTGCCTAGTTCCTTTAACTGGAGATGCCAGGGATTGAACCTGAGACCTTCTGCATGCCAAGCAGATGCTCTACCACTGAGCCACATCCCCTCCCCTAGAATCCTGGAATCCTAGAGCAGTGTGACATCACTTTCAGATTTGGCCAGGAAATGACATCACAGCATCAATGTGATGGCACCATCCCCATGTTCCCACCTCTCAGTCTTCTGCCAGTTGCCAGCCATCAGCAGCCTAAGCAGAGTTAAACTCGGCCCTTTGGCTTCAGATAGCTAGCAGGGAGGGAGGGGAGGGCCCCCCCTCAAGATCTCAAGGCATCTTCAAGAAAGAAACACAGAAGTAGTGGAGTTTCAGCTTTTTGTGGTTCCAATGTGACATCCAAAAGGAAGAAAATGACATGAAGGAGTAATGGAAGCATTCTGCATATCTCAAGCTTGTACATTTCTTCCACATTAGTTCCTATTCAGATGTTGGAAGCACAGAAATTGGAAGCTCAGGATCCTTTTGCATTATATTCTAGTCCTTGGATCATTACAGCAAACTATGATTAGAATTCTGTCTCGCACAACTATTGCTAATCTGAACCCCAGTAGGAATCCTGCCATTGCAAAAGCAATTAATTGAGTGATAATTAATTGGCAATGTGCAAGATTTAAGAGGCCTTGCTTTTTGCTGGCTTTCTGGAAATGGCATCATGCTTATGTGAAGCTCAGTTTTTAAATGTGTACAATTGTGTCCTGAATATGCATAAGATAGTTCAGTCTTCAAGGGGGAAAACGTACTGCATTTACCTTTCCTATCAGGTCTATCAGGTTGAGCTGGTGTTTGAACTTGGAAGTAGCATGATGCCCTGAACATGTTGACCAAATTTTACACTACTATTTCAACGTTCAATGGAGTCATCGTGTTCCGAAGAAATTTGTAAGCGCAATGCTGAATAGTATTGCTTCACTCAGCCTAGAAAATTAATAATGGGATGAGATGAGCAAGAACAGGATTAAGGCTGTTAAAAGACTTCCTGCAATTTGGAAGTAAATCAGATACAGATTGAAGAGGATGGGCGGGGGCATACAGTTCTTTGTATTTCCCTTGCTTTCCTTTCTGGTCCTTCAGCAATATTGCAATCAAAAGCTTCAGAAATGAAACAGACTTGCACCCCCCTTCCCCACCCTTGATCACTGAACACAAAACGCATAGTCTCCCCGGAAAAGCTATGAGTGCCGTGAAATGGCTGTTTCAGTTCTTTGCACACTAGAAGCCACACAGGAAATCTGCAGGCTTGCAAGTTTTCATGCTCAAATTCTCTTCTTCCCCACTTCTCGCACCTCCAGTTGCGGAAGGTCCTCAAGAATTATCACACCCTTGACCAGGAGAATTTGATACCCTGAGCGGTCCAGGCTGCAACACTCTAAAAGCTTATTGAGTCTAAAAGCTTATTGCGGCAGGTTAGCATGCCTGCAGTGCCTACCCTCTTCAGCATAGCATGTCTAGGCACCACTGTACAGAGATGGTGACTTTTGTTCTGTTATCCCTTCCAGGGATTGTTTCCTAAAAGCCTTCACAAGCCATAACACGTATTAAACAAAATATTAAACAGTTTTTGCAGACCTTACGATCCATGTTCAGGTTATATTACAATGGTTAGACTGCAAATTTCATATATATATTTCACAACAGGGGCTAGAGTTCAGCCCATATTTTTGGAGGGGGTGGGTCTGGAAAATGAAATTAACCCATATCTAAAGACTGAATAAGCTTTAAAATCTGGAGTCCTAGGGCGTAAAGGGTCCTGGAAATGATATCTTCTGCAATTAAAAGATGAGTCTCAGGTGTGCACAATTTTATTGAGCTTTCTTTTGCCCCTCTAACAACTAGTCTGAAGATATTGTCTTTTTCTTTGCCTAATACTTCTTCAGGGCTGAACTTTTACACTGAAAGCCATTTCCAAAGTCTGAATATGGTATCTAAACAGTTTAAATCTGCAGTTTTTATAATATTTTTATTCTTCATCAAGTTTCTATACTTAGCAGCAAAGCAGCCTGATCAGTGTACAGTACCATACAAGATTAAGCAAACAATAGAATCTATAAAACAATCTTGTATTAAATCACATCATTAAACACATGCAGGCAAGAATTAATAACAACTATCTTCCAGTTTAAATTACATTAATTCAGATTAGAGTGGAACAAGCTTCTTTCGGCTCAATAAGGCATCAGGCATTCAGAAAAAAAAAGTATCTGTTTTCTCAGAATTCTCTCCTGGCTCACATTGTTGGAGCATGTACATAATCAAAAAGGCCCCAGGAGTTACAGCTGTATTTCATCTGCCCTGTGTCCATCCTCAACATCAAACATAGCAGGAACTACTTCCATGTTTAATGTGTGTGTATCAAGTTGCAGTGGACTTATAGTAACCCCTGGTAGGGTTTTCAAGGCAAGTGATTAAGCAGAGGTGGTTTGCCATTGCCTTCCTCTGCAATGTCTTCCTTGGAGGTCTCCCATTCAAGTACTGATTGTGCTTAGTTTCCGAGATGGAATGAGATCGGGCTACACCTTACCATTCCACATCCCCTATCAAATTAACAAGATAAAGTTTTAGATTTAAAAGGGAGAAACAACCACATAAAATGCTTGCCAGAAGCAACCAAAACAAGCTATTTACATAGAGAAGATACTCTTCAGATATAGGACTGTTTGATACATATTTTACAGCACTCAAATGAAAGCTTAATTGAAAGTAAAGGATTAACATTAAAGATTTTCTGAGCATAAACTAGAAAGTGTAATCTCTGAGCCACTGACCTGCTAAACTTTGATTGCCCACACATAGGGTTTGTCTGTTCTGAGCTGGAGAAGAACTTCTAGGAAAATGGTGCTCAATTCATAGTGCAGCTGAGCATTACATTCATATGCTGAACTGAATACTTTTGAATTTTGGCACATAATTAATTCATTTAAAAGTGCTTTGAAGTAAAAGCTTTCACCTGCCTCTTGAAAGCTAGTAAGGAAGATAATAGGTTGGCTTCCTTGGGCAGGGGGATCTACAACTGGGCATGAACCCCAAGAAGGATGATTTAGGCTGCATGGCATCCTGCCATTTTTCAGACAGTAAGGGTTCTTGCAAAATTGTGCATCTCATCTCCACTGGTAGAATGCAGAAAGCCCTAAATTTTCAAATGTTGTACAAAGATATATGTACGTTCTAGGGCTGCCAGGTGTTCCCTGGCCACCAGCGGGGGATGGGGAGATAGGATTGCCAAATCCAGGTTGAGAAACTCCTAGAGATTTGGGGATGGAGCCTGGAGAAGACAGGGACCTCAGCGAGGTACAATGCCATAGAGTCCATCCTCCAAAGCATCCATTTTCTCCAGGGGAACTGATATGTGCCAACTTATATTTCTTCTTTCCAGCCTCCTTGTATTTTTGGGTTTTATAAACTTCCCAATGTATTTTTTTTTATTTTAGATTTCACGTTTTTCTGCAAACCTGAGGCTCTTTTCAGGTTTGTAGAAAGATCTGTCTTGCCCATTCACAGTTCTAGGCACAAGATTTAAGTATCTTCAGATTTGGCCAACTTCTCTATTAAAATATAAGATATGATGAATAACAAGAACAATTTGCATGTCTTCTTCTATTCAGAAAGCAATAAGTAGGATTCTTATTTTTTATTCCCTGAAAAGCATTGAATCCATTAGGGTTTATTGTGAATTATTACACACTTCCTGCTTCCATAAATCATGAGAACTAAGTCCAGGGCAATGATACATGATTTTATTTTCTTTGGATAGGAAAGAACTGGAGACTTATAGTGTCTTGTAATAATATTTGTTTTATTTCCAAATATACAAGCAGAGCCTATTGGAAGAAAATGGACAGTCCATCAGCAGGTAGCACAACTACATATCCTACTTCAGATTCCCCCAAGCAACAGCACTAATCCCACAGTCCCCCTTCACCAGGCCAGGCCTGGTGAAATTCACTATATCTGTGTCTGTCCTAAATTCAAAATTGACAATCACTTTCTTTTCTCCCACACAAACACAACTACACACAGAGAAACATCTCTTAATCATTGCTGTTCACTGAAAATGTATCCACCAATCATCCCTGAGTATAAGCAAGCAATGAGCTTAACAATGGATGGTCACCTAGCAGCTGTATTTTTTTTCTTTTTAAAGCTTATATTTCTCTTGTGGTTCTTTTATGTAAGCTTCTTTAAACATTAAAGTCCAAGATCTTCTGTGCTTCAGTTAAAAGCCAAGAGAAACAGCCAAGATACAATATCATCATGTGCAAAGCTGAAATATTTAGGAAAATAAAGACCTTGGTTAAATTGTTTGACATCCATTATTTTACTTTTCATCCCCAATTTTTTTTTGTTAAATTCCTATGAGTTTGAAGGTATTAAGATGATATTGCTGCTCCCTCTCAACACAATAAGAAAAAGAGATATCATGCCCTATATAATAACTGAACTGACATTCAAGCAAACAATGACAGAAGCTAATAGATCTATCCTTCCTTTTTCCATATCTCCTTAGTCACCTGTAAAGAACAGACTCATGAATCACCTCCAAAGTAAGAGCTGTGAGTTACAGATCCATGCACAATTTATCCCTATCATCAAGGGGAACAGATGAAATCCTAAATCTGAAAAAGCTGGTTCTATGCATTTCCTGCTCCACAATCCAGATCTACTAGCTTATGTCTCAATTTACAACGTCCTATTCTGTGGGGAGACCACCAAGGAATACCAGGTCTTTATGCAGAGGAAGGCAATGGCAAACCACCTCTGTTGGTTTCTTGCCTAGAAAACCCTACTGGGTTGCCATGAGTTGGCTGTGACTTGATGGCCCCTTACACAGGTGTTCTGTGCATGCACAGGACAGAAAAAAGAGCAGAGATTAATGGTTTTCACTTTCCCCTTATGCTTCTCATGTGAACACTGGACGCTCCCCATTACCTCTGCAGTGAAATTTACTCCCAGGGCAGGGAAGTAGTAATGGTCATATAATCACAAGCCATCCAGTTTCATTTTATGTAATTAGCCCTATGAGCTGCTATGCAGTTTATGTCCAATGAGTTGACGTAAGAGCATATAATATCTTGTTCATTTTGTCTCTATTTTGCTGACAATAAGCATGGCAGTCAACCTAGCACTCCCTCAACTGCTATGCCAGAACATCCTGCTAGGTTTGTGCTATACAAAAAGTGCTGTTTTGCAAAAACAGAGAAGAGAAGAGATTACTCCTACACTGAATTCAGGTGCAATGGTAAAACTCATTTGACCACATTTGCTTAAATAAATATTCTAACTTCCAGCTACTTACCTTACTCAGGTTGTGTGTGTGTATGGAACCAAATCATACACATATAGATCAAATTACTATCTGAACATATTTTGAACCATTCACAAGACCAGGGTACACAAGTCTGAAAGGTCACATTTAGCACAGCAAAAGCATAGGTGGAGCTTTTCGTCCCGATCACTTAGTTAAAATCTTTGAGAAAAGCCAAGGTAGGGAATGATGAGACAAAGATGCCAAATACACACTGTGTGGGAAATCCATGGCCAGCTTTTGCGATATACATCTTAACATTTAAAAATTGTTACTAGGGGGTGGGAATTGGGAGATCCACAATGCAGTCTTATGCGGAGGTACCTAAATCTAAGCCTGTTGATTTCAGTGGACTGACACTAGAGTTACTCTGCTTAGGTCTGTACTCCCAGTCTAAGAATTTCCCACATAGTTCTGAGCCCTTATTGCCTTTCTTCAGCAAAATAATAGAAAGCATAAAATTCAAATTCAGTAGCACCTTAAAGATCAACAAGATTTCCAGGGTATGAAAGGAAGCTTTGACTCTTGAAAGCTGATACCCTAGAAATCGTGTTGGTCTTTAAGTTGCTACTAAGCTTGAACCTTGCTGTTCTACTGCAGATCTACCCACCTGAAATGATAAGACTAGTGACAACAATTCTAGATATTGTCGAAGGCTTTCATGGTCAGAGTTAATTGGTTCTTGTAGGTTATCCGGGCTGTGTAACCGTGGTCTTGGTATTTTCTTTCCTGACGTTTCGCCAGCAGCTGTGGCAGGCATCTTCAGAGGAGTAACACTCAGACCATTGCTATGGTTACCTCGAGTAACACAGAGTTACTCCTCTGAAGATGCCTGCCACAGCTGCTGGCGAAACGTCAGGAAAGAAAATACCAAGACCACGGTTACACAGCCCGGATAACCTACAAGAACCAACAATTCTAGAATTTCCTGGATGACTCATCTGCTCTAGATTCCATTCAATCTGGCTTCAGGCTTTGAGTGTGTGTCAAAATCTAAATGACCCAACTGTCATAAGTGTGGGACTTGTCTTATGAGGTTCCTCAAGACTCAGTCTTATCACTTATGCTATCCAATCTCTATATAAAGCCCTTAGAAGAAATCACTTGTGGATTTGGAGTAGGCTGCCATTAATATGCGGATGACACCCAGCTCTATAGATCTAGATTGCCTACTGATAGTGTAGAGACCTCGAATCAGTGCCTTACTGCTGTGGTTAAATGGCTAAGGGTGAACAAGTTGAAAATGAATCATGAAAAGAGGGAAGTAATGTTGGTTGGGATGACTGGGGACTTGAGGGATGTTGTGCTCCTCTCTATTAGTAGAATCCATCTGATGCTTGCTGATTCATCCAACAGCCTAGGAGTTATACTGGATCCAGCACTATTACTGAAGATGCAAGTTAATACAGCTGCAATAAAAGACAATCTACCAGTGTCATTTAGTTCAGAAGATGGCCCCTTACCTTGTCCTGCTGATCTGGCCACTCAGACCCATGCTATGGTTACCTCGAGGCATAACTATTGTAATGCACTCTACATGAGTCTGTTCTTAACTCAGAAATTCCAGTAGGTATATACTGTAATGCCACAACCTAATTACTATAAGGCACTAGAGGAACATGTTACACCAATTCTGCAGACAATCCATTGGTTAATAAGTTCAAGTCAAAGTTATGGTAATGGTCTCGGACCTACACACCTGCAAGACTTGCTCTATTGCTATGCTCTGCTATGACAACTTCACTCATCCAAGCAAAGCCTTCTAAATGTGCCACCCTGCAAATTGGTAAGAACATCAGCTCTCTGTTCACATGCCTCCTTAGTGGTGGCTCCCACCTTGTGGGTCAGCCTGCATGAGGAGATCAGGGAGGCTCTCACACTTCTATATTTCTATAGAATGTGCAGAACAGTAACATTCAAGAGGGCATTTTCACTGCATTGTCTTATACCTTGTCATGAACCTTCTGTCTCGTTTATAATAGATCTTGCCTTAGATAGTTTGTTGTTTGCATTGTTCTCTAATTCTGACTGTATCCTACTGCTGTTACATTATTCATTAGCCGTATTATGCTTTCTGGTTGCACTTTATATCCCGTGTGTCCATAGGTGGCAGCCCCACACTCACCTGCACCACAGGAAGAGCCAGCAGGGGACAGCCTCACTCAGGCACAGCTGAGGCAGACAGCCCAACCAGAGGATGTGGAGAAGGGAGCCAGGGTGAAGTAGGGTTGCCAGGTCCCTCTTTGCCACCAGCAGGAGGTTTGGGGGTGGAGCCTGAGGAGGGTGGGGTTTGGGGAGGGGAGGGACTTCAATGCCATCGAGTCCAATTGCCAAAGCAGCCATGTTCTCCAGGTGCACTGATCTCTATCGGCTGGAGATCAGTTGTAATAGCAGGAGATCTTCAGCTAGTACCAGGAGGTTGGCAACCCTAGGGTGAAGCCATGTCTGGAAATGCACCAGCAGCAGCCTCAGAGCCTGGCAGGCCCAGCGCATTCCTGGGAAGGGATCATAGAATAGAATAATAGAATCATAGAGTTGGAAGGGACCACCAGGGTCATCAAGTCCAACCCCCTGCACAATGCAGGTAATTCACAACTACCTCCCACACACACACCTAGTGACCAGAAGATGGCCAAGATGTCCTCCCTCTCATCATCTGCCTAAGGTCACAGAATCAAATTTCAAATACCTTTATTGGCATAGTACAATCTGCAGTATATAAAAGGATAAAAGTTAGAATACAATAAAATTAAAATAAATCATTCCTTAATGTTGTGATTCTACTTCCGACTAGATTCCCATCGCTGGACTACTATCGTCAAAAATTTTGCCACGTTTTTGGTTATCTCAGGATCCTTATCAGCTAATAGTTTGTAAAGTATTTTCGTATTATTTGGTGAAAAGTTCAAAACTTTTTTTATTAGGTTTTATTAGGTTTCCTCTTGGGGAATCATAAAGATGGCAGTCCAAAAGAATATGAGACAGGGAGGCAGGACATCCTGCACCACTTCCGCAGACCCTTTCAGCGTAAGGTGTTTTCAGGAATCTGCCACGAAGGATCGCTGAAGGCAGTGAATTAGTCCTAGCCTGCATACACAGAATCAGCATTGCTGACAGATAGCCATCTAACCTCTTCTTAAAAACCTCCAGGGAAGGAGAGCTTACCACCTCCTGAGGAAGCCTGTTCCACTGAGGAACCACTCTAACTGTTAGAAAATTCTTCCTAATGTCTAGACGGAAACTCTTTTGATTGAATTTCAACCCGTTGGTTCTGGTCCAACCTTCTTGGGCAACAGAAAACAACTCGGCACCATCCTCAATATGACAGCTCCTCAAGTACTTGAACATGGTTATCATATCCCCTCTCAGTCTTCTCCTCTTCAGGGAGGTGGGACTCAAGCAACAGACTGCACCTGGAAACAGGCCAGAGGAGAAGGCTGGTAGCAGGCCAATAGTAGCTGGGGCCAGATTCTCTGGCCAGCAGACAAAATTCAGTTATGCTAACTAGACAACCCAGGGAGCATTGCCTCACACAGAAACCAGCAATCAGCAGTGATCAGACCATTAATCATTGACCCCAAATAGGGTTGCCATCCTCCAGGTGGTGGTGGCTGGAGACCTCCTGCTATTACAACTGATCTCCAGGTGACAGAGCTCAGTTCATCTGGAGAAAATGGCTGCTTTGGAAGATGGACTCTATGGATTAATATCCCATTGAAGCCCCTCCCCTCCCTAAACCCCACCCACCTCAGGCTCCACCGCCAAAATCTCCAGGTATTTCCCAACCTGGAGCGGCAACCCTATCATCCCACTCCCCGCCAATCCTTTTTCAGGCCAGCCCAGTAAAGGTCAGGGAGTAGGGGCCAAGCTAGTGCCAAGATACCAAGGTAGAGGTGCCTGGCAGGAGCAAGAGATGGTGTGGGGTGGTGGTGAACCCCTCTCCTTGCCCTAGAGTTGCCAACCTCCAGGTTGTGGCTCAAGATCTTCTGCTATTACATCTGATCTCCAGATGACAGAGATCCGTTCACTAGGAGAAAACGGCCACTTTGGAAGGTGGACTTCATGGCATTATACCCCATTGAAGTCCCACACCTCCCTAAACCCCACCCTCCTCAGGTCAGGCTCTTTTTGGGCATGGCCTGGAGAAAGGGGGAAATCGTAAGGCGCTAGAGCCCACAACTCCATCTCCACTCTGGTGGAGATTAACACTGTAATACTTGAATCTCAGTGAGAAAGGCAAACTATAAACAAAGTAAAACAGATAAATAAAGGAACAGGAAAAGTCAGTTTGTGCTAGGCCAAGGATTGCTTTTTACTAGGTGAAAGTAGGCATTGTGATGTGTGTTGGATCCTTTTTGCCAAGAATTGGTACTGAGATGGATATTGTCTTTTTCCAAGTCTTTTACATATTATTCAGAAAGGTCATGAATGGGAAGAGAAAGGTTGCCTCGTGAAATGAAAAATACAACAGGGATGTTGATAGATTGCTTGTAGGTGGGTTTTCAGTATGGCCAAGGTGCATTTACTTTTATCCTCATATTTACTTTTTATCCTTACTGTTAATTATTCTTTCATTCCTCTATTTCTTGACCTTTAAAAAACCAACATTTCCCTTATTTCCAAGTTATTCTTTAGGAACCTCTCAAGGGTATAAAAGCTATCACAGCTATGGATGCAGAATAGAAAAATACTGTCAATAAGTGTGTGTGTCTAGATTTGTTAGTGTGTAGATATATATGTTTATATGTATGCATGTACATACACACACAATAAAATATGTGGGGTGGGGATCTTGAAAGTCTCAGCCCAGAGCAAAGAAATGTTTTCAAAAACATCATAAGAAAAATTATGTTAGAAGCGCTTTTTATGGGATATATACATACAGGATGTATAGCTTTACTTTATGAGACAAGCTATAATGAAACTCGAGTGGTTTGGCATTTCCTTGTTAATTCAATACAGTTGTGTGACCTGCATTTTTAAGTCAGGAAAAAAGCTATTTCTATGCATAGCCTGAGCCACTATCCAGCTTTATTGGGTTATGGGTCTAGCTGAATTTGGAACTTCTCATCAAATGCGTGCTTTTGTAGAAGAATGTTCCACTGAGTTCAAAATGGCTTACTTCCAAGTGGCTATACATAGGATTTCATGCCTATTTCCCCAGTGCATGCTTTCCAAGAAGTCATTGTAAAAACAGCCCTTCCAAAATAAACAGACCCTACAATTTAGATTATTAGGTTGTAAACTTTTACTATTACCCTAACATTAGTAGTGCTTATTTTCACTGTGCAAACAATTCTAATGTGCTTTGAGGGTTACATCATTTAACCTCAGTCCAGAAAACGATGTACAAAAGTACATGCATAATTGAAATGAAGTGGTCCTTTTGAAATATCAGTATAATGATATTGTCAGCATGAAAGGTACCTGGAGAGAGATGTTAGCAGCACCCTTCCTACCGATAGCAGGGCCTTTCCTTTACCAATTTGTTTCTATGACATATGCACCATGTTCACACATGCACAAGTGTGTAGTGAGTGAGTGTGCTCCTTCAAAAGATGCTTTCTGCTAATTTGAGATTACATTCAATTCCTCATTATCGAAACTTGCATCAAATCAGTGTCAGGTTATTTTGGAGAAGTGATTTACAAGCTTCCAGCAGTGCAGTAATGTAAACAAGATAATAGGCAGTTGTACATAACAGGTCAATCAGCATTCAGTTGTTCTGCATAATGGTTGACTCTTTGCTTTGAAATCACTAAAGGAAGAATAAATTGCTTGAAATAAGAACATTGCAATGGACTTGCAGGAGAAGAAGCTCCCAATCAAGCCACAGGCAAGATCCAACTCTGTATCTGTTCCCAGAGTCTGATATATGTGTATGTGTAACATGAATATTAATTTATCCTAGCTGGATTTGTCTCCAAATTCTTCCTTGAGCAATATTCAAGGGTGAATCAAGGAGGGTGAGTAGGATTGCCAACCTCTGGGTAGGACCTGGAGTCTCCAGGCAACAGAGATCAGTTCACCTGGAGAAAATGGCTGCTTTGGAGGGTGGCTGCTTTGGCATTGTACCATGCTGAGGCTCCTCCTCTCCCCAAACCCCTCCCTCTCCAGACTCTACTCCCAAAATCTCCCAGCTCCGGGTTGGGAAATACTTGGAGATTTTGGGGGTAGAATCTGAGGAGGGTGGGGTTTGGGGAGGGAAGGGACTTCAATGCCATAGAGTCCAATTGCCAAACCAGCCATTTTCTCCAGGGGAACTGATTTCTATCACCTGAAGATTAATTGTAATAGCAGGAGATCGCCAACTACCACCTGGAGGTTGGCAACCCTATTCCCAAACCAGGGCTGGCAACCCTGGGGTGTGTGAACATTGACTGACTGGGGAACTTTAAAGCGCTTAAAATGAGAGAAACATACTCCACTGTGGGTGATTGCCCCTGCAACAGACAAAGAGCAGCACAAGTGGAAAGGATGACTACAACCAAAGGAGGGATAAGCAGGGGTCTGGTGTGTGGCCCAAACTGTAGCAGCGGGATAGGATTAAGATTGGTTATGAAAGGGAGGGGCAACATCCAGCACAAAGTCAAACTGCGGGGAATGGGGACTGGAAGTGGCTGCCCCAAATATGGCTATGACCTCAAGATCAAGTCATGCACATGATGATGACAGGCGACAGCAGCCCTGCTAGGGCCATATCCACCTTCAGTGATGGGAGGGAAGGTATTTTTTTGGCAAAAAGCTCACTGATAAGTTTAGGGGTTAGGGTTGCCAGCTCTGGGTTGGGAAACACCTGGAGATTTTTGGGGGTGGAGCCTGAGGAGGGCAGCGTTTGGAGAAAGGAGAGGCTTCATGGAGGTATACCATAGAGTCCACCTTTCCAAGAGGCCATTTTCTCCAGGTGAACTGATCTCTGTGGCCAGGAGATCAGTTGTAATCCCAGGAGATCTCCAGCCAGCACCTGGAGATTGGCAACCCTATTAGGGGGTCTATGATTAATGGTTTGATCACTGCTGATTGCTGTTTTTTTGAGTGAGGCTCCCTGGTTAGCATTATTGAATTTTGTCTGCTGGGAGAATCTGTACATCATCTTTGGCCAGGTTAGATGCACAAAATGGAGGACAGAAAGATACGCCGTAGAGCTGACACATTTAAAATGGATGCAGTGAGGAAATAGGCCTCTGAAGATGGCATTCGGGGAAACAGAAACATGTTACAAGAAGGCCAAGTTTTGCTAAGCACTATCAGTCTTCATTTTACACTGAAGCCTCAATGCAGGCATTGTGGGAGGATTTGAACAGGGGAGCCTGCAGCACCAGCACAAAAAGTAGTAGCATAAAAACCTGAGCCCTGAGGTTCAGAATCCAATCTGATGGTACAGTTTCTGAGCAAGAATCTACGCCATATGTTCCCACAATATGCCTAAATGCCGTTTAAAAAAATCATGTCCACTCTGGAAGGAGCTGGGGCTAACCATGGCACCCTGCAGCATGGATTCATGGTGTGTCTGTGATCGAGAGGTGAGATACACAAATGATAAGGCACACCCATAATGCGCCATGGTTCACGTCCTAAGGTTGTATACAGTGGCACTATGTTCAGAAACAGTGTGCCTTCTGATTACTAAATGCCAATAAATCCTATTTGAGCTAGATGGGCGTTTGTGCTTTCCCAACAGGACAATTGTTACATGTTTATGTTACATTTTTATGCATTCGGCAATTGGAAATCATAACTCAAAATTAATTTTGCTGGCTTGGAAAGGGAGGGAATGACTTTCCGTCCCAATTTCCCTTTCCCCCGTGCTTCCCCCTCCCATCTTTCCTTCACGCCTCTTCCCGATGATTGCATGTGCTGTCTTCCCAATCAAAATCGCACCTAATCAGTGACTCATCCCCATTCCTTCAGTCGCTTTTAAAGTACAACACATCAGTGTGATGCCAGCTGATCCTAATCAGAAAGCTTCCTGCTCTCTTCGGCAGAAGCCTATTGTCATTATCCTTCTATCAGAGCCCTTCATTTCCTGTATTATCTCTCCAGGTGCCTTATGAGAAGGCCTTAGCAGCTTTCCGAGATACAAAGCCACGATTCTCAAAATGCAAGGTATCGAAATCAAATATTAAAGACATCAAGTAAAACTCTTCCTAATGCAAGAGCATTTCCCCCTAGCAACTGTGAAGATTCTTTACTCGTGCTTGTAACTGAGTTGAAGAGCTAGGGAAACGTTGTCCCCAATTCTTCCAGCTTTCGTGGGCAGAACTGTACACGGAAGACAACCCCCCCTTTCAAATCACCCCTCCCCATTGCTCTTCTTTAAAGTGGCATCATGCTGAAGAGGGGGAGGGGGAAAACAACATTAAAGCTCTCAGAGTGAATGCCCACAGGTCCCTGACAATTGTAATTCTCACTTCCCTGCTAGTTGTAATTCAATAGTTGAAAAGAAAATCTGCAAGGAATACATAATGCTCTTTACTGGGGGCTCAAGCAAGACCCAGCTGCATTCAACAACGTTCTCACTCAACAGCAAGGACTTTACTGAATATGAGGAACAAGTAAAACATGCCAGGAAAGAAGAGGACTTCCTCCAGCTCCTGCCCTGGCATCTGAGGCTGCTCTGGCACTGAAGTGATAAAAGCAAACTCTAGTGTGAATTAAATACATAATCTTGTTAGGAAAAATAACATCTGGTTTGCCTTGTTCACAGGCCCCGGGAGGTTAATTTGCTTGATTCTCAGTAGTAATAGAAAAGACATGCATTTGAAAAGGTATCTGCAAAACAAGCTAGGTAGTTACAAAGCTAGCAACACCGAGCCGGAGCGATCGGTCAAAAATCGACATTTCAAAGGCTTCAGTGGCGTACCGCTATCTCTGCTTGCCAACGCACGGTGACAGGCTGCAAATGGACTTGGCAGAGCGCTGCCTCTTAGGAGTGCAAGCCCTTGTAAGTCTCTCTCCCACCCCCTCATTCTTTACTCCGGAGTCTTTGTCACATTACACTGTGTACATAACCCCAGTGTAGAAGAGATGTGCCCTGGGAGACCAGTCTGCCGAATAAAGATGCTTTTTTTAAAGATGCAAATGTGAGACAGCTCCAAAGGCAGAAAGATCTGCTAAACAAGAATCTGAATTCCAAAGGCACAATGGCAGATGTTGACATACTAATACTGATGTTACAGCCCCAGATATAAGAAATGGGGGGAGGAAACAAACCATGTGGATATAAGTAATATTTTCTGTGCCCTAGTCTTATGTCATTTCACAAGATAAGCTTGGGGCAAAGGGGGAAAAAACAGCTTCTCTACACAGAAAAGCTTCATTGACTTGATAGGATGATTGTCATTCCTGAAGCTAAACTGCATCCTTTTCCATGCCTTTGTGGCAGACGCAAGGTATTCAGATTCACCTTATCAGCTGAATATTCAGTCTGCTATGCATTAAAGATGTGTGTGTTTTATCAAATTCTGCTCAGGAGTGCAGCTCTTAGTAGGGTTAATGGGGTCGTCCTAGAATAGCTCTGCTACTTTTTGGTGAGGGAGGGATGCAATGGAATTGATCACTTGAGAAGAAGCTCAGAAAAATGTAGAGGGCAAGGATTAGACATGCCAAAGCAACTGTTCAAAGAACAGGAAGATCGTGTCACTTTCTGGATCTCTGCACACTTGATTTCCATGCCATGTGTGCATGGTACTCTGGATGCATTATTGTTGGCTGCCACTGTGACATTAAGGCCTGTTCACATATGCAAATCAGTCCTTCTTTCTCCACACATAATCCTTTGCACATATTGGATTGCAGTTGCAAACTTCAGCATGAACCAGGATATGCAGAGACAGTCCCAGTCTCTCTGTGTGATCACGCTGGCACATTTTTTGTGTTATGTTCACAAAGGTGGCAGTGAACTGTCTGTGTATACTGTGGTTCACAGTGTGGTTTCTACCGTTCATTCTATACACAGGAAGGATTGAGTAGATGAGAGAGAAGGAGTGACAAATTCTAATGAGTGAGTAAAGCCCATTTGTGAAACAACTATCATGGATCCAACATAGGGATGCCAACTGCCCGGTGGTGGCGGGCAAAATCCCACCATTCCACCGGGCTGCCCTCTGAGCAGCTGAGGGCTGGCGGGCAACTCATGCACGCACGCCCGCACGAAGCGGACGTTCTAGTAACCTCCACTGAAACCCTATGGAAACCACAAGAGTTTCAGCAGAGTTTGATAGAGTGTCCGCATCACTTCCGAGTAAACCCAGAAGTGACGTAGGCGCGTCGCACGGGATACGCAGGTGCATCGCGCCAGGTGCGTGCGATACAGGAAGGCTCCCGCTGGTGGACCCACGGCACCTGGTAAGCCTAATCAAACACCACTTCATACAGAAAAAAATTATATTTTGCAGAATAACATTGAATAATGTATATTTGTATGTTATTCAGTCCTATCATGGGAAACTTTGCCCCACTGCAACTACTAAGACATTCCATGGCTCTTGACTGTTGGATGTTGGTGACTGAGCTCTGGAGTTTTGTAGGTGTTTGTAGACTCTCACTTAATTATTTTTACTCATCCTTGACTGGGTGAACAGCATGATTGCTTATGATCATATCAGAACTTTCCTTGTGGATTTCATGTCCATATTTTTATCTGTTCATTTTTGGTAGTAATGTTGCAAAGTGGCAGTTCCTACCACCTTAATGCCACTCTTGAATGATCACTCTGGGCAGGGCTATGGTACATTATTACTGTTGTTGTTGTTGTTGTTGTTATTGTTGTTAATTCAATTTTTATCCTGCTCTTCCCAACAAAGTCAGGCTCAGAGTTTCTATGATGACTTGAAAGATAAATTTCACTGTGCTTTAAATTTGAACATTTTTCTTTGCTTGAGAGAGAAGAAGAAGAAGAGTTGGTTTTTATATGCCGACTTTGTCTATTACTTAAGGAAGAATCAAACTGGCTTGCAATCACCTTCCCTTCTCCTCCCCACAACAGACACCCTGTGAGGTAGGTGAGGCTGAGAGAGCTCTAAGAGAGTGTGACTTGCCCAAGGTCACCCAGCTGGCTTCATGTGTAGGAGTGGGGAAACCAACCCGGTTCACCAGATTAGTGTCTGCTGCTCACGTGGAGGAGTGGGGAATCAAAGGCAGCTCTCCAAATTAGAGTTCACCGCTCCTAACCACTGCTCTTAACCACTATACCATGCTGGCTGTATGGCCAATGATTACTTTAGCTGTGCTTTGTGAAATAATCTTAGTCTTAAAGTTGAGTAAGGTTAATATTAGTTGTTGTTGTGCTTACATTATTCAGAAACATTCTAAATCTTTTTTTTTTTTAATGTAAAGATTCCATTGAAAATCAGGTTTTACCTCTCATCATACAAACATAAGAAATGACCTTTGGTCATATATACACTATCATTTTCTGTCTCCAACAGTAACCAACAGCTATCTCTGGAGATCTACAAGTATGAACCGAGTGTGAGGGCCATCTGGTGTTGTCTGTCCCAGGCACTGGAGACAAACATGAAGGCTCCATTTAGCTCCAACTTGACTAACAGCCATATATTTTCTGTATTTGCCTAATACTTTTAAGAAGCCAACTAAGAGACCATCACACCTATTCCGGATCTGAATAGGTTCTAATCTAATCTCACTCCTGGCTGCCACTGGGATGACAATATAAGCAAGAAATAAAGCTCAGTCTGGAAAATGGAGAAAAGTCCGGGTGAAGAAGCCCCTGACCTAGGGGCATCACAGGGAATATGTTCTCCTTCTTCCTCCCTGCTGAAAGCCTACTAAAAGTAAGTACTGAAGCATTTTAACAATCCTGTGGAGGCTTCAATATATTTAAAAAAAACTCTTCAAAGCTATAAAAGTCTTTTCATTCCCCTTTTTCTACTGACTCAGAGAACTGTTTCTAAAAATGCCTTCCAGTTTGGATGCCTGCCTCTGCTTTTCCTAGCCCCATGGAACCCTGTCATGTATTGCTGAGGTCAAGAAGGCAAAACTTAAAGAGGGCAATGTAGCACAAACATAAATCTGTGAAATGTGTGCCAGAACTTCAGATCAGAGCATTGACATTTCAGGCATAAGCAGGAGAAAAGAGATATATTTTATTAGCAAGAAGCACAATAGATGAAAAAAAAAAAGAACAGGGTAAATTATTATTTAATAACCAGAAATATTAGTCAACACACCAGAAGTGAGCAGAAAGGGAGGAAAGAAGGTATATTTCCATTTTAGCTCGGCCAATCACTATAATTAAGCTAAGTTATACAAAAGCTGGACATCGAAGAAAGCTGATAGGAAGAAAGTAGATTAATTTGAAATGTGGTGTTGGAGGAGAGTATTACGGATACCGTGGACTGCCAAAAAAAACAAATCAGTGGGTTATAGATCAAATCAAGCCTGAACTGACCCTAGAAGCTAAAATGCCCAAACTGTCATACTTTGGTCACATTATGAGAAGACAAGAGTCACTGGAAAAGACAGTCATGCTAGGGAAAGTTGAGGACAGCAAAAAAAGAGGAAGACCCAACAAGAGATGGATTGACTCAATAAAGGAAGCCACAGCCCTCAGTTTGCAAGATCTGAGCAAAGCTGTCAAAGATAGGACATTTTGGAGGACTTTGATTCATAGGGTCGCCATGACTCGGAAGCGGCTTGATGGCGCTTAACACATACAAATGGAAATATATTTTGAAGGCAAAGATCTTGAAGGACATTGTGCTCCCCACTTTTGAAGGAGTTCAGCTGACCCTTGCTGACTCAGTTAAGAATTTTGGGGTTGTACTGGACCCAACATTATTACTGGAGAAGCAAGTTAATGCAGTTGCAAAAAAGGCTTTCTTCCAAATCAACTGAGTCCAAAAAATGGCCCCTTACCTTGATACGTCTGATCTGGCCACATGGATCCATGCCACAGTGACATCGAGACTAGACTACTGTAAAGCACTATACATTGGTCTCCACGCAAAATCATTCTGGAAACTCCAATTTGGTGCAGAATGCCACAGCTTGGCTCTTACTGGGATCTAGATGAAGCATACATATTACTCCCATTCAACAGTCACTCTGCTGGCTGCCCATTAGTTACCAGGCTCAATTTAAGGTATTGACTATAACATACAAAGCCCTTCATAGCCATGGACCCTCATATTTGCAAGACTACCTCTCCCCCTATGCTTGCCATAACAGTTTCACTCATCGGAGCAGGGTCTTCCATAGGTGCCAACCTGCAAATGGGCAAAATCAACAACTGCCCATACACATACTTTCTCCGTTGTGGCCCCCATCTTATGGAACAAACTGCCTGAGGAAGTCAGGAAGGCTCCCACTCTCCTGGTTTTTCCACAAA
Source organism: Euleptes europaea (assembly GCF_029931775.1). Classification (NCBI taxonomy): domain Eukaryota; kingdom Metazoa; phylum Chordata; class Lepidosauria; order Squamata; family Sphaerodactylidae; genus Euleptes; species Euleptes europaea. The sequence goes on from NC_079315.1 coordinate 72,392,503, forward strand.
GTTTACAAAACTGAATTATTCAAGAGTGCTTTCCTACATTGGCAATAAAGTTGCACTGTGCCAAATGATTCACAGAGTTACTTGGATAAATTATTAGGGATTGTGGTCTATACTGCTGTGTACAGCTTGCTGAAACTAGGATCCTGCTATGGAATTTTGCATAATTTAATATGTCATATTAATACTTACGCTTTGCTTCCATTCTACTTTTAGACTTCTGGTTAGTTCTACACCCTAATCCTATTGCATTGTTTAATGAATGTCCCATCCTGTTGATTGGATTGGCTCACTCTCTGTAATTCGCCTTGAGTCCAAGCAAGAAAAGTGGCGAATAAATAATATAAATAAATAAATAAAATAATTTACAAGCCATGGAGTAGAAAACAGCAGCCAAGAGGTCTTGCAAAAGCTGAGGGCTTCCCTGAAGATTTCACTTCTCTCAATATTCTTAACCTTTCTGTTGCTGATAGGAATTCTCCAGAAATGTAATTTTTATTGCACTTGTTAATTGAGTCTCTCACACGTGCATAGTTCACAGCCAAGCTGGCAGCCATCACCACATCCTGGGGCAGGGAGTTCCACAATTTAACTATGTGTTGTGTGAAAAAACACTTCCTTTTATCTGTTTTGAATTTCTCACCCTCCAGCTTTAGCAGATGACCCCGTGTTCTAGTATTATGGGAGGGAGAAAAACTTCTCCCTGTCCACTCTCCAAACCATGCATAATTTTATAGACCTCTATCATGTCTCCCCTTAGCTGCCTTCTTTCCAAGCTAAACAGCACTAAGCGTCCTAACCGCTCCCCATAGGACAGTTGCTCTAGTCCCCTAATCATTTTGGTTGCTCTTTTCTGCACTTTCTCAAGCTCTGTGATATCCTTTTTGAGGTGTGGTGACCAGAACTGTACACAGTATTCCAAGTGTGGTCTCACCATAGATTTGTACAAGGGCAGTATGATATCAGCAGTTTTATTCTCTAATCCTTGTTTAATTATGGCCAGCATGGAATTTGCCTTTTTTACAGCAGCCACACACTGGGTGGACATCTTCATTGAACTATCCATTACCACCCCAAGATCCCTTTCTTGGTCTGTCGCTGCCAGCACAGATCCCATCAGTGTATATGTGAAGTTGGGATTTTTTGCCCCAATATGCATCACTTTACACTTACTCACATTGAAACTCATTTGCCATTTTAATGCCCATTCTTCCAGTATGTAGAGATCCTTCTGGAGCTCTTCACAGTCCGATTTTGTTTTAACCTCCCTAAATAATTTGGTGTCATCTGCAAATTTGGCTACTTTACTGTTTAACCCCAACTCCAGGTCATTGATGAACAGATTGAAAAGCACCAGTTCCAACACAGATCCCTGAGGCACCCCACTGCTCACATCCCGCCATTGTAAGAACTGACCATTGATTCCTACTCTCTGCTTCCTATTTTTCAGCCAGCTCTCAATCCATAAGAGGACTTGTCCTCTTATCCCGTGACTATGAAGTTCTGAATCTGACAGATTCAGTTTCTGAATCTGACAGATTCAGTTTCTGAATCTGACTGAATCTGACAGATTCAGTTTCTTACTTTGACCTTGATCTAGATATAGTTACATGTTTTATGATATAAATACCACCTTAGTTGTAATATTTGGGAATATTATGCTAGCGGTAACCACTGGTGATATTTAATAAAACATACATATGCCATGCTCAGACACATGAGGGGCTGTGGGAGAGGCTGTGGCTCAGTGTTAGAGCATCAACTTCACATGCAGAAGGTTCCAGATTCAATCCCAAGCATCTCCAGTTCAAAGGATCCGGTAGTGGGTGGTGCCAAAGTTCTCTGCTTAAGACCCGGGAGAGCAGCTACCAACAGAGTAGACAATACGTATTTTGATAGAAAGCTGTAGAGAACAGCTTTGTGTATTCCTGTGTTCTATGACCATGAAAGAAAGTTTTTCTTCCCTGTTGGCCATCAGTTCTCATATGTACATGTTTCTGAGTAGTATCTCAGTCCTTTTGCTTTACAAAGCTGCAGAGAATTCAGCAATTACCAAATGTCCATTGGGCAAGAATGCTTGAAATCTGACCTTGTATGGTTTTGAGCAGCCTCCCACAGCCACTAAACAAGTCCAAGACAATATTATAAAAGAATTGTTGGATGATGAGCAGTACAGTGTACATATATAGTGGAACTGTACACTTGATGTGATGAGTAGTCCATATCAAAATATACTTTTTAATAGAGTCTGTTTTATTTCCATCTTTGATGCATCTTGCCTGCAGTGTCTGCAATATAATAGACATTTCAACAAAGACAGTTTTATATTGGAAAATATAATGGTCCCCATAAGAAATCAAACAACTAGAGATGCTAAAGAATCTACCACCCACTCAGCAAGCACACATCCTTGCCTTGTGACAGCTGTAGAAAGCTTTTCAGTGGGTATAAGTGATTATATTCCTAGTCTTTGTGTCATTCTTTATCAGATCAGCCTCACTCCCACAAAATAGCCTCTGTTTGATTCTTCCTCCAGTACCCTTAATTATATCTTCCTTACATTTCTTCTTATCTTTTTTTCACATAGTATGAACTAAATCTAGTTTTAATTTGTGTAAATACAAAGCCACCATAGCAAGCCAAGATGTACTGCCAATTCATTAGAATAAACTTGCAAAATGGCCACTGGATAATGGGAATGCATATGTAAACCTCATGAAAAGGGGCTGTCAGAGATAGCTGCAGATCATATGTATGTTCAGTTGTTAAACTGTTTATATCCTGCCTTTCTCCAAGGATTCAAGGCAGCTAATACAATCTCAAATAGCAACAAAAATGCAATAAAATTACAGAGTAAAAATGTCCAATTATTAAAGTGTTACAGAATCAAATTTATCTGTCTGTACAATTTTTTTCAGCATCATGATGTCCAAAGTGAGCTCACAGATCCACCTCAACTAAAGGCACTCTGAAATAGAAAGGCACTGGATACATTCCTAATAATAAACAATGATTGTACCCTCTAAACTTCTTCAGGGTTGGTCCAACAACCCAAAAGGCTGTGTACTGAGCCAAGGAGAGTTACAAAGAACTATGCGAAGGCACTGCAGGTAGCATAGGGTGAGCAGGAAGGACAGATTGGGAGGTACACTGCTGCCATGTACGACCTCTTAGCTGTGCTGTGTTTGCTCTTCTTGTCTTTAGTATATACTGTGGGCATGGCCAGGAGGTGCAAGCCAATGACAAGCACCAAAGGTCTCTTGACCCTCTTGGTTTATGACTTGTATCCTGTAGCCTGGCCAACTAGCTTATTGGATTCTGGACCAAAGCTATGGATGATCTTATTCAATAATGGAAACAGTCAATCAGACAAAAGGAGAAGAAGAAAACGATCAAAGAGACACCCCCGTACCACTAATTCTAAATGCTTGATAGAAATATCATGATCTCCTTAGTAAAAAGCCATGGGATAATCAATACAGATCAACAGGGATTATCCAATGTGTACATGGGTGTTAAGTGCCATCAAATCACTTCCAACTCATGGCAACCCTATGTCCTCCAAAAACCTATTCTCTCCTGGATCAGAGGAGCATACCTATTATATTAGGTGCTTTGGAACATAGGCAGGATGGTGCTGCAGCAATTGTCTCGTTTGTGGGCTTCCTAGAGGCACCTGGTTGGCCACTGTGTGAACAGATTGCTGGACTTGATGGACCTTGGTCTGATCCAGCATGGCCTTTCTTATGTTCTTATGCCTTGTCGTTAACAGCCTTACTCAGGTCTTGCAAACTGAGGGCTGTGGCTTTCTGATTATCCATTATCCACCTGTAAACTAAGAACATCCATCAGAGTTATTTGAGCTGTTCTAGTTCTATATCCAGGTTTGAAGCCTAATTGAAGTCGGTGAAAGGCAGATACGTCATTCATGTAACCCCCCTAATTATTCTTAACCCTTTGCCTACTAAGTGTGGCTGCTTTGTCCCCTTCATCAATAAACAAAACACATAGTTATGTTGTTTTGCATCCACACATCCAGCAATCAGGTCTACTTGAATACCTCTCTGCTAAAACACATGTAGTGCTGAACATATGATCACTGAGGATCACCTGTTTGAAAGATAGAGGCCTGAATTTTAAAATTCTGAATCCCTGCTCCTTTACTACATGATAAGTGGTGTCAATGGTGACAGCACTGAACTTCAAAAGTGCAGGGAGACCAAGAACCTCACATGCAATAACAAAGTAAGATCTGTGGATCAAGGCCAACAGAGTTTGCTATCTTTGGGAGCATCGGGGCAATGGGGATTAACTCGTCTCTTGATGAAGTATTTCTCTTTTTTATATATATAATTTTTTAATAATATAAAACAAGACAAAAAATAAAAAAACAAATAAACGTACAGTACAAACGGGTACATATCAATCATTTAACAATTAATCATAGAACAAAATTAAAGCATATAAAGTACCCTTAAAACCCACCACCCACCTTAAAACAGCGACCCACCACCACATAAAGGACTTCCGGAGAAGTGTCTTAACAGTTATACATTATTCACCTTTAATAGTATATAAAAATTACTAAAAATTATATCTATTAACTCATTCACTAAATTAGTAAAATTCATTTTTGCCAGTTTGTCCCAATAAGCGGCGGCCTTTGACCAAGTTTTTTTATAATCTTCCATATCTTTTCCATGTAGGAAATCTGTTAATTTGGCCATCCGCATATACATCCATAATTTCTCTCTCCAGTCTTTAATTCGAGGTTTATTTATTTGCTTCCAGGAGTTAGCTATTATAATCCTTGCTGCTGAAAAACTATATTGACACATGACTATCACTTCTATTCATATTGTCTTTAGGAATTCCCAGTAAACAAAACACAGAATCTCTTTTAACTTCAATATTAATCAAATTATTAGTTTCATTTATTACTTTTCTCCAAAAAAAATTTAATTTTTTTTGCATATCCACCAGGCATGCATAAACGTTCCTTTTTCTATTCCACATTTCCAACATAAATCCGTATCACTTTTTTTCATTTTGCTTATCATTACTGGAGTAATATACCATCTGTAAAACATTTTATATACATTTTATCTAATTTCATTTGTAATTGTAAATTGATATTCTTTTTTCCACAAATTTTCCCAAACTTCCAAATTAATATTATATTAATATAATATGAAGTATTTAATATGAAGTATTTCTCTTGAGTTGCTGCTCAAGAAATTTTGAAGTCAATGTACATCTTTTCTACCAATAAAGCATAGAAAAGCTAAGAATGAAACAACTAGTTCCATGTATCTAAGGAAGCTTTGGACTTAACTTTTTGGAACAGCAGCCATCCAGTAAACATTTGATACCAAAGAGAGTTTGCCAGGCAGTTTGTGGCACAACATTGTTCATTAACAATAGACAAACATCCTGCTGGATGAGCACAAGCCTTTCGCCTGTCCCCTGTCCCCCACAAGTAGTTGTTTGGATCCCAGCCAAGGTCTCTTCCACAGCTGAGGAAACTGGGTCTCTGCTTCAAATGGAAATGTTCTGTTGATATTTGCTAAATGAATGTGTCTGGCAAGTCGCTCATTGCTTCCCCCCATCAACAAATCATCAGTGACTATGAGGAACAGAAAGGAAGCTGTGGTTGGTGATGGCGCTTGCTCCATCCCAGCTCAGCCAGTTCTGCTGAAATGCTTTTATTTGAATTTTTCCTACAGTAGGAACTGTGGTGAGCACTGCTTTACCAATCCAGGTGACTCCCAGTACTTTAGTCGGTTCCCAATGCCAACAGAAGGCAAAGAACTGTGACAGACGACTATCAACAGCATTCTTATTATGTCTTCCTGTTTGCTCCTGAACTTGCATAGTGATTCTTAAGACTGTGCAGATAACAAGATGTCCCTTATACCAAAAAGCTTGGAGGAGCAGGGAAGGGCTGTGGCTCAGTGGTAGAGCCTCTGCTGTGGCATGCAGAAAGTCCCAGGTTCAATCTCCAGGAACTCCAGTTAAAAGGATCTGGCAGTAGGTGATGTGAAAGCCCTCTGCCTGACACCCTGAAAAGTGGCTGCCAGTCTGAACAGGCAATACTGACTGATGGACCAAGGGTCTGATTTGGTATAAAGTAGCTTCATGAGGAATGCAGCTCTCCCATTACATTGTGTGCAAATACAGATGCCTGCTTTATAAGGAAAAAGAGGAGCAAGAATGGAACCTCACCATAGGTACTTTTTAGTTACCAGAAACTGATGCTAGGAACCATGTTAGAAAGGGCAAAAGGAAGCAAATGTAACCCAAGCAAAGCAATTCCATTGGTGGTGTGTCTTATGCCAACTTCAGTTGTTACAAAATGCACAGGAACATGATGCTCATGAGTTGTACTTTTTGTTTCCCAGCCTCTCAAAACACTCAAAGCTGGTCTTAGCAGTTCAGAAGCCTCTAAAATATTGTCTATGGTCATTTACGCATGGTCACTTTATTCCCTGTTTCAGCCAAGATCAAAGTAACCCAGGTTGGGGAAAACTGTTTGCATTGGCTGGAATGATTAGGGGCGAAACTGTGTGCTAATGGAGGCATGAATACCGAAAAACAGTCTCCCAAGTTCAAATCAAGTCCCACCCCTTTAAATGCTGCTCTGTAATTGGCCAGCTGCCCAGCTGCTGCATAAAAAAGCATTTTAAGAACAAAAAAACAAAAAAACGGAGCAATCCGAAAGGGGGGGGGGGAGAAATCCAAGCCTCGTTTAAAAAAAGCCTTTCTTTTAGTCTGAAAGAGCTCCGAGGAAGCAGGAAGCACTTGAATCCCTGCCTCTTTACACACTGCTTCATGATTGGCTGTGAGAGAAGCCAATCTTCTGTACTTCCCCTGCTTGGTTATCTGGATGCTGCCTTGAAGAGGGATTTGGAAAAGGGTGGAGAAAGTTATACGCTTGCTCAGTAATTCTGGAATAAGAACATAAGAACATAAGAAAGGCCCTGCTGGATCATACCAAGGCCCATCAAGTCCAGCAGTCTGTTCACACAGTGGCCAACCAGGTGCCTCTAGGAAGCCACTAACAAGACGAGTGCAGCAGCACCATCCTGCCCGTGTTCCACCGCACCCAAAATAATAGGCCTGCTCCTCTGATACTAGAGAGAATAGGTATGCAGACTAGTATCCATTCTAACTAATAGCCATGAATGAGCCAGTAAGAACAGTTTCATTCGGGCCACAAGAGGAATGGGAAAAGCCGGGTTCATTTTGTGTTCAGACAGGGTTGAGTCGACAAGGAATGAGGTAACGTGCGTTTAGAAAAGTTTGATCCTTGCTGGAACAGGGAATAAAGGAGGTTACAGCGACCATGCATTAATGACCAAAAAGTGACAAACAATGCAAGCCTAAACAGAGTTACATCCTTCCAAATCCATGGCTTAGAAAGTGTAACTGTATTCAGAATTAGACTGAAAGTCACACGGGGAAGGGGAGCCATGGGGGAGAGCAGCCATCTGTAGTAGTCTCTTGAGTTCTAATTGGCCCAAATGCAAAAGACACAGAACAGAGTTTGTATTTGTTTGTAAAGTATAAATCAGCGAATGATTTATTCTTTAGAAGCCTTGTGGGTTTCTGTAACTCTCTGAAACATGGAACATCTGCATTATCTCTGTTTGCTGGGCTGCAAGTGACTGAGTGGGACAAACAGATGTTTGTATTGCAGTGAGATAAGACAGGAACTGCGGCAGAAAGGGAAGAAATAAAAGACTGATACAGGACAGAAATACAACAAAGTGGTTTGGTCCAGCTGCACTGTGAAGAAAACACACGTACAAAATAAATATTCATTTGTATGAATTTTCATTCAACTGTCCATTAATAATGTGCTGTTGGACCATATTTATTATGTGACAGAAAACTTGTAACTATATCTGGATATTAATGCATTAGAAAAGATGAAAAACTGAAGCCCAGGAGCAATTGCCCTTTTATCCTTCTACTACAAAACACAGGAACTTAAATATGGAAGACTAGAAAATTCTGAAATAAATCTGTGTTTGAAGAACAGTGAATAATCTCATCCAGTGGGCTCTGGGGTCTCTTTATACTGGTGAAAGGATATTTGTGACTGTGGCATTTAGAGCTTCCCAACCACACAGGTGTAAGAAATTATACCATCTCTATTTCAAGGATCTACATATAACCTTAAAGAGGGGAATTAAAAGATTGTAAGCTGCAATCTTTGTCCTGTGCTGACAGCTTTTCTGCTGTTGTGGAGAGTGAGAGCATCAGGGTCAGAAGGCATCAGTCTGAGGAAGATGGATATGATTCCTTAGAAGGGACCTCTTCCTTGGGTGACGGGCCAATATTCTCTCATACTGAGGATACCTTGCTGGGGTTGGGAGGATGTAGGTTTCTGGTAGTGGGTGATTCAATTATTAGGAATACAGAGAGTGGCATTGGTGACAGGTGTTTTGACCACATGGTGACTTTTCTGCCTTGTGTGAAGTTTGTGGACATCTCACACTGTTTAGATAAGTTGATAGATAGTGCTGAGGAGGAGTCAGCAGTCATGGTGCACATGGGCACCCATGACATTGGGAAATAGTCATGTGGTCCTGGAGGAAAATTTTAGGTTATTAGGCAGAAAGTTAAAGGCCAAGAACTCAAAGGTAGCATTTTCAGAAGTGATACTGTTCCACACTCAGGGCCAGATAGACAGGCACAGATCAGGGGTCTCAATGTGTGGGTGAGAAAGTGGTGCTCTTCTTATGTTCTTATGCAAAAGGCAGCCGTTAAAAGGGGGAGGATGCCATGAAGGCCCAAAAGGACTATTGTTCTGTGTTTTTAAAAAGTGCCAATATTCATATATAAGGTTGTGCCAATTTCTACCAGTTCCCCCATCCCCCTCAGTGGCTGGCACCCAGTGGGAGTCTGGGTGGGGGCAGGAACAAGGGGTTGATATTGGTGTTACATCACTCTAGGAACCACTGGAAACTCTATGGTCACTTCTTGGTTTTCCCTAGAAGTTACTGTGACGGAAAGCTGCCTATAGGGGAGTTGTCCCAGTCATAGAACCCTTTGATTGACAGGGTGTTCAAATAGAATTCTGAGAATGGCAGTTGGCGACTTCTGACAGTTAAGAGCTGACAGCTGACTGAGAGAGACATTAACAGACAGAGTTTGAAGACAGCGGTGTGAGCTGCAAGCTATCTGGTGGAGGATTCTGCTCTGGAGTGAAAAGGAACACATTTGAATTTTGGACCATGAAGGGTCCATTACCAGTTATCTAGGGAAATAGCTTTAAGGTTGATAGAGTGATCCCTAAGAGTTTAACGGAGAAATAGCTCAGATGAAAGGAGTGGTTCCAGGCCAGCTTAAAGGAGAAACTGGGAAAGTGTGTTAATGTTCCTAACTCCTCCAACTAAAGAACCTCTGTGTAAAAGGTGGTTAACTTTAAGAAACAAACCAGTGACTGCAAAGAGAAATAAATCTCGGTAAAAAATAAAAGTTTAAACACTTGTATGTAAACCACTTTGATACATTTGGAATTATAATATATCACTTGAACATAGCTATCTCGAATTCCTCAATCCGGTTTTCTGTTGCAAACCACATTCCTGTTATGAAGCATGGCTAACCTGACTTTTAAAAAACCCTTAAAGAGACAAATGAAACCATTTTTAAGTTTTACTTCAAAAAGCTTGTCACGTGCCATGTCTGTCTGACCTTTTATAGTAGGGCTGTGCACATCGATAAACCCAAACTGAAAATAAACCCAAACTTGGCTTTTTTGGCAATATTTGGGTTTCGCTTAGGCAAAATACCAAAATACAAAAACTCACCCAAAGCCGAACAGGCGATTCCCGAAAAACCAAATAGATGTTCAGCCTTTTCAGGTTTTGGCTATTCGCCTTTGTTCAGATGCATGGCTCTATGCTTTCTCCAATTTTTCTATATTTGACTGGTTTTGTTAGGGCCCCATAGTTGGGGCCCTTTTGAGGTAGGGGCCGTGTAATCAGAGCCAACTTGGTCTGACCAAACTAGTCTGGAAGGGTCATTTTAAAAGACAGGGCTCACCCAGTCCCGTCCAGAGGGATATACCCTCCAACTAAAAAAACCCTAGCTTCTACAGCTGCTTAACAGGCTTCTGAAGAAGACTCCTCACCCGCGCAGATGAGCAATCTTCTTTACAAGAGCTGCCTTGGTCATGACTTCGACTGGCTCCAATATCACCTCCCCCCCAATGAAAACCTGTTCTCAAACTTGAGGTCGCCCCAAAAAGTAGCATTGTGCAAGAAACATCTGAGGGTAAGATGCATGTGTGTAAAGTGCCATCAAGTTGCAGCTGGCTTATGGCAACCACCTAGGTTTTCAATAGGTCTGTGCACCATTTTCCCCTGGTATTTTTTAGGTTTGGGTTTAATAGACCTGGAATTTTTTTGAAAAATAAAAATAAAAAAGCCACATTATCATATTGGCTTTCCTGGATTTTTGAAAATTTTCGAGTTTATCCAACTTGAACCCAAGCGCAGCCTTCAGTTTTGCATTCCTGCCAGCTCTGAAATCTAGGAATTCGGAGCCAGTGGGGACGCAAAACTAAAAAGTGGGCTCACCCCGAGTGCAGCCTTCTGTTTTACATTTCCACCTGCTCTGAAATCTAGGACTTCAGATCAGGCGGGGACGCAAAACTGAGGGCTGGGCTCACTCTGAATGCAGCCTTCAGTTCTGCATTGCCGCCAGCTCTGAAGTTCTTGGACTTCAGAGCTGGCGGTGGACCCAGCCAACAGGTAAGAGAGGGAGGGAGGAATGGGGCTGTCCAGGATTGGCCTCGGACATGACGACAGAGGCTGCCATGTACAAACCCTTCCTAGACTCCAGCCTTGCCATGGCATCATGCGCCACAGCCCAGGCCCTCATCCCAGCATCCAGAACACTGGCTGGGAGTCAGGCAAGGAGAGCAGCTGGGTTCCCAAGAGAGGCAGAAAATGCGTCCTCCCAAGCCCATGAGGCTTGAAAACCCACTGGACCACCTATCAGGTAGGATGCAGAGCCAGAGGAGGGAGCTGGGCAGAAGGTCCAGCCTGCGGTGTCGTAGGCCAACCTGAGCTGCCCTCCTCCTCTGAGGAAGAGGAAGAGTGGGAACCTGGGCCCGTTCCTCCGAGGACTGCACTGGAACAGCAGGAACAGGCATCAGAGCCACCAAGACCCATGACAGGGAATGAGGGCTGCTCATTCTGGAAGCAAACAGAACAGCAAGAAGAGCAGGACTCCTCGCCTACAAGTTCTCCCAAGCCGGCTGAAAAGCAGAGAATCAGGGCCTGGCTTCAATTAAGGAAAAGAAGGCAAAATGCCAGGTGGGCCTTGAGAGAGAGAAAGAAGACAATTAAGCCTAATCAGGGAGGAGTGGAAGAAGCTGGAACTGCTAGGCTGATAAAAGGCCAAGCAGATTGCCAGAGTTCTTGTTGGTTCAACACATGTTGAAGGCCACTATCTGAGAGAAGCAAACAGAAGCTACAAGCAACTGAGTCTATCTTTTTTAAAAAAATATTTTTTTATTATTTTTCTGAAACAAGTTAACATATAAAGATAAAGAAAAAAAAATAAAAATATAACAGGACTTCCCCTACATCTTCCGCCATCCATTAATAAACCTGTATACTCTTTGGTATCTACAATTCTAATCCTAATATTTCTAATTAAACTCATTAAACTAAGTCTCATCCAGTTTTAAAGATATAACATTGAATGTAATCATTAAAAAGTGGTTAATATTAACTCAGAAAAAAGGAAAGTTAATAAATCTCACTAATAATAAATGGATTAGATCAATAAGTAAAAAATTATCAACTCCTTTATAAAACAATTCCTCCGTAAACCCTCCATGTCTCCCTACACCTATTCATTGTAAACTGTCTTTATAATGTATTAATATAGTAAATTCTACCATTGTTGCCAAAATCAAGCCTTTTAACCAGTTCCTTGTCTATTTCCAAAAAACAAAACTAGACTCTTTTAGCCAGTCCCTTTGTCCGAAATTTCCAACGTCTTCCAGTTTTCTTCACTAACTCCAAACACCGAAGAGCATCCTTGGATATTGTTGGTAAAATTCCATCTGCAAGCACAGAGTTCTCATAGTAAACCTGCATTGTAGTTTCTTCAGTTCAAAGATCATAAAAAGAAATCCCGGTAGCTCCAGCCTTACCACCCCTTCAAGTCCACCAAGCTAGTATCAAAGAATTCTTCAGGCAATTTATAAAGACAAAAGTCAAAGTCTCTCACGTTCATATCCTTCGTAAGCAGCTGGTCTGTTACAGTTTCCTGTTGAAGGGATGTACCGTCTTGTTTATCCTGGCTCTCCTTTTCCTTTATGGGAATTTCCTGATCTTGAGCCATCTTCTCAATTGGAGAATCCACTGCTGTCACATCTGACTTCGTTGTATTAGCTTGGTCCTTTATGTCTTTAATTACATCCAAAATAGAATCCAGTTTTTGATTGATAGATTGATATAGGGTATTTGTCATGGCAATTAGTTGATCCATCTTTTTTTTTTTTAAATTATTTTTATTATTTTCTACAATTCAACTAAAATAAACATATCTCAACAATATATTCAGTTGTAACTGCTTGTAACAAAAAAAGTTCATTGCTATTACTGAGAATATGTTATCTATAATATTCTATGCTATCTACTATATGTGACTTCCCCGCATCTTCTTCAGTCACTAATTCTACTGGTTAACACTTTTGCATTTCAAATTAATTTCTAATCCTTATTTTCTCTCATACAGACTTGCTTTAAGCTATCTATACTACTTCTATAAGCAATTTCAAGTCCTACCTAGTTATAATATTATCATCATTGTCTCTATATAACATTCTATTATTCTAAATTAAAGGGATTAGATCAATACATAAACAAATTTTCCCATTAAAAATTCATCAAAGTAAATCCACCGTGGCTCCCTTACACCCCAAAAATAAGCATCATTTTAGCCATTATCTTGTTTTGGGAGGGGATCTGCCAGTCCTTCTTTATTTCCCAATCCCCACCCCCCGTTTTTCAATATAGTAGCTGCAATTCTGGCCTCTGAAGATGTAAAAGAAGATCCCGGTGATTGTATCCATTGGCTTCTTGTTAAAATTTCCAGCATCTTCTTGGTAAAATCCTTCATCATGTCTCCCTCCATCGCTGGCTGCCAGGAAGTGTTTTCTTGGGATAATAATGCTCCTCCTGTCAGCAGTGACTCAGACAAGTAAATTGTAGAGGTATTGAGTTCTCTCATGTTGCTCTCTCTCCTTGCCTGCTGGTCACTTGCAGCTACCTCTTTAAAATCTTGGGTCTTCATATTGTGGATCTCCTCAATAATTGTGTCCAGTTTTCCATTAATTGATTTAAATAGGATATTCATCACCTCAGCTAGTTGAAATGCTTGATGTGAGAGCGCTTGTTGTTTTTCAAAGACTAAATCTTGTTGCACTGCAAACATGTCCATTTGTTTGAGTAACATCTCTTCCATCCTCTTGTTTGACATATCTGCTTGTATTCTTATATAGAAGCAGGCTTTGTAATTTTCAAGATATCCTCAATTATGCTTCAAAGCAGCACAGATAAAGAAAAGAAAGTAGACAGGAAACTGCAGTATCATAGACCCTGCGTCGTCTCCTCTCGGTGGTTAAGTAGTAGGAACGATTTGATGGTTACACCGGGGAGATTCACTTCAAGTCTTCCAATCTGCCCTGTCTTTTCGATGGTAACAAAGCCCTTCTTGTTATCTTCCGGTCTTAAGAGGCGACGTGGCTGGACATTGAATCAAAGAAGCCGGAAGTGGGGGGGGGGGAAGGTTTTCGTCTCCCTCCCTCCCCTCAAAGCATTTAATTGGTAGTTGTAAAGTCATTCACAAGTCCCTTTTATTGTGTCTACTCACTGATCAAGTTGATAAGGTCTTAGTCAGTTCATTTAATGGCATTTGTTTATTTTAAAAGTCTCGTTACGCTGGGCAGGGAGTCGCCTGTTTTCGTAGGTGTTTTTATCGTCGTTCAGGTCTTCTCAATCAAGATAAAGGCAAAAAGTGTCTTTTTACTCACTCTGACTTCCAAAGGTGAGGCTTCTTGTTCTTTTCATAGATTATTTGATGTTAATGTATAGAGGAGGTCAAAGCCTATAATCCAAAGAGTCGTCCGTGGCAATGGTAGCCCCTATGCCGGCGGGGACAACTTCCAACTCTACGGGAGGCTTAAAAAAGCTCTCTCAGAGAATATGGGAGTCCAGACCGCTCTTGAAGGCTGCAGGGGAATTTCCTGCTTCCCGATCCACTATTTAGGACCGAGTTGGAGTGCTTTTTGCACTCCAAATCTAAACGACTCTTGGTGTTTCCTGGGAGCCCCCAGGAAACAATGGCGCTCGGACCAAACGCTCTACAGGAAGTCTAGTTGATCCATCTTTTTAATCACACGTTCCATGCTTGCTGCTTTTAAGAATTTTGTTAAAACTTAGTTGGTAAAGTCTGGGCAAATAAACCAAAAATTTATATATATATATATATATATATATATATATATATATATATATATATATATATATATATATATATATATATATATATATATGTAATTCAACAGGATTCCTGTATTGCGGGTAGTATTTTGATGTTAAAATACCATCAAGTTGAAAACACTCTAGTATAGACTGCTGCAGAGAACGGGATATACCCAAAAGGATGCAGAACCTTTCGTTACCTCCTCTTGTCCAGGAACTTGGGAGTAATTTGCCAGTTACACAAGGGAGTCACACTTCCAGTCTCACGATCTCACGGTCTGTTACAGTCTCGCAATGGCATTAAACAATGAAGACGGAAAGACGACAGCTAAGGAGGGGGGATTCTTCCTCCCTCCCCTTTCAACGTCGAAGTATCTGATTGGTGGTTGTAGCATCTTTCAAAAGATCCTGTTTGTTATGTCTACCCACTGATCAAATTGATGGGATTCCTGCCTGTTTATCTAATGTTTTTTGTTTTTGTTTTGTAAGAGTCATTTATACATCAGGTGGGGAGGCATGGATTTGATAGATGTATTTGCCAATTCTTCAGATCCTCCAAATCCAGGTAAAACGAAAGAGTTTTTATAACTTACTCAGATTTTAGAAGAGTAGGTATTCTTGCTTCCATGTAGTTGCTTAGGTGGTGATAGGTAGAGGAGGACTGAGCCTAATTCCAAAGAGACATTCGCGGCGTTGTATTTTCCCCTCAATGCTGGCTGGACCTCGCCCAGTTCCCCGAGAGTCGTCCTCTCTCAGAAAAATGGGGATCAGACCACTCTTCAGGGCTGCAGGACCTGTTCCTCGGTCCACTATTTAGGAACCGGGTAGGGGTGCAAAAAGCAACCCAAATTTGAACGTTTCTTGGGTTCTTCAGGAGCCCCCGAGAATGTGGCGCTCAGTCCAGCATCTCTAGCGGAAGTCGCGTGCAAGCTGACGTCTGATCTGATAAACAAGGAGGTTGTGCTGGTAAGTGCCTCTACTCCTTTACTTGCTAATTACCTTAGTCTAGCCCGGTCCATGGGAAGAGAAAAGCCTGGGTCAGGCTCTGGTCAACGCAGTACTCCCATTGTTGTTGTTGAAAGCAGAGGCCAAGCCTCCGGCCTGGTTACTGCCTGCATGCTACACTCCTGCCTGAGCATGACATGCGGCTTCTACCATCCTCTCCCTGTTGGCACCCACCACCTCAAGGGCAGAAAAGCCCTCCAGCCCCACTTACCTGCTGGCCCAGTGTCACCACAGCAGCAGCACCAGACCTCTCACCATCCAGCCACTCCCAGCCTTAATGAACAAGGTGGCCGCAGACTCCGCCTCCCTTGAGCCAGCAGCCCATCAAGATCACAGGCTGCCAAGCTAGGAGACGGAACAACAGGATGCACTCTCCTGCACTTGGAAGGTAATGTCCCAGGTAGCAGGAGAGCTGGAGGATAGGCAGGACTTGGGAAGATTACTTATGAGTATTCCTAGGACTCAAGGACAAGCACAACCCCTCCTCCAAGGGAAATGAAAAGCCAAAGGCAATGAGAAAAGGGATGCACCTGGATGAGAGGGGCAGAGGCTGGGATGGATCCAGGGGGTGGAGAGCACAGTGGGGATAAAAGGCAGGGAGATGGGCCTAGCCACGGAGGAGGTTGGACTGAAGTCTGACCCTGAGAGAGAGAGATAGGCAGATGTCCAGGGCAGGAGGAGCCAACAGGAGCACATCATCCATTACTTGTTCCTTCCTGCTCACTTCTAAGACCACTAACAAGCCATTTATAGTTTCACATCCTTCAGTGAAGTTGCTGCTGGAGCTTCAGCCAAAAAGAAGAAACAATCTGTAGGCACAATAGAATATAGAGTGCTAAGGTTAAGCGAAGGGCTGAAGTAACATGGGTTTCCTTGCTGAATTTTGGAAACATTTTCTGACCAGAGTTGACTTGATACAAGCACAAACCTTGTCAAACGTGACAATAATTTAATTTAATTGTCAGAGGAGAAAGAGCAAGAAATGCGGTGCTTGATTGATATGCAGCCTGGATCCCCCGCCAAGAAATACTGTGAATGGGCAAACATTGCAAAGTTTGCTAACTCCATGGGGGAGAATCTGTCTCTAGCTACTGTGAATGAGGTAATTTGACTATCTATTGGACACACATTGGTGAACAGCATCCCTTTCCTTAGACTGGCAGAATGAATGTAGTCTTTAGAACAACAGAGCTATTCCCACTTGTCAAAGGAGGACAACCAGCATATTTTAAACATTAATTATTTGAACATTTACAGTTGCTTCTTATTTATTGTCTATTGCTTTTCAGACCAGCTTATTCACAAACAAAGAGCCCCAAAGATTCATTACCAAGACACTCAGCAAAATAATGACAAGGAGGTCAAAAAAACAAACAAGAAGAAAGTAAGCTTAAATTATTCAGAACAAAACTTCACCACAATAGTTAGTTCACAATGACACCCTAAGCGACTTGAGAATTATGTACAACCCCCCTTATAATTTATACCAAGCACATATAGATCCCCCCCCCAATTCTGTAAATGGAATAAATTGGTGTTCTTCACACTGTGTTCTTGGGAATCCTGGCTAATTGCTCATGACTACAGAGCTTCCCCTTATAACACGCACTTGAAGTGATGAGGGTATATAAGACCCTCATTTCATATGGGTTCAGCAAAACTGGTCACACACTCTGCACTATAGAACACTCACCAGAACCCGTAGCAACACACTAACATCCCTCAGCACAAAATTGGATGTAGAACAGAGACCTTGATGGTTATTGATGGAGGAATCAATGATGGATACTCTTGCAGCATTTGACATGCAAGGACGGAACAGACAAGAGTCCACAGAGCAAGTGTTTATCAGGAGTTTATCTCACAACAAAGTCTTTGCATTTCCAGGAACCAGCACAATAACACCCCTTTCTCTCCAACTCAGACCCAATATTAGGGTTGCCAACCTCCAGGTGGTGGAGGAAAAAAGACACCTCTGTACAAATTTCCAGGGGATAAGAAAATCAGTACAGGAGCGAATATTATTAGAAATCAACAAATTCTTATTGTGACTACACACATATATATTACAAAAATAGTAACGTTGACCATCAACATACAAAATGCAACATACATCAGACACAAAAGTTCCTTCCTCTAAGGGTAAGGTCAGAAAAAGCCTTTTTCTGACCTTACCCTTAGAGGAAGGAACTTTGAATTTTACCCTGCTTGGGATATTTTGATATTGCAATATTTTGGAAACCTTACCCTAAGGGGATTGTGCAACATGGATGATAACATAGGAATTTATGAGACTTCTGTTATGAAGGAGTGATGAAGATTTGAATTTTGAGACTTCAAAATGATCGTATCCTCTCGATGAACTTTTGTCCATTGACATCCTTTCGTCCATACAAACCTGCTCCTGTGGAAAAAGAAACATAGAAAGATTATTGACTGAAGTGTACTTACCCTATTTATTACTCACCTTTTGTGTCTGATGTATGTTGCGTTTTTTATGTTGATGGTCAACGTGACTATTTTTGTAATATATATATGTGTGTGTAGTCACAATAAGAATTTGTTGATTTCTAATAATATTCGCTCCTGTACTGATTTTCTAACCTCCAGGTGGTAGCTGGAGATCTCCTACTATTACAACTGATCTCCAGCCGATAGAGATCAGTTCACCTGGCGATAATGGCCGCTTTGGCAATTGGACTCTATGATATTGAAGTCCCTCCTCTCCCCAAACTCCACCCTCCTGCCGATGGCAAAGAGGGACCTGCAACCCTACCCAACACCCAGGGAGCAGTACCATAGAGAATCAACAAGCCCCAATATAGAGCTACAGTACTGTGGAACATATACGTTTCAGAAGAGATCCTTGTAGACATTTTGAAAGCACTAACTATATGTAAACTGGAGCACTGCGGACTAGATACTAGGACAGTTAGGCGGATAGGTAACTGTTTGGGGGAACCGCACCCAAAGAGTAGTTGTCAATGGCATTTCATCTGATTGGAAGGAGGTATCCAGCGGGGTGCGACAAGCCTTGATTCTGGGCTTTTCAGTGTTGTTATAAATGATGTGGATGAGGGGGTGGAGGGAATACACATTAAATTTGCACATAACAGTGAATTGGGAAGAGTAGAGAACACCAATATAGAGATAGAATCCAACAAGATCTGAACACACTGGAAAAGTGGGGGGATGTAAACAAGATGCAATTCAACAAGGATAAGTGCAGAGTTCTACATCTGGGTGATAAAAATGAGAAGCATGCATACTGAATGAGGGATACATCTCTCAGTTGCACTGTGTGTGAACAAGATCTAGGGGTACGGATGGACTGTAAGCTAAATATGAGCAGTCAGTGTGATGCGGTGGCAAAAAAAGGCTAATGGGGTGTTGGGGTGTATCAATGGAGGCATAACATCCAAATCGCAAGATGTCATAGTCCCACTGTACACCTGGAGTACTGTGTGCGGTTCTGCAGGCCTCACTTCAGAAAGAATATGGACAGAATGGAGAGGGTACAGAGGAGAGCGATGAGGATGATCAGGGGCCTGGAGACCGAGCCATACGAGGAAAGACTGAGGGACTTGGGAATGTTCAGTCTGGAAAAGAGGAGATTGAGGGGGAAATGATTAATAGGTATACATTATGGGCAGAAAGGTACCAGCTGGATAGCAGGAAAATTTTTTTACAGTAAGAGTAGTTCAGCAGTGGAATCAGCTAGCTAGGGAGGTGGTGAGCTCCCCCTCACTGGCAGTCTTCAAGCAGAGGCTGGACAAAGACTTGACAGGGATGCTTTAGGCTGATCCTGCACGAAGCAGGCGGTTGAATTAGATGGCCTGTATGGCCCCTTCCAACTCTATGAATCTATACATTGGCTATTTTAGTTAGTTATATTGTTTGTTTTCATACCTGTGGGCTAGAAAAATGTATCTTTTTAAAGGGAAGATGCCCTAAGATTTGGTAAGTAATAGATTTTCAACTGTGATTCAACTGTGCAGTTTCAGAGATCCTCCATACATAGTTATCCATTTCTTTTCTAATATTTACAAGCTCTTCCAGCCAGGGACAACGTGTCCTTGTCTGTCTGCAGAGCAAAATAAATAACATGAATGCCCTTGCACACTTCATTGTCTTTACAAAAGTGACAAATTCCATTTCCAAAAGCTCAACAGATGCTGTACGATAAAGGATACTGTCAATTTGGATGATTTTTTGACTTGAAAAAGGATACTAAGCATCTATTAGTAGTCTCAAATGTTTCTTGTTTTTATCAATGCCTTGGAAGTGCATTGATTATTTGAACTGAAGAAGAAGAAGAAGAAGAAGAAGAGTTGGTTTTTATACCCCGATTTTCTCTACTGTAAGGAGTCTCAGAGTGACTTACTATTGCCTTCCCTTCCCCTCCCCCCAACAGGCACCTTCTGAGGTAGGTGGGGCTAAAAGAGTTCTGAGAGAACTGTGATTGGCCCAAGGTCACCCAGCAGGCTTCATGTGGAGGAGTGGGGGAATCAAGCCTGGTTCTACAGATTTGAGTCCACCACTCTTAACCACTACACCATGCTGGCTCACTGCCCTCTATTTGCCTGTGATTGGCCATTTCACACAATATGGAACTTAGTGGCCATATGCATGAATGCTGCCGATGGTGTGTGAGCTTAGCTATTCCCATTTTTTACACACTACTTGTAAATGCAAATGCAAAAGGTATTTACTGCAGGAGAAACCTTCCCATCTTGTGTCAGAATGGGCAGGATCTTTCCAATACTTTTTTGAAGAACTCTTGGCGGCAGGGGGGGGAGGAGTTGTTGTTTTTTACAAGAAAAAGGTGGTGGGGGGGTTTGCAAGAAAAAGGTAGGAGGGGTCATCAATCACCGCATGCCCTCTCTCATCTGTCACTTTCCCTCCTCCTCCCCCTTACATACATTTACCCAAAATTACTGAGTTTCAAAGAGAAGAAAAAAATGGTAATAAAGTAGCTCAATGGTTGTTTCTAAGCAGTGCCCTACTGTGCAAAGAAGACTTCTGAGCATGTTCAGAGCTGGAAAAATCTGGGAAACAGTTTCCAACATATATACAATTAGCTTCAAAACTGTTCTTTTTTCATTATCATTATGCCCCCCACACATTGTATATTATGTACTCATGGGCCATTTATGCTTGGTAAGTAGCAGCGTGTTCCAGGCTGAAGTGCCCCACAGCTTTTTTTTTTTTAGTTTTGCATGCTGAATCGTCATTTAGGAAATGACTGGGAAGCCAGAGCATACCTACTTCGCATTTCTTAAGAGCCCTTTTAACGCGACCTTTTGTGTTTGCTCCGCCCTCACTGCAAAGAATCCCCTCAAAGAAGCATGCAAAATTCACAGCCGCACGTTAGCTATGCAAACGGAGGTTGCAAATGGAAGAAACAAAGGAGCAGGCAAGTGGGGGGTGGAATTTCTCCTTTTGCGTAAATAAGCATTTTAAAGGTCGCATTTAAAAAACAGCTTTGAGCGAGCATCATGCTTAAATGGCCATTGTGTCAGAAAAGAGAATATGGCTATCTCATATTTTAGAGTGTAGATAGAGAGACAGTCAGATAGCGCAGGTAACTGCTCTCTCTCTCTCTCTCTCTCTCTCTCTCTCTCTCTCTCTCTCTCTCTCTCTTGACATGATAGATAGATAGATAGATAGATAGATAGATAGATAGATAGATAGATAGATAGATAGATAGATAGATAGATAGAGCAGGTAATCTCTCTCCATAGACAGACAGACAGACAGACAGACAGACATAGATTTATAGATTTCCTGCTGTGCCTGCTTCTACATTATTTTAATTTGCTTCATTTACATCCTGCCTTTCTCCCCATTGGGGACCCAAAGCAGCTTACATCATTGTGATGTGTATACAATCATACTTTGTACTAATGCACTAGCATAATACATTCTTACATTCCATCAGCTCATACAGCAGAGTTTCCCTGGCCATTGCTCCTAGGATTATTTTTGTACATGTGAAGACTTCCACTAACATTGTTATTCCAGAATTTGATGCCCAGCCACCAGAAGCTGCATCACTTTAATGTTATGTAAACATATCATCAGAAAGAGCAATATGTGTGGAACTTTTTACGTGAGCCCTGATTAACGGGGAGCAATTGCAGAGACAGTAGCAATCATGGCAATTCAGGGAGGTGTAAAGAAATCTTTTTGCCCCATGTTTTAGCATCAAGGCATTGAGGAATTTAGCTGGCTCAGAACATGTTGAAATCCAACATGCAACAGTAGTAGCCACAAGTGATTATTAGCCATGCTGTGAACTTTGATACAATCATGATTGCCCAAAGAATATATCTTGTCCCTCAAGTAGACATGAAGGAAGCTCCTGATTGGATTACCTCAACGTTCCCTAGCAAATTTCATCTCAAGTATAGCCCTGTATCAAGCAGCTGTGTGCCTGCATAGCAGTAACTTGGTCCTTGAGTTTGCAGCTGCGTTTGCACAATCCAAGAACTAAATCATCTCATTTATTGGAGAAGAGGCATTATTCCCCCAGGTTAATTGTTGTTTGCATCATTAAATTGACCAGCATATAAAATGTGGAATCACTTGCTGTTCATCCCCTTTGTTCCTGCAGTCAGCTGCATCCTTTAAAAAAAATCAGAAGAACCCTGCCAGATCAGTGGTTCATTGAGCCCAGCATCCTGTTCCACACATTGGCCAGTCAGCTGACCTTGAGGGCTTACAGACTGGGCATAGATTTAGCTTAGAAAGAAGGCAGTTATGGGGAGATATGATAGAGGTCTATAAAATTATGCATGGTATGGAGAGAGTGCTTTTCTCCATCTCTCATAATACTAGAATGTGGGGTCAACTGCTGAAGCTGGAAGGTGAGAGATTCAAAACAGATAAAAGGAAGTATTTTTTCACACAACACATGGTAAAGTTGTGGAACTCCCTGCCCCAAGATGTGGTGATGGCTGCCAGCTTGGAGGGCTTTAAGAAGGGAGTGGACATGTTCATGGAGGATAAGGCTATCCATGGCTACTAGTAAAAATGGATACAAGTCATGATGCATACCTATTCTCTCCAGGATCAGAGGAGCATGCCAAATATATTAGGTGCTGTGAAACACAGGCAGGATGGTGCTGCTGCAGTTGTCTTGTTTGTTGGCTTCTTAGAGACACCTGGTTGGCCACTGTGTGAACAGACTGCTGGACTTGATGGGCCTAGGTCTGATCTAGCATGGCTTTTCTTATGTTCTTATGTGATGACCAATGTCAAATAGAATACATTATCTGATTATTTTGCCTGTGCAATCAGTAGCCATCTCTGTTTAAGAAGAGATCATGAAAATAGCAGATTCATAAGGAGATATCAAAGGCAGCACAATTCTAAGCACATATTTCCAAGTACTGTACTGAGAAACACCTAAGCAGTAAGTCTCAAAAAACTTTACTGTGCACCTTTAAAAATTGCAGGTGATGGCAGTCAAGAGGAGATGGCTGAGAGAAAGCTGCTCTTCATGTGAGAAAACAACATAGTTGTATGAATCAGTCCATTCAAATTTGCTCAGACACATCTGAAAAGAATGCTGAATTATCAATCCCTGCTCACAACTGGCAAGCTGGATAGGAGTCATACTAACAGGTGTTTGAGCATAACTAGTAATTTTCAAAGGACTATTTAGTGATGTATATGAAATGACAGTACCAGTCTAGAATTGAGATCAGGGGGTCTCCGACGTGGTCCCCATGGGCACCCACCAACACTTTTCCTGGCACCCAGCAAATGTTTTTAGAAATTGGGCAGGGCAAAGTGGGGCTTTTGCCCAGCAGGGTTTCCGATTGGCTGTGCAGATTCAAAAATATGTTGCCTCGGCAGCAGCTGCCACCACAGAACAAGGAGGATTGAAGGTCTGCTGTATGTAAACAAGAAAACAGTTTAAAACAGTATGTTCACTTTAAAAAGCATCCTGTTAAACACAGGTTTTGCCTCAAACATTGAAGAGTCACTATTAGAGTTATGCATGACCTCACTGTCTGACATTCTGTGGTTAGCTTCACAGCGGCAGCCATGTTGTAGTTGAAGTGTATTATACAAAATAAAATAAAATAAAATAGAATAATGTGAAATGCTAGCTTCAGGTGGCAACTTCCTATGCTCAGTTTTCATTTGCCCCAGGCACCCTTTCAAAGAAGACCCCAGACAACACCTTGGGTTTACCTAGTTTATTTAACTAATTAAACTGATTTGCATCTTATTTACATATGCTAACACATTTAAATGGGCAGGCTGTGCTAAGGCAGCCTGCTCATGGCTGCCTTTTCTGGCAGGCCCACCCCTGCCTCCAAACACAGTGAGCCTCAAAATATTGTCGAAGGCTTTCACGGTCAGAGTTCATTGGTTCTCGTAGGTTATCCGGGCTGTGTGACCGTGGTCTTGGTATTTTCTTTCCTGACGTTTCGCCAGCAGCTGTGGCCGGCATCTTCAGAGAAATAACACTGAAGGACTCCTTCAGTGTTACTCCTCTGAAGATGCCTGCCACAGCTGCTGGCGAAACGTCAGGAAAGAAAATACCAGGACCACGGTTACACAGCCCGGATAACCTACGAGAAACAGTGAGCCTCTTCTGCCAACTTTGTTGATCATCCATTGCCTATACACAATGTGCCAAGAGGCGCCCAGCTCCAGCCCCTTATCTGGATGTGCCGCTCAGCCACTCCCAGGTTTGGAAAGGTGTTGCTCACGGTCTTTCTTTCTTTCCCCCTGATCTTTGACCAAGGTCTTGGACAATAAAACCATAAAACTGAAATAAGACCCATCTCTAAAAACACCTCTCTTCTTCTCTGCAGCCTCCCAAAAATGAGCAACCAAATAAGTACGCTGAGGGAAAGATGTT
This sequence comes from Euleptes europaea, assembly GCF_029931775.1. Lineage (NCBI taxonomy): Eukaryota > Metazoa > Chordata > Lepidosauria > Squamata > Sphaerodactylidae > Euleptes > Euleptes europaea. The sequence goes on from NC_079315.1 coordinate 72,416,902, forward strand.
GCTCAGCACCAAAAGCTGCTCCTCCCCAGCCGCATCCTGCCACACAGCCAATGATGCGCTTTTCTGGACACTCCCTCCTAACCTGCCTTGACAGTCCTTCCCAACTGGCTGTGGACACCACCTTCTTATGAGGGAGTCCCATACATATGTATTAGAACCTCCCATCTACCAGAATTTGCCATATAAAGGCCCCGAAATTGGTACTGCATCAAAGGCAAACTGCCTCTTTTGCTGACATAGGCAACCTGGGCCACAGCCCCTGTTCTGATACATGCCTTGAGCGCCAACATTGGGTGAAGCTGGGGATCCCAAATGGCTCAAAACCACAAGGTACTCCGGGCCTCAGCTAAAAATGATTTGGACCTGTATCAAGGGCCCATGTGCTAACATGAGTTGACCACTTTAGGTAAATTGTTCATAGTTACATTTATTAACTAACGTATGTCACTGGTCTGCATAAAACCAGCAATAACATAAACCCCATAGTGGTAATTCAAGTGAATAAAAGTAAAATATCAACAACAGCATGAAAACAATAATAAAAAATAAAACTAATGAAACATCACAGCACCAAAAACCTCCTTTGAGTCACCAGACACAGGTAAACAGGGCAAATTTCACCTGTTGCTTAAAAATAAACAAAGATGGCTAGAGGTACTCATCCTTTTTGGGGAGGGGGTTCATCTCTCCTGCCTGTACAGCCACATATAACAGCAGGAGCAAAAACTGCTCTCTTTCTCATAGTCATACAACAGAAACCAGGAGAGGAGGCCACATGTTAGGGGAAATACTGCTTGATGTCTAGAGATTGTCACTCTAGTCCATAATGAAACACTTTGGCACGGTGCTATAAAGGTTTAAATTGCTGCTATTTGTGCCGTGTTTACTCTTCAGGAAGAGAATGTATCTTTGGTCTTCATTGGATCCAAGCTTTCTACAAAAAAGGGCATTGATTTTATTTTTTTAAGAAAGCAGACAAAGCTTGATCAGTGAACTGCAGGACTATGGAAATCAAGAAAACACAAATGTCATGGATTTAAAATCAGATCATAGTGTGTGATACATTCTTCATGCATTTTTATAGGTTTTATTTTTTTTTTATTTTTTCAATACACAGAGATCCTGGTTAGTAGGAAGATAATATCAAGATTATCAAGATTATCTATAATACAAAGGATAGCATCAAGATAGCGCCAGAAGCAGACAAATGAGACGGTCAATGGCCCAAAATAAGACTATTTTCCCAGGATGGATTCATTATAAGGTGATATTTTCCATTTTTCATTGTATGATCCACATGAATGGGCCAAGACATGCTGGGCTTCAGAAGCACAGTATTTACTCACTAATGCTTACAAATTGGATGTGCTCAATTAGTAGGGGTCTTTAAGCTGAGCCTCTGTTGAATCTTTCATACAACCCATTTTCCACATGGATCTGACTAAATGTTGGAAGGCTTCTCATGAATTTATCTTCAGGTGGCCAAGAATCACTGCATCCCAGGGGCACTGAAAGGCTAATCCGGAGCTTGCAGAAAGGAGCAGGCTGCAGGAAGGGACTTCTGTGTTGAGGAGTGAGCCTTGCCCAGCACCCTTAGACTACAAGGACTTGGTTGGCTATTGTAGGGGTAAGAATGGGATTTACAAGTGGCCTGAATCCAATGTAAGATCCTCTGATTCATCTGTTACTTCCTGTAAGTAGCCCTGTATTTCAGTACTAAAACACTGAGCAACCAAATCAAGTGGCGTCCTCAACACTTTTATCACGGAGTCCAATTTTATTCTATTTTTCACTAAGCCGAGAAGACTTTGCCTTTTTACATTTCAACCTCCATCTAAAAATAAGTTGGCAAAGGATCCAATTCAAGAATGTTGTTTCCTCTTTTTGAAAGTTATGCAATAGCCAAGCAAGTCCACAGAAGTCATTGAGTTTGCATGAATGTAATTGAACAGGCTTTTGCCTGAATATTACTGGAGAGGGGGGAGTCTATGTCAGTTGGAAATATATATATATATATATATATATATATATATATATATATATATATATATATATATATATATATATATATATATATATATATATATAATTTCAGGCCAAAAATTACTGCAACTCAAACATGGAGCCCTATGATGACATTTTTACAGCCACTTTTCAGTTCAGAATGACTCTTCAATATATGAATTATGTATGCAATTTTACTACACAATTCTTGTGCCACCAACTTAAAATTCACATTATACACCAGATCTTGCCCATAAAACATGATGCCATATTAAATGCTGTGCTCTTCACCTCTTACACAAGAAGCAGCTAAATATTCATCAAGTCAAACATTTCATGTAATATTCCAAAAGAATTAATCTTAGCGTTGCTGGTATTTTCTGATCAGAGTGGTGTGCCCCATCTTCTCTGACCTCTTCCCTGCCCCCTCTTTTAATTTAGGGACCTGTTCCAAACATACACAAGCTTTCAAAGCATGATGAACTTTGAAAGTGTAGCCACCATGTGTCAAATCAGTCACTCTTTTCTGAATTACTGCATATGCCCTAGTTACTCAATCAAAGTTATCACCTTTTAAATCCTATCAGTATCAACTCAATGTCAGATACAGTGCATGGTTGAATAGATATATCTCCTGGTAAATTAAAAGACTGATGTACTACAGCTGCTAACATTTATAAAAGCAATTACAGTTGGAACTAAAACCGGATAGAACTCCCTGTGATATTCTTGATATATTAACTTCATAAGAGGTCTTATGAACATAGAGATAATGGACAGAGTAAGCTGTAAGTGTTCATGCATGCAGATGAATTTTTGTTTCATTTTCTTGAGCATGATTCTTGGTAGCTAAAACTGATGAACTCTGCATTCTTATATATTAGCTTTACAGATTCTGACATTCTGTGAGCATAATGATTTGCCTCTGGAAGAGATGGGTTTGTCAGGATCATATTATGTCAGTGATTAAAAGAACTCTTGAGCATTGTGGGCTCAATTTAATGGGCTATTTTTAATCTACGGTATACATGAGAACATAAGAAAGGCCATGCTGGATCAGACCAAGTCCCTCAAGTCCAGCAGTCTGTTCACACATTGGCCAACCAGGTGCCTCTAGAGAGCCCACCAACAAGACAACTGCAGCAGCATTATCCTGCCTGCCTTCCAAAGCACCTAATATAATAGACATGCTCCTCTGATCCTGGAGAGAATAGGGATGCATCATGACTAGTATCCATTTTTACTAGCATCCATTAATACCCTTCTCCTCCATGAACATGTCCACTCCCCACTTAAAGCTTTCCAAGATGGCAGCCATCACCACATCCTGGGGCAGGGAGTTCCACAATTTTACTATGTGTTGTGTGAAGAAATACTTCCTTTTATCTGTTTTGAATCTGTCACCCTCCAGCTTCAGCAGATGACCCTGCATTAGTATTACGAGAGAGGGAGAAAAGCTTCTCCCTGTCCACTGTCTCCATACCATGTATAATTTTATAGACCTCTATCATGTCTCCGCTTAACTGTTTTATTTCCAAGCTAAACAGCCCTAAGCATTTTAACCACTTTTCATAGGGCAATAGCTCTAGTCCCCTGATCATTTTGGTTGCTCTTTTCTGCACCTTCTCAAGCTCTGCAATATTCTTTTTTAGATGTGGTGACCAGAACTGTACACAGTATTCCAAGTGTGGTCTCACCATAGATTTGTACAAGGGCAGTATGATAGCAGCAGTTTTATTCTATATTCCTTGTATAATTATGGCCAGCATGGAATTTGCCTTTTTCACAGCAGCAGCACACTGGGTTGACATCTTTATCGAGCTATCCACTACCACCCCAAGATCGCTTTCTTGGTCTGTCGCTGCCAGCACAGATACCATCAGTGTATATGTGGAGTTGGATTTTTTTGCCCCAATATGCATCACTTTACACTTGCTCACATTGAATCTCAGTTGTCATTTTAATGTCCATTTCTCCAGTTTGGAGAGATGTTTTGGAGCTCTTCACTGTCCAATTTTTTTTAACCAGCCTAAATAATTTGGTCCCATTTGCAAACCTGGCCACCTCACTGCTCACCCCAACTCCAAGTCCTTGATGAAGAGGTTGAAAAGCACCGGTTCCAACACAGATCCTTGAGGGACCCCCTTGCTTACACTCCTCCATTGTGGGAATTGACCATTGATTCTTATTCTCTGCTTCCTATTTTTCATCCAGCTTTCAATCCATAAGAAGACTTGTTCTCTTATCCCATGACTATGAAGTTTGTTTAGCAATCTTTGGTGGGGGACTTTGTCAAAAGCTTTCTGGAAATCCAAATACACAATGTCCACAGGATCATTCCTGTCCACATAATAAGCATGTGGACACTTTCAGAAAACTCTAAAAGGTTAGTGAGACAGGACCTACCTTTGCAGAAACCATGTTGGGTTTTGCTCAGCAGGGCTTGCCCTTCTATATGCTCTACAATTCTATCTTTAATAATGCTTTCCATCAATTTATATGGAACAGACATTAAGCTAACTGGCCTGTCATTTCCTGGGTCCCCCCGGAACCTTTTTTTATAAATGGGTGTTACATTGGCCATTCTCCAGTCCTCTGGTACAGAGTCTGATCTAATTAATGCTATACAATCGTAACCACTTTGACTCACAACCCACTGACACATTCTCCTATTCATGCTCTATGGAAGTTTATAGAAATTTTCTTTTTTCTTAATTTTCCTTCATTTCAGTTGATCTTGCCCCAAGAATTTCCCACTGGCATGGGGTATGTATAACTTAGAAAAGCCCTTCCCGTATCCCATTGAAGTCACTATGAATGGCCAATTGTGGCATCTAATCATGTGTTCTGTTCAATACTCTGTCTGTGCAGTGCTCTTCACACAATTCTCTTTAAAAGCAAGCCTCTTTAAAAGTAGGTGTGTCAAGAGAATTCTGGAGCCCTCCAGAGATTTCTTCTTGACATGTTCCTCTGGCTACTATTTTGGCCTCTAACAGGCAGCCAATAGATAGAAAGCTGGTGGCCAGACTCTTGGGAGAAAAAGGGATCTCTCAAGACTTCAAGAAGCCCTATAAGACATGTGTGGCTCACTGTGATACTTATAAAGAGGCTTTGGGGAGTGAGGAGGCAAAGAGGATTAGCTGCTCCAGTTCCTAGGCAGAGGTAGCAGTGGCTGTCCTCAGATGGTGCTGTAAACTGAGCTAGTCCTGAAAACGTTGCTGAAGCTAAACATCCCAGGGTCTGGTCAATACCAGGATGGGAGACATCACGTGAACTGAACTTCTGCTCTACAAAATAAAGGGGGGATGTATGCATAATAAGGTTTAAGCAATGGAGCATCCAGAAAAACCTTATTGATGGCCAGCACCATATCCCAGAGTTGAAACCCAATTTGTTGCATTTTCTTTCCTGGGTACTTTTCAGAAGCATTGCAAGATTTTCAAAAATGTTTTAAAACCTATACCAATATAAATTAAAACTGCTAGGAATATGTAGCATGCAGAATTTATTGAAATATAAAAGCTGTTCTTTACCACTAATTAACGCTATAATTATTTCATGACAAGCACCGTGTTTACTCATGACTAACAATTATAGCTTATAATTGAACAAAACCTTTTAAAGCGTCTCTTTAGATAGATAATTCCAGTCTGTCATAACTTTCACAATATCTCTGTAAAAATACACATACATTTTCCAAATGAAACATCCTATATTTCTGTGGTGGAATTTTAAAGGATTGAGACCAGGCCTTTCTCTCTCTTTGGATTCTCATCTTAGGTTCTCCTTCCCATAAGCCTTTGTGAATATACTGATGTGAGCTACAAGAATGCTATGCCCTGGAGTTGTCCTTGGTTAAATCACTGCAGACATTCCAGAGCCTAGTTGTACCATCCTTAAAGTCTGAACATCCAAGAGACACGGGTATAAAAGAGTAACCTTGATGGTGATCCAGCAGGGGCCCAAAGTTCTTTGAGTCAGGGCTGGGGGCTTAGACATAATTCTCATGTGACATGTGTATTCCCCCAGCCACATTCTTTTGGAATGCCTTAATACTGTACATTTTTGATTGACATTTGCTATCTCTTCTATGTACTGCAAAAGGTATAACACTAGACTGCTTCCTTTGTTCAGCACTCCATGCCAAAGTCACAAGTGCTTTGCTCGTGCCTTGGTATGAAGATGGAATATATTCCTTATTATATTTTGAATGGATGTATTTCCTATGTTGTATTTGCTATGCTTGTCTCTTTCTAGTTTGCTTTATGGTATCATAAATAGATTTTAAAGGATATAACATCATATGTCTCTCTCTCCTTGTGGATCTGAATACAAAACTACTCACTCCTCGTAAATGTCTGCACGACTGCCTTCCAGGATTAATGAGAATTTTAGGTTTCCCAGACTTCTTATTCAGTTCAGGAGTCTGAGAATACTAGAGTTACCATCAACTCTGACAGGAACTCATACTGAGGAAATTTGGGGAGAATTATCTTGGAAAGAACCCCACTGGTGATATCTGCTCCCCTTTGGCAAGATGTCTTGTGACTTGGAAAGGGAGTGGCATTAGAGTTGCCAGCCGCCAGGTGGTGGCTGAAGATCTTCTGCTATTACAACTGATCTCCAGGTGACCAAGATGTTCCCCCTGGAGAAAATGGCTGCTTTAGCAATTGGACTCTATGGCATTGAGGTCCCTCTCCTCTCCAAACCCTGCCCTCCTCAGGCTCTACCCCCAAAATCTCCAGGTATTTCCCAACACAGAGGTGGCAACCCTAAGTGGCATGTAGACAGCAGGGGTGGGTGACTTAGGAAGGGTGGGCACTTTTGTGATAATCCTTATCAATAGGGTTGCCGACCTCCAGGTACTAGCTGGAGATCTCCCGCTATTACAACTGATCTCCAGCCGATAGAGATCAGTTCCCCTGGAGAAAATGGCCACTTTGGCAATTGGACTCTATGGCATTGAAGTCCCTCCCCAAACCCCACTCTCCTCAGACTCCACCCCCAAAACCTCCCACCAGTGGCGAAGAGGGACCTGGCAATCCTAGTATTCCAGCTCCAGGTTGGAAAATTCCTGAAGACATGGGGGTGGAACCTTGGGAGGGTGAGGTTTGGGGAAGGAAGCGACCTCAGAAGGGTATAATGTCATGGAGTCCACCCTCCAAAATAAACATTTTCTCTGGGGGAACTGATCTTTGTCATCTGGAGAACAGTTTTAATTCAGGGTGATCTCCATGCCCCACTTGGTTGGCAACCCAAGTTCACCAAAAAATTTGTTCATCAAAATATAATACAACATGAAGTCAAAGATGTCTTAAATGTAGGGCACATAAACTGGATGAATGTGTAGTTATTTAACAGAGTGATTTCATACCTAGCATAAAGATAGCGAGCTCATTAGAAAATGAAGACAAATTAATGATTCATCTGATAACACTTCTTATGACTTCTGCAGGCTCATTTCTGGTGAACAGATGAAACCTTATGATTTTAAAAAATACAAAAGTGGAAAATAGAAGTAACAGGGTCATAGCTCCTCTAGTCCTTATTATCTAACAGCCCTATTCATTTAAAATAATGCTTGAAAAATATATCTAGAGGCCCACAAAGAATTCCCCCTTGAAACCTTGAGAAATAATATCCTAGCATACTGTGCTTCAGATGTGTATATCATTTATTAAGAAAATCAAATCTATCTGGATAGCTAATTGTAATGAAGCTTTCCCAAGATTTTCAGAAACCTGACTTTCAGCCTTAAATATAATTTATTTGAATGGTTTAAACTTTAGAGAGCAATCATAAGCAGGCAATCAACTCAGAATCCTGCTTGTGTCAATTTAATGGGGCTTAATCCCAGGAAAGCATTTTAGGATTGTATTGCAAAATTCCTTTTGTATTTGAAAGGGAATTATAGTCTGTCATTATGCTTTTTGATTCCATTTTGACATAGTAATGCAGCTAAAGTTAATTTTAAAAGTGACAATAAACAGCAGTGTTTCAGAACTGCATAAGAACATAGAAGAGTTTATCTTGGGCCAGTCACTCTCTTTCAATTTAACCTACCTCACAGGATTGTTTTGAGCACAAAATGGAAAGTGGAGAATGATGTATGTTGCCCCAAGCTCCTTGGAGAAAGGGTGACATAGAATGTACTCAATAAATACTGTCATCTCTTTAAGGTCTTTTATGCATGGCTGTTTCACTTGCCGTCACCCCTCTGATGACTTCTGGTCTTTGTGCTGATTATGCATGCCGTTTCCGACCGTCAGAGGGTGCCTTGCTCTCCCCCTGCATCTCCCCGCATTTTGTCCGCATTTTCAAATTTGAGATAAAACAGGTCCCTGAAAACCCGGGCAAAATGCACGGAAATGCAGGGGGAGAGCGAGGTGACCTCTGACGGTCGGCAACATCATGCATAATCAACATAAAGACCCAAAGTCGTTGGATGGGTGACAGTGAGTGAAACAGCCATGCATAAAAGACCTAAAACAGAGAAACATCCATGAAATTTATAAAGCTTATATTAAAAGAAATATATAAAGCAACTGAAATGTTTGGAAACCTTTTCTCTGAAGCTAAGGACAATAGTGCCAAAGATATCTCCAAGCTGTAACTGGAACCTTTGATTATCTCCATAATCCCCTGATCATATATAGTCAGCTGCTATATTTGCAGTGCAATCCTAAACAGTTACACCCTTCTAAGATCAAAAGGGAATAACTCTTTTTAGAATGACACTGTTAGTTAGGTCTCTCAGTTACGTCTCTCAAATAGGCAGCAATTGTTTTCAGTTTGGCTGGAGGGCAATTCTGACCAAAGGAATAGGTTTCTATATGTCTATTAATGTACAATCATTTCCCACAAACTTTGCCCTGCTCGCTGGACCACAACAAAAGGATTGAATAAAAAGGAACCAACCTTACAGTCAAATGATATGTATGTGGGAGAGTCAACCTATTTATCCCAAACATCAATGGGCATTTTCTAGAGCCTGCTTTAATGCCCTCCCTTTAGCTTTACTAGAGAGCAGATATTACAAGATACTACATGAGCAGAGAATATGTCCATGTAGTTCAGAAGAGATTGAAACAATTAGTCACGTTCTCTTATACTGCATGTTTTATTGTGACATCTGAAGACAGCTGATCCAACCTCTTTTTTAAAAGCTACCTGGTTGCTTGGAGGAATTTGATGTTAGGTATCTCTTCTCAGATAAAGATCCAAAAATCACTAAACTTTTTGCAAATTTTTGTTTTATGGCAACAAGGATAAGACATGCTATGGTGACAGCAACAGACGAAAGAAGAATACTAATCTTGATTTTAGATAGACCTTAGATTTTAGAATGATAATTTAATGTTATTTAATGTAATTTAACTATGCGTTGTATTCTGATTCTATTTACTATATTTATTTTTATCACTGTTATGCTGGTCTATGACCATAATAAAGTAAAGTAAGTAAATATGTGGGAGAGTCATAACTGGATATCTCAGTTTTATTTGAAATGAAATGCACTCATGGGGTGCTGTGAATATGCTTGTATCCACAGAAAGATGGGAGCTTAACTCTTTTCCCTTTGCTGACCCATCCCTCCTAAGGTGCCATTTTACTTGCAGGAAAAGAAGTGTACTTGTACATTTTCACAATCACAGCATAAACAGCAGCCAGGAGGAGGAAGAGATTTTGGTTTGCATGACAAACAATGCATTCCTGAGACTCTGGCGGCCGGGGATGGCGTGGAGGAGGCACCGTCACGTCACCTCCAAACCAGTTTCCCAGCCACCAAAAACTTTAAAAAGCCTTTTGCAGGCTTTTTAAAGTTTAAATGGGGCTTTTCACCCATAGAGAACAGCAAGGATGCGCCTGCTAAAAAGCAGGTGCAGCAACGCCATTCTCGGCACTGGTGTTATGGGGGGAAAGGGGACAGGAGGTTGCCTACAGGCAACACCCCTGGGGATGCCGGGATGCCCCCCAGAATGCCAGCATGGGCCTTTACACCGATGGGACGCCAATGGAAGGCTCCATTCGTGTCCTGGGATTGGTGGTGCTGCAGAGACCAGCATCCAGCCCTCCCTGCTGGCATTGGGGCCACTTACGGTGGTGTAAGTAGCCTAGATGCTGGTGTGGAGGGCCCCAATGCCAGAGCAGCCCCTTCCTGGCTTCCTGAGGTCTTTCATCCTCAAAAGTCAGGAATGCGCTGAAAAAAGGTTAAACTCATGTGCCACCGCATAATGTATAGTTTGGCCCTTAGAGGACTTTGAAACTTCCATTTTCTCTCAATTTGTGTCTTATTCCTTCTCCTTGTTAATAAAGTTTCTTCTGATAAATGAAACAAAGAAAAGGGTTTTGCTTCGAGGGCTTCAGATTTTCAAGTATTTCTTTCACTACAATTAATTCTGCAACCCATTTTTTAAAAAATAAGTAAGAAGGGAAACCAAATTGAATCCATTTAGTAATTAAATATATGCTCCTAACACATAGCTCCACCTACAAGGATAGGTATGGAAGCAAGACTATCTTTCTAGCTGGGATTATTAAATTTCCAATTGAGCCCTTGGAATATAAAACAGCAAAGTCTATGCTTAGAAACAATCATTTGTAGACATAGTTTCTGTTCCCCCTAGAGGAAGTTTGTACATTAGTTTGTACATTAGTATAAATTTTCTGGAGGCGTGTTCGTAAATTGAAAAATTAAAGTTTAATAAGGTTGGAGAAAACCAACCTATATTTATCTTAAACACAGAAGAAACAAAAAAATATATTTTATGACATTTAAAAACAAAGGTACAAAGGTTTGACAATTGTGTCATCTTAATACATGTTGGTTAGTTATTTTATGCTTTAGTTCATGGGTTTAGATGAGTGCAAGCACAGTGAATGCTGTTACATGGGAACTAGTCAAATCTAATTTCACTGGAAGGTGACATTTCTTAATGTGTAATCACTTGTGATGTGTTTTCCCCCTGAAACACTGTCTCCTGATCATGGTCGTTGCCGCACAAATGGTTTACAATGTTTCATGTCATCAAACAGCTATGTTGTATTTTTCCTTTCTGCACATTTTTTCCTCCTTTTGGTGTTGGAAACATTTCCCCATCGTTTATTATCCATTTCTTCCACAACCACTTATACTACAAAATAATCTTTCCTCCATTTCCAAGCAAGCTGTCCTCCATTGTGTTAACTTCCTGAGACGTTCTTTATGTTTCCGCCCCACCAAACACCCTTCGCTTGTTCCCTTTGTTTTGCTTGTCTCCTGTCTCTTCCCTTCCCACAACCCATTTTCCCCCTAATTTTTTCCCCTTTTTATGCCTAGACCAGCAAAGGAACTCTAGAATAACCCCCCTACGCATGGGAAAAGGAAGGGGATTTGTGGCAAGGTGCTGGTGCTGATGCTTCTTGGAACTGTGAAATATTTTTTTTAAGTGAAGGCTTGCTTGTTTGATGCTGCTGGATCACATGCAGCATGAACACAAGAATCCCCCCTCCTTTCTGCATCTGATCCAAGGCAATGCAAAAAAAGGGGGGGTTCTTGTGTTTGTAGCTTCCTCCCTTCACTTCAATTTGAAAAGTATAGTCTCCCTGTCATTGACACTCCAGTACATGTTAATGGAAGTTCAGATCCCCCCTTTCATTCTAAACCCGACCTCTTTTCTTTCTAAACCCGACTGATAGATTGATGCATTGTTCTATTGCTGGTCTGAGCCTCCAAAAAATTTGTAAGGTGGATTGAGGGGAAGGGAGGAGGCATGTGTTTGCAGCAGTCTCCTGTGTTTTCTGTGGCATCAAAAGTAACCGGATTAAAAAGATCAGGTTTAGAAAGAAAAGGGGGGGGTACTGGGCTTTCATTACCACTCACGGATGTAGAATGTACTTGTTTTTGAGTGGAGGTCTCTAATGGTGGATTGAGCTTCAGTGTTGGGGCATCCCTTTTGTGCCAACATCTTCACTGGGGCATATGCACGAGAAAACAAACAGTAGGGGGAAGTGGGGGAAGCCTCCAGCGCAATCATCAGTGATGTCATGAATGATGTGATGCTCCCCACCTGAAAACATCGCTTTCAGAGGAATGTGAGAACAGGATAAAACTGACATAGAAACACAGAAAACAACATTGCAAAGGGAGATGTGCAGACAAAAATTGTGAAAATCGATTCCAAGCCTCGCAGATAGACCACATGGAAAATCTATTGCAATTCATGCGGAAATGGCCCATCAAACAGTAATGCAAGCACTAGCATTGTAAGTTCAACTGATTGTCATATAGAAATTATTCTGGGTTTTAATACCCATAAAACATAATATAGTAGCGGTTCCCAGTTCCAAAGTTCCATGTATGTTCTGGCACACACACACACACAGATCTCTGGCACAATCAATTCCTGTTCATCGCCAGACTTCAAATGCTTGTTCTGCAGTCCACAGGGAGATGAGTTGCGTTTATATACTCCATGTTGTGTTTTGTATTTGTGTAGTGTTGTGTTTTACATTTGTGTAACCTTGCAGCATGGAAACATAATGGAGGTATGCTGGCATGACTGCATGGATTGGCTGTTTCCATGCATAGCTAACATGGAGGCATTATCAGTATACTATTGTATGACTGGTGGATGTTGGCAGTGGACTCCAGTGCTGTTTCTGTGCTGTCATCTCCTTTAAAGCAACACTTTTTCTGTCATTTATCTGCAGGACAGTATTCTAAGGATACAGTACGGCACTGATGTAGCAGGACCTTCAGATTTAGCTGCTAACTAGTACAATAGTCTTTCTCTGTAACCCTAGGAGCAGCCATTTTAGGAACACAGGAGTGACTACCAGCACCCTTATCAAGATACAGTTCTTTGAGGAATAGTGAACTGATATCAAACTGTGGATAGAAAAATATTCATTGCAAGTTTGCAGTGAAGAAATGCCTTTAGAATACTTGCAGCCTGTGTTCTTTTATTGGCATTTTGCAAGAAACACACTCATAATATCCTCATTACAATATGATAATAGTTATGGTGCTGAAGTCGGATCTAGGATATCCAGGTCCATGTCAACAATCTGCCATGAAGCCATAAGGATATTCCTTCTATTAGATTTTTTATTAGACTTCTATCCCAATATTCCTCCAAGGAGCTAAGGATAGTGTACCTGCTCCCCCATCACATTCTGTTCTCACATCAACACTGTAAGGTAAGGTAGGCTAAAAGATAAGTTGTTTATGCATGGGTACTTTCATGTTCGCTCCCGGACTGTCTCGGTTGTTCCTTTGAGTTATGCATGAGTTTTCCGTCCATTAGAGATGACCTCACAGGCAGCCCTCACAAATCCCGGGACTTCCTGTTCCTCTATTAACTCAATTCTTTGATCTCTCCTGAGAACATCTTGGGTGAAATAACCATGCATAAGGCAAAGTGTGGGACACAAAAACTTGGGGGAGTGACGTTTCTCTCAAAGAAAGCACTACAGCTAATTACAAAGCAGCATGTCAAGGGACATGGATTCAAATGCTTCCTGCTACCTCAGAGTTCTTTCTGAGCAGAAGAAAGTGTTTAAAAAACAAGGTACTCCCCACCCCCGTTTCTTTTAGAGAGCTCCATTTTTTTAAATGCCCCTTTTCACAGCACTTGGGTTTCTGCCGGGGGGGGGGGAGTATCTTTTCTCTCACAGTAAGTACAACAGCCAATTACAAACAGCATTTCAAGGGGTGGGGAGTCAAATGCTTCTTGATTTGAGCTTGGAGACTGCTGGTGCATAGATTCGCAGCAGGAAAGTGGTTCTAGCAAGCAACGAACCTCAGGTAAAACTACCATGCATACACGACCATAGTGACTGGACTTAGGTAGGTATAAGGACTTGAATCCAAGTCTCCACACTCCTCATCCCTCACCCCATCCCTCACACCAACTCACACTGTGCTAGTTAAACAATACTGTTAGCAACATTGGAAGACTGCCAGTCCTAGGCACTCTTGGAATGTAGGAAAAGCAATAAAACCTGTGCCCTTAGAAGAATAAAAGTGGCATACATGAAGAAATGGGGTCTTTAACCAAAGACATTGCACTTATACAAAATTCATCACCATGAATAGCAGAATAAAGCTTGGAGAGCAGCTCTGCCATTTTATGAGCTATATAAAGAGCTTGGGCCCTAATAATACCCACAGTTGGTTAATATTCCAATTGGTGGCTAGGGAGCCTACTGAGGACCACAGCACCATTTATATGACTTAGTAAAAGATTTTTAAAAAAGAATTCTGAAGTTCTAGTGTTGACAAAGGGGCTTTGGCAAACTAGGCTCATAATCTTAGAATTAAGATAAAAATAGTGAGCCAAGAAAGTTAGCAGAACTTTTCGAACAAAAGAAGAGGTTCCCCATAATTGGATTTTAAGCTGCAACACTAAGCAATTTGGGAGCAAACAGTAATAAAGGGCAATATAGTGAGAAAGCATGAAAATGGGTTTGAGATCAGTCACAGAGGTCAGCAGGCAGGGTCACTTTTTGGCTCATGCATTTTTTATGCTGGTACATAACATAAACTCAGAAGGATTGGAGCCTGTATACTCCATAGTGTAAACGCTATAGAAATAATGTCAAGGTTTTTTTATCTTTCCTTTAAAAAATCACTGAGGACGGAGTTTCTGTGTGTAATTCACTTAGGTGACTCTTGTACAGAAGAACTTCTTTTCATTTCAGTGTAACGTGCATAGAAGAACTTCCCAGAACCCTTTATTTTTCGTATGGCCCTCGACAGACTCTTTGATATAATTGCCATCCTGATGAGATGACCTTTAAGGAAACATGCAGATCTGCTATGTTGAAGGTGGCCCACCAGTTGTAGGGCTGACAACCTCCAGATGGAGCCTGGAGATTTCTCAAGATTACAACTAACCTCCAGACTACAGAGATTGGTTCCCCTGGAGGTTTCTTTGGAAGGTGGACTCTATGGCATTATATCACACTGAAGTCCTGCCCCTCCCAAACCTTGTCCTCCCCAGGCTCAATCAATCAATCAATCAATCAATCAATCTTTATTTTACGATCATTTGACCAAAAGTAGAACATCTAATCAACAGCAACATAAATTTGTAATAAAACAATATCGACAATCGAAAAGTCCACAAAATTAAAAATATATCAATAAAATCCCATATCTAAAAAGGTAAGCAAACTAGCTTCTAAAACGTTTATCTATCAAATTGTACCTATTTGTACATTACATCCTTTTGGGCCTTATAGATAACAGCACAGAATTCGGCCACACATCTCGAAGTTTGTGTGTTACTATCTTCCAGTAGTCATTAGATACAGATTTTATCAGGTAGCCCTGTATTATTTCTTAGCGTATCTTGAATAGTCTTAGATCTAAACTCATGATGGAGAGGGCAGTATAAGAAGATGTGTTCACGGGTCTCAATTTCTTCACCATTGCACGGGCAGACTCCCCAGGCTCCACCCACAAACCTCAAGGAATTTTCCAACCCAGAGCTGGCAACCCTAAGGCTGAGTGGCTGACAAATCATCCTTATTCATCATGAACCAAAGCTGCCAGTATACACATGCAGGGTAACCTGGCATAGTTCTTCTGTCCAGAGCAACTTCCTACTTGCAATGCATACGTCAAATGTTCCAAAAGAACAACTGTGCCTTTTAAATGTTTTGGATCTGCTGACTATGTACTGGGGTGAAAGAGCTGGCAGATATGCATAACCACTCTAGAGGCAATCAGGCCAAAAGGAACAACTAACAGGCTGCTAACCAGACAACTCTGTCCCTCCTCCTTCCTGAATTTAAACCACACCACCATTTGGCAAGCTTCATGAATACAGTTTAAAGAGGCTATTGCAAACACAAAAGAAGGAACAACAGAGGAAATCTACAGCAGCCAAAAAGAAATTGAATAGGTACATATTGCTTATGTTTCACCTACCCCGAGACCCTCCAATGCATTTTTCTTCCCAGAACAGCACTCCTCAGACCACAGATGGCCTAGGCAGGTGGGGTGAAGCCACGCCAGATTCTTCACCACGTCTGGAAAATCCCCAAGCCAACAGTGGAGCTTTTACTTACAATGGAAAGGTTTGCAGACCCATCGTCTACATGTGGAGAGTAGGGAGACAGGCCCCATATGACAGATCCCCCAGCCACCCGCATGCAATACCCCCCACCCCATCAACTTGGAGATGTGGCGCAACAGACTTTCACAGAGTCAGAGCTGGAATGGAAATGGCCAGTTTATTGATTACAGCAATAGGCATTGGCATGGCATGGGGGCAGGACCAAGCAATTAGCTGACCCGCCTGTCAGCTGATAACCAACTACTACCCAGCCCACCTGCTGGGAGTAGCCTAGGACAGCAGGCTGCTGGACCCACATGGGTGGAAGCCTGCTGTGTGGTCCCCTGCCACCTGGTGGGAGGCCACCCCGACAGCCCCCCGAGCTGGGCATGTTGCAATCCTGGCCTCCCCTCAAATCCCTTATTGGGGTCCCCAGAGTGGGGAAAAGGGGGCATGCAGGCGGCTTTCCCTCCAAACTAAGTGATAAAGTTTATTGTCTGTGGTTGAAGGCCAACACAGTCCACCATACAAAACATTAAAATAACATAAAATATCATAAAATAACATTAAAATAACTTTCAAACAGTCTGACCCACAAGAAACTAGTATTTAAATATGTTACGTTCCTCCAAACTGGATCTGACGCCATGCCAAAACTGCCAAACTCAAAAGTTGTGACAAAGCAAACAAATTAAACTCAGTATAAACATACAATACAGCCTAGCAATGGAGGGTGGTTGGGATCATGAGAAACAGACTGAGAGGGAGCAGAGACGGCCCGCCTTAAATCCCCGGCTGGCGTACCTGAGTAGAAACCCCAAGTCCGAGCTTGCCAGCCAGGAGGGAAATGAGAAAGAAGGGCCCTGATTGGCCCATTTGAACTGGGGGTAGGCCCAGAAAGCATGGCAAGCAGGGAGGGTACCTGCTTCCTCTGCTGCTACGCCAGCCAGCATTACACACAGTGCACTGCTGGCAGCTGCCGATACACGCAGGGTGCTGCTGGCGCCTCAAGGAACCTGGCCGCTCAGCTGTGGCCCAGCCCCCGATTACCTGGACCACCCAGGCCAGCTTCAGCTTCCCCGTTGCACGGGCCTGCAATCCGGGGCTCCCTCGGTAAGTCAGAGTCTGCGTTTTTGGCAGATGCTTGTAGCCAAAGGCCTTTTATGCATGGCTGTTTCCCTTGCCATCACCTCTTTGATTATTTGGGGTCTTTGTTTTGATTATGCATGCTGTTTCTGACCATCAGAGGTTGCCTCGCTCTCCCCCTGTCTTTCCCTGATTTTTCCCTGCATTTTCAGAGACCTGTTTTATCTTGAATTTGAAAATGCAGGCAAAATGCGGGCTAATGCAGGGGGAGAGTGAGGTGACCGCTGACTGTCAGAAATGGCATGCATAATCAACACAAAGACCCAAAGTCATCAGAAGGGTGACCACAAGGGAAACAGCCATACATAAAAAGCCAAAGCTAGTTTTGTTTTAAAAATGGGAGGAGGCGAGACATTTGCTGTCAATTTTTAATTGAAGGTTTTTCTGTGGCCTGTTAAGATGCTGGTTTGGGAGGGATAATGGTTGTTTTCCATGTTTTTTTAAGTGACAATATATATTTTTTGGGGGGGTGAGGGTACTGTTTGATTTATTGTTTTTAGATCTTGCTGATTCTTTTCATTGACTTTCTCTAAACCGCCTTGTAAACAGGGAAGGTGCTAAAGACATTTCTGACATAAATCCATAAAGCAAGCTTCCACTTGTTGGGAAACCAGTCTGTATACATAGAACTGGTTCTAACAGGAGGAGGCCTATTTATATATGAAGACTTGAAGCTGCCTTGCATTGAATCAGGCCATCCATCTATCAAGGTCAATATTGTCTACTCTGACTGGAGTGGCTTCCCATGTTCTCAGAGCATATGTTATGTTTCTACAATTGTTTACACTAGTTTGCCTGTATTCCTTAAAAAATTTTAAACATTTTTTTTTTAAAGGAGAGCCCAAATGGGGCTGATCAAAACTTCACTGGGAAAGTTATTCTGCTGGTTTTGCTGCTACATGCTGCTACTCTACCACTGAGTCGTGATCTTTCATTTGATATGAAGACTGTCTCCAGTTTAATACATCCAAATGAAGCAGAACATGGAAGCAGAGCAAGTTTTCAGAAGCATTTTGTTGTTAGGTGCTTTGTTCCCTTCAGTGGGATGGGAGAGAGGAAGGACTCTGCACATGTTCACAAACATTGAGCCTGAGGTGACAGATTTTTTAAAGCCCTTGATATTAGAGTGTCTAGCAAGAGGATAAGCCCTGCACCAGATGGATCTATCCAAAGCATTGTTACTAAGAATATTAGTTCTTTGTTCATATCGAAGCAGAACAGCTGTTCTCATATCCAGTTCTATGTAGAATACTCCCTTGCTAAATCTGAGTGAATATAGGGAACAGGAGGTTTGTCTTTTGCCAGCAAGTTTGCTCGTTCAGTAATTCCATTCATTTCCTGGTTTATTTGTTTCAGTAAATGTTATATTAACTATGACATGTACACATTTGATCTATCAAGTGATAAAGTTGTTCTAATCTGTATTTCATTCTGTACCAAATATTGCTATGATTTAGTCGGCTCTGTTTTTTATTGGGAGAGCCACAAAAGTGTTCTCTATAGATACAAAATGGCGTCAATTTATTGCTTTGTTATACCATTACCATACATTCATCACCTTTATTGGCATAAAAATGAATAATCAGAAGAGTCTCGCTTTGTTATATTCATATTTCAGTGTTGAGGTTTTTTTGTTTTTGTTTTACTTTTCTGCCATAATGGTGGCAATTCTCCATTAGCTTCTCAAGTTAGTTCCTTTGCACAACCACTCAGTGCACGTTTCACTGCTGATAGGGGAGGATCAGGATGTTAAAAGACCTGGAACAAGCTAAGCTGCGGCCCTCACAGAGGTCATTTTGCTTCTGGTCACCAATGGCGCACCAGGAACGTTCTGAGTGAGGCAAAAGACCAGTGGTCTGACTGTTGGTTTCCCAAAAAAGAAAGCTGTTGCAGTTAGGGGTGCTTCCAAAAGTCTCATAATCTCTCCTTCCTGAAGTGGATCTAATGAACAATCCTTCATTCCATTTTTATTTCTGCAGAATGCTATGCACTGGCGCAGCTCACAGTTCAGTCAGGTCACGTGTGTGTTTCTCCCCCTGCCAATGCCATATAAACATGAACATTGACAAAACACTGCAGAGAAGCAATCTTGATATAATTGGATGTACGGCTGCATTAAAATTCTTTTTCTGTGATTTTTGACCAATGAATAAAAGTGCATGTGCACATCAGTAAAACACTGCACACAAAAATCTTGATGCAATCATTTGTACAATCACATCAGGATCACATTTTAGCTATGTTTTCCCCAAGGTACACAAGTGCATAACACTAACAGAGGGAGAAAGAAAAAATGCAAATGTTACTCAAGGAACTGAAAGGTGCTGCAAATTGTGCATAGTGTCATTTCAGAAATAATATTGAAATGTTAGGGGTATGTGATATGGGAGATAGTATGCAAGAATGGGATGGATGTTGTCTAGAAGGATAGGGGAATAATGGAAGTGCAGCCTAGAGTGTTCTCAAGGTTCAGCCACACCTTGAGAAAGTGGGTACTTGATAGTAAAATTTAAGAGTTATGGGAGGAAGTGAGGGGTGTAAACAAGGTTCAAAGGCAAGATCAGGATGTGTTCAGAGCCAAGTTTCCATTCAAGATGCATAAACATCCAAAGCTAGACCTATCTCAAAACACAGGCTGTGACCAGTGGTTTTTCTATAATGCACTTTTTATAGGCTGCAAATGGCATCTTGCATTGGTTATCCATACAAGTAGATTTAGCTTTGAAAAGCAGCCATGGGGGTTCATGGTGTGCCATAGCTCATGGTCCATATAATCTCCTTGATATAAATCAAAGTCCTAGAAAAATGAAAGGACGATATGGATGCTTTTTTTTTTCCTGTTGAGACTAATATTGTCTGCAGAGAGAGGCAATCTTAACTGGGAAAAGATCTCAGGGGGAAGGACTTAACCCACCCACCCACGTGCCCCAAATCGAAATCAGCTGTTTTTTACACCTTGATGAACACACAGCTGCCTCATAGTGAGTTAGACTAGTGGTCTGTAGAAGTCAGTAGTGTCTACTGTGACTGGCAGTGGTTCTCCAGAGTTTCAGGTGGAGGTCTTTTATATCACCTAATACCGGATCTTTTTAACTGGAGATGAAAAGGATTGAACCTGGGAACTTCTCTATACAAAAGAGATGCTCAAACGCTGTGCCATGCCCCCCCTTCATTACACAATGTCTCCAGGATAAATCTAATCCTCCCAAATCAGCTGGCAAATATTGGCTTCTTCTTTATACACCACAGAAATTCACTATTTCAGTTCAAATGCTCCTATGTTTTAAGTAGTCTTTGAACATGGGGTGGGGGGGATGGAGTGATTGAAAGAGTATAGAAGGAAGAAAATTATAGGATACCTGCAAACTAAATATCTCATTAAGGCTCACAGGAGATATTAATTATAAATCAGTGTCCATAACCAATTTTTTTAATGATTCTTTCAAAAAGAAGGTAGTTTTGCACTAAATGTGTGCTTTCATTGAGCATTAAAATCAGCATTTCCTGTAGTCGGTCCATCATTTTTTGCAGATTCAGCAACTGCTTGATAATCCATGGAGTCTGCTAACTTCGACAGTCTTTTAACTTTGGTGCTTGCAAAGCATCTTATGGCTTCAGTCTTTCTGCCATTGCACTGAGAACAGTCCAGCAGCTGGCAGTCAGGGTGTCAATGGCGCTTCTGAAAAAGGAGCGAGATCAATTTTGAAAACAAACAAATATAAAACATGATTAAAACGAGTTGTAAACTCCCTTCAGGTTCTCCAGGTGCTACTTTTCACCGTGGCTGGTTTAGCAGGACTAAATCAGAAATGGGAGAGGGGGGAGGGGGACTCCAGGCAGAAAATACCAGGCAACAGAGTGTTTTTGCACTGCAACCCCTCTTCAAGCTGAGCCAGATCGATTGATCCTATGAGTCTTTGGTCTGCCATATGGAATAGCATGGCTCCACAGTGCCCATGGCTTTCAAACACTGAGTTAGTTTGCATGACACCCTTCAAAAGCCTCATCCAAAAACAGTCAAAACAAACGTGATAGAATCACGGATCTCCATCAATCTTTTAAAGGGCAAATTGTGGGTATGTATAGCCACATTTCATATTGAAGGTGCATATGAACAAGGAGGGGCTTTAATACTCCAACCCCCATTTTGCACATCAAAACTGGGTTCACCAAATTATTGTTACCTAGCCAGTGTTGTTATAGTTGTTTGAGTTTTGGACTAGGATCTGGGAGACCCAGGTTCAAACCCCCACTCTGCCATGGAAGCTTGCTGGATGACCTTGGGCCAGTCACACACTCTCAACCTAACCTACCTCACAGGGTTGTTGTGAGAATAAAATGGAGGAGAGGAGAATGGCTGAAGCCATTTTGAGCCCCCACTGGGGAGAAAGGCGGGATATAATTGAAGTTAATTAATATTGACAAGGAAGAAAGAAAAATGCAAGAAAACAGAAAATAATATCAGCAACAAAACCACAGAAAATGGATGACACCAATAACTGCAGGAGTACAAACAGCTCCAAAACCTAGGGTTGCCAGCTCTGGGTTGGGAAATATCTGGAGATTTTGGGGGCAGAGCCTGAGGAGGGCAGGGTTTGGGGAGGGGTGGGACTTTAATGCCATAGAGTCCAATTGCCAAGGCGGCCATTTTCTCCAGGAGGACAGATGTCTATCAGCTGGAGATCAGTTGTAACCGCAGGAAATCTCCAGCTAATACCTGGAGGTTGGCAACCCTACCAAAACCTGATAAAATGATTTCAAATACCACTAAAAGCATGAGAGCAGGACTGACATCTTCAACTATTTCTGTAGGTTTCACATGTGAAAAGAGAACTTAAATTCACAGCAGCTGCTCAAGATGGCTCTGCTTGATAATTTGGTTCAGGTCTACAAAGTAGTCCAATAATAGTCAGAAAAGGGAAACCAGAGCTTTTGATGAGTCGATGAGGCAAAGATCTTAACAAGCATTATTATGAACTGAAATAAATGTTCCTCAATCAAATGGGATATTCACAATGTGGCGGAAAGGTCCTTGGTTTCACCCCTAATTAATCTACTGGAGATCAAATAATGGGTTCTGTCTTGTAAACTGTAATACCTGCAATGGGGCCCTGTCAGTGATTTCTCATTCAAATGCAGAACCACCTTCCAATGCTCCATATTTTAGCTATGCAGCCACACCATGGAACTCTGTTCTCCTTCCGTTCCGGATGCCTCTAGGCAATACCTCACTGCAAACAAACAATAACAAGGAAGGTCACCTTAAACATTTGATCAAATAATAGCTTTCATTGAAAAGCAGAATAAGACGGCTACCCCTTAAAAGAGCCCTACCAGAACTGCCAGAAAGGCATGAACCCCTAATTAATTCTTCTCTCCCTTGCCCCTGAATGACTGAATGAAGTCAATTAAAATGTCTCTCAGGTGCATACATAACACAAAGTTCTGAAATGGCTGTCAACTTCCCTTTCTCAAAGTAAGGAGATGAAAGGGGCGTCTGAAGGGTTTTCTGAGTAGAAAATCTCCCCTCTTCAAGCAGTTGGTATTCCATTTTGATTAAAAAAAACCCCTCTCTTAAAGAAAATTGTCTGAAGCAAGAGGTCTGATGCTGTTTTTGTTAAGGGAGAAAAAGCTGTAAACTTCCACATACCTTCCCCCTTCTTTACTTAGCTATGTTCAGCAGTATTCCAGAAAGAAACTAATTCACCTTAAGAACAGTTTACTCGTCAATCCAGATTTCTAGGAAATATTCAATATTCGTCCAAAAATTACTTTTTATCCTTTTCTGTCCAGAGGTATACAGGTCTGAAACAACCGAGGTTTATTACAAATAACGCACATGCCTGAATAAATTGGCATGATTAGCTCATTAAAAAAATGAAAATGAAATTTTGACTGATACGAGGTATGTGTTACCTCCTCTCCCCCCCCCCCCGGGTAGCCAACTGTTTGCCTCTAGGATAGGGTTGCCAAGTGCCAGGTAGTGGCGGGCAAACCCCCGCCAATCCACCTGGCCGCCTGCTGACCAGTTGAGGGTTGGCGGGCAATCTGTGCCGGCAGGGACAGGTCACTTCCGGTTCACATCTGGAAGTGCTGCATTGCAAAGGGGGTGCGTTTTACACCCGGATGTGCAGCATCGCAACAGGCCTTTACCACTCAAACTCCCAGTTTGAGTGGTAAAGGCATCCCAGTTTGAGTGGTAAAGGCGCGATCCCTGTTCATGCAAGGGGTGGTAGGAGGGGCAAGGGAAGTGTGCAAGCAGAGCAACAACAAGTTGTTTTTGTTCCTCTTATTGTCAAGCTCTGTTGGGATGTCTGATTGCAGCCTCAGATTCATAGGTCTCCTGACACCTGAATTTAATACATTTAGCTGCTGATTTACCATAGGGAACATTTTTTAAAAAAAAATCACCAGTGATACACTAAACAAAAAGAAAACAGGGCTTTGACAATAGATGCCTGGAAATATTATATTGTATCCGTGAGGTTTTTAAAATACTGTTTGCTTTCCAAGTGTCATATTTGTCACACTGCTTTCAAAATGATACTCCAGAGCATTGTCAGGCTGAAAGGTTGCAGCTGGAAAGGTGGTGCATTTGAAACGTTCACACCCAATTCTAGTTTAATTTCAGATTAAACTGTATGGAGCATTCTGATGCTTGCCATGCCAGAGGTGGGGCTGCCTCATTTCTTTTTTACAAGTATGTGATTTGATGCCCTCTCTGCTGTTCCTGGGTCACAGTGGCAGCTGTGATGTGCAGATAGCTAGTATTTTTAAAGACACTGACTGTGTGTTTTGTAG
This sequence comes from Euleptes europaea, assembly GCF_029931775.1. Classification (NCBI taxonomy): domain Eukaryota; kingdom Metazoa; phylum Chordata; class Lepidosauria; order Squamata; family Sphaerodactylidae; genus Euleptes; species Euleptes europaea. The sequence goes on from NC_079315.1 coordinate 72,440,898, forward strand.
AGTACAAGAATGTTTCAGCCAAGATTGCCTCACATGAATGAACAGCACATTGGGGAATATGTCATTGCTTGTACATTTATGTGGCCTAGAATCATCAATTATCTCTCCTGCTGCACTTATGTCAAATTTATCACAGAGAGAATTACTTTCGCTTATTGTGGTTTATGAAAGGAGTTAAGAAAAGGACTGCAGGAGCATGTAGATGTTGGAAAACGTATGGAGGAGGGTGTCCCTCATCAGGACAAGCACCTTATTGATCGTTCCATGTCATTTATGCAATGGAGGAAGGGACCCTGCCCTGACAAAGATGATATTAAAGCAATGAAAAAAGGGATTGAATGCATCCAAGTCAACACCATTTGCACGAGAAGCCACATCAGAGGGCAAATGGTAATCTTAAAACCTTAAGGAAGAGAATGGACATACCTATCTCTGGAGAAAACATTATTGCGGAAATAATGAAACAACTGGTTAATATATTCAAATTGACCCAAGCTTCCAAACTTGGCTATTTATGCAAATGATCTGCTTTCTTTAAATGTGTAAGGTCAAAGGAAGATATTCATGTCTTGTGGTTACTTCTGTGAACAGGGCACTCTGAAACTATAGGATTCTCTTTTGAAGCTCTATGGTCTTCCACTAGTGCTTTCCTCTAGTGTTACACTGTTCACATACCCTCTCAGACAACACGTTCCTGGGCAATGCCATTTCTCCCTTCCAACTGGATACTTGCAAGGGACCAGAAGTACACCCAGCCAATCACCATTCATGACAAAGCTTAAAGAAGGAATTTTTGAGGCCCATCGCTGTTGCTCTGAGCTGGGCAACACTTTCAGAGGAATGAGAGACCCCACCCACCAAGAACTCCTTAAATAGTAGTCGTAAATCAAAAATTTCCTTACAGTGGATGCCAGCATGAAAACATGCATAGCATAGCAACTGGATGACTGATTCCTCACATGCAATCATGCAAACACATGCCTTTTGGGGGGTGGGGATTCGGACTGTTTTCAAAGATTGCAGTGATAGGATGTGAGGACATCTTCTGCAAAGGAAGCCTTCTTTCCTTTATGAAAGGAGCCAACAGACCACAAAAAGGAAGATGGCAAATACAGTGTATTCAGTGGAAAGTAGGGCTGTTGAAAAAAAAATTCAGTAAAATTCGGATTCGGCAAAATTTGGCCCGTTTTTATTTGGGAAATGCCAAAGTCCTAACTCCCCCTATTTGGAGTCATGGAATTTGGCATGAAATTCGGCGTTCCCAAATAAATTCAGCCGAATAAAGCCATTTAAAGCACATTCAAGGCTTTCTGCGGCTCCGGGGGGACAAGGACGTAGAGGTCCCAAACTTTCAGGGTAGCTTGGAGGGCCCCTACTTGCAAGAACCCCCACGTTTGGTGAAGATTGGGTTAGGGGGTCCTGAGTTATGGGGTCTGGAAGGGGGTCCCCTCATCCGCCCATTGGAATGAATGGGAGCAGGCAATTCTTAATGTGCATCTAGAGAGCGGCAAATCCAAGGCAAAACCTCCCATTGTTTCTCGTTGGCTATTTATGCATGGGAGGTTTTGCTTTGGATTTGCTGCTCTTTAGATGCACATTTCTCCCATCTGAATTCTCGAAACTCTGCAGGGGGGCTTATTGTTGAGATTTGGAAATTTGGATGGGGAAAATGTGCATTTAGAGAGCGACAAATCCAAGACAAAACCTCCCAATGTTTCTCGTTGGCTACTTATGCACAGGAGGTTTTGCTTTGGATTTTCCACTTTCTAGATGCACATTTCCCCCAGCCAACGACTCAAAATTCTGCAGGGGGGCTTATTGTTGAGATTTGAGTATTTGGATGGGGAAAATGTGCATCTAGAGGGCGGCAAATCCAAAGCAAAACCTCTCATGCATAAATGGCCTCTCTCCTCCCCCCCGGGCCACACAGCAATCCGGGACTATGCACACGCACCCCCCCCACACACACACACATGGGGATCTCTCTTTCATACACACAGACACACTCTCTCCCCCCCCCCCTGGGCTGCGCAGCAACCCAGGACCACGCAGACACACCCACACACCATGGGGATCTCTCTCACACACACACAGACACTCTCTCTTTCTCTCCCCAGGCTGTGCAGCGGCCGGGCTCACGCACTCATCCGTGACTGATTGGCCAGAAGAAGACCCAGCTTGGCCGCCTATTGGCCGCAGGAGAATTCTGATTCGGGGTCGCCAAATTTGTACGAATTCATCCGCCATCCACCCGAACTCGCCAAGTTCAGTTCGTCATTTTCCCGCCTTTTTTGACTTTGGTTCTATCCGAACTAGAAACCGCCGAATCAGGGGAAATTCAGCTGTTTTTCAGTTCAGATGGAAACGAATCGACAGCCCTAGTGGAAAGGTTAAAAAAATGTTTGACAGTCACTGGAAGATAGGGTTGCCAACCTCCAAGTGGTCAAGAAAAAATAACATAGCTGCCAATGCAATATTCAACAAAATACAGCCTATGGCAATTTCTAAAATTTTAGAAATTGCCATAGGCTGTATTTTGTTGAACCTTCAAGTGGTCGCTTGAGATCTCTCACTATTACAACTGATCTCCAGGTGGCAGAGATCAGTTCCCCTGGAGAAAATGGCTGCAATGGCAATTGGGCTCTATGGCATTGAAGTCCCTCCCCTCTCCAAACCCTGCCCTCCTCAGGCTCCACCCCCAAAAGCTCCAGGTATTTCCTAACCCGGAGATGGCAACCCTACTAGAAGAGTATGTGAAGAAACCCAATGCATTCAGGATCTTCTTTTTAAAATGTTTGTGGCAGTTGCTCTGTTACTGGGCCACTACCACTCCCTTATAGAAAACAGTGCAGAGAAGTGTGCTCAGGGGCACCTGCTTTGGGGGCCTTTAAAATCAAACTCCTTTGCACATTCTACTTGAAACTCAGGGGGTCTCTAGAGTAGAGGGGGGCTATATTTTGTGCAAATTTGGTGCCATTATCTTTAAAAACAGTTGCTCCAAACCCTCAAATCGGTTTCCCCACTGAAAATAATGATTAAAAAAGCATGGATTTGAATCTTGAACCTGTACTGTCCTACCTAAAAATCAGGAATCCGTGGTTAAAGGTGTTGCCCTAAATCCTGGATCTGAAATTATAACCAATTTTTTCTCAGAGCACACCCCTACTGCTATGTATATATTCTGATAACTAAGGACTCATTTCATGCATCTGACAAATCATACTCTAGTCTACAAAAGCTTATGCTTAAATAAATCCATTGGTCTATAAGATTTTGTTTTGTACTCACATGAATAGCCTACTGATGTGAACATCTAAATTTGCAAGATTAATACAGTATGAAATGTTCTTAAGCGTTTCGAGTGTTTTTGCAGCTTTCTTGATAAAACATCCCTCAGAAACAGATTTCTATGATTAGCAATGCTCCTTCTGTTCTTTTATGACAACAGACCCCCTTACACCTGGCACTGGCATACCATGCAGCATCCTACACATGAGATTCTACCATTTGGTGTGGACATTTCCATAGGTAGGCATAATTTGTTCTTTGTGGAAGCTAAAACTCTCCGGGTGACAAAATAGCAGTATATCCTATTGTGGCAGCAGGGATGCAGCACCATTTAAAGGCTGTTTCAGACAGACTGCACTTGACAGCTAGTGTAGTATGTCAGCATGTCAGTAACACTAACACTAGGCCTTGGAAGAACCATGTTCAAATCAAATGATGCTCATTCAGTGATAGCGTTACCAGCTCTGGGTTGGGAAAAACCTGGCGATTTTGAGGGGTACAGCCTGGGGAAGGTGGGGTTTGGAAAGGGGAGGGACCTCATAGAATCCAGCCTCCAAAGCAGCCATTTTCTCCAGGGGAACTTATCTGGGTCATCTGGAGATCAATTGTAATAGTGGGAGATCTCCAGGTGCCACCTGGAGGCTGGCAACCTTATTCAGTGACCTTGGCCCAGTCACATTCTTTCCACCATACCTGCTTCATAAGGTCATTGACACTGTGAGAATACAATGGGGGAGGGAGCCATGTATGCCAGCCCAGGCTGTTGTTTTCTCTTTTCCCTCTTTATTTTGGTTACTTTGCAAGTTTTTCTACTAATCTCTCAGAGCATCTCACCTGTTACACCTTGTTTTCATAAAAACATACCTTGAGGATGGTAAACCTATCTGCAATCCAACAACAAACAGCTCTTTGAGTTGTGAGAGAGGACGTTTAGTTAAGTGGGCATTCTGTTTTCATATTTCTACCTCTTGTATTATTGTCATGCTAACTCTTTGTTACACTTTCTTAGCTACCTAAGTGTTGCCTTTATCATCTAATATGTAATTTGTATTTATGATACAAATCAAAATGGTTCCTGCCAAGACCATCCCATTTGGCTAATTGCTGTAGGCATTGTACAACAATAGCCTTTTCTTTAAAAGGCTAGAGTGAATAAGAAGAAGCAGTAATCTCTGAAAACAATGGGGATGTGGGAGGAGAATGTGACATTGACGTGGAAATGGAAATACTTCCTACTTCCGGTTTCTCATAAAGTCTGCCATGTTCAGAATAGAACATTCATCTAATGGTCAAGTCAAGCATATTTCCCCTAGGCAAAGAGGAACAAAAGCTTTAGATGAAAGGGGAAGCCTGAGGCAATAGGGCTTCCTGTTCTCTCAGCATACTGGGTCATATCTAAAGCTTCTCCCAGTTGCCTGACATAAACAAATTAATGAGCCAACTCCTTACTATGCCTACATCATACTAGTGAAGTAGTTGACACTCGTCTGTTTTCTGGCACACGTTTCCACATGACAACGAAGGAGGAAAGCCTCTGTTGGGGTGATAATCAAAATATGTCAATGAAAGTCAGCAACAGACCAGTCCCTTTGCTTGAGTACTGGTATGCTTGCCTGGGTAGGCACACCTGCTTCCTTTGGGGTTTTGTTATCCTTACTAACATCCTGTGTTTGATTTTCAATTTGTAAAGCTCCTTTGACACACTGAATGTGAATGCTTCGCTGTAACAGCCACAGCTGCACTAAAGACAGAAATTAGCACGCTCAAGGTCAGGCAGCTGGGAATCCATGCCTCATAGTTCTGTTTCTATGTACCTGCTGCTCAGTTGCTCTCCAGAATTCAGGCACAATAAGCAGACATGTCATGTCCAATTCCCTTTCCATCTAGCATTTTTAATGCAACTTTCTACCTTTGACTGCCTCTCAAAATGCATCCTCAAAAGGGAAAGGATGTTCAGCTGCTCTGACCAATCCCCTGAACTGAGTCTTGGGACAGAACAGCTGCAGACCATAATCTAGCTATTCAGTAATGAATTAATTCGGCTCATTCATATGCGAGTCATGATGAAGTGCCACAACTTTCAAATAAAGATCCCAAACCAATCTTTTTAAATGGAGTGAATATGCAGTAGATTTGGACCTGCGAGGCTTGTGTGACATTTGGAAAGTACCCGCTTTGGTGCTGGGAGAGTTAGCAGCGAGTGGGAGGCCCAGGCCAGAGGCATAGTCACATCCTGAAGTTGGGTTGATTTCAAGTTCTATAATGGCAAATTGTTATCAGCTGTTTCTGTACTTGGAAAACTAGAAACTTGGGGAAGCTGTTGGCTATTTTCTTACATCTCTTCCTCAACAAGGGCAAGTTCAGTCCCTTCCCGCAACACACATCCACCACAGGGAGGACTCAGGTGCTTATTTTTAAAAATAAGTTTATTTCAGGAAATAGCTTGACGTTAAGGCAGAGTCTACCTAAGCATCATTCTAATGTCATTTGTTTATTTAGCACAATTCTAATATTAAGAGTTGTATAACATTGCTTTACCACCAGTAAGGATGTACATGATAGGTATATTCCCAGGGGAGGGGCCGTGGCTCTGTGGCAGAGCAACTGCTTGGCATGCAGAAGGCCCCAGGTTGAATCCCCGGCATCTCCAGTTAAAGGGACTAGGCAAGTAGGTGATGTGAAAGATCTCAGCCTAAGACCCTGGAGAGCCGCTGCCAGTCTGAGTAGACAATACTGACTTTGATGGACCATGGGTCTGATTCAGTATACGGTAGCTTCATGTGTCTTGTGAAAGGCTCAGAATGCTGTCCAACTGGGCGCCAAAATAGTTGGGACAAAATTCAGATGATGAGGCTTCCCTGAGCATTCAGGCTGAGTGCTGAACAGCTAGCAAGAATAAAATTCCATGTAGATGGGAAAGGTGTAAATTAATTTTCTTATCTAGCATAAACCTAATGGAGAACAGCATTGCTTAGAATCTGTTCTTCACTATGAATTCTACACATTACATAACAGCAAACTTGGCCTCACCACCAAACATATACTCAACAGGAAACGATGGATAATTCTGTCTCTCTTATACGTATATTTAGGGTTGCCAACCTCCAGGTAATAGCAGAGATATCCTGCTATTGCAACTGATCTCCAGCCGATAGAGATCAGTTAACCTGGAGAAAATGGCCGCTTTGGCAATTGGACTCTATGGTGTTGAAGTCCCTCCCCTCCCCAAACCCCGCCCTCCTCAGGCTCTGCCCCCCAAATCTCCCACCGATGGCAAAGAGGGACCTGGTAACCCTACGTATATTACATTTCTAGGAGTATACTTTAGAAAAACTCTTCATTTTACTATCTTAAACCCATGAGGTGTGAATTGGGTCATATGTGACCACAATTACAATTTTTATTTACTTTTATACCCCACTTTTCTTCCCCATGGGAAAACAAAGTGACTTTGATTGTTTACCTCTCCTCCATTTTATCTGCACAACAGCCCTGTGGGGTAGGTTAGGATGAGACTGTGTGTGACTGGCCCAAGGTCACCCAGCAAGCTTCCATGGCAGAGTGGGGAATTGAACCTGGGTCTCTCAGATCCTACTTGAACGCTCTAGCCAATGCACCATGCTGGCCCAGTGATATTCATCTAGATATTACACTATGTTAGAATCTCATTCATCCTGAAAGGTAGACACAATCTGGAGATTTTCCACATGCTTGTGGAACCCTTTTGCAGCCTGGGGCAAGAGAAAGATGAATCTCCCATTGCTGTTGACACAGCCATGATGATGCTTCCTTGTGCTGATTCATTTTCTCATAGATGACTATTTGCAGCAAAACGGGGGTAGGGATATGCATAGAAATGTACATTCACAATCAGCTCTCAATGATTACACATAACCACTGTGTAATTAGAGGTAGGCTGTGTGGCAAAAGCTCTACCATGCAGCACTGGTTGGCAGGCAATGAAACTGCACCTGCAGTCCAACAAGGCAGGGAGTGCACCTTTTTCACTGCTTCAGATGCAGGGTTGACAGCTCTGGGATGCGAAATACTTGGAGATTTTGGGGGTGGAGCCTGGGGAGGGTGGGGTTAGGGGAGGGGAGGGATTTTAGCAGAGTATAATACCATAGACTCCACCTTCAAAGCAGCCATTTTCTCCAGGGAAACTGAGCTTGGTAGTCTGGAGATCACTCGTAATAGTGGGAGCTCTCCAGATGCCACCTGGAGGTTGGCAACCCTATTCAGACCAAAAAAAGGCTAAACGTGCAATCCTAAACACATTTACTAGGGAGTAAGACCCATTGAGCTCAATGGGACTTACTTATTAGTAACCATGCCGCACTACGCATCACTCATTTTCTGCACTCTTCGAAAGGTTGTGTCTTCTGCATCCTACTCCACTCCCAGAACCTGCTCAACTTTCTCTTCCTCCAGTGTCAGAATCAAGGAAGTTCCTCAGGGATGGCACTGGGCTTTCTCCCAGAACAACTGCTTTACAAAGATACCATCTCTTTTGCATGGTAGTTTTGGATATGCAGGGACATTATGATCTGTTGGTGTTTAAACAGTCCCCAGAATATCTCTCAAGGTGGAACTGTAGCTTTCCTAAGTGTTTGAAATAATTCTAAAATACCATAGAACAAGTGAGGCTATATCTTTCATTGTAGCAGCTGATCTTTTCAATGTTGGCAGCTAGTTTTTGGAATTATGCAGAATTGTTTTGAGGTTTAATTGTTGGGTAATACCAGTGTGTGTGTGTGTAATACCAGTGTGTGTGTGTGTGTGTGTGTGTGTGTGTGTGTGTGTGTGTTTCTGCCCTGGCCCCTGCCTGGTGTCAGAAATGAGACCAGGGCCCTGCAAGACCTTAAGGAATTCCACAGGGTCTGTAAGATGGAGCTATTCTGCCAGGCTTATGGTTGAGGGCAGCTACAGTTTACCATCTATGCCGGCCTCCCCTCCTCTCTTCCTTGCTTTTAATATTAGTATGGGGGTTTCAACTGCCTGCTGGAGCGCAAATTGTCACCATCTGAATTTTTGGCTTCTGGATTTTTGCTTTTGATTTGTGCATTATAAATACGATTTAGGTATTTATTACAATTGTTCGCGGGGCTTTTAACTGATTTAATCATTTGAGTGTTATTTATTGCTCTTTATTGTATTTTATCTATATTTGTATGTTGATTATGATGTGAGCCTGGCTGAGCCCTGAGCCTGGCTCTGCCAGGGAAAGCGGGAATGAACAAACAAACAAATAAGTCACAGCTGACTTATGGTGATCCCATAGGGTTTTCAAGGCAAGAGACGTTTGGTGGTTTGCCATTGCCTGCCTCCTTGTCATGACACTGGTATTCCTTGGAGGTCTCCCATCCAAATACTTGCCAGGGTCAGGGCCAAGACATGTGACTGGCCCAAGGTCACCCAGCAAATTTCCATGGCAGACTGGGGATTCAAACCTGGGTTTGAACCACTACACCATGCTTAACCACTACACCACGCTGGCTGTATAATTACTGCTCTGTGGAATTAGAGAACAATCTAAGACTCAAATATAGCACTTTCTTCAGGAAGCAAGACCAAATTGTTATGGAAGGCAATAAAACTTAAACCACTCCTTCCTTTGAAGTCTAAAGCTTAGATCCAGGGATATATTGTCATTCTGAGATTTATAATAAAGCGCCTGTGTATCTTTTGGCCTGATCAGAATCAGGGAAGTCCCGGGTTGAATTTAGTTAGCTATTGCTTGGTCCTTTAGTTCTATACCAATATTTATTTCTATTACATAAAACATGCTGTTCCACATGGAAAAACAGTATATACTATAGATGTAGAAAAATCAACCAGATCATATTCAGCACAGCATTTCTTGCTCAATGGGGACCATAGGTTAGGGTGTTGACTTGGTTGTTGTTTGCTACTTGCTCCTCCTAAATATGGGTGAGGCAATTTTCTGTAGCAGAAGACAAGGGACATGGTACAAACACAAATGGACTGATAATAAGAGTCTTGGAATAGAAGGCTTCTCAATTTTTTTTTAAATTTAGCTACAGCAGAATTGCTATAGAAATAGCCATTTGTGTTAGGCAAGAAAAATGTTATCTTAAAGCAGCAATAGCTATTTAATGCTCTCAGACCCAGCATTATGAAGACATCCGTGGATCAGTATTAAAGATAGCGTGAGTTTCCCCATAGAGGCTGCCTTTATTTATCATAATTTTATACCATGATCCCTCTAAGAAGCTCAGGGTATGTACTATTTGATTCTCCCACACCCATAGGGGGTAGGTTAGCCTGAAAGATTGTGACCAGAGAAGGAGCAGAATTCAGAATGGAATTGTCTGTGATCTGAGCAAAAATGGGGATTTTAGTTTGACTAATATATGTCCCTCTCACCTAGGGTTGCCAACCTCCTGGATGGGCATGGACCTCTACCAGAATTACAACTGCTCTCCAGACTACAGAGGTCAGTTCCCCTGGATAAAATGGCAGCTTCAGAGGGTGAGCTCTAAGAAATTAAATCCCTGCTGAGCTCTCTTCTCTTTCCAGACTTTGCCCTCCACAGACACTGCCATTATATCTCCAGAAAGTTCCCAAACCAGACATAGCAAACCTCCTCTCACATCTCACCCTCTCTCCTCTTTTCGGTTGGGAGAACCTCAGCGTTTGTAATACTCCCGATAAGGCTTGGAGGATCAGGTGGGGAAGGGGTTAAAATTACCTCAGGCCAAAGGAGTCCAAATTAGTTCATTTTAGGAAAGTTCATTCCAGATCACGAGAAGGGAATCTCTCAGATCACTCACTGTAATTGACCTGAGATCACCCAGGTCATCCAAACACAAGTACAGCACTATCCACTAAACAAATTGGTTCCATGTGTTAGCTGTCACTGTATGAAGAACCATTCATGAAGAGCCAGTGTGGTGTAGTGGTTAAGAGTGTCGGACTAGTATCTTGGAGACCTGGATCTGAATCCCCACTCATGCCATGGGAGCTCACTGGGTGACCTTGGGCCAGACACACTCTCTCAGCCTAACTTACCTCACAGGGTTGTTGTGAGGATAAAAGGGAGGAGAGGAGAATGCTGTAAGCTGCTTTGGGTTGCCATTGGGGGGGGGAAAGGTAGGGTTCGAATGAATTAAAACAAAATAAATAAAAATAAATTCATGCAGAGTGGCTCATCAAATGAACTGTGTATTTTTCTCCATGCCAACACAAGTGGTCAAAAGAATTCCTCCGGTGGTTTGGGAAAAAGCCCACCTGTGAACTACTGCATACAAGGACTTGTAGAAAGGGAAAGTGATTTCCATATAGGCATCTTAGGGTCTGATTAGGCAGCGGGTTGGGGTAATTGCCCACCCAGCTTATGCTTTAATGTGTGAGGCAGGATTTCCAAAAATAGCATGTGTGTGGGGTGGGGGTGGGGATGCAGCAGGACTGATAGCATGACTGGTACCATAGTAGCAGGAAGGGATTCAACATCCCCTTCCTTCCACTCTATGCCATTTGCTAGGTAAAAAATAGCCGTGGGGGGAAGGCAGGCTGTTCCACTGCCAGTTCCACATGTCTCCTGGGTAGTTGTTGCCTTGGTCCAAAGCAAACTCCAAAAACAAAAGCCCTGAAATATCTTTTTTCAGGACCCACCAAAACACACAACAAACGTGCAAGAACTTGAAAGCCGGCACACTGTTTTGAGTTATTTTGATTGGTCCTAATATAAAGTGTGATGTAGCCCTAGGGGAGTTACTTCAGCTGCATTTAATCCCTCCCTGTTGCCCTTTCCACAAGTGCAAACTTTTCTTGGCGAGTAGGGACAAGACTTAAAGGTAGAGTCCTCTTCCTCCTCTCTCCTAAATTGCCCGTTAGCATAAAGAAACCTTGTGTAAGCAATTTGTAAGGCTTGGGCAGATAATGTATGCACAATAAAGTGGGACTGTGAATGGATTATAGACTTCTGGTTTATTAATGATGCTGCTTAGCTCAATTAAGGAATCAATCAATTGATTTAAAACTCAGTATTGTAGTATTAAAATCACCTGCAAGGGTGTACTGCCTAGAAGGTAAGCTGCCATAACATGGCACCAGTTCCTTCTGAGCCTTCTTGGAAATACTATATCCTATCCCCTCTTACTGGGGTGTGCGTGGAGGGGATGATCTGGCTCTTTGCTCTCTCTTCTGCAACAGAATTACAAAAGTCAGAGGGGGAAATCAGACCAAGGGCACAAATCTCTGTAGCTACTCTTCACATTATCCAGTTCATCACTTTATTTATATGCTTTTTAAATGAATTCTGTTGGCAAAAAGTGCAGGTCACATAATAATAAGTACGTGGCAAAGGAACCTATAAAATCCTGGCAGTAGTTTCTGAAAATATTAAGCCAGATCCTTTTAATAAACAAGCACATTAATATAGTCAAGCCATTCATCAGTTAGCCTCAAATATTAGTTAGCTTCACAAATAGGGTTGCCAGGTCCCTCTTTGCCACTGGCAGGAGGTTTTTGAGGTGGAGCCTGAAGAGGGTGGGGTTTGGGGAGGGACTTCAATGCCATAGAGTCCAATTGCCAAAGTGGCCATTTTCTCCAGGGGAACTGATTTCTGTAGGCTGGAGATCAGTTGTAATAGCAGGAGATCTCCAGCTAGTACCTGGAGGTTGGCAACCCTACTCACAAATCAATTATAACATTTTCTATATTGTTTGTGGGTCAAGATCCAGACAATGATGCACATAATTTCATTTCATTTATATATTGATGTAGAAAATGTATATGCCGCTGCTCCTTGAGGTGGTTTACATACAGAACAATGATAAGCCAAAGCCATTAGAAAGAAGCCATTGAATACAACCCAAAGCCATTAAAAACAAGCCAGGGCATAAAACGGCATAAAGCAAACACTGGCTATCCTAAAATGATAGTTTGTTATGATCAGGCTAGGAGCTGATCATAAGACCAGTAAAAAAAAAAAGAGTGCACCTCTTAGTTAAAAGCCCTTGGTTAAAAAGAAATGTGCTGGCTTGGCACCTCAAGGAATGTAAGGTGGTTACCAGGCTTCCTTCCCACTATGGTGCTCAGCAAACCATTCTAGAATCTTGAAGAAATGCCCAACACAATTTGTGATGCAGTAGGGGGCATATTACTGACTGAAAAAGTCATTTCCCAGTGGGCTTTTATGACGTCTCAGATGCACCTGAAGACGTTCTCAGGATCCCACTCTTGGCTGTAGTATTTTGACTGAGTGACTGCTTTGTTCACTCATCAGACTGCTTGAGAATTAACAACATTGTACACTGTGTTCCTTCTATCTCTCTATCTTCCAAAAATGTTCAGTGATTGAAAACATTCATTTTCATTCATTCATTTGAAGAACTGGGAGCCTGCTTCTTAGTCTAAACAGGGTTGTGAAGGGGCTTGCATGATTAATTTAAAATATAACAAATCATCATCAATTACATAGTATTAAAATATCAATCTTAAAAAAATTAATATTCACAAAACAACAGCCCCCCACAATCTAATCCAGTAATCATACACAGTGAAAGAACAAGCTAAAGCATCATAATAGATAAAAAAGGAGCCAGAATTCATAAGATGTTAAAAAGAGTGTGCAACTCACACACCCTGGGTGACCTGACAGAGAAGGGCTACATGCCAGGCAGACTTCTGCCTGGAGGACATTATTTAATTACGGTACTGCTACAAAGATGAACCTACTGTTGGTCACCATCAGCAAACTTTCTCTTGAAGGTGGCTCACATAGAGCAGAGTATCTGAAGAAGACTGAATATGAACTCATGGCTTACACTATGTAACACCATTGGTTCAAAGCTCAATACTCTGCTGGGCTCTCTCAGGTCTCAGGAAAAGGTCTTTCCTAACACCTCTTACCCAAAAGCCTTTAACTGGAGGTGCCAGGGATTAAATATGTGACCTTCAGTATGCAAAGTAGGTGACCTACCACCATTAGGGTTGCAAGTAGGGCTGCCAGCTCCAGGTTGGGAAATACCTGAAGATTTTGGGGGCGGAGCCTGAGGAGGGCGGGGTTTGGAGAGGGGAGAGACTTCAATGCCATAGAGCCCAATTGCCAAAGTGGCCATTTTCTCCAGGGGAGCTGATCTCTGTTGCTTGGAGATCAGTTTTAATAGCAGATCTCCGGCTACCACCTAAGTGCAAGACTTTGAGAAAAACATCCTGTCCCTTTAATAGAGTCTTAATGTGTGGAAATGGGCAGCTAGAGCTATTCATGGCATCAATTAATTAACTTCACCTGCTAAATAGCCTCATATGGAGCCTCTATTAAAGGGACAGGACATTTTTCTCTCCAAGCAGTTGACAACCCTACATATTACTGTGCCAGCAGTTCAGATTTGTGTCAAGCTTTGTTGGGTATCTGTACTCTGTAACTGTGGTGTGTGTATACACACACGCACTTCCAATTTAAGGAGGCTTCTTTAATGTCATCTATCCTTCCATTGTAGCCTGCCATAAATATTTCGCCTGATCATTAAAGCTCAATATCCTAATTCCTTTTCTTGTACCAGCTATTATTCTTAGCAATGAAGGTAGAATGGGGAGGAGGAGGCCTTTTTGATGTGAGTTTACTAAGGTCAACACTTTTGTTTGGGCAGATGAAGCTGGAGGCATAAAATCAGAGTCTCTTGTGAGAGTTAGTCTACCCAGAGCCCTGCACTAATTATTAGACAGTGAAATGATGCTATTACCTTGTTATATTTATAGCATGTTTACTGCACAGTCAATTGATTATGGCGCTTCATGGAAATGATGAATGGGATATGATTATAACACTAAAAAAATTACAAGGAAACAGGGGCTCGGCAGAACAGAAGGTGTGGTTTAGCTTGCAGGCCAGACTCCCCGAGGAATAAATTTGTTTATGGGGAGTGTGAGTTCTGTACATTTTGAAAGGAACAGTTTCACAATTGCCGGTCTCTCTCCAAGCTGCAGCTTCAGCTTTACTGTCTGTATTATACCAGCAGTACCCAGAGTGGATTGTCAAGGCCAGGGTAGATGATCACATAATAAAAGTTTTAAAGAAAACTAGCTAGCTGTCACTTAGCTTGAAACTGTCTGCCATTTTTTTTAAAAAAAGGATTTACATGAATTTTTATTTATAGCATTTCAATGCTGCCTTTCTCCCAAAAAGGACCAAAAGGGGTTCACAGGAAACTACCACCATACAAATTTTCCAAATAATACACTTATAACATCAAACAAAGAAACCAGTTCCCTAGCTGGTTCTGATTGACAAGGCTGCAAGCCAAGAACCAAGAACCCTTTGGCTCTCGCCCAAATGCTCATACCTCCAGCCTCCCAGGCTTTGGTCATGTATGCATAGGAATTTTACCTTGGATTCGATGCTCACTTTTCTTATCCAAATTCTCAAAATCCTATGCATGTTGGTTGTTTGCCCTGAAGAAAGCCCTGGAGTATCAGGAGTAAGTTTTTGTACTGCAGAATCACCAGCAAAAATCTAGAGCATTTGAGTCCCTACCCCTTGAAAACACTGCTTTGTAATTGGCTGTAGTGTTTATTGTTAGAAAAACGTTAACTCCCTCCCTAGCTCCACTCTGCCCCAGCGAGTGGGAACTCTGAAATGCCTCCACCAAAGAAAAGGAAAAAGCCAGCAACGCAGCCCAGGGCTCAGCTGCCTGTCCTCTGCGATTTCCTTGAAGTAAGTCCTATTGAATAACTTGGGGCTTACTAACAAGTAAACCATTTCCAAGTCTTAATAGGGACTGGCAAAATAAGCAGCCATATCGCTGCTTACTTCTCCAGCTTCCCTCCACTGTTTCCCCCTCTTTGGAAATGCTAATTTATTGTTAAATCACTAAATATATAAATAAAAATGAAGAGAGGCAGCCAAGGGAAAGATCCGGTGCTATCTCGCCCCCTCCATGGTTAACTCATCACCCAAATGCAGGGTGGAGGGGAATCAGGCGGCTATGTTTGTTCCCATGCAAACACTCACTTCCTCCTCGCTCCATTCCTCCTGGCTCCGCAGCTCTTGTGCTGGCTGGAGGAGGAGAGGAAAACCCGGAATGCCTTATGCACACATATGGCTACAATTTGAACTGAGATGATCTTGGAGCAGAATTTAAATCCATGGCAAAACAGGATGGGGGAAACCCAAGAAAGACGTGGGATGAGAGTGAACTCTGAGGGATGAAAAAATCTTGAATAACTCCAAGGAAGAACCAAGTCAGTCCGGGGGCGAATGTGAGTCAAAGTACACATGCATAAATGACCTTTAAGTACCTGCAAGGAACGGACGACAAATGTAGCTCAGATGGAACTTGCTAGCTCGCTGTAAGCATGTTTCTTTCTTATAAATTGATCCACAGAGTCTGCTCCTTTGAATTTTATTCCCCAGTAAGCAGGCAGTTTTCTAGGGAAAGGTTTTTGTGTGCCATTTACCGCATTGCTTTTTCCTTTCGTTAATTTTCATTGCCATTTTTCTACTTACATAGATTATTATTTTTGTTTATAAAATAAAATCCTCATCTGTTTAAGAGACTTTCCCCCCTCATTTTTCCAAGCACTGATCTGAATCTGGACATTAGTATATACAGGCTTAAGTTCCCAAGTGTATCAAAGTACCCAAAATACACAGGTTTGCTCAGTGCTAGCAAGGGGACACCTTTGCACATTATGGCCCTGTCGTGTTTAGATCAATTTGTGTAACTCTCCCCCCTTTTCCAAATGGTGAGACATTCCATGGACAGTGTTTCCTGGATCGTTCCTTTGGAGGAAAGTATGCTGGAGCCTTATGATTTTTTTAGTAATGTTTGAGGTTTTATATGTGTAGCACAGATAGAAGCAAAGAGGCATACCTACAGGGCAATAGATGTTTCAACCCATATTAGATCCCACAAGTTGGGCTAATTCACACAATACAAAGTTCTTATGACCATGAAGACTTTGTATCACATATACTTTGGAAACTTAAATTTTGCAGGGGCTATATTCTGACTCTGAACAAGGTGTATATCGCAGAGGGGGTATAGTCTACTGCCACCACCACCACCATTTTTGTGAACTTGAAACAGCCCCAGGGATCTGCTGCTTGCTCCATGTCAATACATGCTGTAGCTCAGTGGTAGAGCATCTGCTTGGCATGCAGAAGGTCCTAGGTTCAATCCCCAGCATCTCCAGTTAAAAAGACTAGGCAGGTAGGTGATGTGAAAGACCCCTGCCTGAGACTCTGAAGAGCCGCTGCCAATCTGAGTAGACAATACTGACTTTGATGAACCAAGGGTTTGGTTCAGTACAAGGCAGCTTCATATGTTCATGTGTTCATTTTTGCAAGGGTTCCAGTCATGAAGAAGAAGCTATATATGTATTTATGTACACATGTAGGACTCCGTGCAGACATTCTGCTAAATGAGTGGAGGTCAGGGGTAAGGCCAGCAGCTGTGATCCCATTTTAGGGTTGCCAGGTCCCTCTTCACCAGTGGTGGGAGGTTTTTGGGGTGGAGCCTGAGGAGGGTGGGGTTTGGGGAGGGGAGGGACTTCAATGCCATAGAGTCCAATTGCCATAACAGCCATATTCTCCAGGTGAACTGATCTCTATCGCCTGGAGATCAGTTGTAATAGCAGGAGATCTCCAGCTAGTACCTGGAGGTTGGCAACCCTATCCCATTTCCTCCTGCACATGTTCAGTGTAACACATTAAATGTTTGCACAAAACTAGCATCACAGCTCCTAACTGAGATCATGAGCTCCACTAAACTCCACTGCAAAACACGAGCTCAGGCAATTATACATACACACATCTGTGCAGAAAAATTAATGTTGTGTTAAGCTAGCAAACTGTAGGCCCTGAAAGGTTGTCAATAAACACATGTTCTGTTCACTGTTTGGGGATTATTCACCAAGTCTATGTTCTCTTTCGTGTACCATTCAAAGGGGGACTCTAAATTCATTGAAAAGAGAAAAGGAAGCACACCAGATACATGAATAAGTATGGAGGGAGGGAGCGAGATGACCAGGGGCCTTTATTCTTGTTAATAAGTGTCACTGATCACATTAGTTCTAATTGATTAGATGTTGGAATCTGGTTTTAGGAAATTTAAAATTTTATTGTATATGGTTTTATTATTTGTATGTATTGGTTGATGTGAGCTGCCCTGAGCCCGGCCTGACCGGGGATGAGGGCAGGATATAGGGTTGCCAGATCCTTCTTCGCCAGTGGTGGGAGGTTTTCAGGGTGGAGCCAAAGTAGGGTGGAGTTTGGGGACTTCAATGCCATAGAGTCCAATTGCCAAAGCAGCCATTTTCTCCAGGTGCACTGATCTCTATTGGCTGGAGATCAGTTGTAATAGCAGGGAATCTCCAACTAGAACCTGGAGGTTGGCAACCCTAGCGGGATATAAGTCAAAAAATAAATAAAAATAAATAAAATTCAAGCGGGCCATTTGGTTTTAAACCCACTCACAATTCACACCACATTTCTTATTCTATTTTATTCCTCGTGAATTTGATTAAAGTCCAGTTATTTAGCTTGTGTTTTTCCAAAGCACTAGAACTTGTTTCCCATGTGCAGCATAGAGTTGCAGGTAACTGGCAGTTAATAAGTTCACTGGACATGGATGAAAGCTCATTAATGGTTGTTGGATGATTTGTTGACAATTCGTAAGGCATCTAAAGCATGAGATAAATCTATTCTTAGACTTAGGTCTCCCAGTAGAATACATGGATCATGTTTCTTTCATTAAGAATGGAGCTGAAATAACAATTTTATTTATATGCATCCGCACTTCCATGCCTAAAAGCTTGTCACTCTAAAATTGCTAGCTCTAAATCCTGCTCAGCTCTTGATGATAAGAGAATTATGAAGGAGCAGCCACCCTGTGAGCCCCTTTGTCTATGGCATATTAAGAACTTAAAATTCAAATTCTTCAGAATGTTCTAGCATTCCTACAAGAAGGTGGCATAATCAATAATGTACAATACTGTTACACTGAGTTACTGTTACTGTGTTTTAATTACTGATTTTAATGTTTTATGGTTTTGTTGATTTTAAAGGTTGTAACCAGCCCTTAGTCTGGTGGGACAGGGAATGAGGGCGGGCTCTAAATATGAATAAATAAAATAAATACCATATGTAATGGAACTGACGACTGAACATGATAACCGACTTATAAGTAGGGTTGTGCAAAAAAATGTTTTCGGTAAATTTTGGGTTTTTTCGGCCCGATTTTTTCAGTAAACCTGAAATAGGCCAAATACCCATACTGGTAAATATAGATATTTGGCTTATTTTTGGGTTTACCCCAAAAAAATCAGGCCCATTATAGTCAATGGGGATTTTTTTGAAGCTCCTGGAGGGCATTTTTTGAGGTAGAGTCCCCAAATTTGCAGCGTGGCTGCAAGGGACTCTCCTTCAATGGTCACCAAAGTTTGATCAACATTTTCCCACTGACTTCCTAACCCCTGGCCCAGTTAGGCTCCTAAGGAAACCAAAAGCTTCTTTACAGCCCATTCCTGAAATTTCGGCTGAAAGGCCTTAGGAGGCCTCCTCTGGCCTCCACCAGTGCTGGGGCCCACACCACTGGCGCTCTGAAGGTGCACGCTGGCGTGAGTGGCCCCAGCACCAGTGTGCAGGCTTGGGCGCCGGTCTCTGGCCGCCGCTGCAGCACTGGGGCTGGACGCTGCTGCAGCCTCCCGCCAGCTTCCGGCCACCAGCTTCCGGCCATTTCAGCTTGGGAATGCTCCTTTTTTATTTTCTTGTGATACACCAGCTTTTTGCTGTTGTATCTCCCGTGCAACCAGTTGCACGGGGTTTTTTTGCGCCAGGTAGAGGTTTCAGCAGTGCCAAAACCTCCTTAGGAGGCAACACGCTGGGTTGCCTCTTAAGCCTGGCACAGGCATTCCTTTCAGGAATGTGCTGTTAGTATAGTCATATAGGAATATTAACATATTACACATTGGACCATCATGGAAGATCCCTGTCTTTGGACTTCTTGGTGGCTTGCAAAGGGTTTCTTATAAATATAAAATGAAACCCCATGTGACCAAGTGTATGAAAGGAACTGAGCCCTTGCTTACATAGACAGCCAGATTACCTATTAATTGACTGGGACACCTGCTTGTGTGGAACAAGTCTCAAGTAACCCACATTGATATCCAGTAATTAGTTGCATATTATTTCTTCTGCACACTGCAAACTGAATGAAGGCTGCACAGCCTGGTTTTAAGAGAGCTCAGTCACTGGCTTGTGCAAAAGAAGTAATCAAGTAACTCCAGTGGACAGGTATAAGATCTCCATGGATAGACAAAGAGTGCAGAAGAGTAACAGCAGCAACTAACTAAAGGAGATTGTAGATCAGGAGTCTAAATTTTACAGTACACAAGGGGAGGCCGCTGAAAAGCATTCCCTTAAGGCAGGATTCCATGCGGCATGTGCAATATTTGAATGGGCCTTACCACTTGCATCTACTCGGTTGCTCTCATCAGCTGTAAACCAAAGGTGTGCAACATTGGCATGTTCACATGTTTGCATCAACAACCATAGCAAGGGGCTATCAAATAGTATACCCACTGCCTGGAGTGTTGCCATCTAGAAGGAATTTCCAACAAACTCCCTGAAAGGCTGTAGCTTTGAAATTGACCCTTGATGGAAGATGAGAAGAATAACGGGGTGTCCTCTGTCTTATATGTTTTTATGAACTACAAAGGTGGTTCTGAATCCTCTGTTCTTAACAAATCACAAAATAGCAATAGGTGATCTGGTGTGGAAGAAGGACAGGCACCATTTTCAACGTTTTCCTTCACCAAGTTAAATATCTACAATTCATTCTTTTAAGTACAAATTGTTTCCAACAATCTAGGGATATGAACTGTCAGTTCATGAACCCTCAGTCTGGAGGTTGCATTAGAGTGATAGAAGCTGAAAACTATAGAAAGTAACTGGAATAATTTATGAGTGGCGCTGCTGTTCCTCATTTTCTCTGAAGTGTCCAGATCTGGCAGAGGTAGGAGATGAGTCACTAAGTTGAAAGGGCTTCTCCGACTCCGCTAAAGCCTCTTAAATATTTAACTGTCTTGCCTTGAAACAGTTAATAACTCAATTAAAATACATAAACATGAAAGTGGTCCAAGGAAGATAGTATTAGAAAAGAAATGAAAGGACAGTTTGTTCTTATTTGCAGCCCTGCTCCCCCCTCCCTTCCCCTCCCTTCTCAGAGCCTGCTGCCTTTACAAAATAACTCCACTTGAAAAGAAGCAATCAGGATGTTGATGTACAAGACCACGTTCTCACCCATTAAGCAAAATGGCTATTCTGGTAACAGGCTTCGACTTGGCAGCGCTTGGTCCAAGAGCAAGCTTCTGCTCAAGGGACACAATTCCATGCCTAACAGCAGGATAATAAGCCTGCTGTGGAGACTTGAGACATTTTATGCTGGAAGGGTTCAATGAGCAAGTCCCAGTTGCTCTTTCTGAGCTCTAATCGTGGGATAATTTCTCTGTTCTCAACTCCCTGGCTCTCTCAAGACTTGGCAAAAAAAAAAAAAAAGCACTGTGCACTCTACTTTTATTCTTAGCAGCCACAAAATCTCCCGAGACTGGAGATAGATCATTGTGTTCAGTGCCCTCCTTTTAACCTTTCAATTTCTTAATCCTCTTTTAAAAAGCAATAAGGGCTAATGTTTCACTGACAACAAAAGCAAAAAAAAAAAAAAAAAAGATCAATTTTGGGATTTGACATCCTGTAATGACATTTGAGAAGACAAGAGTCACTGGAAAAGACAATCATGCTTGGAAAAGTTGAAGGCAGCAGGAAAAGAGGAAGACCCAACATGAGATGGATTGATTCTATCAAGGAAGCCATGCCCCCCCTCCCCCAGTTTGCAAGTCCTGAGCAAAGCAACAATAGGACTCTTTGGAGGATATTGATTCATAGGGTCGCCATGAGTCAGAATCAACTTGGCAGCACTTAATGCACACACAATGGCATTTGACACACAGGGCTCTTAATTCTTTTTTCATATATACCGGAAACTGAATCAGACCATGTTTCTGTGTTTAATTTGTCATAAACATTGCAGCCATATGTAACTTCTAGCCCATGATAATGGAGTGCATGGTTTATATCTGTTGTTTGCGAAATGTCTTCCAGATATCATGTATAATTACAGAAGAGTCTTTGTACATGCTCCTGAACTGACCCTAGCACAATGTTTCACAAGGCAATTTTTATGTTACATTCACTATTTTGTTCTTTATTTAGGAAACTGGACTGTAGACATACATTATGCAAGGAGCCTGAAGCAAGTGCAGTGCATGCACGTTTCACTCACAAATGACAATGTGCCCTCAATGAATAGCAACCCAGCAGTCATTTTCTGTTTGCTTCCGTGCATGTTTAGGAATACAAATGATCTGATTGTTGGGGGTAGCTAGGGTAGCACTTAGGAGTTTGAATCAGAAGCATGAAATCCCTGGTTCAAAATTCAGCCATTGATAGGAAATTGCATGGGCTTACCTCTCTCCCTTAATCTGTACAATGGGAGGAAAATATTGTCCTAAATTACAGGGGTGTTCTAAGGGTTACAGAGAAAATGCATGTAATGTACTCTGAGAACATAAGGGGAAAGTGCTTTATGAATGCTAAGATGGGAAGAAAACTGTGGATGGGCCAGTGCATGTGTGGAGGCATTTGTGTGTGCTTAACATTTTTGAATTTTGAGTTATGGGCTAAATCTGGTATCCTGCTTGTATGTAATTGTACCCCTTCTGCAAAAATAGATGCCAGAACATCAGGGTTGCGAAATGTGGGATGGGAAATACCTGGAGATTTTGGGGGAGGATCCTGGGGAGGGAGAGGTTTAGGGAGGGGCAGGACTTCAGTGGGTATAATGCCGTAGAGTTAATGTCAAAAGCAGCCATTTTCTCCATGGGAACTTATTTGTGTCACCTGGAAATCAGTTCTTATTCGGGGAGATCTCCAGGCCTCAAATGGAGGTTGGCAACTCTACAAAGCATAATGATTTTGTGCACATGATATCTCACAATACATATTATCAATTGGCAGTAGGGTCAGGGAGAGACATTGGGGGACCTAAGGAATTGTTTAGAGTGACAGGGCAGAGAGCACCCAAAGAGAGTCAGGACAGATCCCAGCCAGGGTTGAAACAGTCCCAGGCAGTGCTATTGGCCCCAGCTCCACCAGCAAGGTGCACTGCATAATCAGCAGCAGCAATCTGTCACAGTAGGGAGGCACCCAGTTACACAGCTGTGAGAAATGGGGATCCTCCATCCTCTGGAAGTGCTTCCAGACTGCAGATGTGTAGGGGCACCCATGCTGACAAGCAGCCGCGGGCACCTCTGGAGCCAACTCCTCTGAGGAGCTCAGGGCAGACACACGGTGTCTAGGGGGAACAGAAAGAGATGCCTGAGGGAGAAGAGGTTGAGATGGCAGCACCTTGGGGTGCTTCTCCATCACTTCCTCTTGTGCCACCTCCGGCCTCTCCTTGGAAGGCCTGCTCCCTCTCATTGTAATGGAGTCTCTCTACAGCCAGCACTTGTTTTTATGATCTTTGCCCATGGTCAGAAGAATCTGAAGCAAAACTAGCTTATGAGGCAATTGTTTTGATTGGGCAAAGAGTACTGCTCTCCCTAATGCGCAATCCCTTTTGCCTGTGACAACTGCCTCCTTCCCCCCTCCCTCCTGTTCCCTGGGAAATCTGCAAATTGGGAGGGGGGACACAAGTTTATTGGACTCAAGATCTGAAGCAAAACTAGCCTGTGAGGCAATTGTTGTGACTGGGCAAAGAGTACCACTCCCCCTAATGTGCAATCCCATTTGCCTGTGACAACTGCCTCCTTCCCCCCTCCCTCCTGTTGCCTGGGATATCTACAAAGGTGGAGAAAAACAGCCTTGGAGACCTTTAACTGCCAGCTATCCAGATATTCCCAGGTAAATCCAAATATTATCAGGTATATTTGGGGTTGGGTTAACTGGCTTAGTTGGTGATTCTCTAATGTGATTTTGGCTTGCAGTATACCGGAAAAACACCAGTAAGGTTTTTCTGGTTATTTGTTTGTTTGTTGGATTTCTATGCCACTCATTCATCTCAGGTATATACAAGCACACATCCCTAGGTGGGGTGGTCACAAAGTCGTGGGCTGCAGAGGGCACTAAAAACCCTTGGCCCGGCCCTGGGATCCAGACTGGCAAAAGAAAGCACTTATGCACACAAAGCATAGTGTTGAGGATTAGATAGCGAGCTTCGTTACATGTCAGACAGACAAGGGTTAATATTGATTGTATTGATGCTGACCAGTTCAAGAAGGTGATGTAATCTCCAATGTGTAAATTAGCTATTGGTCAGAGAGGATCAGTTGCAAACATGTTGTTTGTCATGTAGACAGAATCTGCATATTGCTGCTTTCTTCCTTTGTCTAAGAGAGAAAGCAGTGCCCAGTTGCTTTTTGGATCTCAACCAGTGAAGATGGGGCAACTCTGTATTTTAGAGATGCCATGTGTTTAAGTTTAGATCCTGCCAGAACCTTTCTGGCACGTATAGGAAAGCAGAGATGTAGTAAGGTTTTATTGTTTTAATCCCAGTTTACCTTATCCTATTTTTATAGTAAGTAAAGTTTGTTTTTGCTAAGACAAAGGACTTTGTCTATTCATTGTGTGCGTGTACTTTATTTGACTTTCACCAGCCATAAACATACGATCCACAACCTCTGATATAAGAATTTTTTCCATTACATAGACCATTTACAGGATTTTCTGCCGGGGAATATGACATAGGATCCCACAGATCCATTCCACTATTGGTGTCACTTCCCTTTGGCTACAAGCATCTGTCTGCTAGTGCAAAGATCCTGGTACTTAGAAACATAGAATCGTAGAGTTGGAAGGGACCACCAGGGTCATCTAGTCCAACCCCCTGCACAATGCAGGAAATTCACGACTACCACACACACACACACACACACAGTGACCTTTGCATGCCCAGAAGATGGCCAAGATGCCCTCCCTCTCATGATCTGCCTAAGGTCATAGAATCAGCATTGCTGACAAATGGCCATCTAGCATCTGCCTAAAAACCTCCAGGGAAGGAGAGCTTACCACCTCCCAAGGAAGCCTGTTCCACTGAGGAACAGCTCTAACTGTTAGAAAATTCTTCCTAATGTCTAGACGGAAACTCTTTTGATTTAATTTCAACCTGTTGGTTCTGGTCCAACCTTCTGGGGCAACAATTTGTTTCTCAACAAAATGAGAATCAGCTGTCTTTGGTAAAATGGAGGTATGGGCTCTAGTCCATGGAGCTGGTAACAGGCATATGTAGTTTGAAAACAGGATTAGAAGATAGATCTATTAATGAGTACTTGCCATTTTAGTTAAATGTTAGTTAGAGGTGGACTAAAAGCTGAATAGCTGTGCTGGGCATAAGAAATGAGGTGAGGCCTTTTACCTCATGCCCCTGTTGTGCACTTCCCATGTAGCTGTTGGAAATGGGATTCTGGGTTAGATGTGGTCTGATCCAGCAGAGCTATTAAATCAAAGAATGTTACTTTCAATATTATGAGAGGTTAGCCCCAGCTGAATCAATTGAGGGAGCTATTTTTTATTTCAGATATCCAACGGTTCTTTAGGGTGGTGATGGTTGTTTATAACAGCGCTTACGTTAGTTGTTTAAATGTTGTCAAACAAAGCAAACAAAGGAAATTTGGTATAATAATACAGAGTGGTTGTTCTGTTTTCACAAAATGCTGGGTAAATTCCAATTAATCAGGTAAGTGCAATCAGCCAGTGATGCATATTTTCTAGGATATGGCTGCAGATACTACAGGGGTTTTTAAAAGGAATTTCTTGAACCAGCTAGAAAGTGTCCTAAATTTATATCCATCATTCCCAACAATTAAGATCTACAAAAAAAAAAAAAAAGCTTAGTGTTTTGGGAATACAGGCTAGTGCTAATATGCAGAATACCATAGGGATTTTTGTTCTATGAAATATTAAATTGGAACAAAATTTCATATGATGCTTTTCATGCTTTCTCAAGAGAGAAGGGGCAATTTGCATGATGCATCTTGAAGACTAGTTTTGTTCTTTTTAAAATAAAAAAATACAAAGAAGATTTGGAACGAATATTCAATGGAGCAGGGGGGGGGACATTTTGTTCTTAATTTGCTTTTAAATGTCTGTCCTGTTTCTGACCTTCAGTGTCAAACTGAAAAAGCAACCAAACTGAACTGATGTTTCTATGTCCCATTTATGTACTTTATTCATAGTATTAGCATTGTGCTTCCAACAGACTAAGTGATCTTTTTAATACCACAATAAGGCTGTATTCTAAAGGCCTTCATGACCACCGTAGCTAAACAGACTGCTTTAGTTATTTTGCACCTCTTCAAAATTATATGAGCCTTGTCTTTTATTTTCATCCCAGCAGTCAGGAGTTATTGCATCATAATAGCTAAGAGAGACTACGCTGTAAGCGATGAAGTCACCAGTTCAGATCTTACCTTGTTCACTAAGCGGTTTTAGACAGGCTGTTCTGTCTCAGCCTCATTCGCTCCATCCACACACACGGACACCCATCCATCTGCATTATGGGTGGAATGATGCAAGGGTGCGGTAATCATTACTGAGATAGATCCATGAATTGGCTGTGGACAGAATGTAATTAACATTGTAATCATATGCAGCTGAAATGGGAACATCTTGTTGTAGGATTGCACAGTATGTCAATTGAAGTTGTATACTGAAAACACAGACGTAGCATAGGCCAATAAGCTTGGTAGTGTACTCTGTGCTTAAAACTAAATGTAATGCATTAACCACAAATTGCAATCAATACATTAAAAAACACGCCCCAAAATGCAATGACTGGTAAAGTCATTGGAAGCAACAGACATTTCAGCTAGAATCCAATTATGAAAAGACACAAAAAACACAAAGCAGAGTATGTGACTCACAGGAACCATTGTCGGCTGAGGACTCATGGCTGGGAGACATCAGCATTGTGATGGAGCTTGTGAGTTGAGAATATGAGCAGGCCTTCTGGTTGGAGACCTACAGATATTTCCTATGTCCAAAGATGTAAGAAAATGATGGTGCAAAATGATGGTCAAGAAGAGTGTATAGAAAGTACTGAGGAAAGAAGAAAAGACTTCCATACTTGATGATGAGTACCACCTTGGCTCTCAAGAGGTACATTCCCTACTCCCCACCACATGCTAAACTACATTAACCCGTCCTTTCGATTTTTCTACCAGCCACCCCCCGCATAGGTTCTCCTCTATTCTCTTGCAGGGTTTATAAGAAAATCTTCACCTGGGCCTTTCCATATCCCAGTGATGATTATGAGTGCAACATTAAGCATTTCCTCACTAACAGGTAGTCATAAGAAATAAAGAATCCATTGATAGTGACAATGCACTCAATAGCAACACCTACCATTCACCTCCCTTCACAGAGGCAACATACTGTGCAGTACATGTCAACAGCTGCTTTCGCACAGGGATTTCCCCCCACATGGAATGTAGGAAGTCCCCAGTTTCAACAGCAGTGAATATAGAATATTGTGCTCATTCTGAACTCAGGTCTACCCATTGGCTTTCTTGGCAGTAGACCTGGCCTCCGGAGGCCTATAGAAGCCAATTGGTAGACCTGGCCTCTGAAGGGGGACTTTTTCCCCTCCTTGGAGTCCAGGTCTACTGCCAAGAAAGCCAGTGGGTAGACATGGCCTCCCAATGGGACTCAGCCGGAGGCCAGGTCTACCAAAGGAAGCCCACCCCGCCCAACAGCTGATAGGCGGGGGGGCCAGGATCCGCCGAGCTGCCCGCCCAGCAATCGCACGGCTAGAGGGGAGGGGAGGCTTTAGCCTCCCAACCATTGAGGGCAAGGGAAAGGGGGACCCGGCCATTCTCCATGGTGTGGGGGGGAGACAGTGCACCCGCTCTCTCTCTCTCAGGCGCACCGGCTCTGCAACCCGGCTGCCGGTGCAAGCGGCCGCAAGAGCAGGGGCTCCGAACCAAGTTCGGAGAGCCGCACTCAACGGGCCAAAGAGCCGCATGCGGCTCTGGAGCCACAGTTTTGAGACCCCTGAGCTATGCTAAGCTAATTAACACCACAATGGGTAGGATCAGAAGTCACATTTTGTAAAGCCTGAGCATCCACTCATTGCATTTGAAATTATGAGCTCTGACTACAAAGAACTTTGGTTGGAATTAGGGTTGTGCAAAAAAAAAAAAAACTTTTCAGTACATTTCAGGTTTGAGTTTTTTCGGCCCAATTTTTCGGTGAACCCAAAATAAGCCAAATACCCATACCAGTAAATATGGGTATTCGGCTTATTTTGGGGTTTCCTGAAAAATTCAGGCCCATTATAGTCAATGGGGATTTTTTTTCCAAAGCTCCAGGGAGGCATTTTTGGAGTCCATCAGGTTCAAAAGTTCAGCGTTGCTGAGGACTGGTGGAAAGAGGCAAATCCAGGCTGGCGCCTCAAAGTCTGGACTCTGCCTTCGTTTCTGAGTCGTTTTGCATGATATCCATGCAAATGAGCTTCCAAATGGAAAAAAAAAAGTCTTAAGTGCAAGAGAAATAAGGCATGGAAAACATTTATTTTGGTGACAAATGACATCTTGTGAGCAGGATTGGAGGGTTGAAGTAAGCAGACCAGTTACTCATTTCCCTCTCCTGACAAAAAAAATTCAAGGCAGTCATAACTACAGAATGCAAGCTTGGGGTGAATGGCTATTGTCAGAACCAGAGTGTATATCAGCTTGTTGTGGTTCTCTCATGGCAAATGAGGGGGATACTACCCCTATCCTACCACTCCATAGAGCAAAGTTTATTTATTAAAATACTTATACTCCACCTTCCTTTTTGGCTCAACTTTGAAGTCATCCTCCAACTTAGGAGGCTCTTCCATTGAAGAAAGAGCCACTTAAATCGGAGAAAGGCTCTTTAGGCTGGAGGAAGGCTCTTTGGAATTATGATTGGATCCACTCCATTATTCCTAGTATTGTGTTGGATTCTAAGAAGATTTAATTAATGAATCGTGTGTGTTTGCGAGTAAGAGAAACATGTATACACGAGAGAGGTGTTCCATAATCCTTACCTCTGACTTCTCATTCTTGTTCATGCCTATTCACAACCATTGATTTCCCCAGTCAATGGCTACACTGGCATCAATTTTTGTAAAATGAAAGGGGTTTAATCACACCATCCCAGTCAATCAGGGATCACATACTGAACATGATGACATCACCATACTATTTAGCCAATCATATTTAGTAATGCAATGGTATTGTTGAGGTGAACCAAATCCTTTACATTGGCCTCACTCTGAACTGGGGTGAAGAGTTGAGGGGGAATACAGCCCCATTTCCAAGGCAGTGCACCCATTTCCAAGGCCACACCGTGCATTTGTTTAATTGTCCTTGCCTGCCATGCATGACTTAGGTCTTACAAGTTTTGGAATGACAGTCCCTGGGACGGGAATGAATGCTTTAGGACAGGAATGACAGACCCCAGAGTGAAATGATGGTCCCTGGGAGTAACATGAATGAGGGACCTGCAAGGACTGGAGAGCCAATGTGGTACAATGGTTAGAGTGTCAGACTAGGATCTGGAGGAGTCAGGTTCAAATCCCCACTTGGTCATGGAAGGTTGCTGGCTGACTTTGGGCCAGTCACACAATCTACCTCACAGAGTTATTGTGAGGATAAGATGGGGAAAGGCAGAATGTTGTAGGAAACCCTTGGGTCCCCATTGGGGAGAAAAGGAGAGGCCAGGACTTTTTTCAGTGCTGTTTTGGCCATCTAGTCAACCCCTAAGTAAGTTGACTGAGATGTAAGTCCCCTTTTATTTAATGAGCTTAGCCCCAGGAAGAAGGATTGCATCCTCATTCTACTTGAAGAAACCATATCAGACCCATTCCCTCTTTCTTGGTTTGTTTGCTGTTTTATGGGAATCTACAGCCTTTGCAAAACTGCACAGGAATTAAAATCATACAGAGGTACCTATTCTCAGAAATCATTAATGGGAACAGCAAAAGGGAAAAACAACTTTAAAACTATTTTGGAAGACATTTGTGATGGAAATTTGGCTGCAGGTAAAAGAACTATATGTATGCAGCAGCACCTTCGGGAGACAACATGCTCACATTAAAATTTGTGCATAAGGGCTGTTGTGCAGTCTCCCAGTGAACTCTGGCACATGGCTCGCTGATAAGTCGATTCAATCCTCATCAATAAAGCAGTGGCATATTCACACTTGGTGATTATAAGGCAATTTGAACCTGCAGGAATTTGAGCATCCCTGGTACCAAAATATTTTATTACTATCTACATGATGTTCATTTGAATGCGCATCCCAGTATACTTTCTTGTACACGTTCTGACACAACCAGTCAAGGGGGTGAAATTGGAGCAATGGTACATTGACCTGAATGCCACAGCAGCAGGGGCCCAATCCCTTTAACCGGGAATGAGATCTTCCCAGAAACACGACATCTAGATAATCGGTTTGATTATTTAACACAGAACTAACCTATCAATTGAATTATTTTTTTTATCTCACATTACCTACAAGGTGCTCTGTGTTGGTGGCCATAAGGCTGGTTAAAAGAGCGTGGAGTTTCCCTGGGTCATTGGCACAGCCCTGCATACATTACCGGATTTTTACATCCGCACAGGTCTCACATATAGCAGCAATAATTTGCCCAAGTTATTTTGTGCTTGTGGAAAGCCTGCTCTGCTAAGCAACACATTCTGTAGCTTGAAAGTTTGTGATTACGGTTTTTAAGTCTCTGCTGCTTTATTTATACATTTCATTATGTAGTGTCCCTCCTGGGCTCTCCCCAAACCTGCAATGTGACTTTGTTGACAATAACGGAACTAGTTCAACATTCCATGTGTTTCCCCCCCCCCCCCCCGGGTGATTTGAGTGTTAGCAAGTAATGACTTCTCAGAATAGGTTCTAGAGACTCTAAGGGCAGCTTCAGTTCCAAGATGTTTTACAGGCATAAGAATCACTCATATGAATGCTTGCCTGACAAACATTTCACATTTAACTACCCATCCACTGCAGGAATTTTTAAGACATTTTTAGAGGGTTGGTATATTCATGGATCTGTTGGGTAGACAGTGCATTTTAAATAGCAATAAGACAATCATTCTTGATGAAAGGAACAGAGTGGGCCTCACACTGCCTGTCTACTTCCCTTCTTACTACTTCCCCTTCCCCCACACTTCGGGTTGCCAACCTCAAGGTACTAGCAGGAGATCTCCTGCTATTACAACTGATCTCCAGCCGATAGAGACCAGTTCTCCTGGAGAAAATGGCCACTTTGGCAATCAGACTCTATGGCATTGAAGTTCCTCCCCTCCCCAAACCCCACCCTCCTCAGGCTCTGCCCTAAAATCCTCCTGCCGGTGGTGAAGAGGGACCAGGCAACCCTATTGAATAATGAACAGCTGAACACATACCCATTCTTGATCAATTGAGTGACAAATAGGGTAGGAAAGCTAGTCTCCAGCTGATAGAGATAAGTTCACCTGGATAAAATGGCCGCTTTGGCAATTGGACTCTATGGCATTGAAGTCCCTCCCCTCCCCAAACCCCGCCCTCCTCAGGCTCCTGACAACCCTACCCACACTCTTCAAAATCTTTGTGGTGGCAATGGCTGGAAGGGAATGCACCATGGTGACAGATAAGGAGTGCTCTCTTCCTGGAGAGGTGCAGAATTATTGAAAGAGCCATTGGTCTCCTCCCCATTCCATGCCACTGTGGAAGTTCAGTATGACCCACAACAACAGAAGGGGCAAAAATCAAGCATTATATGAATGTATTTATTTTCAGTCCACCTTTCTCACTGGGATTCAAGGCGGATTACATAGAGTAAGACAATACAATCAACAGGATGGGACATTCAGTAAACAATGGAATTGGTTTTGAGTTGTATAACCAACTAGAAATCTAAAAAAAAAAAAACAGAATTATATCTTATTGATATAAGAGCACAATGTACAAAACTATCCCTGGCTGGCATGGATTGCACATTGGAAGCCATCTTCAAAGTTCCAACATGTGCTGATTAGCTTATATATTTGACTTCGGTGGTCAATTACTAAATCAGACGATTATGAAGCACAACATAAAGATGGGTTTATCAATGTTCCTCTGAGGAGAGATGGAAGAAAAAGTAGGAAGGGGTGGGAACCCTCTTGGTATAAAAATGTAATATTTTCATATTTGCACAAGTAGAACTTCGGACTGAGCCCCATGTCGAAGTCTTTGCCCCTGTAGAAGCTCAGCTCCTCAGACTCTTGCAGGAGAAGCTCCTGGTAGATTGTGCCCATGTTTTCACAAAAATTCTCAACATAACTATGTTTTGCTCCACAACACATAAGAAGCTCAATTTTAGCTTGCCTATGGCTTTCCAGGCCTTAATAGTTTTTTGCATGACTACTCCATAGTAATTTCTCCAAAATGCAGGTTTAACTGCTACGGTGAGCAGTTTAGCCTTGGCAAATTAAATTAAGCCCCCTGGCATATGATTTAAGCTTTGTTTCAGCTAATTGAGCATCTAATGGGCGAGGATGAATATGAGCTATGCTGAGAAATGTTGTTTTTCAAAACCTTTCAGATTAACAACCATTCCAGTGAGTTCGCAGAAGCCTTTATGCAGCCACATGTGCAAGCAAATTTAAAATGGAGGAGGAAGCCCTGCAGAAGATTGTCGTTTCGGGAGTGTGCTGAAAGAGAGTCTCCACAGCCCATTGTGTTCCTTTTGTCCACATTACTAGTTAAGAGTTTATTAGTACTGTGGCCATGAGCATCCTTTCCAGTAAACTCTACTGGCTTTACTTTGCTCATTATCATGGGTTGATCCAATGTGATGATACAGTAGGCGTCTGTTACCCCCACTGCCTGGTCCTAACCTAGGGTTGCCAGCCTCCAGGCACTAGCTGGAGATCTCCTGCTATTACAACTGATCTCCAGCCGATAGAGATCAGTTCACCTGGAGAAAATGGCCGCTTTGGCAATTGGACTCTATGGCATTGAAGTCCCTCCTCTCCCCAAACCCCGCCCTCCTCAGTCGCCACCCCAAAACCCGTGTTGAAGAGGGACCTGGCAACCCTATCCTACCCTTGCCAGTGATGTCAGAGAGTCTGACACTCTCACGGATGCAGTTCTCAAGCACCGTTTGCTCAGGTTTGCTCAGGTGCAGTAATTGCACAGAGAGCTTTGCCAGCCTTAACTTCAACTGCTGATAGCTGAGGGATAGTAGGGAGATTTATGGTTCTGGGTCCCAAGGCCTTTCTGCATCTTTGGCTGATATTAAGCACTGCTGGAGTATAGCCATGGGGTTTCAAAAGGCACTTTAGAGGTACAGCTCAGTTGACGGCACTTATACATTTGGCTAGAAAGAGATATACTATACTTGTCACTTGTAAGGTAGCATGGCCTCGGCACATAAAGTTAAGAAAACCCTGATTGTTAAAGCCCTTGACTTCAAAAGCATGCAATTAATTATGTGCTCCAGTCCTTATCAACGTTGCTGCTTATAGCATATTAGCAAGGGAAGGAAATCACTACACAGTTGCAGCAGCTTGGAAAAGATTCTTCCCCATACCATTAAAAAAGATCTGTTTAAAGAGGTGAAACTGGGAGGTGGGGGGGGGACTAAAAATAATGTATTTCTAACTGCTCATATGTTCATCAAAAGTGATAGAATATTCCTGCACATAAACTAGGCTCTGGATAGTACAAGCCTCTAAAATGCCTGAATGGGTTTCTTTAGAGTGTAGGGCCAGGCACGCTGCTTTCTCCATTCAAAGTAATGATCAGTTTCACTGGGCTCAGTGGGCTGAGATTCACATGTCTTACTGGCAAACTGCACTGTTCAACACTTGGTTTTCCAATGGAACTTGATGCCTTCTTCATTTGAGTACTTCAGGGACAAAAAAAAGTAAACCCTGTGCTACTTTGGAGGGGCCGTGGCTCAGTGGTAGAGCATCTGCTTGGCATGCAGAAGGTCTCAGGTTTAATCCCTGGCATCTCCAGTTAAAGGAACCACGCAAGTAGGTGATGTGAAAGACCTCTACCTGAGACTCTGGAGAGCCGCTGCCGGTCTGAGTAGACAATGCTGACTTTGATGGCCCAAGGGTCTGACTCAGTATAAGGCAGCTTCATGTGTTAAAAAAATTTTTTTACTTCGGAATTCTACAATTCAGAATTACCAAATTTGTACAAAGCCACAAAGAGTTTTTTGGGGGTTTTTTGGCTCGCCAGCAGTATTGTATCTTGATTCCCCTCCCACATCCTTCATCTTTCTTCTGGGTTTCATTCCTCTCAGCATGCTGAGAATAAAACACTCCTCACCGAGCACATTGTCCTCCTTCCATGACGTTTTCTTTTCCTTTAATATTTTATTTGTACTATAATATAAACACTCCGTCTTCCATTTATATGGATTTTTAAAAC
Organism: Euleptes europaea; assembly: GCF_029931775.1. NCBI lineage: Eukaryota > Metazoa > Chordata > Lepidosauria > Squamata > Sphaerodactylidae > Euleptes > Euleptes europaea. Next base: position 72,474,649 of record NC_079315.1, read on the forward strand.
CATTAGCATTTCAAAGCCACGAGCTGACCATGGGTCCAACAGTAAATTTCTCTCTGATACTAACCCTCCCCCCAAAAAATTATAAAAATGAAATAAAACAAAGAAATAGAAGAATTAAAAACAGCAATAGAATTTCTAAGTCACCTTATGTTTTAATACATAATCATGCTACGCATCCAGAGTTTGGAAAACATGGTTATGACACTAGATTGCCCTCTTACACTGTATTACCTCTGAACGAATAAGAAAATGGTGACTGATACTGATAGGCAATGGAGATGCTTAGACATGCACACTCAGTGGAAAAGGAAGCCTAAGCTTAGTTCTTGAAAATCCATGCTGTGATAGGAAAGTAGGCCTTATTCCAAAGGCTGCAAATCCACACTCAGCACATCAAAGCCTATTTGCTTCAATGACTGAAACAGAAGTGTGCAGCAGATTCAAGAGATTTTAAAATGTAGCACAGGGTCAATGAGCACCCTTTTTAAAATCAACAGTATTCTGGCTCCACATTCTACATGGTTCTTGATTACTTTTAAATGTGACACCTTAAAAGATGAACCATTGATTTTGAATAGCCTTAATAGTCAATGTTTCCTAATATATGTAAGTCTTGTCTTTGCAATATTTTAATGTACTCGTTTAATTATACTTGTCAGCTTTTAAATCTTGATGTAGCTTCTGGGCTTTGTTCATCTTGATATGTCCTTTTTTAAATGATCGATTTTATCAGGTTATTCTTAAACATTATTAATGACTGATGCATGAAAGAACCCAGTATCAAATAACAGCCCTAGCCCACACACTTCACAAGTTAATACAAAATGAAGACACATATTTTACAACATTCTATAACCAAATGCTTTGGCTCGTCTTCATGCACAGAAATAGTCTTCTATCTTGTAGTCTTTTCCTCTGAGAAGACTTTTTGGTAAAATTTTATCTTTGACTAATAGGGTTGCCTATCTCCTGCTATTACAACTGATCTCCAGCCAATAGAGATCAGTTCACCTGGAGAAAATGTCCGCTTTGGCAATTGGACTCTATGGCATTGAAGTCCCTCCCCTCCCCAAACCCCACCCTCCTCAGGCTTCACCCTAAAAACCTCCCACCAGTTGGGAAGAGGGACCTGGCAACCCTACTGAATAATTAACAGCTGACCACATACCCATTCTTGATCAAATGAGTGACAAATAGGGTAGGAAAGCTAGTCTAATCAATTTCTTTTCAAAAATTGAAATGTCTCCCAAGGTCTTCCAGTTAGTTTCCCTAAATTGATTACGTAATGTATAGTAGTCTTGCTGATGAGGAAAAGTTATAGTTCATCACAAAGGGGCATTTTAGAAACCATTATGTCAGTTCTACTTTTTTTGGAAGTAGAATTAGAAGAACCAACCCAAAATACACTTATAAGTAAGTTGTAATTACCTGCAGTTTCAGTGTTTTGTCCTTGCTGTGTTTCTGATTCAGACCACAGGGATTTTTGTCTACTAACATTCTTGGAGGTGGTAAACCGGAATACAGATGGCTGAATCACTTTACACTGAAAGAAGGGGTCATTCAGTGTTCTTCTTATATGACCTTTTTTTTCTTTTCTTTTCTTTTTGGTATGAAGGTGCATCCAACTAGACAATACAGCCCAGTCCAGATATGGATTTACCCGTGAAAACTAAACCACAGAAACCTACATTCCTATGGGCAAAAATGCACGGTCGCTTTAGCTTCCTTTATTCCGTTTCAGCCAGGATTGAACGCATGTTCAGCAAAACGCATGCATTGGATCCTGGCTGAATCCTGGCTGAAACAGGGAATAAAGGAGGCTAAAGCGACCATGTCATTTTTTCCATATGAGTTGTTGCTTGGTTTACTTTTCTTAAACCAGCATGACAGTTTTACCTCAGAGATTCAAGACTTCCACAGCCTTCCTGGGATCTGCTGGAAGAGCATGATAGAGAAGAATATTCTCTACATATTGGTGACAACCCAACCCAAATGTCCAGATATCTTCACCCATCACTTTCATGCATGGGGGAGGAGGAGACAACAAGACTGAACCTTGTGGGACTCCATAGGCAAAAAAGCCAAGGGGGCAAACAGCAGCTCCCCAGTATCACTTTCTAAAACATACCTTCAAGGTAGGACTAAAACTGCCACACAGCGATGCCGTTTGCAAGGTGGTCCACAATTGATGACATCCGAAGTCACACAGTCACACAGAGGTCTAGGAGAATCAACAAGATCACACTCTCTCCAGTCATCTCCCAGCATAGGTCACCCACCAAGGCTGTTTCAGTTCCATAACTAGGCCTGAATCCATAGAGGAAAGGATCCAAACACACACTTGCTTTTACAAGAAAAATCTAAAATGCTGCTGGCACATACAGAACACTATACACTAGAAAACGGGATGTTACTTGACCATCCAAGCATGCTAGATTTCAAGGCATTATGTATTCAGAGAACAGTTTCCTTTTTATTGGAAGACATATACCATCCGATATGTTTTATCATCATGTTTGTTGTTAATCTTCTATTAGCTCTATCTTATCTTTTGTTTAAAAAAAAACAGAGCAGGAAGAGCAAGCTAAGCATCATATGCTGAGGCAGGACCAGGAGAATAAATTCTGAGCAGGAGACCAGAGCCATTGTCATGGCAACTGCAATCAGATATGAATGGCTCTGTCACTTGTGTGCTGGTGGGTGGGTGGAAATTCCTTCAACTAGGACTGCACAGAAATTTGTTTAAACATTTGTATTTTATAAAATGCTTAAGGGTCTCAAGGTTTTGTGTCCTAGGGGGGGAAAATCTGTGAACATACTAGGCTAGCCAGAAATAAGCTGTACTGGATTTTCCTCCACAAGAATTGTGTTAACACACTAGCAGGACTACCTATGTGTGTTTATTCAGAAGCCCCACTTAGTTCAGTAGGACTTATGCTCTAGACAGTTTAGATAGAAGCTGTGAAGAGCTCCAAAACATCTCTCCAAACTGGAGAAATGGGCATTAAAATGGCAACTGAGATTCAATGTGAGCCAGGGCAAAGTGATGCATATTGGGGCAAAAAACTCCCAGCTTCACATCTACACTGATGGGATCTGTGCTGCCAGTGACAGATCAAGAAAGGGGTCTTGGGGTGGTAGTGGATAGCTCGATGAAGATGTCAACCCAGTGTGTGGCTGAAAAGGGCAAATTTCATGCTGGTTATAATTAAACAAGGAATAGAGAATAAAACTGCTATCATACTGCCCTTATACAAATCTATTGTGAGACCACACTTGGAATACTGTGTATACAGTTCTGGTCACTACACCTAAAAAAGGATATTACAGAGCTTGAGAAGGTACAGAAAAGAGCAGTCAAAATTTTCAGGGGGCGGTGATGGCTGTCAACTTGGAAGGCTTTAAGAGGGAGTGGACCTGTTCATGGAGGAGAGGGGTATTCATGGCTACTAGTAAAAATGGATACTTGTCATGATGCATACCTATTCTCTTCAGGATCAGAGGAGCAGGCCTATTATTTTAGGCGCTATAAAACACAGGCAGGATAATGATGCTGCAGTCATCTGTTTGTGGGCTTCCCAGAGGCAACTGGTTGGCTGCTGTGTGAACAGACTGCTGGACTTGATGGGCCTTGGTCTGATCCAGTATGATTTTTCTCATGTTTTTATTAATTTAGAAAATTACAAGAAACTTGCAGAAGCAGCCATCTCATTTTGCTCCCCCTGGCTTCCTCCTCAGTCCCATCCCCTTTCTCACGTTATGTTGTTCGCCTTCCACCAAACATGTAGTAACTCTCCTTTTCTCCCTCCCAACACCGGTCAGTCTTTCTCTCCTTCTCCAGCTTCTGTCACTGATTCTCTCTTTAGCTTGCTCTTTCTTCCCCAGTTCCTACTTTCACACTCTCTCTCACACACACTTTCTTTGTTTCTCCAGTCACCCTCCCGTCATTCTTTCACTCTTTTGCTCTCACTCCCCAGCCCACCACTGACTACAATAGTTCCACTTCTCCCCCCACCAGCACTGCCATAGAGAGGCAGCAAATGTAGGTGATGGTGGGATATGCCCCCACTCTTGGCAGTTCACCTGGACTGCTCCAGGTGGGCCTCACCCTCCCTCTTGGTAGCTTGCACAGACTGCTCCTACAAGTGCAGAGAATGCTTTTTATTGGGGGGGGGGGGGCTACTTGCAGTTAGTCAATGGTATAACAAAGGCACTGAACCTATATCCGAGGAACTAATTAGCCAAGGTCAACCAAGTATAGCATGCTGAGTGCAAAACATCCTTCACTATCTCACCCCTTCCTCCTTTACCTCTGTTGTGTATATTTACCCCAGCTGTATTTAATAGATTTCAAGAAGGGTTCAAATCCACAAAACTGAGATAATCAAACCCTTTGCTGGAATAGAGGAATAATTCACTAGAGATTTTAGGATTAGCCATCAACTACTTAATCACGGCCCAATGTGTGTTTACTTCTTCATGAAAATTAGAGTCCTAAAGGAACAATGAAACCATGACTCTAATGGCTGGCTGACATGACTGGTCTGTTACCCCAGTTGTTCACCAGGCATGACTCTGTTGCCAGGCTTTGTTAAACCCATTGGCACTTTGTAGTCCATAACAACTTACTTTGATAAAGCACGTATCACTTTTGGATTAACTGAAATGTCCATAGGAGGATAGAACTCCAGAACTGACCCAGCAAACGGAAGGATGCTCAGTCCAGCACACTTTCCTGGCTAAGGTAACCTCTTTCTTTGATCCAAATTCCTGCCCCCTCATCACTCCCCCAGGGAGATTTCTTCTGTAACACTGGAGACTATCAAGTTTCTAACCACAGACCACATACACTTGTGATAGCCTTTCACTCAGATCCAGAAATGCTTCTCCCTAGGATATTCTTCCTACCTGTCCTACCTCATCAATCCATCTCCTAGTGTTCCCAAGGAGATACTGGAGAGAGGTGGAGAAAATAAGTTTTCAGGCCCATCCATTCACCTAAAAAGAGCACAAGCTTCTAGATGCTGTGAAGGCCCAGCTTCACAACAGTAACCTCGGCAATAGTAGCTGAAGAACAAAACAATCATCATAAGTATGTGAGAAAATAGGGAAAGGAGATATGTGTGTTTCCGTTATCTTCCCTTTCTAGTCAACTTTAAACGGTACTTTCACAAAGATCACTGTCCTTCAGTGTTACTCCTCTGAAGATGCCTGCCACAGCTGCTGGCGAAACGTCAGGAAAGAAAATACCCAGACCACGGTTACACAGCCCGGATAACCTACAAGAACCAATCACTTAAGTTATTGCATGGATTCTTGTTCCTTTAGTAGTTGACCAAGTAATTAATACAGTTATGGGACCAACACTGAAGCCTAGTGTTTAGGAAAAATCCCTACTGCCTCTGATTGGCAGCTGACAGAACTTCTCAGGGCTACCTTTCCCTGCAGAGTAGTTAAACACTTGATACATTCTTTGCTCTTTTTTAAACGTTTGGAACCTAAATGTGGAATTCTGAAAGATTCTTCAATAGCCTGGAGAAAAAAAAATGTTCACCCCTTCAATGGAATGTTATTTAACAGGTGACATTATTTACCTCCCTAACATGAAAAGAAAAGCTTAACATGCCCGTTTTCAGAAGTTAAAGGGTCATGACACTTTTTCTCCAGGTTGTTGACAAGCTTATTGACATAGCAGAGGATGCTGGAGTTGATCCTAGCAGCCTCTTCTAGCCAAATGAACTTTAAAATACATAACTCCCTCCAAACCTCTATCTGATGGGTGACTAATTTGCTAGCATTTAAATGTCAGGTAAATTGACTGGGTATTTAATGGCATCTGAGTCAATAAAGGAAGCCACAGCCCTCAGTTTGCAAGACCTGAGCAAGGTAGTTAATGTTAGGATGTTTTGGAGGTCATTCATTCATAGGATTACCATAAGTCGGAAGCAACTTGATAGCACTTAACACACACACAATACACTAATGGAACAAAAATGATTCTATGTTTTGATTTTTTCTGGCTTCCTCTGTGCTGTTTTTATTGCCTTGGCTATGCAGATATAGTTTTAATATGGCAAGCTGTGGGCATAGCAGGAACATTCTTTGTTTTAAAACAGACTTGCTTTCAATACTACAGTCTTAGAATGTAGTAAAGAGAATATTCATCACTGAAGCAAAGTGCATGCACACAAAAGCTGCTGCTTGAGATTTCAACAATAACTTAAAACTACATTGTCAACCCATGTCACTTGATCAACATACAAAGCAGCAGATGTTACTGGAAATCTATTTACCCACATTTTATTTTCAGAGGCAATGAACATATTGGTATACCTAGCCTCTCCCCACCTGATCAATTCATCATAATTCACTTATAAGAAGCTTTAAAAAAATAAGCCAACTTTATTTTGAGGTTACATTTTTTGTATCTAAAATTGTGATCAAGGTACCATGACACAGATGTACCATCACAGGATTTTTATTAGCAAACTTATATTACATTTCTCCCCCAAAAGATATAAAATCTGCCCCGAAGAAAATATGAAAACCTTCCAATCAAATCAGCTGGTATTAAAAGACAGTGTGAAGAAAATGAAACAAAACATAAATCTTTAGCAGGGTGGAATTCCTTCACAGGATAGCTAGGAAGAGTAAGACAGAATGCTTTAAACAATTTATTGTACAAACACAAATTTCTGAATAGAAAACTGTTTTAAACAATTACTTTAAAAAGTAAATGCATGACAAATTGGGCATAAAAAAGGCACCACCAAAATACTGAGAAGGAATACAAGTACTGGAAAAGCAATCACAGGGAATACAAGAAATAAAACAGGAAAATTCTTAATTCATTACTTGGGGTGTGGGGGGGGGGGGATGGAATTTGACAGTATTTTTTCCCTGCAAAAATCTGGCTCAAGCTTGCACCTCAAAAGGATAAAATAAGTTCAAATTACTTTGAAATAAAGCAGAAATCTGCTGGTTGAAGATCATTTAGGCTTGATTGTACAGCTGGTAACTTTAAAAAAGAAAAAGAAAAGATATACTCCAGTCCAAAACTTGCTTATTAGTAAGTAAAGTCCCATTAAATTCATGAGTAACCATGTTTAAGGTTGGATTGTAGATCCGACCATATGACACTGACCCTTTGGAAGCATGTTCTACAACCCAACATTACAAGTTATTGCATCATTTTTTCCCTCAGAAACTGATGTTAAATATTTTTTTGCAGACATGAGAAGTTTGATGTATCTTTATGAAAGTCCATAAAACTAAAACAAAAGTAGTTATAGGAACTTTCTTCTGAAGAAAGAGAAATATTCAAAAATATACATTTATTGCATAAAACCATTCATTTACAGTTTTGTATACTCCTCAACCATTCTTCAGCAATTCACATGAAACTGTGCTAATGCTAAAACTGAATTAGGGTAACCATACAATGTGAATACCCCCTCAATTTGAAAGATATAAAGAACATTAGCATGTTAATGCCATCTTTAAGACTGGAAGCATGACTAAAAAGATCTAACAATATAAAAATGTAAAAATTATTTCCCCTGCTTAATAAATATTCATTAGTCTTAAAGGAAATTACTTAAAGGAAATGTTTGTATAAACAAAAGCAAAATAAAGGTCAGGGTAAGAAGAACAAGAATCATACTGAAATGCAATTGAGTAGACTTTAATTGTAAACAATGGTTTTATTCAGGGATGTGGAATCTGCAAACCCACATGGCTTCAAGAACTCAATATAACATACTTGATGTGAAAATAAACATTTTTGAAGAAGTTATTACCTCAACAACAAATATTGGCAACATAAGCATGTGATGAGGTCATACAATGGATATTTTTAAAAATATAGGCACGTGATTCTCAATGCACGGTTTGCTACAATACACATTGCAAGATACCTTTTGACAAACGGTGTGCCCTGCATGCCATCAAAACTGTGTCTGTTGCAGTTGATAGCAGCTGAGTTTTAGAATATTATTTCTTCCCCCATTGTTTTGCTTTATGACATCAGTTTTCTACATTCAAATAGTCAGAGCATTCAGAACACCATCAAAACAAATTTGGTGCTGGAGAGAAGAACGTGGCCATCACGGTCAAATAAAAAATACATGGTTTAATGGCATTATAAACCACTACCGCCCCCCTCCAAAACAACACACTGCATGGACACCAAAGGAGTAACAAGACATATAAAAAAATAAGGCACATTTATTTTGATATGGTAATCTTGAAGTAGAAAACACATTTCAGAGAGCATTAGTATCCAAATGTTCTGTAAAAAACCTTGTATTCATGAAATTATAGACTTGACTTTCCTTACTCTATATAATGGAGTAATTGCACATATCCCAATGTGTCAAGTAACAAGAAGAAAGTTAATATTTTCCAAGGAAAGATTAATCTAAAAATTCCAGAAATTAAGTTCTGCACTTCAAGATGCTAGGACAACAAGATTAAATACGATTATACATGCCTCAAAGGCTCTTGGACTTCACTCTATCTCTGGAGTGGGATAAATTCAGACTCCATTTGGAACAAACTGAAGTTTCCTCATTTATAGAAGTCTTTAAAAGTATTTGGACAATAGCTTTGCCAGAGCATTTTCAGGTTTAATTCCAATATGTGTCTGGGATTTCAACACTTTGTATTTAGACCCACCTATGAACAACAAAACAATAAAAAAAAAAGTTTTCCCCTCCCTTCTAAACATAAATTCAGAAGCCAAAAACTAATGTTTAACCTGAGATTCACTTTGTTGATGAGACATAACATCCTTTGTTTCCCCCCCTCACTCATTGCATTTTTATACTGACGTTGGTGGTTTTATTAGAGAGAAAAGAGTTTCTTGCATCATGGCTTTTTACTGTGTTGTACCAAATAAATTCTAGAATGCATGTACTGTCACAGTATCCAGAAGCTGGAATAAAAATGTGCTTCTTATTGCACACCAATCTTTGAGAAGACAAAAGCTGCAGATTACTTTTTAGTTTCTGAGTTCTAAAGCCAGGCTTCATCTCAGCTGAATTCTGTATGTGTTTATCTCCATAGAACTCATACTGATTTCACTCATGTTTCTGGCATCTGGAGGTGAATGCATCAAAGATAAAGATGTAGGTGTAAGACTTTCCACATGGAACTTGAAGAGTTTGTGCACTTTCAGCTGAAAATGGCAAACGAGAAGATCATTACTTCCACATGCAATCCAACATCAATTTTAAATTTCACCCTACTCTTCTCAAGCAGAACTGTGTTCTATTTTATTTAGAATGTGCCCCTGGTTTATGAAATGCAGAGGCTGCAATCTGACTTGAAACACATGTGTGGGAAGGGATAGGTTTTAACTTTCTCCTCATTTTTGCTTTTGAAAATTTAGTCAGTGAAAAACTGTGTACCATAGGAAGAAGCAGGGTTAGCACTCTACTTCTTAACCCACTTCGAATGCATAAAGAGAGAGACTTGAAAAAGCTGGACAAAACCCTAAAGCTACACTGGCTATTTCCTGTATCTTTTAAAGAAAAACCACTTTAGGTTGATTGTGCCTGTTGCCATACGGGTCCCAGAGAGAGAAAGTATGGTGGTACTAGCACTCTGTAACTGTAGACAGATGGCTGGACTTTTAAAAAACCAGGTGTTCATTTTATAGTGTAGAAACACAGTGAAAAGACTATCACTGTTAGTCACTTTTAATAAGACATGAACTGAATACTTAAAACACACGTGGGTAACTCACTACGAAGAAAGACGATCTCAGCTCTTTTTACAGCAAACAAAACCTTTCAAATGCAAGGTGTTATGACAAATGGGACACTAATTTGACAAATTCTAAAAAACAGTAATTCTGGGATTTTGATAGGACTCCTGAGAAAACCAGCCCCCCTTCCCCACTAAGCTCAGCTGGTAGTTTCTCCATGATAACTGGAGAAAACATGATGTCCAATACACCAGAGGACCAAAAGCAAGAAGTCTAGTAAATTTAGCAGATGTTAAAGTCTGCCTAGTAAACATCAGGATGTGACGTCTCCCCATGGGTCAGGAATGACCCGGTGCTTGCATAGGGGACCTTTACCTTTTTAGTTGCAAATTGATGCTATTAAAGTAATGCTTTCTAAATTGTGGCATACATTCAGTAGTACCACAGTTGCCTTTGTCCCACCCACTTTTTTTGTACAACATGGCAACACACAGCAGTTTCACATAAACACTTAAAGATATGCAATACCACCATCATTTTAAATTAAAATACAAGACCACAAGTATTAATTCTGCCCAAATGGGAACTTTTGGGTTCTGTTTCTCAAACAATGACTCCTCTTTTTCACACTTCTCTTGAAAACTGGGAAAATATTCAACACCCGTATGGATGTCTGCTGTTAGAAGGGGGATAGGTCAAAGATCGCCCAAAGTGGCTCTTGGATTTCAGCCACCATATTCCTCAATCTCCCGACAAACGGCAAGTTAAAATACTGCAGAAATACCTTTCCCTGAGTTGTAGAGCAGACAAGCCCCAGGTCTGTGTTTGCAAATCTACAATCAAATCCCTTCCTGTGAAGGATTAGGGCGGCTTCATCAGATGGCCCTGGACTAGCCTGAAAATGAGGAGAAGTTGTGGAAGAAAATTAGCAACTTCAAGCAATAAAAGGCACACACAAACCTTCAAGACTGATGCATACCAACAATTCTGCCACAGCATAAGTTCTATAAAAAGGCAGAAACTGAACTGGAATTTGCATTGCTGGTTTCTGTCCTAAATTTACTGGTAAGTACTATATGAGAGTTCAGTTATATGCTCACCAGTTTTGTGCTCTGATGTGATGTTCCATTGTGTTTCTAATGGTAAATATCATATTGAAATTTAAAGAATTTGGACAGATGTCATCCTTGGATCCTAAAATTTAGACGTGTAGGAAATCAAGGCATTGCCCAGAACCAGGTAAGAATATTTCACACATCTCAATGAGAAAAGACAATGATGCTAGGAAAAGTTTAAGGCAGCAGGAAAAGAGGAAGATCCAACATGAGATGGACTGACTTTATAAAGAAATCCATGGCCTCAGTTTGCAAGACCTGATCGAGGCTGTTCACGATAGCATGTTTTGGAGGACATTGATTCATAGGGTCACCATGAGTCAGAAGCGACTTGACAGCACATAACACACACACAAGTCCCTTTCAGCGAAGTGTTTACTTCTGAGTAAATGTGCATAGGACCACACTGTATGTCCTCTGCTGCTCTAGTGATCATTCAATCTTTCAGTAAAAAGAGGCAATGCCAGAAATGTTTAGTGCTGTACCCTAAAATTTTTGTGAACCTTTTCCTTTTTAAGAAAATTGCACTAAAGGCTGTGCATATCTCCCCAGGTACCACTGCAGCAAAGTTTCCCTACCCTATTACTGGCAGTTCATAGAATCATAGGGTTGGAAGGGGCCATGAAGGCCATCTAGTCTGCCCCCTGCTAAATGCGGGATCAGCCTAGAGCATCCCTGACAAGTTAGTGTCAGTCAAGGGATAAGCATGACTAAGAAAAAGCCTCTTGATTCCTGTCAGTTGGTGACTGAAACTCATACCAACTTCCTTCTTGCTTAAACGTAAGTTACAGTTTTTACTACTGCTGTAAGAGAAACAAACTTTTGTAATTTGACAGTTTTAAATATGTTTATTATCCCAATGCTACTCATCATTAGCCAGAGGAATGCACAAACGTATTGTCGCTGGTACAAAATTGTGGTTTGTGAGTTATAAGATGCAAGACATTTATCACGCTCTGCTTCAGTAGTCTAACATAATGAGAGCGTATTTAACCAACAAATTGATTTCAGTGGGTACTAGTGCCTATGCTGTAGGAAAAAAGTAATATGCAAATCTACATTCATGAAAGTGCACATCTGTTTTTGAAAGTACTACTAGAGCACACCATGTTCACTGGGTCTCGGAACAAAGTGCTCAGGAACCACTCTCTGGCTTCTGCATCCCGTACCACTGAGACAGCCAGCCATGAAATGGAGGTATATTGGCAGTCCTGTTGCCACTTCAGCAGTGTGCTAGTTGGCAGGACTACATCTAAGGGGAGACATGATAGAGGTCTATAAAATTATGCATGGTTTGGAGAGAGTGGACAGGGAGAGGTTTTTCTCTTTCTCCCATAATACTAGAACACGGGGTCATCTGCTGAAGCTGGAGGGTGAGAGATTCAAAATAGATAAAAGGAAGTTTTTTTTCCCCACACAACGCATAGTTAAATTGTGGAACTCCCTGCCCCAGGATGTGGTGATGACTGCCAGCTTGGAGGCCTTTAAGAGGGGAGTGGACATATTCATGGAGGAGAGGGGTATTCATGCCTATTAGTTAGAATGGATAGTAGTCATGCTGCATACCTATTCTCTCAAGTATTAGAGAAGCATGCCTATTATATTGGGTGCGGTGGAACACAGGTAGGATGGTGCTGCTGTTGTCTTGTTTGTGGCTTCCTAGAGGCACCTGGTTGGCCACTGTGTGAACAGACTGATGGACTTGATGGGCCTTGGTCTGATCCAGCAGGGCCTTTCTTATGTTCTTATCTATGGGGATGCTATCTTGCCTATTTGTACCATGCTGACCAGGCACCTTGCCAGGTGCCTCAGAGAACCAATGATATTTCACACTGCTCTAAGCATAACATAGAATCTGCTGTTCAGAGCATCTATGCTGTTGCCAATACCACCCACCTACTTGGCTGCCAATTCTTTGCCCCAGTGTACCTGCCAGTGTGCTCACATTCTTAATCTTCACTCTTGGCAGATTCCTCATCAAGCTCTCGGATTCACTACCTGCATTCCAACTCCCATTTCTAAAGATACTTCTGGTTGTGACCATTGGGAACTTAAGCTTTTCCTTTCCTTTCCATTACCCTAATCCTAATACAATTTCAGACCTGATCACCAACCCAACCCAACTACAACTGTTTCTACCTGATATTATGTACGTTCAAAACCCAAACTTCCAGCTCTTTTCTGAGGTTTCAAATACCAATAAGCAATACCAAGAAAGGTGAATTACTGGACCCTTAGGCGGACTTGAGAGAACTGCTCCAGGTAATTGTTTTATAAGAATTTTGAGTGTTGCCTAATGAGGGAAAATTTCCTGAAAGAACAAGTACCAAGACTGACATTTTTTGAAGTAGAAAGGTGGTAACCAATGCAATGCCCACTAAAACCTTTATCAAATTCTTTTCCCCACACATAATATTGACAACTTGTGGACATGAACAGTTGACTTGATGCTCCAGTTATTCATAAATAAGGTTTCAGATCCATTTTTTTTTTTTTTTTGGTATTCAGGAGTAAAAGATTGAGAAATTCCATACTGTTTTACAGAAATATATGCTACTTTAATACAAGGGCCTTAAAAAGATAGCCCAAGTGTAGCAGATATGCTTCAACTTACCTTAGACTGTATGGTCCTCAGGTTAACTACATGTATATCACAGGGCACGGATGAAGTTATTGGAGAATAGGTATTCAAAATTGGTGGAATACCTGCACCTGCATAGGTAACCATCGGAATCACAGGATGATTCATGAAAGATGATGTTATGTGACTAAGAAGGGAAGGATAGCTGACTGATGACTTTTCTTCTTTCTGTTGAAAAAAAAAGTAAAACAGCAGATTTTATATGCTTTGTATGTTTGCTTTCATTTATATCAACATTCAGTTCCATAAACTAAGTACCGTATTTTTCGCTCCATAAGACGCACTTTTTTCCTCCTCAAAAGTGAGGGGAAATGTCTGTGCGTCTTATGGAGCGAATGTGTGTGAATCCGGCCCCGGGGAGAAGGGCAAAGCTGCCTAGGCAGTGCAGAGCAGTTTAACCTCCGCACCACCACCCCCGGCGCTTCCCGGTCCTGAGGCTCAGCTGAGCGGGGGGAGGTTAAACTGCTCTGTGCTGCCCGGGAGTCCCTGGAAGCCGGGCGGGGGGTCTTGAAAGTTTAAAGAGCAGTTTATAGACCCACTGCCCCCCTTCCCGGGAATCCCTGGAAGCCGGGCGAGGGGTCTTGAAAGTTCTCCATGCTGCTATCCCAGGCAGCGCAGAGCAGTTTAAATACCCCCCTGCCCGGCTTCCAGGGGGGGTCTTGAAAGTGGTCTGTGCTGCCTGGGATGGCAGCGCGGAGGAGTTTAAAGACCCCCCCCCGCCCGGCTTCCAGGGACTCTGCTTTAAAGCCTCCTCTAAAACTTGTTTTCCTCCTCTAAAACAAGGTCAGGTCTTATGGTCAGGTGCGTCTTATGGAGCGAAAAATATGGTATCGACACATTGTTACCTTTGGCTTAATTCAACTCGGTCCTATTTAATTTAGAAACAAATATGAGCTGAGAACTTATTGTAATTCAGAGAAATCCAAAAAGGAAGCAATTGCTAGTGTTTGAATTTGCCCTCTTTATCATCATAAAAAGGAATACACTTTAGCCAGAAAATGGAAGTTTAGTTTACAGCATGAGTAGGGCGCCCCATTTGACCCATGAATTCTTGTTTTAGAGCATGAATCATATAGGGGTGACATGTTCAAGATGGGTATGTGTGCAGGGCATATATATACATAAACACAAAACAAGTATTTATTTGGGAGTATTCTGCTAACGTTTTGGGAACCTGTACAAGCATCCTAATGGAAAAACTGGAAAATTTGGAGAAACACTAAAAAAAAACCTTCCTATGAAATATTTTCTCTTTTAGAATGAATAAATCCTTCTTAAGGGCAGGTTTTTCACATTCAACATGTATTTACATTATTGATCTTGATATGCTTATTCATTGCAGGCCACCAACCAGGCAGAGGTCACACCCACACAAGTGAATGTTCTATTCATTTGTGATCTGAACAGTACCATCAGAATGCTATATCTTGCATTTTTTGATCTTGTGGTTGCCCGTTATTAAAATACATTTATTTTTCTTTGTTTCTGTACTAGGGATGTATGCACCAACACACTTAGGTGAGCAAGCACTTTATGCTTCTGATATGGATACTCCTGTGGAATTTGAAAACACAATGGGATAATACTTGGGATAAAGTTGTTTGAGACAAGTCACCAATGTTATGGTTCAGAAATATTACATTTAATGAACAGAGCAATTAACTTGAACAAGCAATGAAAATGATAGCTAGTTATGATAGAGGAAACTGTGAACATCAAGTGAAAGCATAAGAATCCTCTAAACTTGGAGGAACAGAAAAAAATATGAAACACCATGGACATGTGCTATAACAAAAGTGAACATAAATTTCAATAGTGAAAGATCTCCTTGATATTTAATACATTAAATAATGATGTACTATATTACAGTATTACAATGACACATCTCCTTGATGAATTACAATAAATAGTTTTATGTATGGCAGATTCCATATTAGTGGTGAATCTAACGGAATCCATATTGAAATATTACGTAAGTCAGGGTTGGGGAACCTTTGGTTCCCGCAGAAGCCGCTGCCATTGCTGCCGCAGGGCCGCCCACATGTGTCGGGAGAAAAGCTGCGGAGGCTCCTTCCCACTCGCGCCTGGCTGCTCCTGCAGCAGGGTGCATCCTTGTTTATGGGGGGGGGGGGTGGAGCAAGCCGCAGAGGCTCCTTCCCGCTCGTGCCTCGCTGCTCCTGCAGCCGGGTGCATCCTTGTTTATGGGTGGGGGGCATGGAGGAAGCCGCGGAGGCTCCTTCCCGCTCGTGCCCGGATGCTCCTGCAGCCGGGTGCATCCTTGTTTATGGGTGTGTGTGGAGGAAGCTGCGGAGAGTCCTTCCCGCTTGCGCCAGGCTGCTCCTGCAGCCGGGTGCATCCTTGTTTATGAAGGTGGGGTGGAGGAAGCCGCGAAAGCTCCTTGCGCCCGGGGCATCCTTGTTTATGGGGGGGTGGAAGAAGCCACGGAGGCTTCTACCCATTGTGCTTGTGTGTGTGTGTGTGGGGGGAGAAGCCGGGGGGGAGAAGCCGGGACGGGAGAAGCCGGGACGGGAGAAGCCTGGGAGGTTTGCGTGGGGGGAGCCAGGAACCCCTCCCTTTCTCTTTCTTTATTTCCCTCTTTCTCTTTCTTTCCTTCCTCTTTCCCTCCCTCCCTTCTCTGCATAGTTTCTCCTAGGGTTGCCAACCTCCAGGTGGTGGCTGGAGACCTGGCAACCCTAGCCTCTCCCTTCCCCCCCCCCCCCGCTGGGAGATCTATGCCTGGTATGGCCCCCGAATGATGTTACAAATATTCAAATGGCCCTTGGCAGGAAAAAGGTTCCTCACCCCTGAAGTAAGTGATGGGTATTATAAATATTTGTATTTCCATCTTACCGAGTCTACTCCATTCCTTTTTTCCAACAGAAGTCGAAACAGGTTAGCCGTGATTTTGTTGTCTTGTACACCTTGTCCTAAGCCTCTATTATCATCTTGCATAAGTCGCCGATCCATTATGACTTCTAATTGACCTAAAAACAAATATTAGCATTATTTTACTTCTATTTTTATGTACTTAATTTAAACCCCTGCCTTTCACCCCATTAGGAACTCAAAGCAGCCTACACTGCTTTTGCCTCCGCCATTTAATACTCACAACAACCCTGTGAGGTAGGTTATGCTGAGGGTGTGTGACTAGCCATGGTCACCCAGCAAGTATCCATGGCAGAGGAGGGTTCAAATCTGGATCTCCCGGATTTTAGTCTAACACTCTAACTGCTACACCAGATTGGCTTTGCCAATATGCACTCTTACTAAATATCTAAATTGTGAAAAGAGAACATAAAACATTCTTCACAAATGTCTGGAAAGTAAACAAAATGTACAGGTTCACAAAGTAAAGTTTCAGGCATCCACAGACACAAGATAAAAGGCTGTCCTAAGCCAAGATGTTTCATAAATGTTTGATAGCCCAAAATTCTGTGGTTAGCATTACTTTCTTTCTGCTGGTTTATAGTGAACATCTGAATTTCTTGCATATTCATTGTGAGAAACATGATTAACCTTGGCCGTTTCCATGGAATCAGTGTGGCTCCTTAGATTTCCACTCTCCGATGCGAGGATTTTATCCAATATGATTTCTGGGTTCAGATTCGCCAGACTTTAAAAGTGTGTGTGTAATTACTTACCACTTTTCAAACTTGCAACTCCAAGAGACTGAGCAGAATGAAGCGTCAGACGAGCCCTGGCATCCTGGATGTAAGCCATTGTGGTCATTGGATAAATATTTGCTTGAAGAGGCAATTTGCTCATTGTCTGCCTAGGCTGAATCTGCACCAACAAATGCAACGTCATTGAGAATTTGAAGATGAAGATAAACAATAGGCTTTGCCACTACAAATCAATGGAAACTGCTATTATGTTTCTTTATAAAATGTCACAAGAGCAAAGGCTTCATCTTAAAATGAAACACCCACAATTCTGTCACTTTGCTATTAACAAGAGAGAGAATTGATCACACAGAGTTGAGACTGAGAGACAAACAGTATAGATGCTGGGAGCTCTGGGATTAGAGCTTTGACATTTTTTAACCAATCAGGCATTCAGAGGGTCTCATTCTGGCCAGAACACTTGTTTTGGACTTTGATACTCTGACTGGACTCAGTTTTTGTTAGGTAACCTCTGGATTTAGAGAACCAATGCTTGTAAATGTACTTAAGTTCTATATTTATCTTTATTATTTTATCCTTGCTGTTCACTGCTCTCACATTATATATTTCTGTGCATTCCTTTAATACATGATTAATTATATTTTATGGTGTTCTTGGGTTTGGTGGCTTCAATCAGAATCCAGTACTTGGCCCTTATTGTCTACAGCTACCAGAATAACTCAACTAGCAAGTGTCCTACCTTACAGGACTGACTTCTTGATCTTAGACTCAAGAGGGCTGCAGATTCTTGGTCCCTTGGTCTCAGGCTGGTGGATTAGTTAAGGGGCCTGGTGTTGGCATGAGCTGTGAGGATTCACAGCTCAGCACTTTGTGGTTTTATTCTTGACCAACCTGACACCCTTAAGGAACACTTTAATTTTGACAATACCTATCTTTCTACCCCATATTTGCACTAACATGGATGCTTTCGATCAGGTGGCTCTTTTATTTCAGGAAAATGGCCAATAGGGAGGGCGGTTTAAATATCTCTCAACTCATACTGCGGTCCCTTCAGAAACTGGGCCCCTGTGTGCCTGACAACTGACTTGTAAAAAACTGCTGGAAGCTCTGATCATGTGTCTCCAGCATCATACCTTTAATTTGAGGCAAAGGTCAATCCACTTTTTAGGCATTGCCAAACTGACTACTGAAAATGTCCTACGCAAAATCAAGATCTGTATCAAGCAAATGCCTTGCCCTGGATGTCCTAAGCTAGCCTGATCTTGTAAGGTCTTGGAAACGGAGCAAATTAGGCTCTAGTTAGTACTTCGACGGGAGACCACCAAGGAAGTCCGGGAAAGTTCAGGCAATCACAGACTGCCTCTGGAGATCACTTGCCTTGAAACCTCTATGGGGTCCCCATAAGTTGCCTGTGACTTGATGACAAAAAAAAAAAAAAAAAAAAGCCAAGCAAACAGACTGGGAAAGGAGAGGGTGCTGCACCTTATATAGTAGAAGACACATAAAATAGCCTATCTATCCAAATATGTGCCAATTACCTGATATCCATTGAGATCTGAGTAAAATCTATTGTTGGTTTCGATATCAGATGAAATTCTCATTGCAATCTCTCGATTGTATTCTCCTCTTATATCCACAATATTGAATATTTCCAGAGACTGGCCTTCTAGCCCTAAATATATATATTAAAAGATTTCAGAATGTTTAAAGATTTCCTATTAACATATTAATCACTATAAACATCCAAATAATGCAGTTTCCCAGTTCAGGTCTCACAGATCTATGCCTTTGAGTAAAAAGCAGCCTGTCACGTGTTTCATAAATGCCCTATTTTCATAGCTCAAGCAGCAGTGCAAATGTTCTCTGTGTATATTTTTGTTCAGCCTTTCATCCAAGATGTTCAGAGTGGCATAGATGGTTCTCCTCTTTGCCTTGTCCTCATAACAACCCTGTTAAGCAACTTTGGTCCAGTTAACCTTTCTAAACCTAAGTCACCCTGTGAACTGCAAGGCTGCATAGGAGTTTGAACACAGCTGATTTCTCTTTGTAATAGAAGTGGACGGTTGATGGTTTAAGCTCATCTTTGATAAAACATTACTTTCATTATAGGTTACCAAATGATTTTACTGATAATTTAGGGTGTCAGTATACTAGAGTGGCCATGGGCAAAAATGCTAGAATAGCAAAAACATTGTTAAATTCTTGTAATATTATTACTACCCTACTCCTTATAATCACATTTAATGGACTAGGAGGCTTTTTTTGGCTTGAGCGCCACCTCCCCTCCAAAAAAATGTTTACCTGTAAAGGTGTAGGGAAATAAAAGGGAGGAAAGAGCAAGGATGTCCTTGGCAAGACACACTGAAAGCAATTTGAGCCCCAGCAGTGCTAAAAGTGCTTCATGGGCTTACCCAGTCCCTTGGGCCAAGGATTGGCTCTACATGCTGAACAAAATGGTCTGCCATGCTGCTATTTGGTATTCATGACAGAGGTTGCCTCCCCAAGGGCTACAAAATGGCATCTAGTGTGGGAAGGGGAGATCAATTACTATAGGAGAGATCAATATCACTCCAATTAAAACATTTCTTGTGATATTCACCCTACAGCATTACCACCAAAGAACGCCAAACCAAAAATTAAAAACCCTGTAAACCACTGAGCATCTCTCTTTCAAGTAGGCCTTAGTATGCTCAGTAAACTTAGCAGATTGAAAATATTTTAAAGACATTCCAGTGCAGTCAACTATATCCCCGTACTCAACAGAAAGAACATGAGCAATTAAAAAAAAGAATACAAGTCTACAACTAAATTTCCTACGTTTAGCTTACCCTGAACTTTATAAAGTCGTACTGTGTGAGTCACATGAAGGAAAAAAGTGGTAACTTCAGAAAAAATCTCCCCATGTGTAACTCGTATGGCAGGTGGATCAGTAAAGACATACGGCTACAGAAAGACAGAAACAAAAATTACCACTGTGCATTCTGTTTTTCTATATTAGCAAACACAAATACATTGACTTTCATGTACTACTTTCATAGCAACCACAGGAAACCAAAGAATCCACCCAGAGCAGATCAAATCAGAGAACAAACATACTCAACTATTACCAGCTCATAAGTGCAGTCCCTTGTTTTGGCAACTGCACTGTTGTGACACTACAGACACAGCATACTTCACTAAACAGCTATGTTAACAAACACCAATTACTACAAAGTTTGCACCTAATAAGAAAATATCCAAACAACTTTAGTTTCACTCAGCCAAACTAGACTTCACGGTGTTAACAGGTCTGACCTGTGGATGCCACTGCCATTTAAGAGCTGAGCTCAGGCCATGTAACAATTCCATGTTGGGTCCACAGCACGGGGGGCCAAGAGGAGCCCTTGTTTCCCCCTTCCTGTGTCATTTCAAGGAGGGCTGTTTTGGCACTTGAAAAGTGATAATAGGAGAAACAAGAGCTCCCAGTCCCACCACCCCACAGATCAGGCTCTCACAGTATTTTTAAATGGCCTGAGTGCACCTCTAAAATGGTGGCAGAGTCCACAAGTCATATCCATAGATGCTGTAATGTCTACCTTGGCTTTTATAAAGTTTGGAAATCCTAGGTATTTTTGGAATTTTAGGAAAGCTAATTGATATTATTTCCAATTTGATCCTTATATTCTAGATCAAATAAGATTTCTTACTTATGTATTAAGATGAATGTAATCAATTAAATGTTCAAAAAACAGAGTAGCCCCCTCAAAGGGTAGGTAGGTCTACTTTCACTCTAGTCTCTATTGGAAGTTGGAGCCATGTGTGACGGCATAAAACAATGGAAGATGAAATTGCCCTGAAAGCAGAATTAGCCATGTGAAGTGTAGCATCAATTTGTTGATTTGAAAGTTTGACTTCCTTGGTCTGCAGAATCTTAGCAAGAGATTTCTTGTTCTCTGACAGGAATTTTAAATAAGGTATCATCTTCTGCCACAAAAATAACTGATAGGCTGCCATGATGGCCTAACAATTGGAAATACAAAAAGGTAAGGCAGTTGATGAATAGGCCTTATGACCCAGTGCATCCAACTTTCTTCTCTCCTTGCCTGTAGGGGCAGCATGGAATGAACATCATCCTCTGGCTTGTAGTTCCTCAGTTATTAAGGAGGACAATGGAGGATGAGTGAACAAGAAACCTGAACCTTCTTGATTGACTTTACAAAGGTTGTCGATATGCCTGGAGGTGGCAGGGATCGAGGTCATAGTTCCCTGGAAAAGTCCTTAAAACCCTCCAAAACTGGGAGTAACACAGTGCCTGGAGAATCTGTATATAGATGTGTCAGGATTTTATCCTTTGGTCCCTGCTCTGTAGTAGTAATATTGATCTCCAGTGCATAGAGTCTCCGATCCATTCAACGGAGAATGGGTCCAATGGTGCCTCAGAGCTATGTTCAGATCCAAGCAACATTTCATCTTCTTCCTCATCAGATTCCAAAGGTGGCATGCATTGATGTACTGTTGGTAGAACCAAGATAGTAGCAGAAGGTGGAATCCGTTGATGAGGAGGTCGGTGGGCCCCTGAATCTGATCAATGGACAGGTGGGGCATACTCATTCCATTCCTGCAGGTAAGCTGGTGACATGTAGTATGTGTATGGTTGCCATGGGAAAGGAGGAAATGCCTGCGGCCATGAAGCCGGTACACCCAGATACGAGCATACTGGCCTCCGATCCATAGACGTAATCTGACATAATTTTACAGATCTGACGTAACTTCACCCTCCAATACCAATTGTGCAGGGGAAGCCAAATGTATTGAAGGCATTCTTTACTCCACCTTTGTCCCCAGTGGGGACACAAAGCAGCTTACAAAAAGCTTTCCACTTAAATGAACAAACAGAAAAAGCAAAACACAATAAAAATATAAACTGTATCCTGGGCTGGTCCTGGATCCACTGATAGAGTTTACTCAAGCCAAAGAGCCACAAGCCCTTTGGCTCATGTCAAAAGGCTTACACCTCTGGCAATGCCCAGGCTTAAATACCTAATAATAATTTATTAATACAGTCGCTGACCAGCAAAAAAACAACAGCCACAGCAGATAGTATTAAAGGCATTTGGGGGGGTTCTGGAAAAATGCCCTCAGGTTCAAGCGCCGATTCTGGGGCTGGAACTGAGTGGGCTAGATGGACTGTGGAGTCAGGTTTAGACTTGTCTCTGTGCCTGGTGTTAGATTTTGCCTTCTTGACAAGTGGTTCCAATATACTTCTCAGAACCAATGTAGATGGTGAAAGCGATTGGCACTGTGGTTGTTCAGAATAGGCATTGATGGAGCTGACGCTACTGAAGGAAGCTTTGAAGGCCGTTCCAAGGGGATGGCCGATTGATTGGGTTTATCTGATGAAAAGAGCACTTTTTCCCACATTGCAGCCTTAAGACACAAATCTCTAACTCCTCTCACCTTAGGAATAAATAGCTGACATGCTTTAATGGCACTGATATTATGTTAATCACCAAGACACAGAAGGCAGAGGTCATGGTCCTCAGAATGGGTCATTGTTGTGCCACACTGGGCACATTTTATTAAATAAAAATTTTTGAGCCATTTTTAGTCAAGATGAATAGAATAGCCCCAAAATCGACAAGGTGACTACACAGCTCTTTCAGCCTTATTATAGCTGATTGTAAGGACATTTTTTAGTCAGCGAACAGGTCAAAGACGAGGAACACCATGTTATGGCCTCAATAGTTCTTACTCTTTTTTAAAAAACACATGAGAAAATGAAGTCAGGATAAGATTTACCTCAGTGGTAAGAGCTCAAAGAAAGGAACCTACTTTGTCGGCAGTGAAGAAGGAACTGAGGGAGAGGGGGCACCCCCTACCCAGATTACATGACCATTTGAGCAAGAAAATAGGTTTGTAGTGTCTCTGAAGGGGGGGGGGTTTCATCCCCAGGTGAGTTTTTAAGCTTAGAAATGAATCTCTCCACAGCAGGCTTGCCTAAGTGCTGTCACAATGTGGGACTGCACCGAAGACCAAAGATGAACAGAGGCTGTATCTTCCCCTGGGATGAGATCACAGCTCATATTGGCAGACAGAAAGAGGGACCTTTGTCACTTTGACAGCTGAAGACATCCAATGAACAGGTGGTACATGCACATTCATAAAGAGGTGATAGCATTTTTGAGTGAAAAATCACTCATCAAGCAGAGAAGTTTTACAACTCAAATACCATGCTTTCCAAATGTGTCTGTTCACACTTACAGCTGCAAGTTATTAGGGAAAATAATAATATCATCCATTAGGAATGCATTTTTGAACAAAACAATCTACTTATGTTGGAAATACGAAGGCTGACTGACACATGCGAGTGTATCATATATTATTTCTGGAATACATTTTGGCTTTGCTACTCATGATTAAACTGTACTACTCAGCCTGAGAAATCAACAGCATATCTGCACTCTGTTCTCCCATATCCATCCTCATAATGTTTTTGGCTCTTCCAAAACCATTATAAATGCAACAGTATTACCTTGGCCTCTCCATCCGGCAAAAAGAGATAAGCTCCACTCTTATCTCTGTTACTTGTAGTTCCATACCAAACAAACTCCATCTTTATACGATGATTTTTATTATCTTCTTTTGTATTTATTTTCTAAAGATGAAAAAAGATTAGATTGATATTTCCTATTGATTTGTTTTTCTTTACTATCAGGTACTTTCAAATACTTAGCACACATACCTCCAGAAGCCCAGAACTGCCAGAGAACCAGACTTTCATATAAGAGTTCTCTAGCATGATTTCATCCAAAGCATTCGGTATCTCTTTAATGTTGAAAATTCTGTGGGGCTTGACTAGTTTAGATTTATCCGTGTGATAGAGGTTATAATCTGCCAACATGGTTTCTGTATTTAGTCCCTCCAGAAGCTGGTAAACTCCAAAGCCCAGAGGTGGTACATGAGCCATAAAAGAGATCTGTTGGGGGGAGGAAAAGAAAGCTTATCTTTCCAACACCAAAACCAGACATCCAAATGTAAACAATTTTTTTGTGTCTCTAAGGACCATTTATATTATTTGAAATCCTAAACTCACACAGTGCTAGAAGCTATTTTCTAATCAAAGCCAACACTCTGCCTCATCTTTGTACTGAGCACATATGTGAAAATAATGTTACTCAAGAGAGCTAATTTTCACAATATTACCAGTTTCTTTTCCATTTATTATGTCCATGGCTTCTCCTAAAATAGAACAGTTTCTTCGATAGAATACTAAATACAATGGCTGTTTTTTCAGCTTGACAGATGTCACTATGACCTCTTCCATTGACTTTTTCTATTCTAGATTTAAAGGTAACAAAATTTGTTAACTGTGATGCTTGACCACTCACTCAAAAACTGGAGTTGTGAACCAACCCCAAAAAACTTTCGATGAAAAAGGCATTCTGGCTTTTTAATAATGTATAAAGAATACTGAATTCTTTGCAATAATTTTAAAAGCTGCCTCACTTGTGTGAAATGTATACCCTGAAAGTATCCTGGTTACTGGGAACTTGAAATATGACTATATGCTCTCTTTCTCCTTTCCCTCTGAGCTGTGATTCCAGCCCTTTCGGTTTAAAAAAAAAAAAGGATGTTTTTGCACGCATAGAGGATGAACAATGGTTTTCCTGGAAGGCAGAATTACAACCCACAATCAAAGTGCAGTTGTTATTCTTGTACCCAGGCAAAATTTGGTTCAGGCAATGTGCCTGGTTTGCATATACCATCAGGAAGGAAGGAAGGAAGGAAGGAAGGAAGGAAGGAAGGAAGGAAGGAAGGAAGGAAGGAAGGAAGGAAGGAAGGAAGGAAGGAAGGAAGGAAGGAAGGAAGGAAGGAAGGAAGGAAGGAAGGAAGGAAGGAAGGAAGGAAGGAAATCCAAGAGTGCAACAGTGTAAGGGAGGAGGAAGCGCACAAGCCCAAGGTTGGACATGATTCAGCCACTTTGTGTGAATGAAGACAGTGACCTCACACATTGTATTCACTTTGCCTAATAGTTCAGGAGTAGGAAATTAATGGTGGCTTGCTTATACTTCAAGCAAAGATCAGAAGGAGAATTTTTTAAGTTAACTTTTTAACTTTAAATGTAACTTTTAAACAAACACAGCTGCATCATTCAATATCTTTGTAATGTTTTAGCAAGCATTCCCCCAGAGTTTTAGGAAACACACAAAGCTATGATGGTTTCAACAGAAGCATAGAAGATTTCGATGAAAATCTTGTAACTGGAGAGGCAAGTACCTCTGAAAGGGAATGTACACTGGAGCCCTCCCCCAACAGATTCAGTCTGAAGCATTACATCTGAAATTCGACTTTAGTTAGTAGAGGTGTAAATCACAAATTTTCAACATTAAATGTATAATGATTCAAGCTGGGGCCCACAAGGAATTGCAGAAGGGAACAGTTTGGAAACGCCATCCCACCTACGAAAAGCTCCCCTCCTCCAAGATTCTCTAATTACTCAGGAGGGCCTGAGAAGCTAATTTTCCCTTCCCTCCCTTTCACTTAAAATGGTTTTGTTTTATTTACTTTACAGTGTGCCTTTCTCATGAGACTAAAGGTAGATTACAGGATATAAACAGTGCAATCAGAAAGCATTAGAAAACAAATGAACCATAATGATGTTCAGCTAAGCACAATATTCTATCCCTTCTGGAGCTTATCGTCAAAGGGCTCTTTTTAAAAATGTGTTTTAATGTAAGTTTTATTAAATAGTTTTACTGCCCGTCTTGGGATGCCCAGGAGAAAGGAAGGTATAGATTTTAAACAAAAATAAAATCCCCCTTGTCTCTTTTGGATAATCTACAAAGAGACAATTCTCTACATTCCCAAGATATTTCTTAAGTATGCAGAGATACCTGCCATGTCTGTGAGTTCAGCCACTTTCACCAGGGTGGGCTGGATTTAAATCAAATTGATTTAAATCACTAGTAAGTAAGACTAGATTTAAATAATGATTTTCTACATAAAGACTGATTTTTGCTGGTATAGCCTTAATATTTACTACAAGAAGAAAGTTTTTAAAAATCACTGATTTTCCCCTCTAGGAAGAGAATAATGTGACAAGCTAAACATGCAAAGACTTGTGGAGTATTCTGCTCAAACGTTTTCACCTTTATTTTTACTGCTTGCCCCTCCTTCCTCACACTTAGCTCCTTGTGCAGATCTATTCCACTCAAAACAATCTTCTATTCATTGAACTTCTTGAAACTTAGCACTTAAGAAGTAAAGGGTTGAATCTATGTACATAGATTTGCAAAGGAACAATGGGATTAAGGTCTTTTTCTCAGCTTTGTATGTTTATTTTATAACTTTTTTGCTGTGAAGAAGAGGCATATCTCTGCAGACCCAAATTCACAGTTTTGAGAACTGCAAAACCAAGCATCTGTGACAAGATCTTCTAGTTAAGAAAAACTGTCCAATATAATCTTACAGAAACCTCTGGAAGAGCATGACACTGTGACTGGATTAATGGAATTCATTTAACAAACAATGTGAACATTGCATGAATATACAGTTTCATGCTACATAATTAAAAACTAATCCATATTTCATGATGAATAAACTTCGGACTATAATGTATCTTAAATAGAGAAGTATCTGTAGATAGATTTTTCCTCAAAAAGTATTTTATTTTTTAAAAATCCGATTTAACTTTTAAATTAAAAATCCTTATTTTTTATTTTTCTAATTCATTTATTTTTATCCACCCTGATTTTCACTAAAAGGGGTCAACTACTTTATCATTTGGGTAGTATTTTAAAAGAAAGTCTAAGTAGCATCAGTAATAAATGAATTTTTGCTTTCTAATGTTTTTTTATTTTGCAGGCTGTGTCATCTCCACTATTTCCAGATGTAAAACATTAACATGTTTGATCAATACATGCATATAGACATATGACAAATATCTTGCCTGGTATGCTTCATGCGATATACTAGCAGATCCATCCCACACTGCACTGCATTGGATTACTACTGGTTTTCCATAAGGACAGAGAACTTTAACTTTGGGTGTGTTCACAAACACTGAAACCACTGAGAAACGCTCTTGTGCTGTAGGGTTATAGATCACAAGGTACCTGCAAGAAATGTTACCAGATCATCAAAACAAATCAAACCTCCATGTCATGTAAAGGCTTCTATTTTACCTAAAATAAAATTCTACAGTATGAAATCAAGTATCATGCGTACATAATGAGAAAGCACTCAGAATATAAAACAGAAGACTTTTTTACAGCACAGTTTCTTAAATTCTTTAATGCTGGCAACCACTGCAGACTGGGACCAACTTTTAATGCCAATCTGATATACGGTACCCTCTTAACATTTTTACATTTCTCTCTCTTCTCTCCCCGGCCCCACTCTTTCTAGTCATATCCTCTCTCCATGCTTGCCACCCCCATTTGCTTGTCTTTTCATTAAAAAGTTTAAAAAGTGATGTGGCTAATGTCGCCTGGTGTCCTTGATGAAACATATTATGTAAATCTACCACTCCTAATAGCCAGCTGAAGACCAGCCCATTAGAAAAAAAATTCTGTAAGCATGTATTGATTTATTCAGGAATATTAACTTACTGCCAGTTGCTTTAAAAATAAATTTAGCATGCAGTTTTTAAGAAGAAATTTCTATAAAGTGAACTTAGAACCTGCTGAATCCGAATTATTTCAATGTATTAAGTGAAAATGAAATAGCTTAATATAAATGTTTAGAGGTAGCATGCAAAATCAACAATTCTAGCTGAATCTGAATGCATTTATGGAGAATGATCTTTGTCCAAACACTAACAATTAATATATCATGGAGTTCTGCATGTGCCTCCTAAAAATCTTTATTTAAACTTATAAGATAACCATAGTTTTGTGGGAATGCTTGTCAACAGCTTGGTATACTCAAGCTTGCCAGTTTCTATTCTTGCAATTGCTATCAGGTTGCTGAGACAGTTCCTTTTAAATGGACATATGACAACTGCAAGATACTTACATAGCAATAATATCAAATTTATACAAAAATCAGTATGTTAAATTTTCTCAAAAATCAAGATTCTCAGGGTTCTAACTTTTCAAAGCTTCTTACTACATACTTTAAATAAAGCTTTTTATGGTTTGTGGTTAATGGAAATACTTATCACTTGACAAAGTAAATGTAGTTGTTACAGTAACAGCCAGTAGAGAATCCAAGATCAACTTAGTTCTTATTCCAATTCTTTTCTATAAATCCATCAGTCCAAATCTAACTAAACACACCATGGAAAAAGTAATTTCGTATGTGCAATTATTTTCAATATTCCTAATGCTTTTAGCTACTTCCCAATAATCCTTATTTGAAGGACATATTTTCAGTGGCATTCTGGGACTCTACATTATGAATGATCATAATTTGTACACAGACTACTCATGGACTCACCCCTCAAATTCCTCTGCATGCTTAATGCTTCACTTGGTTAGAGACCAAGTCCACTTTCAATCCATTTTAGCAATAGTTTGCAAGTGGATCTTGCCAATTCATACAGTAAAATCCCATTGCAAAGTGCACTGGAAGTGAATTGAAAGTGCATTATTCAGGGTGTGTGAAAGCGCATGGTCGAGTCTTAATCATCAAGGCCAGTCAAAACCCAACATAAAGCTCAAGATCTTCTAAGAAAGGTAATCTGTTTACAGTACAAGTGTGAATGTAACAGATCCCATGTATTCAAATGCAAAACTATAGTTGCTTTTGACATTAAACAGATAAAAAAGCAAGGATGTTTTATTAGGTAACAATTCAGAACAATAGAATGTAGTTCATGCATAAAATATAAAATTTTATAGACGGGAGAGGTATCTTAGTGCCTAATTGTTTTTCAATGTATGGTTAATATGAAGTATAAATTTAATACCTTTCATGCAAATAGCCTGTGATGGCCAGTACAAGCCTCTCTACGATATATATCCTTGATTTAAAAACATAAATAATGAATTTTGACTTTTAAAGCTTCACAACAGATATTTCAGGTCATACAACTCAATTATACCTATCAATATTTATCCTTCAAAAAAGTTGCTAAAAGGGACCCATAAGTACAAGAGACTAGCCCTTACTGTTCTGTATTTTCATTGCATCCAAGAATAGTACTTTTTATCTCCCCTTTTCCAGAAGACATACAAACATCAGGAGCTCAAACTGAGGGAGGGAGATGTGGAATTTCTAAGTCAGCTGAGACAAATGCATAAAGCACAGGATGCATGCAATTTTATATCCAGAACTGCACTAAAACTGGGAAGGCCAGAGAAAAGTCAGAATTGACAACAGAACTAGAGAGACAAAAGGAAAAAGGCTAGTAAGCAGAGGGAGGTTTTATTTTAAGTACAGCTTAGGGGTGGGCAAAAAAAATCATTAATTTTCGGGTTTGGGTTTATTGGGCCCAATTTTTTCCCAAGAAATCTGAAATAAGCCGAATACCTATACCGATAAATATGGGCATTCAGTTTATTTTCGGGTTTTCTGAAAAAATTCGACCCTGGGGGGGTCATTTTTCGAGGAAGAGCCCCCAAATTTGCAGCGTAGCTTGAAGGGACTCTCCTTGCACAACCCTCAAAGTTTGGTGAAGATTGGGTCAGGGGTCTGATTTTATGGGGTACGGAAGGGGTCGCCCCCCTCCTCCACAGAGAAATATTGCGAAGTTTGCAATGATTCTCTATGGAGGGGGGCGACCCATTCCGGACTCCATGAAATTGGACCACCTGACTCAATCTTCACCAAACTTTGGGGGTCATGCAAGGAGAGGCCTTTCAAGCTACGCTGTGAATTTGGGGGCTCTAACTCAAAAATGCCCCCTCCCAGGATTCAAAAAAGCCAAATAATGTTTCAACTTTTTCCAGAATTGCCTATTTGGCTTTAACTTTCTCTCCAGATTTGTGTATTCGGTGAACCTGAACTGGAAATTTACCGAAATGTGTAATTCCGGGTTTATTTTCGGTTTGGGTTTATTGATATGCAGAGGCCTAGTACAGCTACATTAAAAAATGTAGCCTATAGAGCCACTAATAACTCAGGCAGTGAAATAAATAGAATACACAGGTAAAGTGTGCTTTCTAAATATTGTTAGGTTTCAGGTACATCGTTCTTTGTGCTTTACCACTGTGAATAATGAAACTCTGCCATTCTACTTTACAGTAATGCATCACTTCCATCATTAAAACACGGTTGTCTATAACATGATAGATTGCTACAGTAAATTGAGACATCACACTCACAAAGGACTCTACTTCACTCATACTATGCAGCACAGAACAACATCCACCCATGTGGAAGACAACTGCTAGATACAATCCACCCACAAACACAAACATGGAGGCAGTTTTATTGAAGGAAGTTTTGGTACCATCTAAAAACGTCCCATTAAAATGGACTTAAAGACAAGAACTTGGAGAAACTGAACAACTACCTCTATTTCAGAGGCAGCAGGCGGCTGTGCTGCTCTCACCATTCAGAGCACTTCTTTGTGGCACTGCCTCAGGGTTTACTGCTGGAATTGATTTCTTCCTTCAAAAATTTAAAATAGCTCTCCTTTTTCCATCAGCCAGAAAGACCCTGAAGAAAAAAATTTCCAGTCAGAACATTTTACCTCAGAATCAGTAGTGAGGCTTGGCCTTCTCCATTATTAAAGTGCTCCTCAAAATGCCGGTGTCTTTCTAGCACCATTTACTCATGCCCAACTCTCCCTGCCATAATAAACACTTCCATGAAAAAGTAACTTTTGCATGACCTGTAGCTACCCTGATAAACACCCAGCTTTGGGGTAACAAGTTGATGGAAGACTCCATGAGGATTTTGCTTGCAAAAAATAAATACAAAAATACCGCTATTCACCAGGCCTCAGAGATAAGTAAAAATGGTAATGGTCAAGGCTATAAAGATTTGATGCAACCACTCAGTTACCCATACTCACAAATTTACCCACAGAATAGTTGTTTCAAAAATGCCTTTTACAAGAGATTACTTACCTCTAGTACTAAAGACAACTTTCATACAGAATTCACAAAGATATGTCATACAAGTTGCAACCAGAAGAATTACTTTGTAGCAAATACGCACTAAAACATGTAACCGTAATGCTACAGCTCCAATCGCAGAGTATCTTCCAGTGTTTTGAATATGTAACTAGCAGATACATCACTACCTTTCATTATTAAATTTGTGGTTACTTAAATATGATAAAAGTGCACAAACTAAGACAACACCACCTGCTTTTGAGTAGGTGACGGAAAGTGAAGACAAGACTTACTGATATTTAGGAGATTACCAACAGTGCTGCATACTAAGTATACACACCCTCAAGACCTCACTAATTAAAAACAAAACAAAACAGGAACTTCCAGCAAAGAAACAACAAGATTTTGCATGCAGAACCCTGGTTGGGGCCACAAGTGGAAGAAAAGAAATCTGAATATAATGAAAGTTAGCTAAGCTCATGCAGTAGTGATCCCCTGTCACGTTGCTACTATAACATGCTGTTTATTTAAAGACACAGCATGGGTGATCAGGTATTCCACTTCGAGGATTACAACTGCAGGTGAGCTCAAAGTCATGTTTCCTCCCCCACCCTTTATGCATTCTCTCCATGCACCCTTCACTGCAGGCATAATTTAAAACCTGACCCAAGGAACTGGAAAATGCTTGCAACACTGCATTTTTGAGGTGTCACAACCCTCTATCCACAGACCACTGATTTAATTCTGCCAATTCCAACCAATACTTGTAATCTCACCGAATCCTGAAAGACATTTTAAACTAAGGATAATTTATAGTATATTGTCCAATCCGTAATTCACTCCTCTTCCTTTTCACGTCACAGGTATCACATGGATGACACTCATCTATATCTTATACTTTTAAAAAAACCAAATTCTATGTGAGACTGTGGACCCACTGAGTTAGTAATGTACCAGATGGATCCTAATAGTACTGGTTAGTGATAAAGCTGACTAAGAACAGAAGATTCAACTTTCCTAGACAGAACTGCACTTTCCCTAAAGGATCATGTACTGAGTTTGAGGACGATACTGCATTACATATTAAAGCTTAGGAGTCATCTGTGGTACAAAGCGCCCTTAATTAACTTCAATTTGTTAGCCAGCTGTGGCACTTCCTAGAAATGCCTGATCTGGCCATAATTATTTGTATTGTGGTCACATCCAGGTTAGAGTACAAAAACACACTGCATCTTCTGATTGTTCAAGACGATGAACTGGTTCAGAATGCAGAAACTAGACTGCTAAGCCTGAACTGTCCCCCTAGAAGCTAAAATGACTAAACTGAGGCTATCATACTTTGGTCACATTATGAGAAGACAAGAGTCACTGGAAAAGACAATCATGCTAGGGAAAGTGGAAGGCAGCAGGAAAAGAGGAAGACCCAACATGAGATGGATTGACTCTATCAAGGAAGCCACAGCCCTCAGTTTGGAAGATCTGAGCAAGGCAGTTAAAGAAAGGACATTTTGGAAGACACTGATTCATGGGCTTGCCATTAGTCGGAAGCGATTTGATAGCATTTAACACACACACACATGCACACCAGAACAGATGTAAATACAGCTCACCACTATTTAAAGAATGCTACTGGCTAGCAATTTTTTTCAGGCACAATCCAAACTGTTGGTTCTTACCTTTAAACCCCTAAACTGCCTGGGACTAAGAAATCTGAAGGAATGCCTTATTCTAATATAAACCTTCAGCAGATGTCCTGCTGATGACACGGCCTTCTTTGTCAAGGAATCTCATCCATAGACTCCCCTCCCCACATCCATTTGCTTGGAGTCAGGTGAAAACGTTTATCTACATTTGGACAGATCTTAAATTCGCTTTTGCCTTTCGTTGATTTTATTTAAACTCTGGCAGGTTTTGCTAATTTTAATGATTAGCCTTTTTATTTTTTAAAAATATATATATTTATTTAATATATTAATATTTATAAATAGTTTAATGTTGTATTGAAACAGATCTAGTGATACAAATATCCAGGAAAAAATATGCTGATAGTCAAAGACAGAGTACGGGGGATAAACAAAACTACCTCACGAAACTTGTCAAACAAATATGTAAATACTAGTCTATTTAAAAGGGATCATATTTGTAGATTACAGGCCTGTGATGGAGAGGAGGCTGTCCTGGCCATGAAGGGGAAAACAGCCACTCAGCTGAGCCTAAGGGAGGGCTGCTCCAGCATCCAGATGCCTTTCAGAAGGGGGATGGATTGTTAGAGGGAAGCACAGGAGGAGAAAGTTCAGGTCTGCCTCAGGGAGAGAGAAGTGCTTAGGAAAAAGAGCAGAGTGAAGGGTGGCTCTGCCTGGTAGCGTGGCAGAGTGGTTTAGCTCTATCTCTGGGAAAGAACAGAGTAACCGACTGTTAGGCCTTGTCTCTGGTAATGAGCAGACCTTGCAACATTTAGTCTGACTCTTGGGTGGAATCCTGGGTTGGTAAGAGGATCCAACCTAGTGGCTAGTCAGTGAAAGCTGGTTTGTGTCTGAAAGCATTAAAGAAAATTCAAACTACTCTCTGAAATCATAAGACGTTTAAACTTATGTGCCAGGTTTCTCAGCCAGGTTTCTCCTTTGTCTATCTGAAGACCTGTGCCGCTGATCTGTTCTTTGAAACCAACATGTAAATACATTTTCTTTGTTGCTTATACAAAACTCCTATCTCAGTGATCTCCATATTCTACTTGCACACCTCAAAACTTACCTCACGGAAGTGAACCCATCCCTATACGCTTGCTACTTTAAGAACACCTGGTAACTGAGGGGAAGGTTTATAGTTTAAAATAAACCTGGTTCCCCAAAATCACAGGAGGTTGTTTGAGTCCCCTCTGTTGGTAGAAAAGGCCTGTCACAAGGTGAATTTCAGAACACTTTATTTGCATTGATTCTTCTCTTTTAAAAAAGTTATAAATAAAATTGGTTATTCCACAATACCACTATACTCAAGTGCAGTGGATGATCTCAACTCCATCTGTTAGCTATCAACTGCATCTCCAACATGCTTAACAGAGGACAGAGCAAGTTTGGGCTCCTGGAACCAAATTCTTGAAACCCAAAGCCCGTACAGCCCTCTCATTTACACTGTACGTATTGTTTTCATGTATACCAACCCCCAATCTTAAAGCGGTTTAGTCACACTTCCTCCCCTATCTTAGAGCAATTCTGCTCTGGCCAAACGCTCCTTGATCCTGACACTTTTACCTTGGAAGGTCTTCAATTTTCTTCCTTTGTAGTCACAAGCTGTCCCTACACACCTGCTGTGAATGCTACTCCAGCTCCATACACATAAATCCCTGAACTCCCCCATTTCCCCTCCAGTTCAGGCTGAATTTCTCTCACTGCTTCATCTGTTTTCTTCCATCTATCCCCAGTGTAATTGAGAAAGGGCAAAACATAGCATCCATCTCGCTGCCTAACAGGTAAAGAACAAAACTCATTTACCTCTCAAGGTGTGCAGAAGTGGATGGCAGTATTAAATACAGTCACATGTTCAAACCCCCATTAGTTGCCTAGTCTTCCTCTAATCAAAGGCCCTAGCATGGGCTCCAATTGCATCACGGAAGATTACAGAGTTAGGAGGAAAACACAGAACATTGGAGAAAAACACTAAAAGAGCAGGAATGTAATGCAACATCTATGAGCAACTGCCAACTTTTAAAGACATCCACACTGCTACATTTTAAAACGAACACTGAAAAGCTCCAGCTACACCATAAACCAATCAACAAGAAAAACTTAACCACAAGTAACTACAAACTTCTACCAGCTGAACAGGAAGAGAGTGAACAGAACAGTAGCTGTCCTAGCCCCAGCATTCACTCTGTGAACAGAGAGGCCAATTCTTTTGCACCTATCTATTGCTCTTAAAACAATAAGGCTTCATAAACAGTCCCGGATCAGACATGCCCATATACTGCATAGATATAAAATGCATTAAAAGTTATGCAGCAGAACTGGAAGTGTACAATGAGCAGCAACACATATGAAGAAAACGTTGCGACTGGATTAGGGAACAGAAGTAGAAATATTTTTTTTAATATTGCACAGAGAATGCACACAATGTGATAATATGCAGTTTTGTTCTGCGTCTTCCTCTGGTAATAAATGCCAAAATCAAAGAAGGCCTCAAAAACTCCATGTACGATAGCACGTGAACAGCTAATAATGAATGGGATTCAGAGGGCGACACTGGAAACTGCTTCAGGCATCCTTAACGCTGAAAATGTCAGAAGGCAGAACTGCACAGCGGGAAAAAGATTATCAAAAGCAGTCTGTTCTACTAACATGAAGCATCATGACCTGGCCACTATGAGAGGCAGGATACTGAACTAGAATGTGATTTAGGCTAATTATCCAGCTAAATCGCCAAGTAAAATAACTTTCATTTCTCAAGTTTCTAGTTCTAGAAAATATGCACTACATTTTAATAATGAATGATCTTTAAAGACATTAAATAGTTTGCCTTTAGCATCAGAGATTATTAGACCCACACTTCTGAGAAAGCTACAACCACGGAATAGAAATATACTAAAAGTTTGGTTTTTACTTATACCTACTGGTAATCTAGAAGATACAATGAAACACTGCAAAATCTACAGATACCCCACCTCTCACCAGAACCACTTATGGAAATTAATGACATCTTAAAACAAAACAAGTATTAAAAACTATTATAATGATATTCTGTAAAATGTGTGAGTGTGTGCATTCAATGAAAGAAATGAAGAAATGCTTCCTTGGAAAAAGTTTCATCAGAAAACCTAAAAAGAGGTATTAAACAAAACCCTGGAAAGGATATAAAAATGTTTAAAGCTACCTACCGTATATACCCATGTATAAGCCGACCCACGTATAAGCTGAGATGCCTAATTTCTCCCCAAAAATTGGGAAAAATTAGGCACCCGCGTATAAGCCGAGGGTCGGCTTATAACCCCTCTCCCCCAGCAGGCTTACCTTCACTCCAGGCCCGGCGAAGGTGGTGGCGGCGGCGGGCCCCCCACAGGAGGCTCCCCCAGGCCGGTCCTGGGCAGAGGGAGCTGGGCGCACCCGGCAACAGCGGTGGCGCGGCCTTCCGGCGGCCGCAGGAGGCTCCCCCAGGCCCGTCCTGGGTGGAGGGAGCCGTGCGCGCCTGGCGGCGGCAGCGGCGCGGCCTTCCCGCGGCTGCAGGAGGCTCCCCCAGGCCCTCACAGGGCACTCCTGGCCGGGGGAAGCCACGTGGGGGCCCTTTAAATAGATCTGTGCCTCCCGGCTGGGAGGCACAGATCTGTTCCACCTCCCCGCGCCCCTTCAGGGGAGTCCCCTGAAGGCGCGCGGGGGGGGGCTTGGAATAGATCTGTTTAAAGGCCGCCCCCTGAAGGCGCGCGGGGGGCGAATTTTCCCCCGAACTCCAGATCTTGCCCGAATTTCAGGGATCCGAAGCGGGGGAGTCTGGACTTCGACACGGCCCAAATCAAAACAGGCCGAATTTTGCCGAATCTTAATTATACCGGGTTTTTTTCAACAGCCCTATATGGAAGACAATAGTGCCTGGTGAATCTGAGTAGTCTGCCCAATATTTTATCTTTTGGTTTGGTACTAAGGTAACCAGAATTTCCAAAGACTTTGACTATACACAGAGTAAATGATGCATATGGCAAAGTTCTTTATTAGGAGATACTGGATCCACATCCCCTATGGTGTTTTCAGGAAAAGTATCTGATAGTAGTCTAGAGCTCTGTTCCAAGCAGGAACCTGTCTCCTTTTCAATGGATTCAGAAAAGGCAAGAACCTGTCCATGTGCTTAGGGGGTGGAGGGAAATTGCAGGCTGAGACTGGGGGCACAGTCCAGTTTTGAGTACAGGACACTTGTCTACTTTCTGCACAAGGAGGTCTCGGGCAATCGCCCTATTTTTATGGTAATGAATAATAAAATGGATACTGCTGTCACAGAGGTGGAGGCATTGCATATCCCCAGGGAACTGAATAAGACAGTTCACCATTGATGGTGATTCAGCCACAGGAATGCCACAGGAGAAAGAGCGTGGAAGGATGGTGTTCTTGGAGGAAGCAATTAATCCTTTTCCAGAATTGGATCTGATGTAGCCAGCAGAACCAAAATGGTAGCTGTCAGAACCAAAGCCAGCCACTTTGGAACTGAAGGCCTTGGAACCGACCAATGCTTGCCCTTAATCTCTGTCTCTTTGGTGGGCAGTTTAGATGAAGCTCATGCCAGGGACCGGTTTGGGGGCCGTGATTGACACCAAGTTGGATCCAAGCAAGGCATGGACAGAACCTACACTATGGAAGGTGGACCCGATGGCTGCTTGGCACAAGCTGGTGATTTAGATGGTAAGGACTGCAGCCCCTCCACCTGGGCAGATAACTCTGCTGCTGGGCTCTTGAAGCATGATAGGGCTTTCACCCACAAACTGGCCTTGAGTCTTGCCGCATGATCTGCACAAGCTTTGGGCATAAATTGAAGGCAAAACTTACAGCACGCCATGTTATGTTCTTCACCCAAACACAAGGCACAGCATCTGACTCATATGACTTTGTCATTTTTGTTCTACATTGGGAACATTTCTTGAATAACGCCTTCTGTGACTTTTTTTTTCTAAGAGAAAGGGAGATTGAGACCAAAGAGAAGCAACAGTCTCGGTCAATTATGAAAAAAAGGAAGAAAACTAACGGAAGCTCATCCTCTCTTTGCGGTGGTGAAAGACAAACTGAGGGAAGAGGGGGAGTGCCTCCCCTTGGAGAATATGACCGCTTGAAAAAAGGAAAAGGCCATTTGGTGAGCTCTGGGGTAGAGGCTCCCCCTCAACTTCTAGAAAGCTAAAGAAAATCCTTTGGTGGCTGTCCTTCACATGTGCAGTCCCAAATGTGAGACTGCACAGAAGACCAAAAATGAACAGAAGAATTCCTTGTGAGGTTCCCCAGCCTACCTCGGCAATCCCAAAAAGTCACTCGCTCAGACAGTTGGGTCAAAAGCAAAAGTAAACGTTTATTCAGGAGCCCCAGAATACAGCATGAGCAATCTACAATTTCAAAGCTGCTAATGGCGAACCAAACTACAAAGCATAACTTAAGCTCAGAGTCATCCCAGGTGCAGCAGCAAGCTGCCTAGGAATTAGTTGATAATGAAGCCTAGCAGGAAGGGGAGAGGGAGTAAGCCATAACACTAAAGGTGCCTACTAGAAGCTCAAGGCCAGAGAAGAGGGAGGGGGAAGGAGTGGGGCAGCTTGACCCGTTCAGAGAAACAAAACGAAAGAATAACATTTGCACAGGAATTGGCCTAACTCATGTCAAGAGCCTGCCTGAACTCCTGGCAGGCTGAACAGCATAACGAATAGATACACGTGAACAGAAATAAGCATGGCACTTGACACTTGAACAAAACCAGGTAGGATTCGTCAGGACTCTGACATTCCTAGTCTCTTGTGTCTATGCCCCATTCTTTTGGAGGATCTTCATTCCAACCTCAGCTCAGCAATGAGTAGCTGCATAGAAACCACTGAAACTGCGCCTCCCCAAATGGATATGAATGAGATAATGTGAAGCACTTTCAGGACTTTGCATTTACCTAGTACTTTCCCCACCCTATTAAAACATATATTTATTTCCCTTCTTGAATTTAATATGGCTCAGTCAAAAACCAATAGCACATTTTAAATAAAAAATCCAAATGTTTATGTAAATCCATGCCCACATCACTGTTAATGATCAGCATCACAGTAATTTTATCAATGCTGATTTGGATCCAGTGGACGATTTCCATGGATGGAAAGGGGTGGGCAATTATTGCTAATCTCTCCTTCCTATGATTACCTTCAATTTACCCCTCATGCTGTTCCTGTCCCCAGGAACAGCATTTGGGGTTGCAACGGAGAGTTTAGAAAGTCATGCTCTACCAACAAATTTCCAGTGGACTCAAGCCTCTGACCTAAACCAAGGTTCACCACAGACAAAAGCTACATTCAAGAATCACACCAATAGGCTGGTCCAGGACATAGTTGGCTGCCATGGTTGGGCACTCCCATCGCTCCTCCCTCTTCCCTCCACATGTGAAATATGACCAAAGGCTTCCAGGTTTGCAAACCCTTGAAATAAGTTCTAGCTTGGCATGGCACCCACCAAACGAAGGTGCCACATGAACTGGAATCGACTTCCCTTCTACCAACTATGATTCTAAACCTATCTCAGTTTATAATCTGACATTTCTGTCATGTTAGAACCTGGGGGCGGGGCGGGGGAGAGAGCAGAAGAAAACTCTAGTTTGCTCTGATGTCTGCATTTGGACATCACAACAAACTAGAACTTTATTCAAGGCTTTCCAAACCTTAGATCACACTATGCATGCAGTGAGAGAAGGGAAGGGACAGGCAAAGTGAGAGAAAGCTGAGTTCGTGCCTGGCAGAGACAAAACTCTGTTGTGAATTCAGCCAATGAGAGCAGAGGTATATTTCTAGTATTTTTAAAGAACTAGATTTATCTGCTTTTCTATAACATCCAGTTCTTCCTGACAATCATTATCTTCCACCTTGTTCATTGGCTTGATGTGTTTATTCATACAATTCACTAAGGTAGGGCACTCTTAAGGGTTTATCTTTGGGGCCTAACTTTACAGAGAATGCAGTAAGTAAACTGCTTGTGTTTTTCAGTCTATGCAACCTTTCCAAAATTATTACAGAAACCTGATACTTTCTGAATGATCTTAGCCCAGAACTGATAAGGAAGTAATATGCAGAATTCACAGAGAGATTTCATACAGAAGCAATAGTTTTTACTGTTAATAAGCCAATAGACTGAGGTTGCAGAAATGGCAGTCTCCTTCTCTGTCCAAAGTTACTGTATTTTGAGAAATATTTACTTTTGCATTTACACCCCACCTTTGTCCCCAATGGAGACCCAAAGTAGCTTATATCATTATCCTCCGTTTTATCCTCACACCCCATTAGGTAGGTTAGGTTGATAGTGTGTACTGGCCCAGAATCCCCCAGCAAGATTTCATGGCCGAGTGGAGATTTGAACCTGGGCCTCACAGATCCTAGTCCAGCACTATAATCACTACGCCACACTAGCTGAGACAAGCACACAGATTTCATAGCATTGTTTTGTGAGCTATGCCTATGAGGATCTAATCCCTGCTTTTAAAATTTGAAGAAAGGATAAATCATGCACAGAGATTTCATAGGCCTGCTTTACTGAAGACAGAACAGCACTATGGAGACTACTCATGTTGCTCTATCTCATTATTGCTCATGGCCATTTTAGCAGAAAAGCTTGCAGCTTTTGCCACAAGCCACCAGGCAATTAATTCAGTTTCAAGCTTATGCTAAAAGCTGTTATCCTGTAAAAACAGACACAATTTATTTCAAATGCTGTCAGGCAAAAAATAAATCTGTATGTTGCTAATTTGACTTTTCTAGTAGTTCTTGTAATTTACATAAACTTCAGACATAACTTGAGACACAACTCTTGAACCTCCACAATAAAACTTCAGAATCTTCGCTGTTGATAAATTCTGCTAAAAATCTTACATTGGCGAGACACAAAAACTTCTACCACCCATACTTTTCTAACAATTAACAATTTGACTCTGTCCTAATACTTAAAGTGTAACTTCACAATAAAGACATTTCCTGTCATGGTCATCTCCCTGCGTGTTTACCTTATTTATTAACTCTGCTTGTTACAGCTGTTTCTCAAGTAGTACATAAGTTTGAAATAAGCTGGGGCCTAATATTTGTATAGGGATGTTTAAAATACACTGTCAAACACGAATGACAATCTGTTTTGGCAGCTCACTTTTAACAATTCCTACAATAGAAAAACAAGTGTCTATGCACTACGTTTTAAGAGAGTTTTAAACAGAAGACTGTTCTACTACGCTAGTTTTACAAAACTTTGGCATTCATGCCTCCCAACAGCATCTCTTCATCCTAAAATCCCTGTATCATGAATTGCTGCATGTTATATAGGATCACATTTTAAAAGCTTGCTATGACTACTCGGGTTTTTGTGATTTTGGCAAACTACTGAGTCAAAACACCCCTGAGTCAAAAATCAAAATTAAAGAATCAAGTGCTAATTATTAAACATTTCTAGATTGTTCCAAACAATAATAAAATGAAATATTTACCTTGGCTGCATATTCAGTTCTATGACAGTCTTGTGTGGTAAAGAGTCTTGTGAAGACTGAACATCATCCTACAAATGGGAAACAAATTCAGTTCATTTGCAGATGCAACTTATACAAAGTGCAAGTCTCTTTTGCCATTCACCAAAATGGACTGCCAACACTGCCGTGCCACAGATGGTAGAGTAATTGTAATGTCCTGTACATCAGAACCCTTTGAACTATGCATCTTATGCAAGATGTAATCTTTAAGACTGAAACAGTTCAACAGTATAGAACAGTGGCATTGAAATCAATAACCAATTAAATCATGATTTACTGGTTACACACATTTTACCACTGTGTAGTTTAAAACGAATTGCAAAAACGTACCTTATGCAAAGGCAATTAAGATCATACAAAACATCTATGTCTTTTTAAAACATATAGCTAACTTTTGTCAACACAATTCATCTTGTGTTAAACTAATCAGTTGATCAACCAAAACTGCTACATGTTTGCTGATATATCCCCCCAAAAAAAACTTTATATAGTTATCACAAATTAATACTTTCCAGACTGCATTAGGCCCTTTGGTGACAAAGAGGCAGTATCTATGTACAAAAAAAGCTCACACTATCACCATAAAAACTGCCCTATGCAGTTATTTCACTGAAGTCCTTAAACAAAGCACAGAGAGTGACATACAAAAAAATAATCCTCAGATCAGCAATTCAAAAATCTTATATTTTCCCTGCATCTTACGTCAAAATTATCACCTGGAATGCTCATATTGAAAACCTAACATGTAACAGCACCTCTTCATGGACATGTGGGCCTCGGGAGTTCCTAAAAAATGTGTCACCGTGATTTCAGTTTGCCTCCTGAGAACTCACCATTGTGAAGAATGGAGTTGATGGGTTGTAACTATACATTTCTTGGTCCTTTAGAATAAGAATGTGGGCGGAATCAATGATGATTTTTTTCAAGTTCATTAATGAATGGAAAAGCCTGTAAATATAAATAGATACTGCAGTTTTGGGAAATTTAATTCGATTTAATTTAATTCAAGCCCTTTCTACGTAAAGGACAAAGAAAAATAGCAATTTGCTGATATTTCCTAATGTGCAACTTGGCCACTGAACATCAATTAGGATGTAACATGCATAGAATGATGTATTTGTATAAAAGTATACAAGACTAAGTCAATAAAACTCTGGCAAATACATATTTTATGTCTACCCAGAATTTCAGCAAAACTTTCTTCCTCTGGTAAGGATGGTAAAAGGTCTTTTTCTGCACCTATAGCATAAAAAGAATAGTCTTGGGTGACCAGAGAAACAGGTCTATTCGTCTCTGATAATCAGCAAAACAACCAGCTCCTACTGAGGTCACAGCAGCAGAGGCAGGAAATCCCAGAAATCAAAATATCCAGAAGTCAAACGGCAGGGAGCTCTTTTTCTGCACAGCTACACCCTCACAAACTACACCTACTACAGTCTCTCCTTTGGTTTTACCACTGAACTCTCTCTGCCTGAGGCTGTCATTCTTGCTCCTCCTTCTCCTCTTTGAGGGTGGGATATAACAAGGATGGAAAGAGCAAAATATACAAGCAAAGAACATTTTTCAGAGGGCTATACTGTGGCTCAGTGACAGAGCATCTGTTTGGCATGCAAAAGGGCCCAGGTTCAATCTGCAGCATCTCCAGCTAAAGGGTCTACTGAAGTAGGTGATGTGAAAGACCTCTTCCTGAGACCCTGGAGAACCGCTGCAGGTCTGAGTAGACAATACTGACTTTGATGGACCAAGGGTCTGATTCAGTATATAAGGGCACCTTCATGTGTCTATATATTTCCCATCTACCTAGTGATAATACCATATATTTTTCTATAATATATTCTCACATACAAAAAATTTTTCCAAAGTGTTTAATTTTTTTACGTAGTTGTCCATTGCCATGAAGAAACCACAATGCTATTATCTACAGAAAAGAGGAATGACTTCATTCTTTCCCTGAGGCATAAATCTTGAGAATACTCGTTTTTGCATCTAGTTCTGAACAGACTTTCATGCATGCAAGCTCAAGGATGACTACATTGATGGTATTCTTTCCCTCACCCCACTTAAAATTAGTTCTAACGGCAAAAAATATTTAAAAGGGGGGTGGCTCCAATGTACCATAAGGAAAAGATCTTTTGCATCTTGACCTTCCTGCTCCAGTCTGGTACTTACCAAGGAGTGGACCCTGTGGGTTGCAAGATCCCTGGGAACAGTATGGAGGTGTAAACTGGATGCCTGAAGAGGGTAGTCAATAACAATCACCCCCCCTTCCCCTTTGTGAAACAGGAGATGTGTTTCGATCCAACCCACTGCATTTAAATATTGTTCACAGGGACCTTACCTGGTTCCATAATCCACAACAACCCAGTCTTTAGATGTTCCTGTGATAGCATCATGATGTTGAAACAGTCCAAGGTTTCTCCTAGCCTCTGTCAGCAATTTGTAGTGCTCCACTGAAGGGAATGCTTTCATGTTCTCGTTTTTTTTGGACTGTACCAAGGCCAAAGAGTAAAGTATTTCGGCAGCCCTGGAATAATAAGAGATTTTTGTTACTAACAGTATTTATATACCATTGTTCAGCAAAATATGTCCAAAGCAGTTGTTAAAATATTCTAACAAATCTTAACTCTGATGTTATCACTACAGTTTTCTGCTCTCCCCCTTTTTGATTCTTGTAGACCTAGCACACAAGGCTGTATTCAGCAATTCCTGGTTCTTAGAATTCTTGATAGAGGTGGCTGTCAGAAATCACGCACACTGGTGGGGGGGTCACAAAACTGTGATGTACAAAGTTTTCTTTCTAACCTTCTTTCTATCACAGATTCACAGAGGAAGCAGCACTCCCAAAAGTGTGGCACTGAACACCAGCCCCATACAAACACAGCTTCCAAAGGGTGCATGAACACCACATACCATCAGATGCCAACACCAGTCAAAGACAAAGCTGCTTATACTCAAGGACTGGACTGCAGAGTGGTGCTCTTTATGAGTGTCCTAATTACATAACATCAATGTAAATGCTGAAATTACAGAGGAAACTAGATCTGCAAACTCCTAAAGAAAACTGCAT
The DNA here is from genome assembly GCF_029931775.1 of Euleptes europaea. NCBI lineage: Eukaryota > Metazoa > Chordata > Lepidosauria > Squamata > Sphaerodactylidae > Euleptes > Euleptes europaea. The sequence goes on from NC_079315.1 coordinate 72,518,995, forward strand.
AGGTACTACACCAAGATGCCTGACAACCAGCTTTATCTTTAGCATTATGACCAGTTCTGTTACCCAAAGCAAAACAATCCTCTCTCCAATATAACATTCATTCAGCTACCATCTGCATCATACCCTATTTCCATGTTTTAACTCAAGAGCGCTTGATGGGTTTTCAAGTGACAGAGCTGAAAAGTTCAAAACCCTCATAAGCACTCTCATTGAACAGCTCCTTTCAGCTCTACGTAAAGCCATTGCATAACAAGTCCCACTGGAGGAAGAGTTAAACTGAGTCCTCATAATCATCAGGCTTATGAACGTTAAGCAGTCTTCCCAGGCAACAAGTTATATCGCACGGTAACAAAGCATTCTACCCCAAATCTTTAAAGCACTTTTCCAAAGTGGCTCAAGACAGATGGAGGACAAACAGCGAGGGCTTCTGATTGCACATGGAGTTTTTTCCCTACATGCTGAGTTAGAACTTCACTTTTGTGTAAGCATCCCTTTGGGCTCTTAAGTGCTGCCAGCATTGGAGGGGGGTGATACCAAAAAAAGGGGGGTTGGCTCCAAAAATGTGTGAGTAGAACACCATTTGTGGAATGGAACTTCCAGTCTCCATTTGGCCACTGTAGCACTCCCTGAAGTACTGCCTCTTGAGTTCAGGGCACCAACAGGAACAGCACTTTGTGCTACATGAGGGGTGTGTGGTGGGAACTGCATGGGGGGGGGGGAATCCTCACACTCATGGAAATATACCACAGGATCCAACTCATTATCTGTCCTGCTTTTAGTTTCAAATAATCTTTTCACATCAGGGTCCACCCTGTACAGACTGAGCACCCACCAGTTCTACTCCAGCTAGTTTGTTTGGTATACTATTTGCATGGGTCTGAGTGAACCCATGCTCTCTCTCAGCTGCTGCCCCCTCCTGCCACTGTAGAAACAGCTCTATAGCAGAAGAGGCAGGTGCACAGCTGCGTGGCACAGGGCTAGGCTCAAAAAGAACATGGCCAGGGAACACCAAGGTAATCCAATCAGAACCTCACCTTACATGTAATCAAGAGAGTTCAAGTAAGCCAAATTTGTCTGGTGACTGGGTATATACAGTATGGGCCTACTGTATAGTAGCATGTTCGTGTGACCTCAGAACTGACTTTTAATACAAGTTATCTTAAATATTTGGGAGGTCTCTCTTCTGCATAATAGAGGAACTTTCCCTGAGCCCCTTTCAAAAGAACAGCTCACATTTAAGATAATGCTAGACAATGCTGTACTCAAAATATATCAACCTTGACTATGGGGAACAACAGTGATGGGAGACTTGCCTAGAAGACATTAGAACTGGCCACAGTGACATCAACTACCCTACCCTTCATCACTGTGGGTCTTGCTAGACCACAGTAGAAGAGTAGCCTGGAGAAAGTATCCCAGCCCCTTCATCCTGGGAGGTAAAAAGAATGGTCATGAGGTGCTCTTTGCAGCCCAAGCAAGAGCAGGGGTTTGATTCCATAGGACAGAAAACAGTGTACTAAAAATGTATATCTGGGGTTGCTGTCCCCCAATGGTGTGGAATCCTAATAATGGGTAGATTTGGTTACTGAAATCAGTGTTGCAGGAATGAAGAAATTATTCTCTTCCCCCAAATGAAATGAATGCATGCGTTCTACTGTTCTGTATAACGGCCAGCGTCTTGTTAAAAATTAAAACTTTTTCTGATTAGCCAAAAAAAAAAAAAAAAGGTATATCCAACTGTCTCTTTCTGTGGCTTTAAAGAGTAGGCTGAAACAGCCCTGCACTTCTCTTTGTAGCTGATGAATATATATATGGTGGAAGGACAAGAGGGGAGGGGTATATTGGTGTTGAGAAGTACAAAGCTCAGCTTAGTTATTTGTGATCTCAGAAAGAAACAAAGTAAATGTCATTTCAACCAAAACATCAACCAAATGAACAGCATATTATTAAAATATGGAATTCTATAAGCATAAGAAAGGCCCTGCTGGATCAGACCAAGGCCCATCAAGTCCAGCAGTCTGTTCACACAGTGGCCAACCAGGTGCCTCTAGCAAGCCACTAACAAGACGAGTGCAGCAGCACCATCCTGCCTGTGTTCCACCGCACCCAAAATAATAGGCATGCTCCTCTGATACTAGAGAGAATAGGTATGCAGCATGACTAGTATCCATTCTAACTAATAGTCATGAATACCCCCTTCTATGAATATGTCCACTCCCCTCTTGAAGCCCTCCAAGCTGGCAGCCATCACTACATCCTGGGGCAGGGAGTTCCACAATTTAACTATGCATTGTGTGAAAAAATACTTCCTTTTATCTGTTTTGAATCTCTCGCCCTCCAGCTTTAGCAGATGATCCCGTGTTCTAGTATTATGGGAGAAGGAGAAAAACCTCTCCCTGTCCACTCTCTCCAAACCATGCATAATTTTATACACCTCTATCATGTCTCCATCATCATGTTATGGAGATATCTCCATCATCATGTTATGGCTCTGATGCCATTATCTTCAGGTTACATTAAAATCTAGAATTTGCTTCTTTTACAAAGTTGCAGTCTGCTGTTAAAATTTATTGAAACAAATGAGAAATTAATATGTCAAAAGTGTTGTGTGGATGTTATTACAGCATCAGAGTACAATCCTCCACTTACCTTAAGTATGATTCTAAAATCCTATCCAGTCGTTTGTAGAAAGGCCGTGATGTAAAATATCCACTCCAGTAGTGGTGGTCTCTGTCTGCATATGTGAAGAAATCACCACTCAAAACAGGAAACACTGAATTGCCTTTCTTTTCATCCAAACTCCCAGCTTTGTGTACTGCCTCAAAGTAATCTGATAAAGTCCCAAACTGAGCCTGAAGGAAATAAAAAATGACCTAAATTATTTGAACTGCACACAATCAGAACATTTCTTTACTCTTAAAAGACAAACTTTAATTGGAAAAAACCTATTGATTTCAGTACTAAAGCTCTGGGCTGGCCTACTCTCAGTCCTTTCTACTCTTCTCCATACTCCTCTTCTCCACACTGACTTGACATTTCTTTTTTGCTCTTTATTGCTTGTTAACTCCTGACAGAAATTGTCAGAAATAAACTAGAATATATCTTCAGAATTTGGTAGCTGTCATATGCTACCTAAACAACCCATTTTCTTTCATTCTGTGCTAGAACTTAAGTAGCCCACCACATTTGAAATAACTCATGTTTGAAATAACTCAAGTCTAAGGCATAAGCAGCACAGGGCTTTTTCACACATCCCATTTCTGAATTCATTTCATGTATCATCCAAGGACAAACACTGTGTATGAGCAAGGAGTGAGTCTCTAATCACGCCCATGATTGGAGTAGGGCTTAGTTATGCACACTCCAAAGAGCTTGGCCTGAGGGGAAGGAACATGGTCTACTGTGCCCTTGTCCCTTCAGGAAGACCTCATGATGGGTTCAATGGCAGATGCTGGCTGAGCTGGAAATGACAAATAAGCCAGAGAGGAAGAGCCTCCCTGGTTATGCATCCCCTTGAGAAGAATGTGAAGCAAAACAGTATACTGAGGGAGGGAAACACTCCAGCCCTCTCCTCCTGCTTCTCCCTGTCCTGCAGATACCGGCTTACACTTCACACAGACAACTTGTCCTATCAACTATCAACTTGATAGGTCAATTTGTCCTATCAAGTTGTCGGCAAATACTTCATTGGTATACTGTGATATGAGTTCTCAAAGAAACAGGTTGTGATACAAATTGAAGAAACAAATACTAATGCAGAAAGTTCTTGTCAGAAATCCATCACAATGTACAAAGGCTTTCATTCAGCTGACATCTATGGCTTCAGAACTGAACAAGGCAAGATGTCATAGCCTCTGCCCTTAAACACATGGTCACTAGATGCTATCTGGCCAAGGGGAGAGGTAGGAGCTCTTTCCATTCCTGCCAGAGCTCTTGAAGGTTTTGCACCATGGCCCTGACTGTACAGTGCCTTGTGGGATTGCTTAGATGCCATGACGATAAGCACAAGTTTCTCAAACTTGGATAAAATAGCTAGCAAAAATATTCACAAATAAAAACTAATTTCAGAATCTTGTGTTTACCTAATTCAATTTCAGAGCAGTCACATTCAAGTTGCACCAGTCAATTGTTTTCAAAACATTTCATATAAAATAAAAGAGAATCTAAACACAAAGGAAAATAAACCAAGTGTCTGAGAGAACAGCAAGTCTCAGCATGTACACCATCTGCTAACTTTTATATGAACAACTGGAAAGTCATTTCAGGTTAAATAAATTCAATATGGCAAACTATTTTATTTCATAAATCCTTTCATTTTGGGAACTTTGCTTGGCTAACCTAGATATAATGGATTAATTTTCATCCTTCTTTAATGCTATTTTTTGCCAATCAGAATTCTTCTTTCCATTGGGAAATACAAACTTAAAGATTTTTATTTATACCCTGCCCTCCCATTGTAAAGCGGGGCTCAGAGAGGCTAGACACATTATATTTGTTTTATTTTAGACATATACCCCACCCCTCCCCTGAGTTGAAGGGCTTTGGGAGGCTCACAGCAGCTCAATAAACAATTATTCAACAATGATTAAACATACAAAATCTTAAAAATACAAGATAGTAAAATCTCCTGACCAAAACAAAACATCATCAGTAGGCACCCAGAAACCTACATCCCAGACTGCTATGAAAACCAGGCACTACTGCTAAGGTGGAAAATTGGCCTCGACCGACCTCAGTGGAATGCCTGCAGAACAACTCTGTCTTACAGGCCCTACATAATTTAGAAAGATCCCGCAGGGCCTGGATGTCATCTGGCAGAGAGTTCCACCAGGCAGGAGCCACTAATGAAAAAGCTCTTGCCCTTGTTGAGGACAATCGAGTCGCCCATAAGCGGGGCACCACCAGTAGGCCACAGGAAGAGGAAAGAAGCATTCTTCGGGGGAAAATATAGGGACAGGAGTTCCTGAAAGTATGGAGGTCTCAGACTGTTTACGGCTTTAATGGTAAAAACCAGCACCTTGAACTTGACTCAGAAACCAATAGGCAACCAGTGTACCTGCTTGAGTACAGGCTGAATATGAGATGACCACAATGGATTGGTCAACAGCCTAGTAACTGTATTATGTATAACCTGAAGTTTCCCTCAGCTTAATAAGTACAAAAATCTGAACATATTCATATCTTTACAGTCTGTGAAGAGAGGCCACCATAACGTGCTGTCCATGACTTTCTTTGTTTGCAGACACATCTGCCGAGTTATTCCAGTCAATCCACTGATGGTTATTCCAATCAATTCCAGTTATTCCAGTCAATTCTAGTTATTCCAATGAATTCCACTGATCGTCAATGGGTGTTAGACTGGAATAACTTTGCATAGGATCGCACTGGCTGTCATTCTGGATCTCTTTCCACCACAGACCACATATTTCATCAAGATTAAAAAAAAACTGCTTGAGATTGAAAGCACTGAAATCAGAAAAAGGCTGGCTTAGCATGACCAAGTCTTTAATTTATTTATTTTTAGCTTACCTTAACATGCAGCTCAGGATGAGAATTCATATAGTCAAAAAGCTTCTGATAATTCTGGTACTGTTGATCCCATTCAGTACTTTCAGTGTAGCGGAAATCATCTCCTAATGGAACCAACAAAACTTTGGTACGGAAGAGTTTTGATTTCTTTCTGTACTGATCTAAAATCATCCATGCCCTAAAAAAAAAAAAAAAAAAAAAAAGGGTAAACCAATATCTCAAAATAACCACCTTCATCTAGTGTTGTACAGTTCTATTTTAGTGGGGCCACATTTGGATTTAAGCCTAAGCCAAAATTTGCCACAACAGGCACATTTTTTGGAGCTTGCTTTGCTCCTCCCTCTCTTCTTTCCCAGTCATATTGTGATTAAGGATTCTTGGTTTGAAATAGACCACAGGAATCTCTAACATTCGAATCCAGGCACCTGGGTGAATCACACTCTGTTTACTTACCACAAATCAGACGGCTGCATTCATATGTCACAGAGTACAAGAGCTTGTTTTAATCCAAGAATCCTGAGCTAGTTTTGTGCAAGTCCCAGTGTGAAAAATACAACTTGCACTCAAAGAAGTGTCCACAGTACAACAGCTTTACTATAGTTGTGCTTTAATCAATAAGAACAAGACCAAACATTGCAGTATTATCTGCCAGATGAACTGTTTGTTTTAAATGGAGTCTATTTATAAAATCTGTGTCAAAGAAAATGAACATACACAGCAGAAGAACTTTGCAACCTACTAGGCTGTCATTTAGACATTTTAAGGCAGGAAGAAACTTTACGCTAGCAGTTGCTCAGCTCATGTACAGATGAAGCTGATTACAGTAAAAATATGCTATAGATCTCACCACACATTGCCCTCACATACCCCAGAATCCACACACAATTTTTCTCTCTAAATTTTGCATTGTACGGGGTTTTTTAGTGTTGTCCATACAAGGCAAGCTGACCCCATGCTTGTGACATACTCAACTCTATAACAAGAACAAGCATTTGTTTATTATTTATTAAAACACTTCTATCTTGCCTTTCTGCCTCGTTCAAGTTATCTTACAATAATAGTTAAAACATCCCCAGCTACAATCAAAGATAAAATAATAAGCCACAAAGCGTGTAGTGTATTTCTCCCATAGAACTGCTAGGACCAGCTCTATCCCAGAAATGCTTCAAAGTGTGTTCATTTTAAAGATGAACAAACATTTTAAGACCATTCTGTTCAATAGAAGGAGCTGGATTACTAAAACACAGTATTAGTCTCTGGCAGAAGCCTACTAAAATGCAGAATTCCCCCCCACCAAAGAAGCTGACCGAGTATTATGCATATTTAACAAAGACAGATTTATATAGCCAGAGTTGTTTAAAATTTTTGTAGGTCAAAATTATAAATCATCTGAGTCCCAAGACTTATATGCGAGTAGATAAGAATGTTTCAGTTCTATCATATTTGGTTGTTTCCAGGGTTTGTGCATAGTTTCAAATTTATAAGAGCTGTCAATTTTAAATAGAGATAGGCATACTCAGTTTCAATGCTCATTTAGAAAACAACTGAAGGGCAGTGGTAACAATATCTTATATCATTGTTCAAAGGCAATAACACCCAGCTGGTTGTGTCAAGCATCAACCAGCTCCTTTCTTTCAGTAACTGGTCCAAAGGACTCAGGGGCTTGGGAGGTCTCCAAGAGTGAGACTTTCTGCTAGCCATCTGCTAGGTCATAAGCAGCACTCCAGCCTCCTGTGTTGGTTTCTGGCCTGGGCAGAACCACCACACCCCCCTGAGCAGTGTTAAAAGAATTTTATTTTAAGCAATGTAGGAGGGCAGAGGAGGCAGACAAGTCTCACAAGAATACTACTTTTTTCTGCCATAATCAGTTGTTCCCATTTTTAACTAAACGCTTCCAAGTTATACATTCTCATATTTGGAGAACCCAAGTTTGGCTTTGGAACTAATATCATCATGCACTTACCTGTGCTGAATGTTTCCAGGATGAATGGCTTCAGGAGGAACTCTCCAGGGGCAGTTGACTCTGCCACCAGGTAAACGCTTAAAATCAAACTGGCAGCAAATTTTAGGATCTGGTCCACAAGTATGAGGAACATCATAGCTATAAAAAGGCATCATGTGGCAGAGAACATCTGTACTGGAGCCCATATCTAGGTTTAAAATGTCAAAATAAAGATGCAGAAAAAGAATATTATAGATTGGCCTAGATAGAGCCTATTTACCAGCAAGTCTGACTTTAACCAGTTCACAGAGGCTGCATTCAGGTTTCCATGATAAGCACAAACATGTCTGGTTTTCTGTGCTAGCACAGTCCTTCCCTCCTTCCATTATGTGCAGAGCACAAATGAAAGCTTACTGGGCTGGGAATCCTTCAAGCACATGCCAATGGCATCCAGATGCAGGGTAAATAGGAGTATCTTCGACACAAACTGGGATTCTGTGGGGTTTGGCTGAAGGCATGACAAACCCAAGCTTTTCGCCATGCATAAAGGATAGAGAGAGGGAGCAACTGGGGATGGAAAGCAGGACATTTGTGGAGCGGAGCCAGAATTCTGACATATGTCAGCAATTAGCTCAGTTATACTCTTTTTTTACTGTTCATACTACTGCCACAATTAGAGAGTCTGCCTGTGTAAAGTATGTAACCCCCATCATGATTTCCAAGATTTGCCACGATAAGGAATTATTTACCAACCCCTCCACAGAAGCAGCCATCACAAGGCAAGTGTCATTCCATTTCTTCAGCTGGCATACACCACACTTCCTGTTCATTTAGCAGCTATAACTGTCTGCCATGTTCAGACAGAAGCCTGTGCAAGAAGCTAGCAACAACTGCCAAGACCTCACCACCCCGAAAACCATTCACATTATGTTGCATCTCAAGAAGCTCCCATTACTTGAGCTACTTAACCAAATGTCATTTGCCAAGTATATGTCCACACACCTATCACATGTATTTCAATATCTCAAGGTTATTAACTAGAAATAAAGTTGCACCTGAGTAAAGCATGCAGCAGAGAACTCTAATTAAATATGATAGAAGCCCCAGAAGGGCTAAATTCAATTTAGAACCAACTAGAATAGGATTGATAAACTATTCAGAAGAATCAGAGCTGCGTAACACCAGAGCTTTAAAAATAACAACATGAACACACCCTCTTAACCTAAGCACTTGTGCACAGACGTCAACCTCCTTTCATAAAGATTTCCAAAGATGCTAACTCAAGAAAAAGCACTTTAAAAGTCATTCTCTACCTGACCTTTTCCACACTGAGCCTTAGATTCAGTAGTCAGAAATAAAATCAATGGTTGCAATCCGTATTCTCTCCTTTACCCAACCCCCAGCCTTCTACAGGCTATACACTGCTATTCCTTTGGTCTTCCTTCAAATCTTGTATTATAACATCCCTTTACTGTTATTAACTTTACTGTTATTAACCATCCAACACTGCAAGGTTTCTTGTAAGTATACATTTCTGGGAGTTATCTAGACCAGTGATCTTCAACCTTTCCAGACTGGGATGCACCTTAATTTCCCAGGTGGCAGCATAAGACCCAGAGAACTGTAAGCACATGACAGGAAGTCACAGGACAGGAAGATGGAGACCAAGAAGTATGACCCCATCAGTTGTCAAGGCAACAGACCAAAAGAGCACAGGAAGCACAAACTGAGTACCAGGTGATGTACTGCAGTGGGGAGTTAACAGGCATCCTTTCTACCACTCAGTGTCCTACCTTTACCACCTACTGTTTCTCTCTCAAAGAGAGGTAGAATGCATAGTATCCTTGCTCTCTCTATATGCAGCCTAGCAGCAAATAATTCCAAAAAGCAGTCAAAAAATTCTGTTTTGTGCTGTTTTTTCTGAATTGTTTTGCTTTTGTTAGTGAACTGTTTATTGCTGTCTTTTGCAGATTTTATACATGGTTGAGGTTTTACAGTTTTAGGCTGCCGTTGCTGGTATTTTGTAGTTTTTTACAGTTGTTTCTATTTTGTAATTTTATGTTTTAAATTTTGTAAGCCACCTTGAATTTTTCCATAGAACAGAAAAACATATATATGTAATGAATAAATGTAAAACACAATCATAGCACACATAAAAATATAAAACAATTAAACTTCTAAAACCAGAGATAAAATGTTTTAGTTGACACCAGAAGAGCTCCTGGAAGAGGAAAATCCACAGTGCAGGGGCATCTGCAGAGAAGATCTTCTTGCAGGTCCCCACCAAATACACCCACAGCAACAAGGGTACCCACAGCAAAAAACCCTCATATAATCTCAGAGAATAGGTAGATAGGTATGGGTTGAGTCAGCCTCACAGAGTGTATTACAATAGTCCCATCTGGATATTGCCTGGGCATGCTCAACAGTAGCCAGGCATGCCTTCCCCAGAGATTAGTGTGCAACTAGTGTATATGCCTATAATGTGTGTGTGCGGGGGGGGGGGGGAGAATCTTCCCCATCTCCACCACCTGTCTGTATAGAAACAGAGAAGAGTCCTGAAGCACCCCTCTCCCCTTCCCAGTCTGTAAACCTACTCTTTCAGGAGAAATACTACTTCATGTAGAACAGGTTGTACATGTACTACTAATCCATAGCGCTTCCATTTTGACTGGATTAACACGACACAAAGTTCTGACACAAGATCACACACACACAAAATACACACCCCAATTTTGTCTCCAAAAAAATTCTAGTGTCTTCTGGGTTGCAAAATACTTTTTAACTGAATAATGGACCCTCTGTATAAGCATATTGGAAAATCCAGCACGTTTCAGAAGATAAGCCATAGTTGGTGAATGCCCAAATGGATCAATTGCCCATCCAGACTTTGGTTTTACTCCTGACAAAAAGAATAAATATGTTAAAAATAATATATTTCTACAGTACAACAGAATAAAGATTGCTTAGTTGATATCACATACCCTAGATTCACATACTGTTAGACATTGGAGGGCTGCTGCCGGCCAGAGCAGACAGTACTGATATGGACTGATCAACAACCTGACACAGTCTAAGACAGCTTCATGTCTGTGCTCACTAACAATATTAATCTGATGTAAGATTAAATCTCGGAATGTTTTCATACCAAGATCTGCTTTCATTATAGAGTTGTCTAATGATATTTGACCTTACAAAACTGTGGAACTCCCTCATCTGTCTCCCATTATCATTGTCTCCTTCCAGTGGATGAAGACTTTTCTTTTTTTTTCAGTTCCCTTATTGGCCCTCCTTCCTGTTTGTTTTAATTGATGTTTGTTCATAAAACATAATAAAACACAAACACACAGACTTCTACAAAACAGAAGCATAAAGATTGCTTAGTTGACATCACATACCATAGATTCTGGTAGCTATGGGTGGCCCAGTGAGCGGCGTGTGCTGTCAACATCAACAGCAACATCTGAAGGGCTTAGGCATTACTCCTTCAGTAAGTGCTAATGAAAATAGTGGCAACTAATTGTGTGGAAAGGTGGGATACAAAAGTTTAAAATCCAAGCTTTGATGAGAAAACCAACAGTTGCACAAATTAAAACATGGGACTTACACCTTTCCTGCAAGAACTTTACTGCAGTTTTGCAATATGTAACTAAAAAATAATGAAATTGGAAGCTTACTTTTTAAAATATTAAACAGCACAGCTAATAAAAACAAATTTATGAGACGGCACCAGCATGTACCCACCTAGTGCCTTCTCTAGCCACTGGTGTCCTTCTATCATCTGGTCAATCAAAGCAAAATAATGGGGAGAAGCTTCATCAGGCATGACCCATCCTCCTGTTACTATTTCAAACTGTCCATCTTCTATTAACCTGAAAAACACATTTACAGCACTTTTATTTACATATGTAACTATCTCTGAAAACACACACACACACATTCTTTTTTTAAAATTCTGGGAATGACTAACTTCAAATAACGTTACAAAAGGTTCTTCCATTGTCAAGAGAGGCATTTTAACCTCTTGCATCGTCCTGGGGAAGCACATTAGAAAATCTAGTTAAACTCAAACTCAGATGCTTGATAAAAAATACCACACTCAGATGAAAACAAAGGGTAATGTGGACAGCAAGTCACTGTATTGCTTTAAAATATAACAGCTTATTAACTTCTACCCCGCTAAAGTACTCTTGAATAAATCTAAAACAGACATTCCACTTTATAGCTTGAGTGGAAACACAGTCAAAATATGAATATTTTAGGGGGTTTGCCTTGACAGTTCAACAGGTCTAGCATGTGTGCCTTAATGAATGCCAAAGGGTTCTAAATATCAATCATTATTAGGGTATTACATGTCATAACAGTATCAAAGCAGATGTGCTCTGCCACCAATTAGCAGAATTTGTGGATAAAATCATATACACTGACAAAAAAACTGGATCTAAAAAAATGTTATCATCAGGGCCCCATATGTATTGGCTCAGCTCAGTATCCAGCCAATACCTGGGTCACCACCAACAAGGGCACACAGAAAGAACTCAAGGAGTGGGGTAGAAGATAGGTTCCTTCAATTGTACTATATTTTAGAACATACAGAAGCTGCAGGAGAGATGCACGCCATTTTTTGAATGTCTGAAGTGACACTATACACACGCCACACCTCACCCAATATCTGATGCAGGATGAGAACTTGGGCCGCCTTCTCCAAAGTTCATCAAGGTACAAGACTCTTCTCCTAAGTCCTCAATGGGAGGGGATTTGGTGTGCTGCTGGGCATTTTGCTGAGTTGCAAAGTTGCTCCTAGCAAGTGGATTTGTGTTTCTACTACCAGACAAGCTGACAGGGGTAGCTTCTCCTCCAACGCAAAGCAAACACACGTACCAGCCTGTCCTTTCTTGTCTACTTGTGTAAGGATCTCAGCTCCCTTCCTCATGATTACAAAACAAGAAGGATGAATCAGGTGCACGTGACAAGAATAAGGTGTGCTCCAGATCCTAGGAGGTTTTAAGTAAGAACAGGACAAATTATACAGACCCGTCTGTCTGCCTGTGACAGCTGAATGATACCCCTCAATGTGTGCGCACACACAATGCAGCTCCAAGTACTTGGGCCGATCAATAAGGACTGTCACCATTTTATTCCGCTTCTGACTGACCGCTGCTGGAAACAGATTACAGATACAGACCAGCCTTATCCAGAAAATAGTTATGTACTATTAGTGCATCACTCACTACAGGAAAGATAACTAAGCATCATAAATAGATCCTATTAGAAATATACCTGGTCTGGTGCCAACTTTATAAGCGTATCAGAAAGATCTCAGCAGCTTAAAATGTACTGCTTAAAGATCTCAGCACAAGAAGGTGCAATCAGGCTGATTATGTATTAAAGCCATGAAGGAAAATGTTGTATATTTATGTACTACTGCAATATTATTAATGAATTACAATACTGACGCTAGAAGCTAGAAGTAACCTCTTTTTCAAAGGGCAAAGAAAAAAAATGGAATTAACTGTTGATCTACATGCTTTATGTCAGCCAAGCAATACAAAGTTAATTTGTTTCTCTTTGTGGTGGTAGATAGCACAAGGTTTTACATAGTAATTTCATTTTCACGCAGCAGCCTATTTATACTTTCTAATTCTATGACTTAGTTATGCTGTCAATTAGCTTCACAAACTGTCCAACTTGACTTGCACATTGAGCAAATAAAGCCTTTTGACCTGGCCCTCAGTGAGTGACAAGTAGTTCATGTGCTTGCAACATACATCAACAGCTTGCAACATACATCTAAAAAAAATCCTTACTATCTTGTTTCAGAAATAGCAACACAACCAATGCCATGTAAATCAGTGACAAATACATAAAGCACTGCTGTAAAGGAATGTCTTGGTTTTAAGTACTCAAGGAGCCCCCAAATAAAAAGTGCTTGGTATTCAGAATTAGCACAGGATACAGGTTAACACCACGACATTCTACCCAGTCTTTATAATGTGGATAGAATAAACAGTGTGTGTATAAACAAAGCTGAAAATATTAAGGTGTGCTGGAGAGAGCAGGACCTGAATCCATGCTGACCTCAAGTGTCAGCATTTTTGTTAATGGAAGAAATATGCAGACTGTATTTGAAATCTCAGAAGCTGCTTCAGATCTGATGGCAATGTGCTTGAGTAGATCTTATTTTTCTGCTCCCTCAAGTCACCACACGGGGTTGCAAGGAGGAAGAGGAAATTGCTGCTAGTAGAGAAATCTAGATTTAGCAGTCAGCAGGATCCCCACTGCAAGGAGAAATGGGTCTAATTTAACAGCTTTTTGGAGTAGGTGAACATTGACGGTGCCAAACCTTAAAAGATGGCTCAATGACACACACACGCCCTCGTTGCAGGAGGTTTTATTTGTTTTCAGTGGTAACCAAGGATATTCCTTCATATGAGAATGGCCCTTCACATTTCTGATATTAACTGTTCATGCTTATAGAATTTGGGAAGTCTATTTAATCAAAAGGACTACTGGCAAATTGCACGTGAGAAATGAAGTGCAAACATAGCTATACAACACTTTTACAAATACTCCATACTTAGTTCTAATTTGCTTCAAACTAAACTGCAGGAGATACATGTGATAAAGTAAATCATTCATACCTTTTCACAGCATCCTTCTTTTGGCTATCTATTCCATCCCACCACTTTGAGAAATACGAGATTTCAGACCACATAAATTTCCTCCCTTTGTTTTCTTGCAGCTTTATAACCATGTTATTGAGAATATGCTGTGTCTGATCTCTGAAATAGTCATCAAATGTCTTCAGCCAACCTAAATTAAAGATAACAGCAAATCATTATACAGTTTTATCTGCCAAAGCAGTTACTATAGTCCTTTAAGGCTGCAATCCTGAAGGGGGGGGGGGGGAATAAAGCACCTTAGGAGCTGGCATGACCCTCATGCTGGTAAGTGCCCCTTTAACCCAGGATAAGGGGAACTTACACCATTCCAGGGACAAACACGCTGGTGTCAGGGAGCCGTGGAACTGCGCCAGCCCCCACTGAAAGCGCAGCCACACTGGCAGGGAATTCCCAGAAGGGGAGCCCACGCTGGCATGGGGGGCACTCCCAGGGGCGGAGCTGCCTTTAGGCAGCTTCCTAACCCTTTTTGCTCCAGGAACAGCTCCTCGCACTGCAGCGTTGCTATGCCACTTTTTTGGTGGCATAGCCTCGCTGTTTTCAATGGGGGCATTTTCCTTCTTTTATATTTTAAATTCCCTTTATTTTCTTTTTGGCAGCCAGGAAGCCTCTGTGGAGGTGGCATGGCTGCGCTGCTCCTGGCTGCTGCCTAACTCCCTCCCCCCTTCAGGAATAGGCTGCCTGTGACTTTCTACTGGGACCAGTTGATAGACCTGAGTGGGATCTAGAAGTCCCACAGTGCTAAACAGTGCAGCGTTCCCTCCCGTGAAACACATCTCTTCCCCCACAGGAAGCCTCCACTGTTAGCCTTTGGATCCAACCCAGGGACTTCAATAAAATCCACCCCGAAAGAGTTTTCAATATGTATACATCTTAAGTTGCATTTTAACATATCCAAAGCAAGTCTGCATTGTTAATACTAACTATGGGTGCACACTCATTTTTGACTACTGAAAAAAGTGCAACAAAAATTATCATTTGTTCTTATAACAAAAATGAATAGGGAAACAACTAATATTTGCTCATTTTCAATATTCCAACACGTGGCACACTTGTTTAAAGAGTTCAAATTCGGAAGGAACTCAGAATACTTCCAAAAAATTCTCAAGATGAAACTGACGGGGAAACCTTCCCAACCAGGCAGGCTAAAGAGATCTTGCAACACGGCATTTTTTCTCTGTTAAAAATTTTTCCAGCAGCATTACACTGGCACCTAGACAGCTTCCTTGATACTATATGAGCAGCAGCTACCCAGTTATCTTGTTTCTGCGAGCGCTACTCTCAAAGACCCCGTGTTTACAGATTCTTTCTGCTACTTTGCAAACAGCACTGCTACTGTGTGGCTGACAGTGACATG
The DNA here is from genome assembly GCF_029931775.1 of Euleptes europaea. Taxonomy (NCBI): domain Eukaryota; kingdom Metazoa; phylum Chordata; class Lepidosauria; order Squamata; family Sphaerodactylidae; genus Euleptes; species Euleptes europaea. The sequence continues at coordinate 72,534,503 of NC_079315.1, forward strand.
GATTTTTCTGTTTCTAAGAGTGTGTGAACCAGTGTTGCAATTTCAGGAGTGTGAAGCTCCAGTATTCTCTTTAGGGTGAATCTGTATGCTACGCATGCATTCTGCCTCTGAAGGAGAAACAGACATGACCGAACCTCCTGGACTTCCATCAGCCTAATGGTAAAGTGCACATGCAGAAATGGTTCAGATGGGGACCAGAAAGAGGAAAGGAGATTTAATTCTTCAAGCCCCATTCAGTTTCACACATCAAAACCAGCCTCCCCATACTACTGTTGGTACTTTTAAAGAAAAAAGACCCAATTTTTAAGGGGCATATCTTTCTTCTTTAAAACCACTAACCATAAAATACCCTCTTCCTTTCCTGCATGGCCCCAATCTAAATCATGGATGCATACTCAATTTACTTTTTATAGACTGATGGGGGTCTGTGAACTTCATCACATATGTTCTAGTCCTAAGTGTGTGTGTGTGTGTGTGTGTGTGTGTGTGTGTGTGTAAAGTGCCGTCAAGTCACAGCCGACTTACGGAGACCCCCTTTTGGGGGTTTTCATGGCAGGAGACTAACAGAGGTGGCTTGCCAGTGCCTTCCTCTGCACAGCAACCCTGGTATTCCTTGGTGGTCTCCCATCCAAATACTAACCAGGGCTGACCCTGCTTAGCTTCTGAGATCTGACGAGATCAGGCTAGCCTGGGCCATCCAGGTCAGGGCTAGTCCTAAGTACCCTCGTGTTACTGCCTTGTGTGCTAGGTTTTTTTGTTTTATTTTGTGCAGGACATACAAATGGTGAGCTCCTGAGAGTTATTCATACTAGTGCACACACATTAACCAACAGTTCATTTCCTTGTGACATTCACTGTAATGTATATTCACCTTAAAATGATACTAAAGTATTATCCTGGTCTTTGCTTTCCAACAAGCAAGCATTCGCACTCACTGTCTGAACAATGAATGATAAAATGAGCAAGATGCAGGGATTTGTGCGGAAGTAGGGGTGGCTCTGCCATGCCAACTGCATTCCTTTAATGCCAAATGCCTCCTCTCTGCCCCTTCCACAATGCTATCTGCCTCTTCTGTATTGCTGCAAGTCTTTGTTACACTGGTTACTGGGCAACTCTTCCTGGCAGAGCTTTTTTAAAATCCACTTAATATTCTCTCATGGGAATCTTCTCTCTGAGACAACTGGGCATTTTGATTGGAAGAGACTAGATAACCAGAAAGGCACATCCAGAATCATATCCCCCCCCTTTTCTGGATATATAGCCCCTTCCCTGTGTATGTACTGGTACTGCTATGTGATCTGCCTTAAAAGGTTTGAATGTTTAAAAGGGTTTCTCCCCCCTGTGTGATGCCTACCTGCCTTCTATAGTTGCCAAATGTCTGCCTCAGCAAGAAAAAAAAGATTAATTGCCTCAGGGTCTCTTTATCCTATCTAAAATTTGTTAGGGAGGATCCTTTGGGTTAGGAGTACAAACCCAAAAAGTATAACCAGAAATGGACAGAAAACAAAGAATTTACAACCTAACTGTATGTATTTCCTCACTGAAATGAATGGGAAGCAAGAAATGAATGAATACAATACCAAAACATTGATAACATTTTTGTAAATAAAAACAAAAAAAAAAGTACACTCCTGAGAACAGCATGTTGCATGGTGTGGAGCCACCAGATGTTGCAACACTTTTTTAAAAGATTGTTTTATTTTTTAAGAATATAAAACATAGAACAAAAGCAAAGTAAAAAAGCCATATAATTACTAGTTACAATTAAGTCAATTACACCAAAAGAGAAACTCATAAGAGAATGTATAACAATAATGTAATGAACACTATATAATAAAAGACAGCAGCAATATATAATACATTAATAATGACCATTTTACAATAATGATCCTAATATTTTTAGCCTGGATCATAAGATACTTTGTTTAATATTAATACTGTGTTTTTACAAAGTACCAAAGTTTTAAAATGGATTATGAAGTAAATTAGATAAAATACATGCATTGTTAATTATTGATTTATATTTCTATTAATATTGTCCAAACATTAAAAATTAAGTTTTAAATATATCAAGAGGATTTTTCATAAATCATAGATACTGTACCAACAATCTTCTTTTCTAGTCCCTGTTTTTAGGGATAATATAAATAGTAAGCTTTCCATTTGTCTTGACATTCTTTAATTGGTCTTTTAGTCACATAATTTGTCAATTTTGCCATTACCGTGTATTCAGCAAGTTTGCTCTCCCAGTCCTCGCTACATGGGCACTCCTCTGCTTTCCATTTTGCTGCCACTGTTACTCTGGCCACCATATTCCTGTATCTGGACAGTTCTTCCAAAATTTTTGGAATATTTTTGGGTAAAATACCCAATAGTATACCCTTAGCTTCCATAGAAAATTTAATTTTAAATTTTTTCTGTATTTCAGCATGTATTGAAGTCAAGTAGTGTGGACTTAATAGTGAGGCCCATGTAGACTGCTAAGCTTTCTTAAGGAGTGAGACAGACAGATTCCCAAATATTAAAGTAGCTATTTAATATAATAAATGTTATGATTATCGCACAAAGAATGAATACACTAGGAATTAAAGATAGAACTTAATACCTGAAGCAGACCCCTACTTTCTGAAACAATAAGTGACAGGAAATTTTCAAATCCCTTTGAAAGTGTATTTTACCTGGATCATTATGTGAGTGGGGCAAAACAAAAACTTGAAGAGGTTCATTGTCCCATTCATGTTCATCATAGGTAATGTCAAATCCTTGTTTCCAAACTCCACCATCTCGATTATCAAAAGGAAGAATATCATAGACTTCTGGTATCTAAAATGGACAGAGGAAACAGGCAACAAGAGATCACAAAATAGATGAAGTACAGGGTTCTATACCTTCTAAATAAGTAAGGTAGTGGTCACAGATGTAATAAAATACTGGATTTACGCTGGCATAATTGTTAAATGACAAGCCAAAGCCTCACAGACAAGTTTCAATGTTCAAAAACCTGTATATAATATTTGTTGAGGTTATTCAGGTTCAAAATGAAACTGGCACATGTTGCTTACATATTAAGCTTACATATTAACCACTGTACAGCTCTACCTTAAGCACACATAAGCAAGCATTCAGGATCTGGAGAGGGAGCAACAGTACACACCCAAATGTGATTCATTCACCTTTTCAAAACTGTAATGGTGTAGCGAGGTGTAGTGGTTGAGAACGGTGGACTCTAATCTGGAGAACAAGGTTTGATTCCCCACTCCTCCACATGAAGCCTGCTGGGTGACCTTGGGCCAGTCACAGTTCTCTCAGAACTCTCGCAGCCCCACCTACCTCACAAGGTGACTGTTGGGGGGGGGCGATTGTAAGCCCCTTTAAGACTCCTTACGGTCGAGAAAAAGCAGAGTATAAACATCATCTCTTCTTCTATATGGCTGTTACTGATTAAGCTAGCAGGATACAAGAATCCAAACTAGGGTTGCCAGCCTACAGGTAAGGGCTGGAGATCTGAGAATTACAACTGCTCTGCAGATGAGATATGAGTTCCCCTGGAAAAAATGACTGCTTCGGAGGTTGGACTCTGTAACATTATACCCTGTGGAGTTCCTTCCCCTGCCTAAACCCTACCCTTCCCAGGCTTCACGCCCAAATCTCCAAGTATTTCCCAAGCAGGAGTTGGTAATCCACAGCACAGCAGACAAAAGGGCATAGGCATGTAAGACTTGAAGAAGCTAGGACCTAACAAAACAGATGACAGGAGCTTGTGAGGGCAGCAGTTCTAAGAGGGAAGGGCATTTGTCTAGACAAATCTGTCTGGCCTAAGACAGAAGTCCATTGGCATCGCAACAACTATCAACATTTATTTCAATATAAGCTTTCATGAGTCACAGCCCACTTCATCAGATAGATGCAGGAAGGAAAACTATACTGGGAGATCTTAAGGGGAAGTTCGGGGGGGGGGGAACTTGATGTGAATTACACCATGAATCTTTTGAGTGTAAATCTCAATATAAGGGCAAAAGGAAGCAGTTGACATAACAAGATTAGTCATGGGTCTCATCATAAATCAACAGAATTAGCAGTTACACACACTGGATGGTGAGGGAGGATAGAGATTTGAATAGTTTAAGTGAAAATTAATATTGGTTCCCAGTTACAGACTGAGAAAACATGTTAAGAATAGCCAATTAAAGTTTCTAAAAAGTGGATCCTATACAGATAATAGAGATTGTACGGTCTGAGGAAATCCAGGTTTTTCATTAAGCCAGGATGGTATATAGGCCTTTTATGCATGGCTGTTTCCCTAGCAGTCACTCTTCCGATGACTTCGGGTCTTTGTTTTGATTATGCATGCCATTTATGACTGTCAGAGGTCACCTCACTCTACCGCATTTTGCCCGTATTTTCAGGGACCTGTTTTGCCTCAAATTTGAAAAGGTGGGCAAAACGTGGGAGAGAAAGGTGACCTCTGACAGTCGGAAATGGCATGCATAATCAAGACAAAGACCCGAAGTCATCGGAAGGGTGACCACAAGGGAAATAGCCATGCATAAAAGACCATGTCATCCCAGCCTGGGATGGTGTACCTGATTCTATTAGGTCCCATATGGCCCAAGTATGTATGGGGACAAAGTAGGCATCTAGGTCTGCTGCAGGCTTTGGTTCAGGTGAGCCATGGTTGTTGGCAAGAAACTGTTTTAAGTTGTGGGGGCTGACTATAAGCAAGAGAAGGCCTGCCACCCAAATCCTGAGAAAGAATCACATTATTTGGTTCTTGTAGGTTATCCGGGCTGTGTAACCGTGGTCTTGGAATTTTCTTTCCTGACGTTTCGCCAGCAACTGTGGCAGGCTACTCTGAAGATGCCTGCCACAGTTGCTGGCGAAACGTCAGGAAAGAAAATTCCAAGACCACGGTTACACAGCCCGGATAACCTACAAGAACCAATGAACTCTGACCGTGAAAGCCTTCGACAATAATCACATTCTTATTCCAGAGAAGCTTTAGGTCGTTGATGATGTGGTGATGAAGTCATGAGCTGTAGATTACAACCAGTGGTGTTTTGTTATTGCCTCCTTTGGGTCTGTTGTGTGGCAATCTGGCTCTGGGTACCAGTCTGGCTGGTGTTAATTCATGCCAAACCTTGGCTGCTCCCTCTCCTCCATCCTTCACCATAAGATCTCCCAGCATGATTCTCCTTCACATCTCTATTGGGCCAAGTGGGCTGTGACTCACAAAAGCTCATATCGAAATAAATGTTAGTCTTAAAGGTGCCACTGGGCTTTTATTTTTCCACAACAGACTAACACTGCTTTGCAAACAAAAGAGGGAAGGTCAGTGGAAGGTGTCAAATAGGCAGGAAAACAGAGGATGAGTGAGTAGACAGGATAAATACACGTGGCTGAAAAAGCTAATGAAGGATGACATTCACATACTGATTTGTAATAACTAACCATGTAATGATTGGAAACAACCAGCCAAATATTTGGCTGCAGGCAGCTAGCAGTGCTATATTTAAACATTCCTCAAAAGCAAGGCATCTGGCTCCACAGCATACCTAAGCAGCTGTCTAGTTCAACATTTTGATTTAGATCTCTTATTATTTAGACTAACATTTTAAGTATACACGCTTAGATTAACATAGATGTTAGATCTGCAGATTGACATTTTTGTTATTAATGAGATCTCCATCTTTTTTTAAAAATCAATGTTTTATTACATTGTTAGAAAAATATTCATCTACAGAAATAGCCATTTTGAGCTATAAAACTCTCAGTAAATAACCATATGTCACACACAGTAACCAGATGTGACATCTAATTTATTGGAGGTGCCTGATACATGAACCAGTTATGCATTCTTAGTCTACATTGAACACAAGGAACCAAACTAAAAGATCTTTTTTAAAACAAAGAAATGCACTGCACTACACTCCAGGCTGCAATGTGCATGCTATTCCATCTAGTATATTTGCATAAACATCTCATCACCTTTCCTTGGAAGACCTACTTGCTTACAAGTATGTTTGATTAGCCTTGTTACATGAACATGCAAATCAACCAATTCAAGTAGTTTGGAAATCCCAGTGTTAGACACAATTTACATGAGTTATCAAGAGAAGTTCTGTATTTCTTGGAAAGACGACAGATATGACAAAGAAGTAGTAAACATTTACAAGTCTTACCTGTACATCTGAAGTGTGGCTTCCACTTAATAAAGCAAATTGGCAATCTTCAGGATCTACTGAGAGGTACATGGAGGCTAGAGGTGATAGCTCTGAGAAATTTCCTTGACTGAAGTTTATAACTCCTGGGGTACGTTGTCCATCCTTGACAGATTCACTCAGATTAATCACTGAATCTCTTATATTTGAAATAATTTCATTATTTTCTGCTAGTAAGCGCTCCAAGTGGTCTATTTTCTCTTGCAGTATTGAAAGCTGACCCTGTTGAGATGTGCATCATTAGTTCACATTCAATCTACTCTGAATACATACATGCAAGCCACTTACTTAAAGTATTTACATTCCATTGTTCTATAAAATATGTATCTGGGAAGGGTTACAATATAAAATGCATTCCAACCCAGAGGTCTGAAGCAGTTCATTGAAAAAGCCTTTATCAATATGTAAAAGAGAGAAGAAACATAAAGCACTGTTCATAAATATTTACAAATGGCAAATCTCCCCCCCCCCCGGGTGGGGAGTTGAAATAGAATTAATGCACATTTATTTTCTATAATTTACACTTATGCAGAACCTCAACAATAAAAACAGAAGAAAAGCACACTGTATGAACCTGTTGCAAAATAGATTAAAAACAAGGATTTTCAATGTTATGTTTTCAATGATTGGCCAACAGTTGTATATTTTTAACTGCATGCTGACCTAGGAACTTGTTTCACTATTAAAAGCGAGCCCTATTTAAAGTTCTATTGTTCGGATAACTCACTGTACAAGCCCTAGAGTACATCACTAACATGAAAAGTACTTCATATTAGAAAATGTTACATTTTGAAATAGAAGCTCAAACTAAGAAATTAGTAGCCTTTCATAAATCTGTCCTCAAAGTTTGCATAACTACTACAGAATTTTGGTCTAGGTACATACTTCATTTAAAATGTGTATGTGTTAAGTCACACAACTAGAGAAAGAAGGAGAACCAAAGGATAACTCCAGCTGGCTAGGGCTCACCCACAGCAACAGTGTTCTACTCAACCAACACACTTTTCTTTCCTGGTTTAGTGAGCGCATTCTACATTTCTTCTTGTAAGTTTCTGCTTTTGTTATAAACAGGTGCTGTAGTTTCCAGGCATTTAGAAGGCAGTATTTTGTACCTAGAAAAGTAGCACTTCTCTACCTACTTTATATTCTTCCTTTTCATGACTGCAGTATCAAATATAGTTGTGTAAGTAGTCAGAAGGATAATATTACTATCAAAACGGTGGCAGAGCAGCTTTTAAACTAATCCCAGGGGGGAAACCAGCAGGAGCTGGGGAGCTTTCAGTTTGGGACAAAGCAGGCCAAAGGGACGATTGTGTAAACATTCAGGGTAATATTGATAAGTAAATTTATTTGTATATGGCCATAGGCCTTTACAAAACATCATCAACAAATATAACGCATTATAATGTAGATAAACCTAGTAAAAGAATAAAATCTATAAAAAGAATTTATAATACTACAAACAACCTTATAACAATAAATATTAATAAAACAATACGTTCGTCATCCACAAATAAAACCATTTTTGGAAATCTGCTCTTGAAGTATCAGCTTTGGTCCTTATTGTCCTTGCTGCCAAGTCATACAATGATGTTCTATGGGATATATACTCATCAGAATTTTACCTGTTTTATCTGGCATACTAGCAGCAAATAAAATTTATTTATTTACTCATCAGAATCTGATAGCAAGAATATTACTTTCTCCTTCTCAGAATGGAAATTTACACCAGATAATATTCCATCAAGAAACTTAGTCCTAGGCTGCATGTAACGTGGGCAATCAAGTATGTAATAAGGTAAATCCTCCCGCACTCACATGTAACAGATATATAGTCATTGGTCCTTAGGAATTTGTTTATACTGGCCGGACAAAATGGCCTTTGGCGTTGTTTCAAAGCATAAAGATGTAAAAGCTGCTCTGAGGTTATGGATAACATTGACAGGAGCATAGCAGAACCTGGGATTGAGGGTAGGACAGCGAAGGACGACCATGTGTTGCGACAAAGGGGCTGAGGGAGGTGAGGGTTGCTGGAGAGGGAAACACGTTATAGGTGTCTATGTGCCAATGCTAGAAGTCTCCGAGCCAAGATGGGGGACCTAGAGTGCTTGGTGCTCAATGACAATTTAGGCATGGTGGGTTATCTCAGGAACAAGGTGGAATTGGGGAAATCTATGGGATACAGTCATCCCTGGGTATAAACTCTATAAGGCAGGACAGGAAGGGACAGCTTGCAGGGGGTGTTGCATTGTACATCAAAGAGGGCACAGAATCAAGTAAGTTAGAAAACAAGAGGAATTAATTCCCCAAAAGAAGCAATATGAGTGGAAGTACTGCCCCCTAAGGGTTACTTAAAAATGGGGGTGTACTATTGCCCCCCCCCCGGATTAAACCATTGAGGATGATCTTGAGATGGAGAAGGAAATAAGGGAGGTGACTATAGCAGATAATGTTATGATACTGGGAGACTTCAACTACCCTAGCATTGACTGGGTACACATGTGCTAGAGTCATGCTGTAGAAATGAGATTCCTAGACATCATAAATGTCAGTGCACTAGAACAATTGATCACAGAGCCAACCAGAGGGGTAGTTATCTTTATTTATTTATTGGATTTTTATCCTGTCCTTGTCTTCAACAGGGCTCAGGGCTGCTACCAACATACAAATACAATAAAACCATAAAATATGCATTCCAATAAACATTTGATGACCAAAACACTGAGCAATTCTAAAAACAACAATAGTTAAAAATTCCAAAGATGGTGCTTGTCACTAGAGTGTAGCCACCGCCGCATAGCATAACAAGGCAGTCACCTCCCCCCCTGTAAAAAGTTGGTAACCAACAATAAAAGAAGAAAGGGGGTAGGGAGGCCAGCACTGATGGAAACCATGGCCATCCTCAACTATAGGCCTGGTGGAATATCTCCATTTTGTGGAACTCTTTAAGGTCCTGAAGGGCCCTGGTCTTATCCGAAAGGGAGTTTCACCAGGCCAGGCCATAGTTGAAGACAGCCAGACACTCTTTGGGCCAGGGATCACCAGCAAATTGTTATTAGAGGAGCATAATGCTCTCTGGGGAGCGTACCAGGAGGCAGTCCCGCAGATACGAAGGTCCCAGACTGTCCCAGGCTTTAAAGGTCAAAACCAGCACCTTGAAACTGATCCTATGTTCCACCTGGAGCCAGTGCAGTTGACATAGCACTGGCCGGATAGGAGCTCTCAGCAGGGTCCCCGTGAGGACCCTCGCTGTGGCATTTTGTACCAACTGGAGCCTCTGGATCAGTTTTGAGAAGACTGCGTTACAGTAGATCGAGTTACAGTAGATTGAGTTACAGTAATCCAGCCTAGAGGTGACTGTCGCATGGATCACCATGGCTAGGTAAGGGCAGGAGAGGTAAGGACTTGGACTTGGTTGTGAGCAGGGCTGAAGACCTGGTGAGAGATATGGAGGCTGTTGTACCAACTGGGAACAGCGACCACAATGTTATTATGTTCAGCATTCATATCCATGGAAAGTTCCCCCTAAAGTCCTAAACTGAAACATTTCATTTCAAAAGAGGAAACTTTACAAAAATGAGGAGAATAGTTAAAAGGAAGTTGAAAGGGAAATATGAGAATCAAATCCCTTGAGGATGCTTGGAAGCTATTTAAGTAAGCTGTAAAAAGTAGAGAGGCTTCTTTTAAAAAGTAGAAGATCTGGCTCAATTAATTGAGCAGAAGGGACCACAGGCTCTAGCAGAAGAAGTGTAAGTCAATAATTAGATATGCAAAAAGAGAATTTGAGAAGCAGGTTGCTAAAAGCATCAAGGCAAATAATAAACATTTCTTTAAATACATCTGGAGCATGAAACCAGCCACAGAAGCTGTGGGGCCTTTTGATGACAAAAAAAAATAAAGGTATTGCTAAAGGAGAGATGGCAGAGAAGCTCAACGTATTTTTTGCTTCTGTGTTCACTGCGAAAAGTGTCAGGCATGTATTCAGACCTTACTATTTTCAGGAAGGAAGTCTGAAGAACTAAGCCAATTTGAAGTGATGAAACATGAAGTTCTAGACTTACTGGGGAAATTAAAAATGGATAAGTCTCCAGGTTCTGATGACATACACCTGAGAGTTCTCAGGGAACACACATTTGAGATTTTTGATCTACTAACCTATCACTAAATTCAGCCACTGTCCCAGAAGACAGTGCAAAAAAAAAATTATTCAGTAAATTTCAGGTTTGGGTTTATTGGACCCAATTTTTTTTTGGTAAACCTGGAATAAGCCGAATACCCATACCAGTAAAATTTGGTATTTGGCTTATTCTGGGTTTACCAAAAATTCAGAACAATTATAGTCTATGGGGATATTTTTGAAGCTCCTGTGGGGGCAATTTTGGAGGTAGAGTCCCCAAATTTGCAGCGTGGCTGCAAGGGACTCTCCTTAGATGGTCACCAAAGTTTGGTGAACTTTGGGACAGGGGGTCCAATTTTATGGACCCACAAAGGGGTCTCCCCCATCCTCCAGGCATTTTCGAGCCGAGCTGTCCATCAGTTTTCAGGTTCAGAAGAACTGATTGCCAGGCTGGCACCTCAAAGACTGGGGGCTGTGTTCATATCTAGGGTGCGTAGCATGATGTCCATGCAAATTAGCTTCCAAACAGAAGAAAAAGGCTTAAATGCAAGACAAATAAGGCACAGAAAACATTTCGTTTGGTGGCAAACGACATCTTGTGAACAGTCTTATATTATATTGTTGAAGGCTTTCATGATCAGAGTTCATTGGTTCTTGTAGGTTATCTGGGCTGTGTAACTGTGGTCTTGGTATTTTCTTTCCTGACGTTTCGCCAGCAGCTGTGGCAGGCATCTTCAGAGGAGTAACACTGAAGGACAGTGTCTCTCAGTGTCAAGTGTGTAGGAAGAGTAATATATAGTCAGAAGGGGGTTGGGTTTGAGCTGAGTCATTGTCCTGCAAAGTATTAAACTTCCATCCTAGCCAAGGGAGGAAACTTTGCAGTCACTCCCACCCTAATTCCGGTGGAAGACATCATTGCAAATGTAGAAGCTGCCATTCGTAATCTACCTGAAGATGCTGAGGAAATAAGAGGAGAGACAGCAAGAATTCTACGAAAAGCAAAGCCCCCTGCTAGCAATATAACACGCAAGGAGAGAAACACCATCAAGACACTCAATGCAGATCCAGAAATCATTATTCTACCAGCTGACAAAGGCAATGCCACAGTGATCATGAAAACAGAAGAATACAAAAAGAAGATTGAGGAACTTCTGGACCCTGCCACATACAAACAACTAAAACGGGATCCAACCTGCAAAATTACTACGAAAACTAGCATACTGATCAAGAATTCCACTCTTTAGACACACACAGAAAACTATGCAAGACAGAAGCACAACCACCACGATTATATGGACTTCCTAAAATTCATAAGGATTCCATCCCACTCCGACCCATCGTGAGCTCCATTGGTTCCCCAACATATGAATTAGCTAGATATTTGACCACCCTCCTACAGGACCACATTGGAAAAACCAGCTCTTACATCAAAGATTCAACCCATTTCATCAACAAAATCAGTCCGTTGAGACTCAATCCACAGGATATATTAGCCAGTTTTGATGTTGTATCCCTCTTTACCAAGGTTCCAGTAAAAGACACAATCTCATTGATTAACCAGATTTTTCTGGAAGATATAACAGCCTTATTTCACCTTTGTTTGACAACAAGTTATTTTCTATGGGATAAAGAATTTAATGAACAGATTGATGGAGTAGCTATGGGAAGTCCTCTCAGTCCAGTAATAGCAAACTTTTACATGGAATATTTTGAAAAGACAGCATTAGAATCGGCACCTTACAAACCTACAGTCTGGTTCAGGTTCGTGGATGATACATTTACTATTTGGAGCCATGGTGAAGAAAAATTAATGGACTTTCTAAAACATCTCAATAATTTCCATCCAAACATTCCGTTTACCATGGAAAAGGAAATTGAGGGTAAACTCCCATTTCTTGATACCCTTGTCAGCCGTAAAACAAACTTTCAGTTAGGTCACAAGGTCTACCGGAAACCAACTCACACAGATCGCTACTTACACAAAAACTCCAACCACCACCCCCGACAGAAAAGAGGAATAATCAAAACATTAATGGACCGTGCAAGACGGATCTGTGAACCACAGTTTCTCAAGGAAGAAATTAATCATCTAAATCACACACTGCTAGCAAACGGCTCTTCCAGAAATGAAATCAGAAGGACCATTAAACCAAACAAAAATCAGAAAACTCAGGAAAAACAGTCTCCCATAGGAAAGGTATTCTTGCCATTTATTAAAGGAGTCACTGATAGGATGGAAAAACATAACTTACAAACAGTGTTTAAACCCACCAAGAAAATACAACAGATGCTACGATCAGCAAAAGACAAAAGAGACCCCCTCACCTCTGCAGGAATATATCATATACCTTGCAGTTGTGGACAAGTTTCCATCGGGACCACACAACACAGCATACAAATAAGGATAAAAGAACATGAAAGATACTGAAGACTTGGCCAACCTGAGAAATCAGCAGTGGCTGAACATGGACTGACCCAAACAGGACACAGGGTCTTATTCCAAGACACTGAAAGACTGGACAATTCTACCAACTATTTTGTCAGATTGCACAGAGAAGCCATTGAAATTCATAAACATCAGCACAACTTTAACAGAAAAGAAGAGAGTTTAAGAATGAATAAGGCTTGGCTTCCTGTCCTGAAAACCTCCAGACTAGCAAAGACTACAGTCCACAATAGCCATGCGGATTAGCCTTGGATTCCAAATGTTAACAGATAACTTCAGGATACAATGGTTCCACATTAACATACCACACCCTCATTAGCACATTATCTTGATTCTTACAGGACAATGATTTGCACATTACCTTTAATACTTTGCAGGACAATGACTCAGCTCAAACCCAACCCCCTTCTGACTATATATTACTCTTCCTACACACTTGACACTGAGAGACACTGTCCTTCAGTGTTACTCCTCTGAAGATGCCTGCCACAGCTGCTGGCGAAACGTCAGGAAAGAAAATACCAAGACCACAGTTACACAGCCCAGATAACCTACAACAACCAGTCTTATATTATGGTCATCAAAATCTGATTTCAAGAGATGGTCATGGTGCGGGGAAACAAAGCCTCTACTTGGGGCGACCTTCAGTTTCAGAGCATATTTTCATGCGGATGGGGGGGGTGATATCAGGGAGAGCCGAAGTCTCAACTACAGGGGCTGTCTGAAGGAAAGTGCTCATCCATGTGGCTGAGAAGTCTCCTTCAGAAGCCTGGTGGTAGCAGCAGTCAAAGCTGGCACTTTTTAGTTGGAGGGTATATCCCTCTGGATGAAACTGGGTGAGCCCTGTCTTTTAAAAAACCCTTATGCTTGATCCAGATTAATCCACTGAATGGTGATGAATGGATGGATGTGTGGTTGGATGTTGGTCAGACCAAGTCTTCTGTTGGGTGATAATATATACATGGAAAGTTGGTCAGACCAAGTTGGCTCTGATTACATGACCCCTACCTCAAACAGGCTCCAACTATGGGGACCTAACAAAACCAGTCAAAAAAAGAAAGAAAAAGGGGAGATGTGCCTCTGAGCAAAGGCGAATAGAGACACTGTCCTTCAGTGTTACTCCTCTGAAGATGCCTGCCACAGCTGCTGGCGAAACGTCGGGAAAGAAAATACCAAGACCACGGTTACACAGCCCAGATAACCTACAAGAACCAACAGACAAATAATTACTCAGCTTTTTCGGGAACTTCTTATTTGGCTTCGGGCAGACCCCCAGGTTTTGGTGTTCAGTAAATCAGAAACCTGAAAATTACCAAAACAGCTAATTTTGGGTTTATTTTTGGTTCAAGTTTATTGCACAGCCCTAGACTCGAGGGTAGGAAATGTTTTCCATAGGGGAACCAAGAAATTACAGGCCAGTTATTCTAATGTCTGTCCCTGGCAAATCAGTAGAAGCTGTAATCAAAGATAGAATTATTAGGCACACTGAGGAACAAACCCTGGTGAGGGAAAAACAGCCAGAGCCCTACGCCTCTTACAGACTGCCTTCTGTTTGTACCATCACAATAATTAAATTCAACCATTGGACTGAAGCATCTTCATCAACTTCAAACACTAAGGACACATAGAGAGATGTTCTTGTTGGCTGCCCCACAATGCTGGAATGCCCCTCTTACAAAAGTCCACCAAAGCAGGCATAGAAATATTTTGTTAGCATGTATTTTTGTGTTACTCACCCTAAAATCTTCTGTAGGGATGGGATAGTAACTGAGTAAGTACCTCCATTGTGGCATGTAACACCTTTTATCAGCATTAGCTGATATGCCAGTTATAGCTATTCCTCAAAAAGTATACTTGGCAACAGTGATCCATAGGTTACGGTAATGGATTTCATGTGGGGTTGCCTTGCAAGGCTGTCCAGAAATGTTAACTGGTTCAAAATGCAGCAGCTATTGTGGAGGGCATGATACAAGGATTGTATCACTCTGGTCCAGAAAGACCCTTCACAGTTTGCTCATCTGCTCCTGGGCATGATTCTTACCTAAAATGCTGGTTCTTACCTAAATGTCTTGGGGCATTTGAATGATCTCCGCCTCCCCTCACACTGTCCAACCTCTTCCCATGCCCTGATCTCTGTGACTTCACCTACAGAGATGAGGCAGGAGACAACCAGAGACAGAGCTTTTTCAGTGATGGTGCCTAACCACTGGAGTGCCCTTCCATGGCACCTACTTTACAGTATTTTAGGTACCAGACCAAAACATTCCTCTCTACCCAGGATTTTTACTCAAAAGTGTCCATTGCTTTTAGTTCCAGTTTGTATGAAGTGCTTCTAAACTGGGGTCTGTTTATGGATATTTTAGACTTCCTGTTTTCATGCCCCTAGCTTATACTTGGCTTATTAATTACATTTTAATGTTGATAATTTTAATGTTTTCAAGATTTTATTGTTTTACACTTTGTGGGCTGCCTCAAGCAAGTTTCAGGAGAGGCAGCATAGAAATTTCCCAAATAAATAAATATTGCAGTCCTGACAGTGACACTTCTGACACAGATGGTTTTTGGCTGATAATGTCTACAAACTCCAACTGCTCACTGTTCAAACCTGCCAGACATTCTTGTTCAGCTTATAAAGTATTGCATAAAGGGAATTCTACGACTAGGGCTTTATCCGTCACAGAACTATTGTGCTCTCGCAACCCTAAAGAGACAACGAAGAAATGGAATTTTATATATTGATTTGAATTAACCAGCTAGTTCTTGGAAGCATGCTCTCAGTTAAGCCAGAGACAAGTGAGGCTCAAATTATTAACATTATTATATAAAATAAGTTTTCTTTCCTCTCCCTCAAACCAAAACTATTGATTCAGTCACGCATGTAGTCATTTGCCTACTCACTACTGGAGAAGAATATCCTCAGGCCAAAGGCAGACTGAAACTGTTAATCATTTCCTAATGTACCTAAAGATGTTACTACTACAGCCCCAAGGCTTAAAAAATACAAGTTTAACATACAGGGTAAGGAACACAGCATATTTAAACACCAGATCTCTTTGAGAGTTATGTTCTAGGGATAAACAGCAACAGTCCAAAGACCATTCCCAATCTCTCTGCCCATAGACAGGTGGAAGTAATATCTGAACAACTTCTTAGGAATTCTAACAAACAGTTTGAGGAGGGAGGAGCTGTGGTCTCTACCATCTCCAACTGAAAAGATTTCAGGACCTCTGCCTGAGATGTTGAAGAGCAACTACTAGTCACAACAGACTGCTTGCACAGGTATCACTTCTCTGTTTCGAATAGTTAGTTTTTGGATTTTGTTTTTTGTAGAAAAATCCCCCCTTTCTGTATATGGCCCCATTCCACAGATTTTTTTATCTGTACGTGTCCTTGTCCACAATTATATATGTAGCTAAGGGCCAATATTGATAATTTCACATTCCTTCTTTGCTTTTCAACAAAACTAGTTTCAACTGAGCTTTTCCCCACTGATTATGCATATGAATTCAATTTACATATAGGTTATACAGATGCACAAACTGCTAAATGCTGACTTCACAAACTGAAGTACTAGATTAATCAAATTATTGCTACATTGCTATACTAATTTACATACCACATCTACTCTCCCTATAATTCTAAAGGTAGAAACTTAGAATACCATTCTACTACTGAAGAACAAAAGGTTGAAGGATAATGACTTGCTCAAGGCGAGAGGAATCCAGGATGATAAAAATGGGATAAGATTATATTGAGTAGGTAAAGGAACAGCCACCCATCTTGTTAATCTACTCAACAGCCTACAGGCTCCCCTTCAGAAGTCTTCCATCTCATGTTAGTATTTTGCTAATGGGATCCTGTAGTGCAGCAGTCTGCTGTAAATGGTTTCCAACCTTCCTTTTGTATTGTTTGATACACAATTGTAATACTTTGTTTAGCATACTCCAAAAAGTAGTCTAATAAAATGCAATGTTCATAACGCAAACATGCACTTTACAAGACATGCACTTGATGACTGGACCACTCATTCCACCTTACAGTTTTGAGGGAAAAGGCTGAAAAGGGATTATGAAGAATGAACATTTCAAAGGGAAATGTGGCTATTCTGACTGCATTGAGAAAAGTGAAATTTTGGAAAGACAAAGAATTGAAGCGTAGTTCAATGCCCCCTGGTGGTACGTTAACCAAATGTCTGAGGCCAAAAATCTATACAATTTATTGGGAAGCTTAGACAACAGTCTATTCTTAGTGCCCTATTTTTTTTAATCTGTAAATAAAAGGAAAAAACTTCCACTTAAAGAGGGCAAATCATGGGTATTTCACCTCTAATGTGTCTGGAATAGTTCAAAGAAACTAACAGCATTAGAGCTTTGCAATCCTAGGGCTGCTTTCCTGCAAGCACACTGTGAGGACCCACCACGCAGCTCATGGAAAGCCACTGGCAATTACAATCAACTAAAAGAGCCACATGACTCCTTTTTATCCTGTGCAATGCTCCAAACATATTTAACAATATAATTATTAATATTAGATATGCCTATAACCTTTATAATTACACGAGTGCCTCTGAGTCAGGTTGTCTATCTCTACCACTGCTGGACCTTAGCCAACCCTTTGGGTAACTGGAGTGAGGAGAAGGACTTGCAAATCAGACTTACGACATGAAACAACGTAAAAGCTTTCCCTTCAGAACTACTTATTAGGCTGGATGTAAATAAGTAAACAAGTTCCCTTCAAGTTGAATTCTAGTACTGCAGGATATGTTAAAACCTCTCTCCATGCTAAGTGTCCTCTTGCAAGGAGTTTCATTTAATGGGTTCACATTCAACAGTGGTAGGTCCTACTCTTACACATTCAGCAGCATATGTTGATCCAGTCTCATACACAGAACTCTTATCTCTCCACAACATTGACATAATCAACTTGGACAAGTTGTGTCATGTTTTAAAACTGTCAGTTTATCTTGATGAAATTACCCCAATTTCAACAGAGCTCCTCCTACATTTCTCTTCCTTCTTCATCATCCAGGATAGGGCCAAATGGCTTGAGAAGCCTCTGCATTCCAAGTCCCCAAACCAGGGACTGTGAAGATACTAAAAGTGTCATTCTATACATGTTTACACAAGAGGAAGTCCCATTTTGTTCAACAGAAATTATTCTCTGGTTAAGTGTGCACAGGATTAAAGACTAAGCAGCACACAGCATTACAAGCTATCTGAAGCTCACAGCACTACAGGCCACCTGAGTACTCAGCAGGCTCTGCAGGGGAAGAAAAGGTGAAACTGCAGACTTTTCCCTGCAGAGCCTGCTGGATGCAACCTGGCCAGCAGCAGCAGGATCCCACTCTGCCTTGCACTGGGGAAAGAGGTGCAAGGCAGTGAAAGAAGGAAAGGCAACTTGGGCTTCTCACTGCAGAAGACATATTAGAAGAGCTGCAGTATTACCACTCTTGCTTATAAAGCCATGTATCTGATTCACGTATAATTGTGCCTCTAACAATAGAGACAGATCTGTATGCATGCACAATTCATATGGAATTGTTTCATCAATTTTCACAGGGCTGAGATTTCAATTCTTTAATAATCCTCTTACAAACTAAATAAGTATGCATTAGGATCACCAGCTATAGATTTTTTTCTGAAAATTCTCAACACAATTATGTGCATTTTTCCAAGCTGTGAGAAAGACTGAAGCTATACGGAGTTCTTGGAAGCCAAAACATTGAATTACCTCACCCTCAAAACCATCATCTTGTTAGTCAAGAAAAGACTCTTATACAAATGAATACTTAAAATAACATGTATTTAGCATGAGCTCATGCCAGTATATACAGAGTTATACCCTTGTATAATCAAAACAATACAGTATGATAAACCAGATTGAGAGAAAATGATCTGATGGCCAACGAGAGACTGAGACTCAGGTCTCTCTTACCGTATATACTCGTGTATAAGCCGAGTTTTTCAGCCCAAAAAAAGGGCTGAAAAAGCCGTCCTCGGCTTATACGCGGGTCAATACGGTAGGGGAGGGGGAGGAAGGGGGGAGGGAGGGAGAGAGGAGGGAGGAGGGAACTTACCGCCTCCGCCATCGCCGCCTCCGCCGCCATTGCTGCCGTGCCCGCGTGGCTTCCCCCGGCCAGGAGCGCCCTGGAAGGGCCTCCAGAGGCCTCTGGAGGCCCCGTCGCCGCCCCTGCCGGGCGGAGCGAGGCTGCTGCCGGCCGGCGCCGGCCTGGAAAGGCCTCCAGAGGCCTCTGGAGGCCCCGTCGCCGCCCCTGCCGGGCACAGCGAGGACCCTGCCGGCCGGCGCCGGCCTGCGCACCTGGATTGAGGTAAGCCTGCGGGGGGGAGGGGTTATAAGCCGACCCTCGGCTTATACGCGGGTGCCTAATTTTTCCCCATTTTGGGGGAGAAATTAGGCACCTCGGCTTATACGCGGGTCGGCTTATACACGGGTATATACGGTAACTGCTACATTTCCTACACCCTATCACCAACTTCACATTGGCTGAACTGGTGTTATTAACGCCTCGGGCATAATACTGTATTATCTAATGTGACAAATTCCAAGCCTTATACTACTGTAAACTGACTAGCTTTCCAGCTAAAATTTCAAACCTCAATGCAATATTTAGAAAAATATCCATAAGTACACAACAGACGAAATACAGAATGCCTTCTACAAAATATGATTAAATGTTAACAGTGTCCAGTTCCTGAAGGCTAAGGAAATCTAGAAATTCATTTACATATTTAAGGAACCTTCTTAGATGAAAGAAATGAAGCCTGGGCATAGAATTCTACCTTTGTAGATAATCAACTCTGTAGAATCAAAATGACTTTCTTCTTCCCTTTACCATGGTTAAGGGAAGTTAAATTGTGGAACTCCCTACCCCAGGATGTGGTGATGGCTGCCAACTTGGAAGGCTTTAAGAGGGGAGTGGACATGTTCATGGAAGAGAGGAGTATTCATAGCTACTAGTAAAAATGGATACTAGTCATGATGCATACCTATTCTCTCCAGGATCAGAGGAGCATGCCTATTACCGTATTTTTCACTCCATAAGACGCACCTGACCATAAGAGCCCCCCCCCCAGCTGGCCGTCGGATCGGGAAACGCCGGCTCGCGCCGTCCAGGCGCACCCAGTGGGCTCTGTGCGGCCCGCCCGCCTCCCAGCTGGCCGTCAGGGCAGGTCCCAACGCGCCCAGCTCTTTGCGCCCCGCCCGCCTCCCAGCACGCCGTCCCGACGCGCCCAGCTCTGTGCGCCCCACCCGCCTCCCAGCTGGCCATCGGGGCGGGGAAAGCCAGCTCGCGCCGTTTCCATGCGCCCAGCTCTGTGCGCCCCGCCCACCTCCCAGCTGGCCATCGGGGCGGGGAACGCCGGCTCGCGTCGTTCCGACGCACCCAGGCGGCTGGCGGGAGGGGCGGGGATCCCTCCGCCCGGCTCTGGGAGTCCCGGATGGACAGGGCTAGGGTCCATAAGACGCACATTCCCTCCATAAGACGCACAGACATTTCCCCTTACTTTTGAGGAAAAAAGGACGTCTTATGGAGCAAAAAATACGGTATATTAGGTGCTGTGAAACACAGGCAGGATGGTGCTGCTGCAGTTGTCTTGTTTGCGGGATTCTTAGAGGCACCTGGTTGGCCACCGTGTGAACCGACTGCTGGACTTGATGGGCCTTGGTCTGAACCAGCATGGCCTTTCTTATGTTCTTCTTCACAGCAAAAATGTTATAAAATAGCCATACAGAGCTGAGAAAAAGACCTTAATCCCATTGTTCCTTTGCAAATCTATCTACACAGAATCAACCCCTTACCTCCTAAGTGCTAAGTTTCAAGGCTCAATGAATAGAAGATTGTGGAATACATCTGCACAAGGAGCTACATGTGACGAGAGGCAAGCAGTAAAAATGAAAGTGAAACCATATGAGCAGAATACTCTACAAGTCCTTATCAGCTTTCTCTCTTGCAAGTATTTTTACAAAATCATTTGTTCATGAAATGTGGTTTGCAGATATCAATTTGCTCACATAACACTGTCACACTCCAAGACCCCTGCCATCTAACTACCCTATGTATAAAAAAGAGGGCAGAGACTAAGATTGGCATGGTAGACAAAGGAGCACCTACTTGATTGTGATGAAATAGTTCATGAAGCAATAATGGCCATGTAGGATAGAGTTCCTCTCTTCTTTTTTGTATTTTGATGTCATTTGTTAATAAAAGGCAGGAATGCTTGGCAATCAACTTTGCAACTGTCTGTGACAGATCTAGCAGCACAACTATGTTTCTCCTACTGGCCACTTTCTACAACAATCAAAACTGCTGTTATTTTACTATGTTTAAATTTATTTTTCTTAAGTGTGATCAGCAGGCTGACCCTGGTGCTCCATGACAAAGGCCAAAGAGAAGAATTGTCCAGTATTGAAACAATTCCCAACTTTGTTTTAAAACTTATAATTTCATTTTAACAACATTGCTTTCAAGTCAAGCAATTTGTTTTCTTAAGTGACTTAAGGATCAGACTGATCTTTTTGTCATGCTAATAAAATTAAGACTTTAAAAATATTTCACCTATATGTAACTGGTAAACTGACCAATTTTTTTGATTAGTGAAATGACCAACTCTCAGTACAACCTATCTGGGAATTTAGAATTCAAGTTCAGCTTCCTTAAAGGCTTCTAACAACTTTGCTGAAAGCCAACTAGGGGTATGCACCAATTTTGTTTTTGTATTTTTCAGATTTGGGTTTAATAGACTCAAAAAAATTCAGAAAATGTGAAAAAAGCTAATCCCCATACCAATATGTTTTTTTCTGGCTTTTTAGGAATATCCAAAAAAAATTCTGATCTATTAAACACCATGGGAAAGTTTTGTGGGGCTCTGGGGGGGGGCTGTTTTTTTCAGGTAGAGCCACCAAATTTGCAGCATAGCTGCAGACAACTCTCCTTAGAATAACCCCCAAATTTGTTAAAGATTGGGTCAGGGGTCCAATTTTATGGTTCCCCCAAGGGGGTGCCCCATCCATTCTCCATTGTTTCCTATTTAGAAAAAAACGGGGTCCCATAAAATTGGACCCTCTGACCAAACTCTGACCAAATTTGTGTTGCAAATTTGGTGACTCTACCTTGAAAACCAGCTTCTCCAGAGTCCTGAAAAGTTTCCCATTGACTAACATTGAGCTATTCCCCTTAAAATTTAAATGGAATGGCTCTATGACACTACAGGAAAAGTCGAAAAGCTGAAAGTATTGTGCTTTTTTCTGATTTCAGCTTTGTTTATATGGCATCTTTTTGTTTTCGCTCCCGCCCCCAAAAGCCAAAAAAGCCATCCCAGGAAAGCATATTCCTAAACATAATAAGGGGATTGTTAGCATACCAACTATGCTAGGAAAAGTTGGAGGCAGCAGGAAAAGAGGAAGATGTAACATGATTCTGTAATGGAAGCCACCGCCCTGAGTTTGTAAGACCTGAGCAAGGCTGTTAACGATAGGACATTTTGGAGAGCATTGATACATAGGGTTGCCATGAGTCGGAAGCAACTTGATGGCGCTTAACACACACATAGCCTATCAACTCCACCATAGTTTTCTCAGATCTGGGGTGATCCAGATGAGCAGCAGTCAAGCTATTTTAAGGTCATCATGTTCACTGGAACCCAGGGCTGAGGTTAAGGAAGATATTACAGGTTGAGTATCCCTCATCCGGACAGCTTGGAACCAGAAGTGGCCCATATTTTCAATCTGTCTGGGTTCTGGATCTGAAGTTCAAATGTGGCAGGGAGGGAAGCTAAATTGAAGTCTGAGTGCGCGGCGAGCATGCTTGCACTTCAGTTTAGCTTGCCACCCTGCCACAGCCAAACTTCAGCCGCAGCAGGAACGCTAAACTGAAATCTGAGCAGGCTGCAAGAAAGCCTAGACTTCAGTTTAGAGTCTCCACCACAGCCCGAGTTGGACTGCAGCAGGGAGAGAAACTAAACTGAAGTCTAGGCTTGCTCACAGTGCACCCAGCCTCCAGTTTAGCCTCCCTCCACGCTGCAGTCCACTCTACATGGAGTTCGACTGAAGTGGGGAAACAAAAGAGAGATCCACACCACCTGGCCTTTCTGGACTTCGGAGAGGCCCGGCAGCAGGGATCTGCATGTCAGCTCCAAAGGTCTGGATTTTGGGTCAGTCAGATTTTGGATGTCCGGATAGGGGATACTCAACTTCATGTTGAATGGAAACACATTTTAAAACAAAAAAAGATACTACAATATTAGACTCTGTCGTTTCAACACACATTTGGCATAAAAAGGGCCATATTATAAAGTTTTATCTTCTGTCTCAGCTGCCTCATTTGGAATAGGGAATGCATGTAATGCAGACAAGAACTGTTACTCTTTATTGCACTTCCTCGTCATGACTTCTAAAACGGGACTCAAGTATAACACAGTTATGTCCGTATAGCACATGAACACATGAAGCTGCCTTATACTGAATCAGACCCTTTGGTCTATCAAAGTCAGTACTGTCTACTCAGACCAGCAGCGGCTCTCCAGGGTCTCAGGCAGGGGTCTTTCACATCACCTACCTGCCTAGTCCCTTTAACTGGAGATGCCGGGGATTGAACCTGGGACCTTCTGCATGCCAAGCAGAGGCTCTACCACTGAGCCACGGCCCCTCCCCAACCTTGCACAAGACTGGATAAGAATCAACTTATAAAAAAATAGATTGTTCTTTCAAAAAGATTCAAGTATACATCTCTTCTTAAATATAACCAAATTTAAAATTAAAATACATACATGCTAAAGTCCACACTCCATCTTTTAATACCAAATCATTTATCAGACAGTATTAAGAGGTGCTTTTCAATGTAAAAGAAAGGGGCAGAATTATCTGACTTCATGCTTAGTGTTATGTGTACTATATATTATATATTATGTATATGTGTACTATATTAACTGTCACCCAATGTCATCGGGATCAGGCACACCCATTCTTGTCCTCCTAGTCTGTGCCATTCAACTACCTGACCTCTGTAATGCATCCAGTTCTCAAATTATGTACAGTTATGACTACCAAATCAAACAGCATGGATATTATGGACACGCGTCTTATTGAGAAACACTATTTTACCTGTAAATACCATCCCTCGCTTCTGGAATATTCTAGACACCTTGGACTCACTCTTATGCATGTTGACTTGGAAGTAAACCCAATTTTGTTCATTGGGACATGCTTCCAAGTGAGTATGCATAAGATTACAGAACTGGTCTGAAGTGATCTTGCTTAGGATCCTTGTATACATACAGAGACAGCCAAAGAGAAATGGAAAGGCATTATATAAATGAATAGTTCCCTTTATAAAGAGAGGTCATTATGCATGCAGTGCATATGGGCTGTGTTACAAAGAGTTTTGCACTATGCCTCTACATTATATAAAGATTCCATTAAGTACAAACCAATATGTTTTAACTATTACAGCAACCAGGTGACATGATTTTTTTCCCCTTAGGAAATGCAGGGAGCTCAAAGTGGAACTCAAGTTTAGCTTCTGCCTGCAGCAAAACAATATATTGGAGGACAAACTCAGGACTATTTACAGAATAAGTACACATGCCATACTTTTAGCTATTCTGAAAGATTTTGAAGGACGTTGTTTTGAAACAACACTGAAAAACATGACTGCCCAGATGTGCCTCTCTGGTAATCTGAAGAGAATTCTATATGGCAGGAAGTTACTGCATGCTTTCAAATACATTAGTGCTTTTCAAATTTCTGTTAGTTGTGTCTCACTGAGATAACATCAGATTTATGTCTCTGTC
Organism: Euleptes europaea; assembly: GCF_029931775.1. Classification (NCBI taxonomy): domain Eukaryota; kingdom Metazoa; phylum Chordata; class Lepidosauria; order Squamata; family Sphaerodactylidae; genus Euleptes; species Euleptes europaea. Next base: position 72,559,091 of record NC_079315.1, read on the forward strand.
ACATATGAGGAAAACCTCAAATATGGTTTTTCTGAGTAGGTATCAAATAGCATCAATGAAAAGGAGTTCTGTTTAGAATGATCCAGGAGACCCCAACACAAATTTCATTTCTGCCATTAGGCAAACCGCGCTCTGCTTCAGTACTACAATAAGGAAATAGTACTGACTTACCTTACAGGGCGGAAAAACATAGGTGGAACATTGTGAGCACTGAAAGTACACGGCTCATGTTAAGCACTATTAAATCTCTGAGATTATAAATGGTGAAATGTACCGAAGAATAGGTTAAAATGACTGCACCAGGGTCTTCTAGTATTTTGACATGATGATCCAAAAGGGCAAAATACTGTGTGGAGGACGCTTCCCATGAAGAGTTATGATGCAGGCTCACAGTCCAACAGCTAATTATACCTTGGCCATTCTGTGTATGGAATAAGTATGCTAAATATGTCAGTGATAACTGAATACTGAAGTTACACAGATGCTTGATATGAACAGAACCTCTTCACTTTCTGAAGAGATGTGAGATGAATCACGCTGCATCTTTGTGGTGAACAGAGATCAGGGTTGCCATAATGCAGCCCTTGCCCAGCAACTCCAAAGTATACTGCTCATTCCTGAGCCCTGCAGCAGCCGCTGCAGAATAAAAAAGGGGGGGGGCATTTTTAAAACAAAATTTAAAAGGGGGGGAAGCCTCGTAGAGAAAAGCAATGTTGCACCAGCAAAAACCTGGTGCAGCACCACTGAGGCGTAAGGGGGCGTTCCTAGCCTGAAAAGAGTTAGGAGGCTGCCTACCAGCAGCCTCGCCCCCCAGAACACCCCAGGAACACCTCCCAGGATGCTGGTGCAAGCACTTAGGCTGGAGGGAGGCTGAGCCGGCATCCAAGGGCTGTGCTGCCGCAGCAGTCCTGGAGGGCCAACACAAGTGGCACTGTGCCAGTTTGCATGGCGCAAGTGGCACAGACGCCAGCACAGGGGGCTGGTCGCCTCCTAAGCCCATTCGGCCCTCTGGCTCAGGAATGAGCTGATAGTCTTTAAGACCATACTGCAGAAAAACCTAGCTTTCTTTGAATATATCCCTCTCTGAGCGTCTGTTACAACTATTTAATGGTAAGCAATATTTGGCATAAAGGTCTTGAAATAAGACAAAAAATTAAAGTAGCTTCTTTTAATTTAAACCTCTTTAATTCAGTCTAAATGAGCCTTTTGTTTTCTAAATCCAAATGAACCTGTACTTTTGATAACAACACTGGCAACTTTGTTACTATCTCCTATTCACACAAAATTGCTACTGAAATATATACAACTTTCCATTAGGAACTGCAAGTATTAACTGGAAGTTGCAAAAGTCAAAGAACAGAACATTAACACAACTCCAATCCTTAGAATGTTATAGTCTTGTTCAACAAATGCTGGTTGCTTTAACACTGTCACATAGCTGTTGAAAATGTGAAGGTAACTAACATTAGTTTAATAAGAATTTGGAATCCCGGAAACTATTCTATGAATACACTGACTAATGTTTAAAAGCAAGATGCATTACTAGGTGAAAGGCACTACACAGTCCCATAAAAGAGGCATACTTATTGTGAGAAATGTTTTATTCATCTATGGGAAACACTAAAGATCCTTACAACTTCAAACATTTGGGAAATTCTTATTTTCAGTTCAAGTCTTGTAATATGAGACAGGTCGTGAGTAGTAAAGCTCAGAAACCTTTGCTTTATATACTATAGTATGGAATTAGGAATACACCACATAAAATTGTCCAGGTTAAATACAATCCTTTGAGAGTTTGTATCTGCCTGGGCCAGAGTGCTCCATCTGTAAGGGGCAAAGCGACACACATTAGCTGATACCCCCAGACAGTATCAACACACACAGCTGTGAAAACAAGCCTAAACTTGCCCTGGTCTATTGTTCTGCTTTCTGGTTCACACTGAGCACTGGGGCTAATTCACAGCTAAGTCCACCTGTAAGTACACAATGTGGGACATTTCAACCATGGAGATAACTGAATTCTACACTGCATATTACTGCCAAGCAGACAGAGAGGATTCTGGATTTCTAACTTAGGAACTGCTGCTTCTTGCCATGGTTATTTATTACGCAAGCAAGCATAAATACCTAAGGGTACGTCATCTACAAGAAAGAACTAAGCCCAAAAATATCATTTTGTTTTTATTTCCCTGACAGCAATTTTATGTTCTCAGGTTAAACAATCCTAACCTTGGTTAAATAAGCCCACATGTTCTCATCCGAGGGGATTCTAAGTTTACCTCACCTTACATCAATGTGTTGTAGGCAAATGGCTAAAAGTATCTTATCCCTTTGCAAGGGGTAGTTGAGTTGGAAACTGGCAGTTATAATCTGATACCTCAGCTGGATCTTTTCACTGAAGCTCAAATCCTGAGTTTCAATTGTTCCTTCAATTGTTCAATTGTTCCTTCAATACCTTGCTGTAGTAAGGTGTTTAGGGTGTATTTAGCAGTAGAGCAAAAGAAGCTCAACACCCACCTAATCCAATTTACCAAGTGATCTCTGTGTTAAGACCTCTGCAACAAATGCCAGGGTCATCACACTAATCTTTCCAAAAATAAGGCTCAAGTAGCACAGACATTAACACATGATGGACAGGAACACCCTAAGAGAAGCCCTGTTTGGATCACACAAACAAACCGTTCACACCACCACCCTGTTTCACCACAGAGGCTGACCAGAAGCCCAGAAGGCCCACAGCGGGGGCACGGAAGACAGAGCCTCCCCCTACTGCTGTCCTCCAGCAACTGGCATTTAAAGAAGTGTGCTGTCTCCAAATATAGTGGTCCTAATTAGCCATTATAGATAATAGCCACTGATGGAGCTGTCCTCCATAAATCTGTCTACTCAAGCCACCAGCTTGTGGCCACCACCCCAAATTCCAGAGAGTTCCACAAGACAACTTCTATGTTGTGTGGAAAACACTGAGTAGTCCTGAATGAGCCATTAGGGGCCTTAGGATTCTATTACTGCACAAGAGGGGAAAGAGCTCTCCCTATTCCCACACATAGTTTTATTAACCACTATTATATATACCCCCCATTAGCTGCCTTTTTCCTGAAATGAAAAGCCTTGAACTACTTACCCAGTTCTCATAAGGAAACAGTTCCAACCCACTGATCATTTCTGGTGCACCTTTCAGTACTTCTTCCAGCTTTAAGATACCCTTTTTAAATGAGGCGGCCAGGGCTGTACAAAATATTTCAGATGCCATACTCTGCAAGGGCATTACAGTGCAAGCCTTTTAATTTCAAGCCTTTCCCCAATAATCCCTAAACACAGATTCTGCCTTTTTCACCACAGCCACATACTGTGTTGACATTCTCAATGACCCCAAGATGTCTTTCACCAGTCACCACCAGTTCAGACCCTATCAGTTCTACATGTAAAGTCAGCATATATTGTACACTGCCGTCTATTTACACTAAACTCTGTTTGCAATGTAATTAACCTGCATTCCATGGTACGGTAATGCTTTCCAAAGCAGCTTTTTGTGAAGCAAGGTACACTGAAAACCATGCCATTTTCACCCTATACGTTTTCCATATACTCCAATGATCCTGACTTTTAAAATGGTCATAGAAAAGCGCCAAGTAGAGAGCTTTTCACGCTGGTGTATTAACTAGCAGTGCTCACTTTCATTTGCACTATCCTACCAGCACTGGAATGAATATTTATAACTACCAAGTTAAAAGAGGACAAGATTCATCTCCCATAGCCAATTGTGCGACACACATACTTATTTTTCAACATCACCTACTGTGAGATGGAAACCGTTAATTCAAAATTCAAAGCAAACAGCGTAAGAGAAGCTTCCTTCCTGCTGATGAAAGCAGGAAAGCACCACCAGCTCACCACTAGTTTTGACTTAGTTCCATCTTTTTTCAATACAGCATTCCATTAAAGGCAACCTGAACAATTTTTTACCATAGGAAAGCCTTATCTAATTGAGTTGCCAGCTTCTGCATGCACAGGACTCGTCTCTTTTAAGTCTACAGCTACTTGTCTAAAGGCAAACAACATTCAGCCAACTCTCCCACACCCTTCCCTTGATTTGTCCCTTGATAATTCCCAAGGGCAAGAGTTCACTTGGATCAGCCAGTCACACACGCCTCCAACAGTTCAGATGTATAATGGGAGGGGGGGAGGTGACATGCTGAGAATAAGCCCGGCACTTTCACATTGCCCTAACTGCTTAGTTAGCCACAAACAACGGAAAGGAGGAAGTTATAGCGTTGAACTGCCAACAGGGAAACCTCGATGCAAAGCTCACTTAATGACCTTGGACTGGTTATGTTTTCATAACCTAACCTACCTCGCAGGACTGTTGAGAAAACGGGGCTATGCCACGCTTCCCCGCACCCCTGAAAATAAGAGCAGAATCTAAATACATGAAATCGAACAGAATAAATCCACAGTGCTCTATGTCGAAGAAGACACTTTATGTTACACTCGTACAGAGACTCAGCTTAAGCCTGGGAAACTTTCCCTACTTGTCCATATGTGTGAAAAGGAAGAGATCGGAGGAGGCTGACGTGCAAAAAGATCCCACAACCTCCAGACCACATTCCCCGCCACGGCCTCATCAGAACACCACAGTTTCAAACGTCACGCGTGCTCCCTATCCAGGACACCCCAGCTCTACTCCTGGGATAGGGCTCCTCAACAGGCAGAACATGGCGCACATTTCCCCATATGCTCCAGAGGGGAGTGTAACATTCAAACCCTGTCCCAAGGCTGGCCTGTGCCAACCCTACCCAACACAGGAGCTCTAGGGCACCCTGTGCTTTCCTTTTCTCACCAAGGAAGAGGCAAGATCTCTCCCTACTGAAGCTTCCACTCCTGTGCACATTTCCTGGAAAACATATCCCGTTAGAAAGCAGTGCGAGTGACATCTGTGTAAGTATGGGCAGGAGCTGGATGTGGGGGGGGGGGGGTATGGCCGCGAAGGAAGCTTGGTACGCCCTTCCTGGGCCAGCTGTGGTTCCAGGGGAGCAAGATGACCCTTCTATCCCCAGAGACGTCCTCCTCCTCCTCTTCTTCCTCCGTCCCCCGCCGCCGCCTTCCTCGCCCAAGCCTCCCTAATTTTAGCAGGGCTGCAATTACCGCGTCTGCATTTCCCTCCTCCGAGTTCGCACTTGCAAGAGTGAAGCGCAGCCCGTTCGCGCCCGGGGAGTTTTGGCCGGGGGTCGGCCGCTCTCTCGACGCACGTTTTCCCCATCCGAACCCTCCAAACGGCACGGGGGCTGCTTGTTGAGTTCCGAGAATTCAGATGGGGAAAACGCGCCTCGAGAGAGGGGCCAACCCAAGGCAAAACCTCCCGTGCATCATAGTTAGAAATCTCCGCCGCCGCCCCCCCCTTCCATGAATGGGAAAGGGGGGCAACCGGAGCTGGCCGCCCAGGCGCGCCCCCCCCCCTCCCGCTCACCTGGGGGAAGGAGCTCTCCCGGTGGTGGCTCTTGGGGTGGTCCAGGTGGCCCCGATCCAGCATCAAGTAGAGCGAGAAGATCACCACGCAGAAGATCGCGCTGCCGAAGACGGTGAACTGCCGGCTCAGCTTCATCGCCCCGCCGGTTCAACGGGGAGGGAGAGCGGGCTGCGGGCGCAGGCGAGGGAGAGCCGCCGCCGCCCCGGCTCCGGCTCCAACTAAACTTCTGGGCACGCGAGGAGTCCCGGCCCCGCCGCCCGGCCGCGGCTCGGCTCGGCTCGGCTGGGAGGGCGGCGGTCCCCTCGGGCCCGGCCGGCCGGCCAGCAGCGAGCGAGCGAGGGAGCGAGCGGGGGGGGGCGGGGCAGCGGGGCTCCCCCTTCCTCCCGGGTCCCCGGAGCCCCGCTGGGAGAGGCGCGGCGACTTTCCGGGCGCGACGCGGGCTCGGCTCTCGCTTCCCGGGCGAAGGGGAGAAGCGCCCTCGGCGTGCCTGCGCCCGGCCCCCGACGGAGCGGAACTGGCGGCGGGCGGAGGGACGCGGCGTTAGGGCAGGCGGAGGAGCGGGGAGGAGCCCCGGCCGGCCCGCCCGCTGGTGCGGCGGCAGCAGCAGCAATTGCGCCTCTGCTGCTGCTGCTGCTGCTGCTGCTGCTGCTGCGACTGGCGCGCTCCGCCTCCCGCGCGCAGGGAAGGCGGTGCCTGGCCGCCCCCCCCCCCGCCGCCGGGCCCTCGGGTGCCACGCAGCGCTGCCGCGGGGCGAGGCAGGGGCGAGGCGCGCCGCGGTTGGCGCCGCCCGCCACGCACACCCCCGCACCCCGCTGCTGGATTGTGGCGTTGCGTCCTTGGAACGGGCGCTGCTGGAGCCCGGAGGCGCGCGGCCACGGGGTCACGGGTCCTGTGTAGAAACTGGGTTTGGGGGAGGGGGAGGGGGGAAGTCCGCAGGGGCCCTGCCCTGGGTGGCCCAGGCTGGCCTCATCTCGTCAGACCCCAGAAGCGAAGCAGGGTCGGCCCTGGTTGGTAGTATTTGGACGGGAGACCGCCGAGGAAGGCCAGGGTTGCTGTGCAGGGGAAGGCGCTGGTAGTCTCTGGCCGTGAAAACCCCAAAAAGGGGTCGCCGTAAGTCGGCTTCCCCATTACTGTGTATGGGTGTGAAAGCTGGACGGTGAAGAAAGCGGATGGGAAGAAAATAGATTCCTTTGGAATGTGGGGTTGGAGGAGAGGGTTACGGATACCAAAATCGGTGGGTTATAGATCAAATCGGTGGGTTATAGATCAAATCAGGCCTGAACTGACCCTAGAAGCTAAAATGACTCAACTGAGGCTGTCGTATTTTGGTCACGTCATGAGACCACAAGAGTCACTGGAAAAAACAATCATGCTAGGAAAAGTGGAGGGCAGCAGGAAAAGAGGAAGACCCAACAAGAGATGGATTGACTCAATAAAGGAAGCCACAGCCTTCAATTTGCAAGATCTGAGCAAGGCTTTCAAAGATAGGACATTTTGGAGGACTTTCATTCATAGGGTCGCCATGAGTCGGAGGTGACTTGACGGCACTTAACACACACAAGTCGGCTGCGACTTGACGGCACTTTACACACACATGCCCATGGGGGGTTTTCTTTCACTCCTCCAGGGGGTTCACGTCTGCAAAGCCCATTCTAGACGTGTGTCTTGCTGGCAAGTGAGCCTGCCTGGCCTGTAGCTTTTGATAAGAGAAGGAAGCGAGGCTTGGTAAGCCTAGCTGGGGAGGAGAATGTCGCTCTTGTGTTTCGAGGCGTTGGGGGGGCCGCAGCAGCTGCTGTGGTGGCCTCCCCCTTTCAATGGCGTCTTCGGAGCCGTTCCAGCTGTTCACTGCTTTTGGAGATTTCACGGCAGGTGCGGGGCGGCACTCTGGCCTAGAATTCCGTGTGGCGAACGTTATAGGAGTTGCCCACTTGCGCCTGATATTCTTTTGCCCTTCTTGGAAGACTCCCTTCGAGCGGCCGCTTCCCCCCTTTTTCTGATGAAAAGTTCTCATGCTCTTGTTGGGTCAAGCGAGGGCGGAGCTCAATTTCTTCGGCGGCAGACTTGCGTTGGCAATGGAGCTCACAAGACCGCACAGTCAGGGCCGGTGCCGGTCATTTTTGCACCCTAGGCAAGGCTAACTACTTGTGCGCACGCGCCCCCCATTGCTAACCAATTTTCAAAAACAGATGTCTTGTAGGAAAAAAAACACAAAACCTTTTATAAGGCGTTATAATTAATTATATTCCATAGCACTGTTGAACGTATCTGAAAAATATATATATATAAATTGTCAGTTGCATTTTTTTTAAGAGACAAATCTGTTTAAAATTGTGCCCCTCAGGCCAGTTCTGTGCCCCTCTGAGGTCTGCGCCCTAGGTGACTGCCTAGTTCGCCTAATGGTAGCTCCGGCCCCTGCCCATGGTAGCTCCAGCCTGTACTTACCTATTCAAGGGTAAACCCAGTGGGGCTTATTTCCAAGTAAGCGTGGGTAGGGTTGCAGTCTCAAGAACTTGTGGCTGGCTTTATCTAAAATGGATGCTTCTGTTGACACGTGTGCAAATGAGCCAATATCCTGTTGTCCATCCTGCCCTTGGTTGGGAAGGAAGTCCTTTTGCTGGACTCCTATTCTGCTTCTTCACCCATAACCTCTCTGCTTCCTCCTTCCCCAGCCTGACGCATTTTGCTTGCTGTATCTCAGGATTAGGAGGCTGCTTTCTTGGCACAATGACAGCATGCAAAGTTCAGAATCCAAGGCTGCTCTTTCGGTTGGTTTTGTACTTTTCCGATTTGTGTGCGAAAAGGGAGAACTGTTTGTGTTGCATCCCGCTATTCGCCTTCTTAACTTGCACTCTCTTGCAGTGCCATGCTAAATAGCTGCACCCTTCCAAGTCTGTGGAAGCCAATGAGTTTAGAAGAATGGAACTCTGCTTCCGATGGCATAGTTCATTGCTATGACACACCAGCTTTTGCTACATATCCATCTCATTTATTTGATGCGCTACTTTTCAACTATAATTTCTGAAAGTATTTTATGTAATGAAATTAAACAATTGAAGCAACCTAGAATTTAAATTCCAAAGCTTTCACTCTTCCCCCTCCCTTCTTCTCTGCTTTCTTCCTTCCACAAGAAGTTCCCTGAGGCTTGTAGGCCTCAATGGGGAGATATCATGAGCTGTTCCTGGCTCTCATAATTCTTAATGGGTTTTAAGAGAACAATAACTTTAAAAGTCTTTCCCTCTCCTGCAGCCCAGTCTTCTTGTTGTTTACTCCAATATTACGGTGGCTCTAGGAGAAATAGCCCCATGCCTCAGTGTTACCAAGCACTGCACTAAAAAAAGAGAGACCCTGAAAGAAGCAGAGAATTCTCATCTCACGGCAGGTGATTCCTGATGTTCTTTCACAAAAACTGTGTTGGCATTTGCTTCCACGATTGATTTAGCTCTTCACAAGCACACTGGAATGGAAGAAGAGGGCATTTAAAGCTGCCTGACATGTCTTGAACCATCATCCACTTTGAACACATGAAGCTGCCTTATACTGACCCTGGGTCCCTGGGACCCTGGATCCATCGAAGTCAGTATTGTCTACTCAGAGCGGCAGCGGCTCTCCAGGGTCTCAGGCAGAGGTCTTTCACATTGCCTACTTGCCTAGTCCCTTTAACTGGAGATGCTGAGGATTGAACCTAGGACCTTCTGCATGCCAAGCAGATGCTCTTCCACTGAGCCACGGCCTCTCACTTTGTTCTGTAAAGCATGATACTTTCACTTCATTGACCCTTGCATTTGTTGTAAAGAACTACAAGTCGTTGTCTGTTTCTGTGTTGGTATTTAGTTCACACCTGAATAAATTCTGTATTCTGAGCACTTGACAGATGGACTTGCATTTGTTTGTTGCTACCAATAGATTTCTTCAAACTGTTTGCAACATAATAAAATCTCATTTTGCAACTGTGGTTCAGTGCATTGTGTAGGCAATTATTTGAAATTATCTCCTACAACCAGTGCATAGCTTTACCAAAAGGGAAAAAGCTAATCACACTACAAATTAAGAGCACCCTGGAGACTGGGTGCTAATTCCTTTGTTGCTCACTATGGAGGCATTTTATTAGCCTCACATTTATAATTCACTGTGTCTCAAGTTGTGTGAGTGGAAGCAATTCATGGTCAATATTTGAAGAAGTTACTAGTGCAATGGAAGGCCGAACATGCCTTCTGTTTAATAGGTACACTTTAACAGACTTGGTAGCCAATTTAAAACTATTTGATCTGAAAAGTAGTTTCCATTCCGTATCCTATGCAATGAAAGACGTCTGTGCCTGGGACAAAGTTCAGACATCACATATAAACCAGAGTTAAGAATCCCAAATGCTGTTAAGGAAACTATGCCCCTTTTGCTCACATGCCCCCATTTGGCTGTTATGACAAATTAAATTTCCTTTGAAGAATTCCCCACTGATTATTTTGATGGTTGGTGAAGAATTACAGTCAGATCATAGGCATAGGTATAGGTGTTGCAGCCGTGTTGTGTCATGCCTCACTTTGGGACTTCGCTTCCTAATGTTTAGAATTGTACAAGTGGGGACCCTCAAGAAAGTGGGGACCCTCACAAAACCCTTCCCTCTCCCTGGTTTTCTGTCAGTGTCCCCCCCTTCTTCTCCCACCTCTTATATCAATTTTTCCTCATCCTTTTTCCCTCAGCCCTTCTATGTCAGTCTTCCCCCCTTTCTCCTCCTTCTCTGGCAATCCTCTCTCACCCACCCCCCATTTCTCCCCTCCTTACCCCAGTAGCTGGGAGCCACATCATCCAGTAAGTGATCTGCACATGTGCAGACAACTTTTTTTGGGGGGGGGATTTCAGGTTTTAATATTTTTCTGCAAATCTGGTGGTCCTCCAAATTTGGAGAAAAAATCTCCTTTTTTTCAGTGTGGGCCAGATCCACAGATTTAGATATCCGCAGATTGGCCCAAACTTGAAAAATAGATATATAACTTGAACTTGACTGAACTCGGTATAAATCTTCCATGGAGAGCAACCATTGGCTTCAGACTGAGCGTTTTTAACCCACCCACCTCTACTCAATCAACTTTTTGAGCATCTTGTCAGTAGACGAGACCACAGACTGCTCTTTCAGAGTTGCATGTACTGTGCCCTGCTGCCCTGGGCATTAGGATCTTTGAACTGGAGCACTAATATTGCTATTAGAAGGGAACAAAGCATCAGAGACTCCCTTCTAGAACTAGCTAGCCAGGGAAACAAACCATAGAGCCAGCATTAAGGCGGTGGTTTGGAGCAGTGGACTCTGATCTGGAGAACCGGGTTTGATTCCCCATTCCTCCATATGAGCGGTGGATGCTAATCTGGTGAACTGGATTTATTTCCTTACTCCTACACATGAAGCTAGCTGGGTGACCTTGGGCTAGTCACACTCTCTCAGTCCCACCTACCTCACAGGGTGTCTGTTGTGGGGAGGGGAAGGGGAGGTGATTGTAAGCCGGTTTGATTCTTCCTTAAGTGGTAGATATAAAATCAACATATAAAAACCAACTCTTCTTTTTTATATAAAGTCGGCATATAAAATCCAACTCTTCTTTTTTTAATATAAAGTTTGTATTTGATGTTTTAGGGTACAAAAGATAAAAATATGGAGAGGGGGAAATAGGGGAAAAAATAGAAGTACAGGAGAGAGTAATAGGAATATACATCACTTCTTCCCACCTCTGGCACAGCCGCAACCCTCACCCCCTTCTTAATCGAAGCCCAAATTTCTTTTCTTGAACACGACCTTCTTCCTATATTTCAAAAATACCACTACGTTTATTCAATTATGCTTCATTACTCATGTAATACTGTTAACGGTTATATTCACCTTAAATTCGACCTTGACTATTAACTTTTTTCTAACATTGTCAAACTTTCTTTATACCGTTTAACTTAACCAATACACTTGTAAACTATTTCTAAGTTGTCTCAGATTTGACACTACTACTTATAGCCTGATAAGAAACAGTAAGACACTACTACTTATAGCCTGATAGGAAACAGTAAGTCACATTAAGTGTCAGATATCTATCATAAAAAGGTTGCCATCTCTGTTTCTTCTTCATAGTTGGGGGAAGCAGCTTAGACAAGAAGGTCCCACATATTCCTGTCATCTGTGCATCTTTCCTGGTTAGCACAGCAGTTGGATGGAAAGTATCTCTGCTTCATTCTACTATAGAACCTGTCATGCGTTAAAATCATCAGATACAAATCAAACTATAAAGCTGATGGTACCACTTAATCTTTTTTTTAATATTAATGTGATGAGGCAAACAGTTCCCAAGAAAATAATAGGTTAGCATCATGGTAGAACCAGGATATCTTTCATCATTGAGACTGGCCCCAGGGGGCGGGAAATGAGAAGAGCATAAAAATAGATGTTAGATGCCCCTCAGCACTTCCGATAATAAACTGTGGTCACATCAGAGGGCTGCCATAATTTAACTAGCGTGACATATGATGATGGGGAAGTATAGAAGGCCTTGTCAAGCCTGAAGGAATAAGGCAAGCTGAAGATGGCACAGCAGCTTTAATCCTGAGCCAGCTCTGAGGGCTGCACTATGCTTTATTAGCAGGATCTCTGCCCCCAAAAGGTTGTGCATTTTTTTTCCATTTCCAGGGTAACCTGTTTTGCAAGCCAGGTTTGGAGCTTGATGACAACAGAAACCAGAGGCCTGTACTTAAGAGGTAAAGGTACAGGGCATGATCTTCAGCAGAACCAGGAACTATGCACTGTGGTCTGACAGCTAGGTGTGGCCACATTCTATACTAGATTCTTCCAAAAGCTGGAACAGCAAAGAAATCCAAGCATATGCGGGTCTCTTGCTGAAGTCCCAGAGAGTCCTCTTGGCTCTGCCTGCGGCTGGTTACTAAACAGATGAAGCAGCTGGAAGCTGCCAGGCTTCTTCAGCATTGTCTGCCTGCAACCTGAGATCTTGGGAGACAGAAGCTGGAAGACAGTAAAGCATGGAAGACATGCTGCATTTAGGGTTAGGGAGGTGAACCATCTTTTCCCCCCCATTTTTAATCCATATCTATTAAAAACTGGAGTTGTGTTCATTAAATTTGATATTAAGGTGCTACTTCTCCAGCGCAATCCTGAACAGCATTACACCATTCTGTGCCCATTTATTTCAATGGACTTGAAGCCAAACTAGATGTGTGGCCATCCCTGAGACCACAATAGGGACACCTCTGCCATTTTAGGGTTGAAATTCCCTCAGTTTACAAATGCCACCGGACTGGGGAGGGCACCTTTCCCTTCCCTGTTTTCAAGAGTACAAGTGTCAGGGTTTGGGGCTATTGGAAAATGCATGAGGCCCCTCCCCCCACATCACAATCGCAATCGGGATAGGGCTGCTGCAGCATTTGTTAAAAGAGGGAATTGCATCCCTAAACTGGCACACAGGTAGAGGTTGGACTTGGGGGTGCTGTCAAGTCTAGCTTGGTTCTTAGAAGGATTGCATTGCTAGCTAATTCGTTTTCTATTTCCACTCGTTTCAATGGGCAGCTGTAATTGTTTTCTCAGCCAATTAGGATGGAATTTTTAGGGACTCTATACCTTGTCCAAAGGATCCTTTCTGCCAAATTTCAAACAAATGGGAGAAAGTAGACAAGGTGGAGGGAAGTGTTTGGCAAGGTAATTCCAGGAAGCCGATAAGCATAACAAATAAAATATGAATAATAACATGGAACTGGACAAGCCTTACATCTAAGAGCCATAATACTAGAACACGAGGTCATCTGTTGAAGCTGGAGGGTGAGAGATTCAGAACAGATAAAAGGAAGTATTTTTTCACACAATGCATAGTTAAATTGTGGAACTCCCTGCCCCAGGATGTAGTGATGGCTGCCAGCTTGGAGGGCTTTAAGAGGGGAGTGGACATATTCATAGAAGGAGAGGGGTATTGCCTCCACCTTGACACTGAGTTATTCCTCTTTTCTCTTTCCCCAAAAGTCAAACTATATGTTTCATGTATTTTCCTGAGTGGAGCTGTGTCTGAAGAGGTGCTATAGTGTGTTTTTGTGTTACTCACATAATATGGCAGATGCTACCAGATATCTGAGGGGGAAGCAACGGGATTTAACAGATTCATGGAGGAGAGGTCTATCAATGGCTACTATCCATTCTGAGTAAAAGGAACATTTGTATACAAAGGCGGCAAACCTCTGAATACCAATGCTAGGAGGCAGCATGAGGGGAAAACCTTGGCCTCTACACTGTTGGTTTGGCCCTCCAGGACAACTGGTTTGACCACTGTGTGAAACAGTATGGTGGACTAGATGGGCCACTGGTCTGATCCAGCAGGTTCTACTTATATTCTTTTATGGCATTTGTCTCAGCTCCCTCCATCCCACATTGGGGTGTTATCTGTAGCCACACAGGTACAAGCAAAACATTTGCCTATCTGTCTGCCCTAGTGGCAGTGCTGTCTATAGCCAGGGGAGCAAGTATATAGAATTTGTCTCTTCCCCTCCAATCTGTAATGCTTTCTCCTTGTAAGGGTGTGTAAGCAAAACATTTGTCCCTGTGTCTAAAAGGGATAGCACTGGATAATACGATTGTAAGCAGAGGAGAGCCACTTTTATATAGAAGCAGAGCACTCCCCAAGTCAGTGAGCCATCAATATGGTTGGTATAAACAAAGCATGGTCAGAGGTATTGCCACATTCTCTCTTGGCTAGCAAGATATGAAGCTTTGCTGAATGGAAATGATCTTGTCAGTTACATATCACTGAGTGACTCTTCACTCCCTCCTGATAGAACCAGGATAATGGGCAGATCTGAAGATGTTTGAATATTACTATCATTAACTATCATTGAACTGGAACAGTTATAACAATTATATTAGTGTACAGAGGGGTTTGTAGAGAGTGGGGTATTTTAGCTCATGTTTGAAAGCACATACGCAATCAGGATACAGTTATGCCCTTGCCTCGTGGCTCTTTTTCTCAGATATCGGAACACCAATCTGAGAATGAGGCCAAAGAGCAGAAGCATGCCTGTCCAGATAGAAGGGAAAGAAGTGAAAAGGATGGATCACTGGAACTCATGTCTTAATCCAACTTTTGTATCACTCTAGAATGAAAGCACAGGATTGAAATTACCTTCTCCCCTCCCCACTGGACCTCTCAGATTTGGGAGCGCTGATGACTAGGCCTCAGACCAAAGTATACCCTCTCTGCATTTCCTACTAAACAGGCACCCTCCTGTTGCTAAACAGCAAGTGATGTTTACCAGGTCATGTTTGCTTAGGTTTGCAGCCAATTCCCAGCTAGATTAGCAGCTCTTATTTACGTGGCACACAAGGTATTGTGACCAGCACCATGACCCGTACCATTATTGCCCAGCTTCCAGACACTGATCTCTAGGGCAAAGGCAAGTAAGGCTTGAACCCACAGGAATGCTGACAACTAAGCCATCATCATAAGCACTAAGCCAAGCGACGAAGAGGCAGCTGTATGAGCATAACAAACTGAAACAGAACTGCCGTTTGGAGTGACTCAGAAGCTTTCCTCCTCCCTCTGTGCAGCAGTCCTTCATGACTGCAAATATGCATCATCTGCACCTAGCGATTTATTCCTCTTGTAGTAGTATATTTGAATCCTTCGCTTTGTAAAAAGGGGGGGGGGAGTAGTCACTTGTTATAACTTCAGAATGCAAACATTCCTGCATATGTGTCAGATGTTTTAACGTATGGTACACAAACTAATTAAATCATCACATATGTCTATGAATTTGCAGCGCCTGGAATAATTTGGACAATATGGGACACAATTTGCATAATTTGTGCCGATTGTTACTCAGCACTCCCAGCAATACCAAGTAGGTTTTTGAATTATTTTATTACTTCTGTCAGATTCCTTTTCAGCAACGTTTAATTTTACACTACAGAAGGTGTTCCAGTTTGGAACAAGCTGCCTAGAAACTCATTTATTCCTCCAGTGCAGTGCAACAAAGGAATTGCCTTACCAATTCAGGACAGCCTCTGACAAGGATTCATATTATACCTATCTAACTGCCTGTCAGTATGAGCAGCACAAGGAGCAAAAGGGGACCCAACATGGTAATGGCCTCCCTCTCTCCCATCATAAGGTGCTGCAGAGGCCAGTTGTTTTGTGACCAGTTTGACTGTCTTCCAGTGGCCCAGCTTTCAATGCCTTTCCATAGCTTTCAATGACTTTTACATTCAGAGTACATACAAAGGCCAAAATGCTCTTATCAGTGCTACTCAACACACACCTGTCTTCCACCACGGGATGGATACCAGCCCACAACTATTGCTACGAAATGAATAAATAACCTTATCACAGGATAATTGCAAAGGTCAGAGCCGATACCAGGGGAAGGAAAATCCCATTCACACCCACACCCTAGTCGTTTCCATTTCCCCCTTTGCTTTCCCTCCGTTCTTTCTCTGTTTTCAGCCCACATGCTCATTTCTTCTACCGCTCTGCCAGTCGTTCTGCCTGTCACTTCATGCTTCCACTTCTCTCCGCACTGGCTCGTTCTCCATCCTTGCTTTCCCCACTCACCACCTCTTCCTTCTTACTGCCCTGTCTGCTGCTGACCCTTTGCTTGTGAAGCAACCCCTCACAATGGCGGTAGCCTTCTCATTGTGAAAATAGTGACCAAAATCTCATGAGTTCCTGGCTGTGGAGGAATTCCATGTTTTCCAGTTCCTTTTGGGAGGGGGATCCGCTCTTTTTTCTAAAACAGCATTTTTATGCATGCACACACAGCCATTTCATACATGATAGGAGAGATAGATACACCAGTCTTATATCAGGAACCTGGGATTAGCACTGACCTTTAATGGCTGTGGCAATGTCTTATGGGCAAGATAAGAACATAAGAAAGGCCCTGCTGGATCAGACCAAGGCCCATCAAGTCCAGCAGTCTGTTCACACAGTGGCCAACCAGGTGCCTCTAGGAAGCCACTAACAAGACGACTGCAGCAGCACCATCCTGCCTGTGTTCCACCGCACCCAAAATAATAGGCATGCTGTTATTAGCTTTAACATATTATCAGTTTAGCCTTGGACAGCTTTATGGCTTCTATGTGGATGCAGCATGCTGAGTGTAGGGGGTTTCTTAGTTGTTCTGGTGACAGTTTTTACATGGTGTAGTATGTTTGATAGAAATACTATATCAGTACAGATGTGACAGTAGATATTGGGGGAGTATTGGTAATTTCACCATTTTTTTGTTGTTCCATGTGGGGTGTTCTTCCCTCATGCTGTTGCAATGTGGGAAAATGGCTTTGCGGGGGTGTTCCAAATCTGTTTGAGTTCTCTTTTATTTTTAAAAAAGTCATTCCCTGCAGCTGCTGTGCAGTTGCCGAACTCAGCTCATTAAAAACCTGTACATGTACTTTTGGCCCTAAGATGAAGAAATTGAAAGAAAATTGACATGGAAATTGGAAGAAATTGACCTGGTCTGTCTGTCTTAGTTAACTCTGCCTGTTTACACAGCTCTTCACCATCTTTTTTTAAAAATTTTTTATTGGTTTTTGTTATAAAGGGTACAAAAACAGAAAGAAAAGGGTAAATACATGGGGGGGGGAACATTGCATTCTTAAATTGCATTCTTGGTCTGTGCCCATATACTTTAAACAAAAATAATCTTATTTTAGCCCCAGCTGTTCATTTATTTATTGAGTTGTAAAACGTAATCAAAATTCTCATCCAAGTACTATCTATAACTTATAAGTCTAAGCAAGTTTTAGGAGTATTTAAATGACTCTAGTTTAAATCCGCTGATAATATGTATCGATCTCAACATGTTAATGACTTTCCAGTATTATTTCTTTCAGTTATATCTTATTTCAGTCATATCTATCAAAAAATGGTAGCCATTTCTGTTTGTAATCCTCAATCGGCATTTTCCGATTCACCATCTTCACACTGATGTGGGGGATGATGCCATTATCCTCCATGATTCTTTCCACTTTCAGACTCCTGGTACAAACTATTGTTGGGACTGATTGTCTTTTCCTTACTCTGGGGTTCCGGGGCTACACGAACATTCTTCTCAATTACCAGCAACCTAATTTGTCAGTGGGCACCCTGTCTGAGCTGCTGGAGGTAGTCTCAGGCTTGGTGCTGGAGACACCTAGACTGATTGTTCTGGGGGACTTCATCATTTATATTAAGGGCAGGGCTGGGCCAGGATTTTGTAGTTTCTATGGCTGCCATGGGCTTCTCTCAGATTATAACAAGCCCAGCACATGGCAAATGTCACACCTTACTCTTAATTATTTGCACTGAGCCTTTGGGGCAAGGTCTAATTTGAGGGTTGGAGGTTCAGCCTGTACCACTGCCTACTTAAGGCAAGGGTGAATGTGGCACCGACACTCCATGGGGGGAGAATAAAATGGTCTGCCCCTGGAGAGTCATGGGTCCTACTGGATTCTAGAATGATCTGGGAGATTTTAGGATCCCAGATGAATGTTGAGGCTGCAGCGGGAGCTTGGAACACAAAGCTCCTTGAAACTATCGACAAGTTGGTTCCTTGTTGACCTGTCCCACCCATGATGCAGAACCTGGCCCCATGGTTTACCACAGAATTGGGTGAATTGAAGATGGCTGGGTTACATTGAGAGCATCGTTGGTGGAAACCTCAGAGTGAATACAGCAGTGTGTGCTATAGAGTTTGTTGGAAGGCCTGTGAGGCAATGATGATAGCGGAAAATAAGTTTATGTATTTGCTACTAATGCATCAGCTAGTTTGCAACCAGCTCATTGGTTCAAGATATTTTGACATTTGCTCACCCCAAAATCTGAGTCTTTAATTTCTCAGAAGAGGTAATTAGCAGTGATGCCTTTACATTTTTACAGATAAAATCTTTCAAATGTGATCCAATTTGAATGCTGGTTATAAAATAGTTCAGACAGAAGAAATGTCTAATATATCATCTGATCTATTCATGAATCCCTTTGACCCACTTACCATGAATGTTGACAGGATCTTGGGATCTGTAAAGGCCACTACTTGTGCTCTGGATCCTTGTCCATCCTGGTTGCTGAAATCATGTAAGGACCACATCAATGAGTCCCTGATGTCCATCATAAATGGACCTAGGGCACCTTAAACTGGTCAATCAAAACAGATGTCATCAGTGTTGTCCTGTGGAATTCTGCAAAGTCTTATTCCCCATGCTATTCAATCTCAATGTAAAGCTCTTAGAAGAAAACATTCATGGTTTTGGAGGGCTGTGCCAATATGCCGACAACTGCCAAGTCTATGCTGCTTTATCCAAGTTGTAGCTCCTTGGGCTGTTTCAAGTGGTGAAAATTTTACAAGAGAAAGGATTAAACCTCATCCCAACCCACTGCACAGTCTCAGTAGTTCCAGCTTGTGCTCCAACTTGTCTGCTATTTACAGGAAAAAAAACACTGAATATTTAACTCTGAATCATTTCTCATTTGACTTTCAGGTTGAGGTGATGAGTTCTTGTTCTATAGTGCTCACTTTAATTTGCTCCCTGTGGCAGAAGGACTGGGCAGGACCACATGGGGCAAGGACCTCAGGGGCATTGGCCGAGTTACCTCGCTAGCACAAGGAGTGGGGGACCTTTCCAGAGGCTGCCAGGATGAGGTATTGTGGTTGAGAATGTCTGGCCCAACATGCACTTGGCCGAGGCTGGATAATGGCCTCAGCAGCCCTAGGCAGATAGGGTGTGCCTCAAAGGATGAGAGGGCTGGAGTGGGCCTGGGGGAGCTCAGAAAGGAGGCTCATAGTGCAAGGTCAGATACTGGGGCAGGCGTTAAAGGCCATGCTATAGCACTGGGGGTGGCCAGCAGAGGAAACCCTGACCTGGATGGCCCAGACTAGCCTGATCTTGTCAGATCTCAGAAGCTAAGCAGGGTCAGCCCTGGTTAGTATTTGGATGGGAGACCACCAAGGAATACCAGGGTTGCTGTGCAGAGGAAGGCACTGGCAAACCACCTCTTTTAGTCTCTTGCCATGAAAACCCCAAAAAAGGGGTCGCCATAAGTCAGCTGCGACTTGACGGCACTTTACACGCACACACACACAGCGGAGCCTTCTAAGTTGCTTGCTGCTCACTTTCATTTGCTAGTTATTTTTTCATGTGACTCACAGCATCTGCAATGAGTATCTCCTCAGTCTATTGTTCACTCTCATTAGCACAGGTCTTACACTTGCATTTGAAATGTGCTTTGCCAAATAATTTTCCTGAATATTTTTGAGCATATTGGTTTTCTATTAATATTTAATGTTTGATGCTGTAGTCCATCCCTTCTCTGGATGTCAGTAGTACAAGGCACATCTCTGAATTCTACAGAACTGGGCAAAGGCCACAGCACATCTACATAGATTAGTGTGAGGTGATAGAGAGCCTATCCAGTTGCTTGGCAACCTTATGAATTAGTGGCATGGAAAGTACGATAGTTGGTTGTCAGTGTTGGGAACTGCAATTATGCAAATAGGTGTGAGAAGAAGGAAGGGAATTAGTATAATGTCACAGAAAAACAGCTGTGTAATAGTTTTTCTTCTGTAGCTTCTATGGTGGAAGATTGGATGGGGGTTTCTCTAAGATGACAAATCACAATGTTGACTAAATTTAGACAGCAATCCTAAGCAGGTCTACTCAGAAGTAATTCCCAGTTTATTCATCGGGGCTTACTTCCAGGACAGCATTCTTGCTAGTTGCCATAATATTCACTCCCTCTGAGGTTCCCAACGGTACTTTTCTGGTGTAAGCTATAGAAGCTGTCCAGTAGAAGTTGGGTAAGTATGCAGTGATATACATTAAACATGGGGATTTGTCAAGCTAGGAATTCAATTGTGTTGTACAACTGGCATAAGATTTTCTGACAAGAATAGGAAGAATTATAGCCATAGAACAATGTGCACTGTGCACTGTTTAAAAAGAGCAAACCTTCATACTAAGCAAAGAGCACTCTTTGAGGCCTCTTTAAGAGGTCAGATTGTAGCCACAGTGATGTCCAAATTATTGAAGTGCAGCTCTTGAGCAGTTTAGTAAAGAAAATTGTCCCTGTCTTTACAATTCTTGTGCTGAGAGAAAAGAAAAAGCTGTAGGAATGGAAGCGACATAAATCTACAAGGAAGGGAGCTGGAATGGGGAAGGCAGAGTTAAGCTTGCCATTTGCCTGCTGGGGGTGGGAGATTTCCCATTGTGCACTGGCACACTAGTGGGAAGAAAAAATATAAAACTGCACCATTAGGTGAAGCCGTTACAAACCCAGAAGTGATGTCACACCTCTCTAGGAATCACTGGCAATTCCTTAGAGAGGTGTGATGCCTCTTCCAGGCTTGCCCAGAAGCGATGTGACACCATTGTGCAACAGCGCCCCCATGTCCCTCTCCCCCCACAGAGTCCTGCTGGTTGCCAGGCAGAGTTGGTGTCATGAAATGGCATTATTTGACAGCTTCTGAGGCCTGAGTCTCCAGAAGGGTCAGCTGCTGACCCCAGAATAGCCTCCACCGTCTTCCCTACACTGTGTTGACAATGATGTGTACAGAGCGGTGCTACACTGCCACCTATGGCAAGGGGCAACATCTCTTGTTTCATTCACTAGAGTTGCCAGCCCCATCGGAGATGGGGGCATTGTGAAGACTCACTGGAATGGTGTCCCCGTGATACCACAATGTCATTTCTAGCTGTTTAACCGGAAGTAACGTCACTGTGTCGTGGGATGCTGTACAGTTTCTACGGAACTCTTTAGTCCTTCAGCATTCCGCAATGCAGTGGTTGCTTCTGGTTAGACAGCTGTAAATGATGCCGCGGCACTGTGGAATGCCCTTCTATCCCCTCCATTCCCTCTGCTCACTGAAGCAAGGGCAGGCGGTGAAGGACAGGGGCAGGAGCTCTCCCATCCTCAGTAGGCAACAGGAGCCAGGGAATCCTCTGTCCCCAGTGAAAAACTGGCAAGCCTGGGCAGGACAACAGTGGCGGCAAGCAGCAGTAGCAGCCTCTACCGCCTGCTTGATTTGGTAAAAGCATAATTCGTGTTGCACAGGATGATACATCTAAGGAACCCTTAAATGTTGGAGGAGATGCCATTTGCCTCCAGGTAGTGTCTGCTATGAAGAAGTAGTTGTTGTTAAGATGGCTGCTGGAGTTGTTGCAGTTAGGGCCTCTAGGGCCCAGTTGTATTATATGCAAATAAACTTGTTCAGTTACTTGACAAGCTGCTGGGATCAGTTCTTGGTGGAACCGGGAAAACCTTCCTAAATTCCCATGATATTAACAAGCAAGGCATTAAAAAGACTTTTTCAACAGGTAATAAGTAATATTAAATACCCAACTCAACAAAACATGTGTGTTTGATAGGGAAAGTTTTAACCTGGCACCACAGCAGAGAAGGCCCAGTCTCTTATAACTATTTAACCTACTTCAGAATAGGGTTGCCAGCTCTGGGTTGAAAAATACCTGGAGATTTTGGGGGTGGAGCCTGGGGAGGGCAGGGTTTGGGAAGGGAAGGGAACTCAGCAGGGTATAATGCCATAGAGTCCACCCTCCAAAGCAGCAGTTGTCTCCAGGGGAACTAATCGCTATTGTTCGGAGATGAGCTGTAATAGCGGAAGATCTCCAGGCCCCACCTGGAGGTTGGCAACCCTACTTTAGAAGGTGGGAGAATTCAAAGCGGGGGCTCCAAAAATAATCTCAAATGATGGGTAGGCTCATTAACAAAGTCTGCAGCTGGTACTACATGCAACAGAAAAGCCCCAGACTCCCATCTAACAATCTGAATCCAACAGTACCCCAAGCTGTGAAACCAGTCCTTGAAGGAGAATGCAACCCCGTTCAGGAGAGGCTGACTCCTCAATTCCTGATTGTCTGCATCAGAGGTAAAGTCAAAAGCCCAAAAAGTATCTGCAGGAGGATAACACAATCTCCAAATTGCATCTTCTGTAAGAGGGGAAGCAACACCTTCTCCAATTAGGGTTGTGCATATCGATAAACTCGAACTGAAAATAAACCCGAAATGTGCTGTTTTGGTAAATTTCAGGATTTGGATTTACCAGATACCAAAACCTGGGGATAAAGACAAAGCCAAATAGGTACTTCCTGAAAAGCTAAATAATTATTTGGCTTTTTGGGGTTCGGCTATTCACCTTTGCTCAGAGGCATGGCTCTGTGCTTTCTCCCCCTTTTCTCTCTTTTTTTGACTGGTTTTGTTAGGGCCCCATACTTGGGGCCCTTTTGAGGTCGGGGTTGGGAAATCGGAGCCAACTTGGTCTGACCAATTTTCCAGGTATATCACCCCACAGAAGACTAGTCTACATAAAGCATAAGGGTTATTTAAAAGACAGGGCTCACCCAGTCCTGTCCGGAACGATATACCCTCCAACTAAAAAGAGCCAGCTTCAACAGTTGCTGACACCATGAGGCTTCCAAAGGAGATTTTTTCATCCATGTGGGTGAACTATCTCCTTCAGCCAGCCCCATGGTCGAGACTTTGGCTGGCTCCGATCTCACCTCCCCCCCATTAAAACCTGCTTTCCAAAAGAAGGTTAGCCCAAGTAGAGGCTTTGTTTCCCCGCACTGTGACCATCCCTTGAAATCAGATTTTTGATGACCATAATAAAGGACTACTCACAGGACGGTTTTTCCCACCAAAATAAATGTTTTCCATGCCTTATTTCTCTTGCATTTAAGCATTTTCCTCCATTTGGAAGCTAATTTAAATGGACATCATGCAAAACGACCCAGAAACAAAGGGAGCCCCCAGACTTTGAGGTGCCAGCCAGGCAATTGGCTCTTTCCGTCAGTCCTCAGTAATGCTGAACTTTTGAACCTGAAAACCGATGGACAGCTCAGTTTGCAAATGCCTGGAGGATGGGGATGATCCCTTTGTGGGCACGTAAAATTGGACCCCCTGTCTCAAAGTTCACCAAACTGTGATGACCATCTAAGGAGAATCTTTTGCAGCCACACGGCAAATTTGGGGACTCTACCTCCAAAAATGCCCCGTATGAGCGTCAAAACAAATCTCCATAGACTGTAATGGACCCACATTTTTCAGGAAGCCTGAAAATAAGCCGAATACTGAAATTTACTGGTATGGGTATTCGGCTTAGTTTGGGTTTACTGAAAAAAATCGGTCCAAATAAACCCAAACCCAAAATGTAACGAAATTTTGTTTTTTGTACAACCCTATCTCGAATACACTAAGAAGGGTAGGAGAACTGAAGCTAGCAAATATAGGATCCCTAGGAGGTCTCTGAAACCATAACCACAAACTTCCAGGCTCCTCCTGTTGTTCCTATCATCTAGCACTAAGAGCACACAGTTCTTTATAGGGGACTGCATCCTTTCATTGTTAACAGGAAGTGCTCCTATCCCTCCTTGCATGATGCAGCGTCTCTGACAAATCATCAGTTAGTGGATGGCCACCTCTTCATCTGAAAGTCTAGAGATGCAAGCAAAATGGCTAATGCAACACACTAATAATGCAATAGTGAAGATGCCCTGAAGCTCATGGGCAGAAAACTTGGGTCGCTTTGAACTCTCATCTGCAGCAAACATCAACTTACTACTACTAGAGATGAAAGCTGTATCTCCACTTCTTTCTTTACAATATTGTCTGGCAAAAATGCTGCCGAATTACCATTAAGATTAAATATATTTGTTAAAGGAAAAGACATTGGGCCTGATGATCTAGACTAGCCTTCTGTCAGCTCCCATGGTTTCATGCCAAGGTCTTCGGAGGTAAGGGCAAAGGGCTATTTGAAGGCTGTAGAACGGCTCTCAGCCAAGAGGTACAGATTTGGGGTGTCTATATAACCATGAATTATGCCAGATAGAGTTTTATAAGCAGATGCTAGTGTGCTACATTGTTACATGCAGCATGATTAGAAGCCCATAATATTTATTTAAGTTCCTATATCTTCAGAACTGAAATACTCGTAGCGGTCCCGATACAGCTGCCCTAACAATTTGATTGTTATTTCAAACAACAGCTGCATATAAAATTCCCAGAATTGAATGATCTGCTGAAAGGCAGGATAACAAACTGAACAATTTCCAAAACATGTTGAAGGCAGGATATCACACTGAACCACTGCAACGTGTCAAGTCTCAAGGATTAGCCTGTGGTTAATTTACAACTTCGCTTCCTCCCCCACCCCCAAATACGGATAAGTTGCAAGTGTCTATTGCACTTGATGATGCAACCTGAAAACACTTAGGATTCCATAAAGGTCACATAGGCAAAAAATTCAATAGTATACATTTTAATATAACTTTTTTTTCTTTTTCAGAGGGCTGGTGAAAACTCTTCCCCACCTTGCAGGCCTTGGCATCAGCCCAGGCTCAGAAGAGTTACGTAGGATGATTATTCTAAAGCTCCTGTGCTTCTTTGATAAGTGAAGTTGTTTGCAGCGTGCCAAAAGAACAGTTACAATAGCCTGGAAGAATGTTTCTACTTTCATGTCCCAGTGCCTAACAACAATCAGATGTTTCAAGGAATTGCTGCCTGTAAAGATAAAGAGATGATTATAACATTTCAAATCCATAGACACAAATAGTTACTAGTTTGTTTGTTTTTTCTTTTATCAGTAAATAGTAACTGTTCTGCCAATAAAAATACAAACTTCATATTCTCCATTTGGAAGTTTTGGAAGCTGCTTGTAATTGTTCTGAGGGCTCTCAATGGACTATGCATATCACAACCAATCCACCAAGATCCATTTTACATTAAAATCAAAAGCAGATTTCTTTCCTCCAGATTTGGTAGAAGGAATTTCTTCAGAACGAGTTTCTGAAGAAGTAAATTTTCATCTCCATAGGAAAAAATTCTGCAGCATTTCCACTGAGTTCTAGTAGGTTCACCTCCATGTTATAATCAGCATCTGCCTCCCCAAGTAGACAACCTATGTTTTCAGGGAGGTGGCAGGTAGCAGGAGGAGACCGCAAGGGTTCAAGTATGCTGATGTCATCAGTTTATGCTAAAATTCTACAATTCTGTGCCAGTTACATCAAAGCTTGACATTTACACAAGGGGGGAGAAGGTGAAATTTGGATGGGTGACTTCACAAGCCACAGATACCTGGAGACACAATCATGGTGCATGGATATTTCAGCAGTTCTTCTGATGGGTTTTTCACATCTCCAGTTAGAAGACTTTTTTCTAACAGAATTGTCTCCTACATATAAGAGTGAACAAGGTAGGGATCTTAAACCACTGAATAAAAGTAATACCCACTGAAATCTCAGTAAACATGATGAGGGTCCATGATTTGCATCACAGGGACATTTGAACCATGGTCTAGACTAGAGCCTGCATCTGGATCACCACAGCCTCTTTTCTTCAGAAAATAATTTCCCATACTGCTCTTTTCCATTGACACATACTGCAAAGGCCAACATGACCAACAAGGGCAATAGGAGTCTGTTCCTCACTGGAAGCGATGAAGGTGGTACAGAACAAACATGGGGTAGAAGCAGTTGCTTTTGCTGTAATGTGGTCATTTCATTAAAAGCAATGATTCTGTCTCCGATGTAGATGAACCAAGAAGCACCAGAATCTTTCATCCCCACAGCAATCCTGGAAGCACCAAACTGCTGGGAAGCTTGTAAGGGGGTTGAGGCAATTGCTTCAGATAAAAATCACAACTCAACCCTTTACAACATCTCAAAAAAGATATATTCCTTTTCCCACTTCCTCAACCCTTCTATCCATCTCTCTCTGTCCCAATGGGGGGGGGGGAATTACCATTAGATTTTATTGCTCCCCCCCATGAATATTACCAGCATTGCTAAAAACCCCTTGACAAAATTTGAACAGTAGCCTCTTCAATAGTGAAGCTTTTATCAGAAATAAATACATTCAAGTAACACCAAAGGGGGAAACTAGCACACTCTCATGAGTCAGCCTGCTGAGGTCTCCTCAGAAGAAGAGGACCTTGAAGCAGCAGTCAGTGAAAGTGAGGACCCATGGCAGGCAGAGCAGGCAAAGACAGATGAATGTTCCCTGTGTCTACAACCGCCCAGGGCAGGGGACTCACAGCCCTCCGCAGCCACTGGAGCAGTGATGCCAAAGATGCAGAACAGTCCTCTTCGAGCATAGAAGGAGTACAAGATTACAAGCACCACAGAGAGTACTGCTGGCTGACAGCGATGAGGATAATGAACTCCCTCCAGCAAGGAGTACTGAGTCAGAGGAACCAGCAGTTGGTTCCTCCTAGGCTTATTTAAGCAGATGCTTGCATCCAGGCTGGTGTAGGAACAACTTGTGCTACCACCTTGTGCTAACGGCAGCTTTATCTGTTTCTGAACTCTGTGGGCCTTGACCCTGGACTGAACCCTGACTATTCTCTTGGACTACGTTTTTGCTACTTGGAACTGAACTCTACAGATAACCTGGCTTTGACTTTGAACTGCTCTTGACCTCGCTTCCCTGCCTCTGACCCTGGGACTTGACACACACATTGTCTGTGCAGCGAGACATTTGGCCACCAAGCTTCTAATTCTGTCATCATTTACAGCGCTAAAATTCCAAGGCAAACACAAAGCAGTAGTGCTGTAAAATGTTCCCCATGACTTTATATGCAATACTGATATACATTAAAATTCCAGGGTATTAATCCATCAACAGATGTGTGCAGGTCATGAGACTGAATTATCTCAATGTCATTCTTTCCTGTAAGAACAAACCAGACCAGTTTTCGCATGCCCGAAGCTACTATAGAGGAACATTCATTTGCATACATTTTCCTGCTGAACTGGAATTCAAAGGGGTAATGATGCTAATGGAAGACGGAACTTCTGGTATTTACTTAATGGAGGCTGTGTGAGAGAGAATTAGCAAAATGAATGCTTTCATATTGAGAAGGGCTTTCAAAGAGTTTTAATTGCCTGTCATGTTGGTATAACTGTGGTAAAAAAAGAAGAAGAAGAAGAAGAAGAAGGCAGAGGCAAAATACAGACAATAGACTTTGGACATTTTGAAAGAGTTTATACCAAATCATATATTGCGATGCATTTATGGACTTGTTTGCTGTTCTGCAAAAGGTCAGCTGGAACACTGCTATCTTGTAAGTCGATTTTTGGATGTAACCTAGATATCTTTCTTTATTGCACAATAAATAATGTATTATCACAGTGCATTGACCTGAGCTGCTTTTGTGTGTGCTTTCTCTCCCTCACCTAATAACTTACATTTATCTTAGCCAACTGTTTTGTCTTTATTCTGTGATTGGAAGAACCCTGTAACTAAGTATTTTTATCAATAGGAACTGGTGCTGTGCTTTCTACAAGGCTATTTTGAAAGGTAATACCTCTATAATAAATTATCAAATTAGTCTCTAGGATTACCAAGAGTCAAGATTTTTTAAATCAGTGTAGAGAATTTTCTGACCCATATCTGTGAAAGTCAAAGACAGATTTCCACCGACCATTTATTTTCAGAACGAGCCCTTTCTCTTTGCTCTTTTTTAAAACTATCATTGACCAAATGTAGCTTGTTGTTTTAAAATATATTCATCATAAATTAGAACACCAGACTTTCTGCGTACACACATATCACACAGGAAGGCCCAGTTACTAAAGAAACTAGAAATGGTTCAATATTGTTGAAAAATCAAACATTCTTAATTTTGAAAGGGGAAAAAAACAGCTAATAAAAGGTCATTTTAAATAAAAAACCAAATAAGTACTCAGCTGGGTTTTACAAGACATTTAAAGATCAGCCATCCCATAAATTTCACACTGTAAAACTTTACATTTAAAAATAAGTGGAAAGAAAATTAATACAGAATCTATTTGATTATTTTAACACAGGGAAAAAGCCTCTTAATGTGGCTGCTTCCAAAGACCAGTCTTCCTATCTTATGCTTCCCAATCCTATTCTTAAATATCAGCCAACATCTAGCAGCCCAGCTTAGATTTAAGGCTGACCTAGACAGATTTCATAAAAGATGGAGATAATGACCTCTTATCCACTGTTTAAAGTACAGACCCCAAAGATCTGCCAGAAGTTATCATAAGAAAGGATGCAGGAAAGGGAATCATTATGGAGAACGGCACATTATTGGCACTGCTGGGGAAATTAGGTAACCTTTTCTTTAGCTGGGTTGTCATAATCATTTGGGAGCAGTTTATCTGTTTCTGGTATGCTCCTTTAAAAAAAAAAAACCTCATAAAATTCAGTTTGTAGGATACCAGATAGCACTTGGGAAATATATGACAAACATGAGAAAGATTGTCCTGCACATTATAAGTACCCTGCAATTGATAAAAATCATTGAAATGAGAGAGTAGAAGTATACTCTGTTGAAAATAAAGAAAACCCTTGTGGTACCTCCAAGACCATCATTTTATTTAGAAATTTATGCCCTGCTTTTCTCCCCAGTGGGGACACAGATTATTTTACAACAATGTTCTCCCCTACTCCATTTTAGCCCCCAAACAGTCCTGTGAGGTAGGTTAGGCAGAAATAAACTGGCCCAAACAAGCTTCCATGGCAGAGTGGGGATTCACAACTGGGTTTTCCAAGATCCCAGAATGACACTCTAATAACTACACATGCTGCCACTGTAGCATTGAGGTGTGTGTGTGTGTGTGTAAAGCACCATCAAGTCGCAGCCGACTTATGGCACCCTCTTAGGGGTTTTCAAGGCAAGAGATTAAAAGAGGTGGTTTGCCAGTGCCTTCCTCTGCACAGCAACCCTGGACTTCCTTGGTGGTCTCCCATCCAAATACTAACCAGGGCTGACCCTGCTTAGCTTCTGAGATCTGACGAGATCGAGCTATATACCATGCAGCCTTCCCTCCCGCATTGAGGATTAGAGCTCCCTTTCTGTATCTTATTGGCTAAAGTCTATCATAGCTTAAACCACAATCAGTTGGTTAGTCTTTCAGGTGCATAAGTCTCTTCACTGTTTTAATTTGAACCAGAGCATTGAACCATTGAAACCACTGAAACACAGAAGTTCAATAGCTGCACTGTGAAGGAACCAACTTAACCGGCTCCAACTGTCGATGACTCAGCTATTCATATGTTTTCGATGTCCTGTCCATATATGAACGGGGCTTGGCATGAACTGGTATAAAGATGCAGTATTCCTCACAGGCTGTCAAAGGCTGTCAGAGATAGGACATTTTGGAGGACGTTGATTCATAAGGTCGCCATGAGTCGGAAGCGACGTGATGGCACTTAACACACACACATTCCTCACATGGTTCTTTTGCAGGATAATTCATTGGGGGGGAAGCTGCATTAAAGCCAAATCAGAACAGGGCTTTAATCACAGTCCTTCTGCCAATCAGGAAAGACTGTCCTGCAGCGCCTGGTTCAGCTGTTTCTGAGTCTAGTGATATTAAAGCCTCATTCTTCTCAACATGCCAGCGCTATTTTCAGTGGTCAAGAAAGGTCCTGGATGGTTCAGAGATGCTAAACATTGGCGCACCACTGTGAAAAATCAGAAACTGCAAGTAAACTGCTGTATTTTGATCCTGACCCAAGACAAAGAAGTATTATATATAGTAAAGATATTGATTTTATCTTGAACTTAAATTTTGTTAGGAGATAATGGAACCATATCTGATTGAATTAGGGGATCAGAAATTTAGGTATGGTAAAACTCACTAATGATCCCTAGCTTGTGGGAGGGGCTTGCCAAGAAAGATGTGAGCCTACAGACATCAGAGAAAACTAATTATTCTAAAGTGCAATAAATTTAATCCAACTGCTTTTTAAGGAGCTGAACATCATTAATATTTCTGGGGAAATGTGTCTCCCCCACCTCACCTCTGCCGATATTCATGACTGAACAGAACTTAACTTACACACAATCCTGTCTCCAAAATACACCGCCATCAGTTCATACCAGTTAAATCCCATTTACTTCAATGATCTCGGAGCAGTCTGATAACTAGAATTCTGATTAACGGATTGATTCCTATCCATCCTTGCTTCCCTCTTCCGCTTCCAGGTGCCAAACCCAGGTGCCATAGCATATTTTTGTTTTTTAAAAAACTTCTTTCATAATGGAGACATATCGCATTTTATGGTACCTTCCAACAGAGACTCAAAACACATTTGACATATTAATCACTTTATTTATAACTACCATGTGCTGTTCTTAGGCAATTGACCACCAGCATCTAAAATATATGCATTTGTCTCTGCAGTTCGCTTGTTGCTTCCCCTTGTGTGTCACAATAACCCAGGACACGGGCAGAATTGGTAGGATCAGGGACCAAGAAGCAAGTTGGATCTATAATGGAGTTCTAAAGGCAATCGTGCCAGAAGTCAGAATTACATAATCAAGTTAGCCAAATGCCAGGAATGATACTGAGGTCAAATTAGGATCTTGGAAGATGAAATGCAAATAGTAAGGTAACAACACAGGAGAAGTTAGAAAACCAGAAGACAGGGCTCCTAAGGAGCAAACCCCCCCCCCATACTATAATATGTTGAGTAACTGACTAGACACTCACAGTACTGGCTAGGCAGGGGGCAGACTTAGCTGAGCCCCTTGCATTATAAATGGACAAAAGCAACCAATCATAGTTGTGGGTGTAGCTGGTGCTGACAGAGGGCTGGGTGCTTTGACAGACCTTCTGAAGGACAACTCATATGGCTAAACTGTACTGGTTGTGGTTTTTTATTTTATAATTGTTTCATGTGTGCTTTGTTATTCCTATAAAAGATACTAAGAAGCATGGGTGCAATTTAGAAAAAGCATCTCCTTCCACCAGGATTGCTGTGTTTTGTACCAATGGGATTACTACACTACGCCAGCATGGTGTAGTAGTTAAGAGCAGTGGTTTGAGCAGTAGTTAAGAGCAGTGAATTCTGATCTGGAGAACCGGGTTTGTTTCCCCACTCCTACACATGAAGCCAGCTGGGTTACCTTGGGCTAGTCACTCTCTCAGCCCCACCCACCTCACAGGGTGTTTGTTGTGGGGAGGGGAGGGGAAGGTGTTTGTAAGCTGGTTTGAGTCTCCCTTAAGTGGTAGAGAAAGTCAGCATATAAAAACCAACTTTTGTCTTCTTCTTCTTCACATGCCAACCCATCCACTGATTCTGCACACACAGTTGCCTGCCAATATCAAGCTCAAGTAAATGGGCCTTGTTCTTCATATGCATACCAAAGGTTTACAAGGAGCAAGGTTGCCAACAGGCCTGGAGACAGCCAGTTATTTTGAAGGTAAAGATCCTGCTTCTGAATCAGGTTACTTGGAGGGAAAGGTAGGATCCGGTTTAGTAGGGAAGGGGTTGTAATTGCTCTTCTAAAATGATGCCCAGTAGGAGCCCACCCTGCACAACACTGTTAACCCACAACCCCTTGCAGACACAGCAAAGGATGGATAGCCACGTAGAAATAAACTCTGAAAGCATGGGGTGGGCATGTGGGTCTTTGATGGGAGAGAGTTCCTGAACGCCCAACTCACCTTCGGCCCATTTCTTTTCAACCTGAGCCATTGACCAGAAAGAAGCCTGCAGCCCTCTTGTCTGCCAACGTCCTCCCTTCCTAGAGATCGTCTGGCCCAACTGCCCAAAGTCATCCTTGTCTCCCCCCCTCCCCCATTCAGGAGAAATAATGCGCCAGACCACAGAAAGCAGTACGCCTGTAGAAAATAGCACCTTTGGGGAATGGATTCTATGGCATCATGTCCCCGCTGAGCTACCCCTGTCCTCAAACTCATTCTTACCTAGGCTCCACCCCCAAATCTCCAGTAATTTCCCAGCCTGGTGTTGGCAACACTAATTCACATATTGAAGGGAGAGCCATGTATGCCATCTTTAGCGGTAGAGCGACCTAAATTTTCTATACAGAAAAATACATTTTCCAACTATACTTGATAGATTTGGTGGGAATTCATGGGCACCCAATAAATTCCATCTACTTCAGAAATCTGGTGTTTACTTCTGCTTCACAGCATATGGGAGAATTTCCAGAGTTGCTGTGATCCATGAAAACAGGTGCTTGCATTTGAATTAGAAAATGGCAATTCAGCCACAATCTATTTCGAAATGTCTTAAGAAGTAACTTTATTTGTAAAGATGCATCATACTTTTACAAGTGAAGAAAAAGCAGCTCAACAGAGTATCGTGACTCAAACAAGAATAATATGGTATGATTTCATCACCACCCCATATGTTTGCCGCAATCCCGTCTGCTCTGTACACAAATCCAGGGTAAGTCTGTAACACAGAAAAAATCACATAGATCTAATATTTATTGTTCAGTGAAGTTGAAGTTACAGGCAAGAAATCTGTGAATTGGCTTATTGATTGGCAGTCATTGACTGCTTATTTAGTTCTTTTTGCAAAATCATTTACGGTACATTATTTACAACATATATTTTTGCAGTGAAATAATGTATGTGATACCTTTCTGTTTATTTCTGCTGCTATTCTCTTATCTCTCTTGCCCAATATTTTCTATTGTTTGTTCCTGATTATTCCTGTAAGATGAATACATATATAATATTTTGAGGTACTTTCATGTAAGACAAAATGGGTTCAACTTCAGGAGTATTTTGAGGGCTGAGTTTCTTCATGAAGAGCACAGCAAAGAGACAACAATACAATGATAGCTCCCTATGTTTTTTGAAACTGTAATGTGTTATACTGCTTGTCATCTTGCTTTGTGTGTAAAGTGCCGTCAAGTCACAACTGATTTATGGCAACCCCATAGGGTTTTCAAGGCAAGAGACATTCAGAGGTGGTTTGCCATTGCCTGAATCTGCATGGGCTGAGAAAGTTCAGAGAGAACTGTGACTGGCCTAAGGTCACCCAGCAGGCTTCATGTGGAGGAGTGGAAAACCAAACCCAGTTCTCCAGATTAGAGTCCGCCATTGTTAACCACTACACCATGCTGAGTGTTGCATTAATACTGAATCACATTATGCAAAATCTGATCTAGGATGGCTCCTTATTATTTGTTCTAGAGCTGATTTGGGATAATTTAAACTTCCTAAGACTGCATTGTCTTTATGACAAAGGGCATACTTTCTGAAGGGTTCTACAGTACCTACCACTGTGAATTCCTAACAGCAAGTGAGATCTAAAATCCCAATCTTGTAGCTTCCATGAAAGTTAAAATTGTATTGTACCATAAATATTATAATACAGCTATTCCACCTTCCATTGATATGGCAATGAAATCAAACCATTAATTTGTCACTGACATCCTCTGTGCATAAGTTTGGGAGGATTGGATTTATTTGTTTGTCCTCTTTTCTGCTAAGCCCTATGACTGCTGCGAAGACGTCTGTTCTGTGACATAAGTGTCAAATGTTTTAATGAATTATAGAAACCCTTTTCGCACAGTGTCAACTAGGTAATCAAGGGATTTAAGCACACCTGTCAGACTTCTTGATTATTTCCCCCCCATGCAGAATCCACCTGACTGTTCATTAATACATAAGGGCCTGATGCTGCCAACAGATGTGCCAGTGAGGACAAATTACTTCTTCACAGAAGCCAAGTGCAGTCAGTGGAATCTATGCTGATTGCATTGCTCTGGATTTTCCAATACTTGTATCCTACAGATATAGTTCTAGTCTTTTGGTACACAGTCAGCCGGTTTTGTGTGACTTTTTAAAAATTATGCATATAGAATATAAGCTGGTTACTCACCTCCTAACTCCTGAAGATGCAATTCTTTATGGGGTACATCACACCAGCTGCTTCTAAGCACATTTACACTTAAAACAAAGGAATGTAATTTGCAATATGTGTGTGCACCTTCTTTGACGAACAGTCTGTTGTCATAGTCCCTTGAACCACAAGCTGGTTTTAAAAATGCTGCAGAGTGTTAAAAGAATCTGGAATTTCCCAGGTGGGAGAGGGAAAAGGGGTCAGGTTGTGGCTTTGAAAAGTGGATGGAGATATATTTGTGCACAGAAACCTCTGGTAATGAGCTACATGCCTAGGATCTTTTTTCCTTCCTTCCTTTTTTCAGTATCCCAGTACAATACCTAATTACAATGCATTTTCCATCTCTGATGTGAGCAGGTATAGGAGCTGTTGTTGGCCAAGATGAAGACCGAGAGCCTACAGAATGCTATACAAGCGCAGAGGGAAAATAGTTTGGAGTAATGGATAATGAGGAACAGGCTGCATCACCTGCTTGCTGGCTAGACTGAAATACTGCATGATCCGGCAAAACTCCCTAGGTGAACAGTGTTTGAGCCAATTAAAGCCAATCTCTCTAAGCCCAAGAAGGACCCAACATTAGCCAGCATTAACACCCATCAAATGAAGCTTGTGCAGAATGTAAAGGGTGCCACTGAATTTCCTCAAAAATGTGCAGCTAGCTCTCTCCACTGAAGAGCTTGAGGAAATTAAGCAGTCTTGATTTGCTGGTGGATGGGATGCTTCAGACTCATTACTTTTAAAGTCTAATCTGCCACTTTCAGGTTTACTGTGCTGAATTGTCCTTCTCCTAGAGATCTTCAGAAAATTGCTTCTGAGACTCCAGATCCAGTGGATTCAGGAGCTATGAGTTCTCCAGGCAAACGATCTTAGCTCAGAGCCGTTATCAGAGTGATTTGCAGGCCAGTGCTAATGGGAAGCACATCACAGCAGTAGTCATTTATTGTTAATTTCATGCTGAAAAAAATGTATTCTGTTTATCATAGAAAAAGTCTGATAAACAGGAGACTAGAGAAGTATGCAGAAGTACTTTGAAAGCAATTTCAAGTTAAATTATAGCATTTCCCGTTTTTGAACTAGAATCTACAAGGTTTTAATATTTTTCCAAATACTTTATAATTAATCTTGGAGAGGCCAAGGATCAATGGTAGAGTACATGATTTGCCTAGGTCCTAGCTTAGCTGTCTCTAGTTTAAGGATCTCAGGTGTCAGGCTTTGGGAAAGACCATTGTCTGCTTGTCACCTAAGAGAGCCTAGAGTTGCCAGGTCCCTCTTCATCACCGGTAGGGTTTTTTGAGGGCGGAGCCTGAAGATGGCGGGGTTTGGAGAGGGGAGGGACTTCAATGCCATAGAGTCCGATTGCCAAAGCCGCCATTTTCTCTAGGTGAACTGATCTCTATCGGCTGAAAATCAGTTGTAATAGCAGGAGATCTCCAGCTAGTACTTGGCGGTTGGCAACCCTAAGAGAGCTGCTGCCAGTTGAAGACATCACTGGGCTAAGTGGATATATGGTTGAATATGGCAACTTCATATTTAGAACTGCAATAGGCCTCTTTGGACAAAGTTTTAGTCCCAAGCAATGGCCCAAATTCCTATGATCTCTGGTCCACAGTCACCAGGAACCCTTCAAAAGAGGTTGTTGCTGGAGTAGGAGGATAAAGAAGTGGCTTTTGTGATGTGTGGATGCTATTACAAAGGGGGAAAGCTGTTAGACTAATGAAGGGATTGTGTCATCTCTCTGCAGCAAATTAGGGGACTGGATGCACTGTAAATTCCCAGTGCTATCAAGAGCAAAATGTTGAGGGAATCCCAGCACATCTCCAGCCATGAAACGACTGCTTAAGTGTACTTTTTTTAAAAACAAAAAAGAATTGTAAGGCTTCTTTGTTTAGTTCCAGATTCCTCAAGGATCAGGAACACTGCCAGTTTTGTCCATTTACAAAGGTCAATCAGCCAACAGAATGAGGTGCTGATCACAGGCCCGCACCTTGTAGATTTGTCCTGTGGTTTCATTGTCTCTACTGTATGACACCTGTATTTGCTTGTTCCAGGAATGAAATCTTATTTTAGAAATTAGGTCACTTCAAGGTAAATAAAAACTTAGATTTGCCTTGAATGAAATGCAGAGAGTTGTAAATTACATTTAATTTCTATTTGCAAACATTCCCTTTCTATGAGCAAATATTATAAAATATTAAAAGTGCCTATTTTTAATCCAGCTGAAGCCATGCATCATAGCATAAAATACTTCAGGGCAATCTTGGCTAGCATAATTAGCAAGAGGGAAATTCAGTAAGTATCTGAAACCCCACAATACCAATATTGCTACACACCACTCTGTGACCTGCATGTTCTTTTCTTGTCTTTCTCCTTCGAACACTGCAACTCTCTCTATTATTCACATATTTAACATTCAGCAATTATTGCTTCTAAGCAGGTCACTAAATAGGCCTGTATTAAACATTAACCTACATAGCACTTTGCTTCTGTACCCTTCAATTACTCAGGTTATTCATATCGATTTGCTAAATTATTCAGCACATTCTTATGTACGTTAATTTGTTGAATCAATTTATGCTTAACTTCCTGTTACATTTCTCTAGGACTTGAATATGTGTGTTTGGTGTTGTGATGTCGATGCTGTGCGACTCTTTCTAACCTGCTAATAAATCATTTTAAGCATCATGCACATTTCTCCAAATCTTCAGTGGGGAGAGCTTTAAAGGGAATAGTTTTGGCACTCAGGACTCCTTTTTATTTAATACTCACTGGCTGGCTCAAAAGAAATTCCATTGGTGGTTATATTAGATCAAATACATGAAAAGCTGAGCCTGTGCTGTTGCCACTAATGCTTTAGAGAGCTCAAAACTGGCAAGGGGAACTTCCACACATGATGTTGGGAATTCCATGGATGAACTTCCTACTACCTTTGTTCTTTTATAAGGCCACAACTGGGATCAGGAGCATGAAACAGGGCAATAGGGTTGAAGTCTATCGTTCCCCTACCCTGTTGTTTTCCTGAATGGAAATGGTCCTATGGAGCACATGGCCCCTTGGAGGCAAACATACAGGTCCTAATATGCTGGCCACAGCTATAACTTTTCCTATTGAGTGGAACATATGCTTTGATTATATGCATCCTTTAAGTACAACCACCAGGATTAATATTGTAAAGTGGGGCTGTCTGTTCAGAGACTGCAGTTGGTGCAGTATAATGCAGCCTGGCATTATTTCTTTTTAGGAATAATTTGAGGTGATTGGCATTTGCTGGATGGTATTTTATTCATATAACAACATTTGTTAACTTGATTTAGTCGATCATTTTAAGACATTTTAAACCAGCTTTTCTCCAGCAAGAGATTGAATGTGGCAAACAATGATATTAAAACAACTAGATACCAAAAAGAAAATGTTTGAATGGATACATGGCATATGAAGCTGCCTAATACTGAATCAGCCTGTTGGTCCACCAAGGTCAGTACTGTCTACTTAGCCTGACATTAGGGTTGCCAGGTCCCTCCTGGCAATCAGCAGGAGATATTCGGAGGAGGGTACAGCAGGCAGCAATCGGCATCCATGTGTGATGACATCACATCCAGCACGATGAAGTGCCAACATTATATGGGGTGATGCTCTAGCATTTGCCCCCAAACTGTATGGTTTCCATAGAGTTTTGGTGAAAGTGATATAGCATCCCCCTGTGCAATGCCAGAGCTTCGGCAGAGCCCGAAGTGACATAGTCATGCACGGACATTGATCACTCCTCGCTTTTTGGTCAGCCTGCTTCCACCCGCAGAACAGCAGAGCATTGACAGGCAAAAGCAGCAGATGCCAGGAGATTGCCAGCCATTAGCAGACACCTGGGCACCCTACCTGGCATGCAAAAACTCTTAAAACAGGAAGAAAAGGGGGAAGAAACCCAACCTTAAAAAACCAAAAACTGGGTACCCAAGGTTGGGTGGAAAAGATAAAATAATAATAGAGAAATATATTTTATTTTAAGGAGCTATATCAGAATTAAAACATTAAAAACGATAAAACATAGCACAATGGCATCTTATAAGGCTGATAGACCTAAACCAGACACATTTTGGCCTTCATCAGTAGTCAAATAAAACCCATATAATGCATACCCAAGTATTTACAAATATCTCAACATATGCAGACAACTATATACCAGCCCAGGCATGCATGTAAGGCTTTAAAATAAATTTCAAATTATAAAGCCCTCTAGTTGTAGTGCCTGCAAGTTGTTCTACATTGGGCTGTATTGGTCTCCCATACAGAATGTGTATGAAAGTATCAACCTGGTATGCTTTACCTTGGGAACCCACGCAAAAATTCTTCCCAGTTCATTTTCTTTTATGGAATACTGAATACAATACAATCTTCTAATTTTGAATTTTGGTTTTTCCTAATAAAATTAGACCGTGTCAACACAGTTTGGGGTATACAAATGTTTGTTCTTTTTTCCCCTTAAACAATTCTTCCCCAAAACAAACACTTGCTTATGATAATGCTATCCCAAAGCCTCAAAGGCGATCCTGAAAGCATCCGAAGCTCTGATTTATTTTTTTAAGTCATGAAATCTTCGGTTACCATACAGAAGACATGATCCCCTGATGCTATCAATGGTAATCTTGCTTAGGGACGGGAACCAAGCACACTTCCTTTAGGGAGGAAAATTGATTGATGTGAATCAACCGAAAGCTACCTTTGGAGAGAAAAATACATTGGCTGTATTTCTGAAAGCCCTTCTTCACATGAGTTCTTTTCAAGTCAGAGGGTAATGGCAGGCAGGAAGAGCACCACAATGGGCAAAGCTCTGCTATGTTTGCCCCTAAAGCATCAGCAGAAATAAAATGTTAATGTCAAGATATCTTCTTCATTGTGAAGTCCTGCAACTATTGATCATTTTTCTACATACTGTTATTGTGGTTCAAGCCACAACTGCCATTTTGCTTCAAAAGACAACCATTTGTGCACCCCACACCTTGTTGACTGAGTCTACTTTTATTAGAAAATACCAACGTTCAAAATTAGAAATCTTTATTTGTATCCAGTAATCCATAAAAGAAAATGTATTGGATTTTTTTTTTTGCATGCCAGACTAAAAAGGAGTATGCATGTAAGTGCATTCATACACACACCAAATGACTCTTGCTTTCTGATCCTTTTAAGATTCAGTCTAGCAAATTGACAATGACAGCAAAATCAAATCACACACAGGACCATGGGCAAGATATAATAATATGAGTGGCTGCGTCGCTTATCCTCTGCATTCCAAAGAAATCCTTGCTTACTGCAACAGTACAACCTGAAATATGGATTAACCTTTTGGCATATCAATACTATCCAGCTTCAGTGAGAATAAATATAGTTTAAAATCCTATGTTATTGTCTTAATAAGCCATAGTATAATTAACTGATTCTTAATTTTAAAAAACATAGATTGTAATTCTTTGCTCCCAAGGTAGTTTATTATATTAAAATAAAAATAATGTAACAAGCTATCACTTAAAAAGACACAATTTAACCTTTAAAATCACCATTAAAAGGCCACGCTGATAAAACCAACACAAAACACCACATCATTATATTGGTGAAATTTTTTACAGAAAAAAAAGAAAAGAAAAACCAGCTAAAAACTAACAAAATGAGTCAAAAGTCTGATTTCTGTAAGGAAGAGCTATGGAGAGGGAGTTCTAGAGTATTTACCCAAATCATCCTCAAAGGTGGAGCACACACAAAGCTGTCTTAATATGACCTTAGTGTGGGTAAAACAACTCCCACTGTAATGCCAGTTCAGAGTACTGGCTAGAGTGGAAAGCCCAGGTTCAAGTCCCACTTCAGAGATCAGGTCCACTGCAGGACTTTAGGCCAGCCACAATCTCTCAACCTCAGCTACCATACAGATTATTACTTAGGGTTACCAACCTCCAGGTACTAGCTGGAGATCTCCTGCTATTACAACTGATCTCCACCCTATAGAGATCAGTTCCCCAAGAGAAAATGGCCACTTTGGCAATTTGACTCTATGACATTGAAGTCCTTCCCCACTGAGCATCCTGCTTGGGTTGGGGGAGGAATGACCAGCCGCCAGCCGCCAGGAGTCACCAACAGCTGCAGGAGGTCACGGTGGTGATGGAGGTACAGCAGTAGGATTGCCAGGTCCCTCTTTGCCACTGGCGTGAGGTTTTGGAGAAGAGCCTGAGGAGGGTGCGGTTTGGGGAGGGACTTCAATGCCATAGAGGGCAATTCCCAAAGCGGCCATTTTCTCCACGTGAACCGATCTCTATCGGCTGGAGATCAGTTGTAATAGCAAGTGATCTCCAGCTTAGTTTAGTTTATTGTTGTTACGGTCATAGACCAGCACATGTATAAAATACAGTCTTAAACCTACGCTTATATAAAATGCAATCAATAATCCACGCTAAAAAAACTTACATAAACCACCATAAAAGTAAAAATTATTACCTGGACATTGGCAACCTTATGCAGCCGAGCCAGTGCAGCCAGGACCCAACCCCTCACAGGTCCTGGGAGAGGGTGGGTGTGTGGACGGGTGGCAGTAGCCTCATTAGGCCAGTGGGAGCAGGAGGCGAAGCCCTTTAAGGTTACACAGGAGGGGCAGGCAGGCTGAGTTCACATGCCAGCAGTCCATTGGGCCATAGACCTGCCAGTCTCTCAAGCATAACCTCTTGGGTAGAGGGACTGGGAGAGACTGGAAGTGCTCCACCCCAAGGATCCCCTTTAAAAGGATAACTCTGGGAGAGCCGAGGAGGAAGGGCCAGACCTCACCTGGGGCATAGAAGGGGAGGCAACTGTTGAGATAAAGAGAAAGGGACCTGGGTGCAGAGAGAACCCTCCTTCCTTGCTCTTCTCTGAGGCCCTTCCTGGGGACAAACCTATTGAAAGGAAATGTTGTAGGCAGGGTTTGGCAGCTCTAGATTCCAGCCAGACTCTGGCAAAGTAAGACATAACACTTTAATGCTCTGCTGGAACAGTTCAAAT
Organism: Euleptes europaea; assembly: GCF_029931775.1. Taxonomy (NCBI): domain Eukaryota; kingdom Metazoa; phylum Chordata; class Lepidosauria; order Squamata; family Sphaerodactylidae; genus Euleptes; species Euleptes europaea. Next base: position 72,600,215 of record NC_079315.1, read on the forward strand.
ACTGCATTAAGAAACACCAAAATTCTGCCCTGAGAATCATGAAAGTGAATCTGTTTAGTAAATCAACACACACATTTGTGCACTATATTAAGGAATTCAGTGTTTGGAACACATTCTAGAAAACAATTCAAATATATTGTTTGGTGCAATTTGTAAGTGCATGGAATAGCTTGCACCTTAGATTGACTAGAGTGTTTTTTGTTGGTTTCACACTTTCACCCCTCCACTCTGCCCCGTGACACATGGTCCTGCCCTTGGGCTGAACTCCACACCTGGGTGGATCCTGTTCCTTGCAAGATTTGTGCCTTTGATGAGGCTGAAAAACACTGAGAAGAGGAAATACTTCACTCCTCGAGCATTAAGTGTTTTACCATTAGAAACCTTCTTTAATGAAACCTTCCATTACAGATAAATGTAGCATCTGATATTTCTGTAGGAGGAGAATGGACTCCTGGGGTGTGGGGGTGTTCCTTTCCTGACAGCTCCTTTTCATCCTTCCAGGCTAGTGTCCAAAAGAAGGGCTCAAACATATCTCCCACCAGAGGATGGATATAACTTCCCTTTCCAGACACTTCACTAGAAGCTCAAGTAATAGATTCATTAGTTACTTTTGCGTCTACTCTTTGGGATATCTAAAGCAACGCTCACGTTCTATATTAATGAATATTATCTGTCCATTTCAGGCCCATCATGGTCATACCTGCTCCTAGACTTGCTGTTTATAACTAGTAACTCAACAATTCCCTTTTTGTTTGTCCTTGAGAATGTTAGGCTGTAAATACATCTTCATGCAATTTCTTTGCTTAATGAAATTCAAGCATTTGATCATTCACTTGTCTATCTTTGCCCCTTCCTCTGCACTTTACCATTGATTAAGTGTGATGTAGTGAGGAACTGGGCCTGTGTTGATGTGATTTAAAGATCTGCTTAAGCTGCCATCTCATTTGGACTCATCTAGAAGAAATTACTTTTAAACGGCTGTTATTTGGGACTGATAGTGCCAAAGCTCTTACCGCATACAAAGTGGTAGGGTAATGAAGTATTTAACAGTGACCATGAATTTTCTTAGCAGAGAGCTGTACACATTTACATCTAGAATAACCAGATATCCATAGCGAAAGAAAAATGGCCTATATACAGACTGAAACAACTAAGCAGGGCACAACTCTGCTTAGGATGACAACAGCAGTAACTGACCCAGTGGAGCAATGATAGCATTGATTGCACATGGAGTCAAGAGGGCATTGATAAATTTCATTTAAAACTAGTAATGATTTCAAATAGTTTTCCTGCTCACAAGGAAAGATAGATAGGAATGTATATCTCCCAGACTTCTCTGGTATACATTTAGAGCCCCTTCATGCATGCTTTCCTATCAGTACTTTGGAAAGCTGGGACACTTGATAAGGCCTTTTCGGTGGTGGCCCTGCAGTTGTGGAATGCCCTTCCAGGAGAAGTCTGTTGTCCTCTTTATTGCTTGCTTTTTGACCATCTGTGAAAAATTGGATTTTTCGAAAACCCTTTTGAGTTGTTCCTGTGTTCTGTTCCTTCTCATGAGGTTTGGTGCCTGATTAACCGATGAGGGTTAGTTGATAGATACAGCAAACCAATAAAGAAATCCAACTTCATTTCAGCCATAATGGCTCCTAAGGCAGTTAATGGTTTTAAAATGTAGCTTTCACAATTAAAACAATGAGGTTATGGTGGAATGGTACACTGTGGTTTGCATTGTCAGTCCCTCTCCGCAGCCCTTTAACTGTTCTGCTGTTTATTTATGTTTATTTGTTATCACATTTATATCCTGCCTTTCCTCATGGTTCAAGGTGGCTTACAATAATAGTTAAAACATTTTTGATTTAAAAGCAAAAATAAACTATGTAGCCAAATGGTTGCCATCTCCTGGACTGTATTAACCAAAGAGATTAACCAACGTGTCACCGCCATCCCCAGGCAGGAGTCAAGCCCAGATGCTATGGACAGAGGCTCCCGTACTATCGAGCGAAACGGACAAGGAAGAACCAGAGGGAATCCATTTTCTCTGTGCCCAGATCGTATCTCCAGCTGCAGCCATTTCGCAAAGAACGACAGGACAAGCACGCACCCCCCCTCCTTCTGCATGATTGATGGCTTATTGGAAACCGCCGAGATAACAGCGGCCAGAGATCGCACCTCCGGCGTCGAAGGAATGAGTCACCCGGACACAGCATAGTGAATCTTTGTCTTGGACCAGATAATCCCATCTACCAACGTCTCCCGACTCTCCCGGGATGTTCTTAGTCAATGGTTTAGGTTTAGCCTGTCTACATTGCCCATTGCCCCACCCGCTCAGCTGACCATCAAGGTCTTTGTTCACACAGGGAGGCATGAGGGGGTAATCGCATCAACCCCCACCCCATAAGGGGTAAAACTGGGGATGCCAGAATACACGCACTCTCTCTCCTTTTTGTACCTACTGTTACTCTGTCGGTTTGGGTAAGCGCTGCCCAGCCACGCACCCCTCCCGCCTTGCTGGTTAAGTAACAGGAATCCCCTGCCCCCTCCTCCTTTTGTCTCTGCCACACAGCACCCAGGACGCCGTCTTCAGGATCAGGTGATTATCACCCCATCTTCAAAGGGACTCTGCCAAATTGGCAAACGTTCTGTCTCTACTACCTTTATTCTCTAGGCTCTGTGTGTGTGCTGTGAAAGTCTATTTTGCTTGTGTGTGTGTATATAATTAAGTAAACTTCTTTTTAACAAAATCCATTGCCTCCGCCTTATTTTGGGGAGTCACAGGACGGACTGTGGTATACATAGGTTATATCCCGCTTAGTTACGTTTTTGCCAGTTATTGATTTGCTATTCCCCATTTTATCATGCATAACTGAGCAATTTGGCTCAACTAACAAACCCCAATTCTCTCCCTTCACCCCCTTTAGAAGGTGCCTGCCAGTTCAGACTCTCTCAAAAATTCTGTGAAACAGGTAGACCTAAGTGGTGAGATAGCTAGCAGACAACTGCCTAATGACTATAGTTGGTGCACAGGGACATGCGGAAGGAGATGATCCATCAAATATGTGTGTCACGGGTCATGAAGGGCTTTAAAGTTCATAAACAGCATCTTGAATTGAACTTGGAAACAGACTGGCATCTCATGTAGAGGTTTCAAAATGGGCAACATATGTTCCCAGTGGCTAGCCCTTGACAATAGCTGGGCTGCCACATTATGGAACAGTTGTCGTTTCTGGGTTGTCTCCAAGGACATCTCCACATGCAGTGCATTGCCATAATCCAGCTATGAGATTACAGAGTCATGGATCAGTGTGGCCAGATCAGCTGAGTCTATGTAATGAGAGAGTTGGTGAATCAGATGCCGGTGATCGAAGGCACTCCAGGCCAACCTGCTTTTCAAACAGCAAGGCAGAGTCCATGAGCACCCCGAGAGTTTATTAATCTGCTCTGAAAAGGCCAATCTCACTCCTTCAAGGACAAGTGGATTCAGTCCTTCTAGAATCCCAGCCTTCCCAATCAGCATTACCTTAGGCGCCTGTTTGAATGTTTGAAATATCTAATCCAGTATGACCGGCAGGACTGTTTTCTCCCTGATCTGATCCTCCCTAGACTGGGCTGTGTTTTCACCAAAATTATATGGTGAGATCTGGGTCTGCTGGGGATTATAAATATCTCAGTTCCCTGAGATATTCAGGCATATTATTTGTCCACCTACATTCTAAATTGAACACTTGGTTTGTACACCCTCCTCCCAGATAACACAGCTATAACTGTGCAGATTCATTTGTATGAGCCATATCTGTATGACTGTTGCCAACCTCCAAGTGGAGTCTGAAGATCTCTCAGAATTACAACTGATCTCCAGGCTACAGAAGTTAGTTCCCCTAAAGAAAATGGCTGTTTTGGAGGGTGGGCACTATGGCATTATACCCCACTGCAATCCCTCTCCATCCCAAACCGCACACCCTCCAGGCTATACCCCCCAATCTCCATGAATATCCCAGCCCAGATTTGGCAACCCTAGTATGACAGTGTCATGGACACCACATTTTAAGGAGTAGTCTTGGTCATAGAACCCCCGAGACTGACAGGGAGTTCAAACAGAATTCTGAGAATTGTAGTTGGAGAGTTTTGACAGTAAAGAACTGACAGTTGACAGACAGAGAAGTTTGCAGACAGAACTTGGAGACAGTGGTGTGATCTGCAAGTTGTCTGGTAGAGGATACTCATCTGGAGTGAAAAGGAACACATTTGTCTTTTGGATCAGGAAGTTATCCAGGGAAATAGCTCTAAGGTTGATAGAGTGATCCCTAAGTGTTTAACAGGAAATTGCTCTGGTAAAAGGAGTGATCCCAGGACAGTTTAAAGGAGAAACTGGGGAAGTTTGTTAATGTTCCTAGGTCTTCCTTTCTATTCCTTTTATTCCTTAGAAGCTCCTTGATCAATTGATCTTGAGCAGCATATATCTAGTGTTGGAGGGATATAAGGACTGAAACAAATCTTGCCACTGACAATGTAGCCTTGGGGTCCCTATCACTTAGTAAAAAAGGCATTATGTCAGTCACAGAGGCATCGGATTTGTATATTAAAAGGGGGGAAATATAGTGCGATCGAAGTTCCTCGTAAAAGCGGCATTCCAAAAGGGCATGGGCTAATGAGTCAATAGAGCCAGAAGAGCAAGGGCAGATCCTGTCTGAGTATGGTTTATTCATAATTCTGCCCTGCATTACCATAGAAGGGTTAGCATTCAATCTAGCCAAGCAAAAAGCTCTACAGAGACGAGGAGTTGTCAGGTAATATGTATAGGCAGGCAGACCACGTGGAGGGGGGTATTCTGAAGAACTGGGATGAACAGACGTGACGAGCACGAAAAGTAGTGCTGTTATAATCGAGCTCTTTAATGCACTTTTTAATTTTGGTAAAAGCTTCAGTTTTCCCAAGATTTAATAACATGTCCTGCGAGAAGCCCAACGACGACAGGTTCTCATCTAAGATTTCCTAGGTCTTCCAACTAAAGAACCACTGTGTAAAAGAAGATTAAGTTTAAGAAACAAACCAGTGACTGCCAAGAGAAATTACTCTCGGTGAAAATAAAAGCTTAAACACGTGTATATGAACAACCTTGATACATTCGGATTTACACTATATCACTTGAACATAACTATCGCAAGATCCTCAATTCTGTTATTCTGTTTCAAGCCACATTCCTGTTATGAACCTTTGCTAACCTGACTTTTAAATCCCCCTAAAAGAGACAAATAAACCATTTTAAGTTGGTCTTCAAAAAGCCTCTTGAGTGCCATATATTTCTGACCTTTTATGGAAAATAAGGGATTTGTCATAATTAGTGGTAATGGTGTCATGACAAGTTATAACTTCTCAACAGAGATTGTGAGCGCTAGTGTGTGTGAAAACAAAATTTTAAAAATTATTAAAACAAGAGTTCCATCATAGAGAGCTACCTGCAAATGGGAAATTCTCATGAGTCTTTTTTAAAAAGAGAAGAAGCATTTCAATAGGTATACATAATGCCTATAACTGTTATCCCTCATCTGCACTTACTTTTCATTTTCAAATAAAGCTTCAGCTTCAAAATGAAGGGAAAAAAACTGGTTAAAAAAGAAATAGTGATTTTTTTTCTATGAAAGACTCAGCCTTATTATGAACTGAATTTCTAGGTTTTGAGTATATGTATTTTGCACTGAAACTATTTATCAGAGTCTAAATTGATTAGTGCTTCTGCTTCAGTGTCATACATATTTTCCACTTTTTAATAAAGCAGTAGTAGGATATTAGTAAGAAACCCTTTTCAGACAAACTGTATTGTCCTCTTTAATACTCTTTGTGCTTTCAGACTACAGAGAAAGAGAAATATCCAAACAGTGGAGGAAAGAAATAGAATATTAAAAAGGTCATGGCTGTATGACACTGTATTTTAATTCATAAAATATGGGATGCACTCTGAACGCCTCTTGACACCTCATTCCAATGACAAATAATATAATAAGAACCACAAAATGGTGCCAATTATTCTATTTGCATGACAAAGATTATGAGGGGAGCACAAAATGGTGTAAAATTAATCAGTTCCTTTTATACTGCTTAGCCTTGTACTTCGAAATATTATTTAGAAATATAACATATTTAGAACAGCTATTTACTACGACAAAAAAGAGAAAATGGCTCCCAGCTATTAATAATCTTAATTTTTAAATAAAATCATCAAGAAACTAGGTTAGTACTTCATCATTTCCCCTTTTAGTTTTACATAATGTTTTCTGCTGTACTGTGTTATATTAACTCTCCTTCCTTCCACAAAATGCTCCATTGGAGCACAAATCCCATCTCACAGAGCGGATAAAATTGATAAAACCCATTAATAGGCTTCTTAGCAAGCTGACTAATGTAGGCTATTTCAGCAATTTATTAAAGTATTTGAGAGAGTATATTGTTATTTCTGTCCTAGAGTGCGCCACTTGTGCTTTTAAAAGGTATGTGTTTCATATTATTTTTCCTCATTGCATAGAGGCACTATTTTCAGCATGTTTCCATGATCTTCATCTGGAGCAGCTGTTTTCATCACTGTATAACAAGGGGGTCCATAGGGGCCATACCCAGAAGAAAATGAGCTAAAATCTCTTCAGAGAAATTGATAGTCGCTGTAGTTTGTAACAACGACTAGCTATGATCACAACAGGAGCCATGCAGGATTAGATTTACAGGCCCACTTCAGCTATTGTCTGATCACATCTGAATGCCAGTTTTTCGGGTCAGGTGCTGCCTCTGGTTTTTCTTCCAGGTGGCCTCATTCTCCCTTCTGGTCTCTGCCCTTTGTCCTGTGCCAGCTAGGGTCTCATATCATCTATATTCAGGTTTAATGCACATGGGAAAGTTAGAAAGCACGCCTTGGTACTAAAAATGGGACTTGGGGATAATGATTTTGTTCTTTCCCCCATAGTGGGTGGAGGACATTGGATGACTGCATGTCTGCCAGTATGCTCTGCACCATCAGTATGGGTGTTTTTAGTATGCTTCCTTTTCAGACATAATATTATGCCATCATCAGTGATGGGACTGACCCCTGAGTAAGCATAGTATTTCATCCAAGGTCTGCTCCTCCTGTATTGCAATGCCATTTCTGCCCAGTACCCCACCCTGTAAATCCTGCTGTTGTAAACTCATGCCAGTGGCATTTCTCCACAAGTACAAGGATAACTCTATAGTGATCTAGATTTTTTTTTCTTGCCAGCAGAATGATGTTCTCCTCCAGCACAAGGGGTTTAAGAATGATCCCATCCCACCCAATGCAATTATTCAAGGATAGGGTCATTGGGTTACACATATTATCCTGTATGCCTTACAATGACTGTGAAGCATAGGTTCATATTATTAATATTATTGCCTCCAGATGGGGCCTGAGGTTGAAGGTAGTTGCTTAAAGCTGCCTTGTAAATTCTAGGCTAAAGAGAGATTTGAAGGGGTGTTCCTGGCTCTCACTCTTAGCTACTAGACTTCATCTGCTCTTTAATGAAGAGAGAGGATGCATTATGTATTTATCATCAGTACTTTGGAGTCACATACAGTTAGGATTGACAGCTTCAGCTTGGGAAATTCCTGGAGATTTGGGTGTGGAGCCTGGGGAGGGCAGAGTTAGGGGAGAGGAAGGAATACAGTGGTGATATGATGCTATGGAGTCCACCCTACAAAGGGTGCCATTTTCTCTAGGGAACTGATCTTTGTAGTCTGGAAATTGGTTGGTTATAAGTCTTGGAGAACTTCAGGCCCCATCAAGAGGATGGTAACCTTAAATGTAGTGGACTAATAAATCTGGATTTCTGATTTTACTGTTCCTATTTCCCTTTTAACTTTTCTATAGTTTCTTAGTCCTGCTTTTCATCCCTGTTTGGCATGGTTTCAGGGAAAGAAATATATCCCTCATTTCTGCCATTCTGAATTTTAACTGTTGTTCTTTTTTCTTTTATTTCATCTCCACATATCACTGTCTTTTTTGTGTTTGTACCCAAGTCACCATAGCTAGCTAGAGAGACTTGTATCTCTTTATTATTGCCGCCTCTGTAAAGAATTCATTGATGCTTTCTATGAAGGACATTATACCAAAATAAATCACATTCTTACATTTTGTCACTCAGGCCTCAGCAAGTATATTGTATAGGAAAATATATCTGGATTTTATAAATATGGTTTTAGGCAAAGAAGGTTTTTCATAAAAGGCAGATTTTCAAAATTGCTCACAGAAGATAAGCTTAGAAATGCAACTGGGAGAAGATCTATTGTGTTTATATAAAAAATTATTGTTGAACAGTTCTACTGGAATAATAGAATTTAAGGTAGCAGTAATACAAACCGTAACAAGTGCTATTAATCTTGCTTTATACAAAATATGATGAAAAGAAGCCGTGCTCACTCTCATCCTTTCCCAGAAAAACCTGTTGCTGCACATATCACTAAGCTTAAGGGTGCTGGGGTGATAAAAATGAATGTGTTCATAATGCCATATACAAAAGTAGTAAAAGAAGGGAAAGGAAGACGGATACTGCACAGGAGAAATCTATTGCAGCAAAGAATTAAATATTATGGCTAAAGGTTTCAAATGTGAGTTCATAAAGTTAGACATCTATAACATCTGCTTTGCCAGCACAAAGGCGTACTGAGCTAGGAGAATGAAATAGCTGCATTTGATGCTGAATGGAGGAATGAGCCTCTGGAAAAAGACAGCTGGGTTCTGCAGGGTAACATGTGCAGGGGATGATAGCAGCTTGCAGCAGAATGCTTCATGCAGATCATGGCTGTGAGCCATGGAATTTGCATGCCCAGGTGTGTGCCACGATTTGCTAGGAAGACTGACTAATTTCCAGGATTTGGGGGGGGGGTGGCATTTCAGAGTTCAACAGAAGAGGATAAAGGTTTTAGTGTTGGCCTTTAACAGTCCCAGCCAGTTTGGAATGATATTGTTGGATAGATCCAAGACGTACAGTGCCCCCTTAAGCAGAGTTGTACCTTCTAAATTCGTGGAAGCTAATAGTTTTAAAAGAGTGCACCACTACTGCTTAGAATGGCACTGTAAATGGTAGTAGGTAATGTACTTAAACAGCATCTGACTTGTCTTTTTTTAAAAACAACTGATGAACAATAGCCAGAGGCCCAACTGCCCCTGAGGAATAATCCCAAATATTCAGAAATGTGAGAAGGGAGACTTCCCTGTTTGACCAGTGTAAGACATTGCATAAACAACAATAGGAAATCCTTGGCTGTATTTGCAGTAGCCACTTACTGGCCCCAGCCATTCTAAAAAATAGACACCTTCTCTTCAAAAGCAACCAAGTTTGTTCAAAAGCACATACCAAAAACACAACCATCAAACAAGGTGCTTCAGGAATGAACTTGAGTTTAAGTCTCTATAGAGTTCTTGCAGCTGCAATTTAACTTAAACTGCCATTTAATTTAAATCAGCCCATGTAGCTTTGTTCACGTGTATTTTAATGCATGGAGAGTGACAGCAGAACCGTGCTTCCATGCATTGATTTAAAAGGTCAGAACAGAGCCTACAACCATAAGGGTCTATCCACATAATCAGGAACCCAAGAGTTCTATGCCTGTGGGTTCAATTCCAACTTCAAACCAATGCATGGAGGTTGAGAGGAGGGATAGTATACGTAATCCTGCTCCCCACGCATTAAAAAAAAATGTTTTAAAAGTCTTAGAGAAACAGCTTTTTTTGTTTAGAAGTTTTTTAATATCAGTTTTCCAACAAATATCATTAAGGAAATTATCAAGTAATAAAATCAACCTATACAAATAGAACAGAAATATAACCATACAGAGCAATCTTTCCAATCATCATCACAGAAAGTCCCTCAAAACGTTGGACAACAAAGGCCCTTCTTCTTGCAGCTCCACAACCTCAGATACGGACATCATCTTCTGAAATAAAGTTAGATGTGAGTCCGGTAGCACCTTAGAGACCAAAATGATTTTGAATATAACCATTTGAGAGTCACATCTCCCCTTATCAGGGAGATGTGCCGGGAGGCACAGATCTGTTTAAAGACCCCCCACGTGCCTTCAGGGGGCTTCCCTGGAGACGCACGGGGTGCCCTTTAAATAGATCTGTGCCTCCCGGCCAGGAGGCACAGATCTGTTCCCCCCCGCGCGTGCCTTCAGGGAGCTTCCCCCAATTCGGCGGTTTTTCGGTTCAGATTGAACCGAACTCAAAAAGGGGGGGAAAGGGGAGCCGAATTCGGCGAGTTCGGGATGTTCCTGAATAAATTCGGCAAATTCGGGCCCTTTAAACAGATCTGCGCCTTCCAGCTGGAAGGCGCAGATCTGTTCCCCCCCCACGCGCCTTCAGGCACAGATCTCCCCGCCCCTCGTGCCTGGCCGGGAGGCACAGATCTGTTTAAAGACCCCCCGCGCTCCTTCAGGGAGCTTCCCTGAAGGTGTGCGTGGGGCCCTTTAAATAGATCTGTGCCTCCCGGCTGTTCCACCCCCCCCCACCGCGCGCCCTCAGGGAAGCCCTCTGAAGGCGCCCGGGGGGGATTTTCCCCCGAACTCCGGATCTCGCCCGAATTTCAGGGATCCGAAGCAGGGGAGTTTGGACTTCGGCATGGCCCGAATCAAAACGGGCCGAATTTTGCCGAATCCAAATTTTTCTGAATTTTTTTTCAAAAGCCCTAATTGAAGTCCCTCCCCTCCCCAAACCCCGCCCTCCTCAGGCTCCGCCCCCAAAACCTGCTGCTGATGGTGAAGAGGGACCTGGCAACCCTATCTGAAACAGCGTTGCCTAAGATAATTTTGTCTTAGGTTGACAAATGGCAAATGCTCTTTGCCCAATCACAGCAGTGGTTAAATGGCTGGTTTTCTTTCAAATTCTTCTGAGCATGGGCAAAGAGCATAAAAGCAGGCCCTGGCTTGCAGCTTCACTCCATTACAGAAAGAGGATTCTGGAGTGTGCACTGCTAAGCTTGGCTTCAGCTGCTGCCTCTGGAGATGTGCTGCTTCTGCTGCTGCCTGCAAGTCTGCTGCGATTGGAGCTGCATTGAAGCCTGCCTGCCTGCAGAAAATCATTGATCATCGACTGGTTTGAACAAATTGGTTCATTTTAAAACTATTTAAAGTTTTCTTCGTTCTTTATCTTTACCTTTGTTCTTTGGGCTTGGTGGTGCATTCTGGGGAGGGGAGGCCAAAAGGCATAATAAGACCTAAAGGCCTTTTGTTTCCTTCGGTTTGGTTCTTTGCTTTTGCTGTTCTGTTGCTTATGTTGTGGTTGAACTTGTTTTTTGTACTTTTGGGGGTTGAGGGGGCTCTGCTTTTTTAAATGCTATTTTACTTTGTTTTTTCCCTTACCATTTCTCTCCTTTACTCCCCCCTTTTTTTCTTTTTGGGGTCTGATGGGGGTGCTAATAAGGCTAGTGCTGGGCAATTAAAAGAGGCAAGGTTGTTTGTTAAACAATAATTAGCATAGATTAACTGTAAAAAAACTTTTTAGTGTCTGCTCTGAGCTTCAAAACAATTGAAGCCAGGCAGTTTTAGAAAAATAGTGCTTTAGACTGACGTATAGTTCCATTTTTCAGGAGCTCCTGAATTCATGAAAAGGTAGGGTTGCCAGGTCCCTCTTCGCCACCGGTGGGAGATTTTTGGGGCTGAGCCTGATGAGGGCGTGGTTTGGGGAAGGGAGGGACTTAAATGCCATAGAGGCCAATTGCAAAAGTGGCCATTTTTCTCCAGGTGAACTGATCGCTATAGGCTGGAGATTAATTGTCTCTTGATGAGGTGCACACAATGGACAAAATCTCTGCCACCATCAAGAAACAGTTAGCGAGGTGGGTAGGCAGGGATATCTCCATGGGCTTTGTGGTGACCGATGGCATCACAAACATTAGGGCAGCACTCACTGGAACTCCACCTTTGCCACTCTTGGGTATTTGGTGGAGCAGAAGAGGGCACTGACCATCTTGATCTTTGAGATAGAAGTTGTGCGGGAGGAGAGCCAGCTCAAGCAGGACCAATGGTTGACTATCTCTAAGGCTGTGGAGGGTGGTTGATTGGTGGCTGGGTGGGAATGAGAAAAAGGAAGCATGGGAAGGTGATACAGGGGTTGCCAGGAGGAGGAAAAGAGGAAACAGTATGGACAGGTGGATATAGGGGAAAGCGAGGTACCCCCCACAATTCCTAGCAGGTTCACCATCAAGCAACTGGGTGTAGCCACGCAACTGTGCCCAGCCTGGCCCTGCAACTGTGCTTAGTCTAACCCTGTATCTGGAATCACACAAACTTTCCAAGGGAGAGGCTGCCAGGGGGAGGGAAGGGAAAGCTGAAGATGGGGGGGGGCAGATAAAGGTAGGATTGTTGGTGGGTGGGAGGGGAGGAAGCAGGAAAAGGGAGAGGCTATTAGAAGTGTGCATTAAAAGTCTGTATATTTCAGATTTGGGTATATTGGATAAAAAAAATATTCTCGATATCCCCACTAGTCATATGAATAAGTCAAGTGATATATAAGCATTTATCTCCCAGAGCCTGGTTGGATGTGAAGGATTATGTGATAACCTCCTGAGTTTATATGCAGGGTTTAAAAAAAATTGAGCAACTCAAAATCTCCCTTTTGTTTCAGCTCATGCTGTGTCCTACTCAGATAATTTGATCATCCCTTATCCTGCCCTTTGAGAGCCAAGTTGGACAGCAGCATTCTGAAAATATGCCCTATGAAAGTCCTAGTTTCTAGAAAGTGTGAAGTTTCATTTATAATGGTTTTATAATGGTTAGATGCTTTTATGGTGTTTTCTTTGTAACCCACGGTGGGGGGGGGGGAAAGGTTGAATTTTAATTATTGCTTTATTGTCGATGCATTATGGTTGCTGAGAGAGAGAGAATCTAGGTAGGTTAGAGAGGGCAGTCTGGCTCCCTTTGTATATTTTAAACTACATGTAATCAGGCATCAGAAGTCTCTTTATCTTTGTTCGACATCCTGGATCTATAGCAGGAGTGACTGACTCTTGCTCCCATTGCCAACTGAAATGAGTGACACAACTGGAAGCAAGAATAAATGATAGAAATTGACAGATTTATGTAGGGCATCGTTATATAACTGCCTTGTTCCTCACTCGTCATGATCCCAAAACCAGAGACCATATGCATGCATAAAATAGTTCCACCTGGGTGAAATGCTTTCAGAAACCTTCATGCGATTTCCCCTTTTAAAATATAAACACACACAGCCTAACCCCTGTGCCTTTCCTTTGAATTCAATGGGTTCTCTTGTCCTTACACTCAGTGAACTGCTGCTGACATCCTGAAAATCTGGGTATTGTAGTTTCACAGAGACAACAGGGCAGTTGACCCCTCTAAGCACAATCTCTTTCATAAATTGATAATGATGAGGCTGGGATATATTTATAACTCTGCTCCTGTGTGAACTCTTCATAAGTAAACAAAAATGATTTCAGTGCAGTAATGTAGTGCAGACTAGTTCTTTAGAGGTAACTGCTTTTTTTGTTCTTTACAACAGCCGATCTCAGGCTTTGAACTAGTAACCCTGAAAACAGCAGGTGGCTGCTAAACTTCATTCTAGTCCACTGATTTCCAAAGTCCTGATTTTTTCCTGGAGGCAAGTTTTAACCCTTGAAAATGTTAACTTTTGGTATGAAAGGCTACGAATTACCCACCCTAAGAAGAACCCATATGAATTAGTGTTCTGAATATGCTCTCTGACTAGAAAGAGGCAAGCCCAGAACAGTGATTCATGCAGAGTTGCAACTTGCAACATGTAGTCTCACCCAAAGGCAACTAATTCTCCTTATCTCTTTATCAGGAGTGATAAATCCTCCATGGACAGTTAATGCACAGCCTTACCTTCAAAGGAGGTCATCCAGTGTGGATGTATGTTTTAGACTTATGGGGGCTCTGATGATTTAATTCACTGATGGACCATGATCTGATCCAGCATGGCTTTTCTTATGTTCTTAACTGTACTTATCCTCCCAGAGACTCAGGCTACAGTTATTTAGGCTTGCAGCGTCATCCATTCATCTTGCTCATAGATGATTTAATTAACGGAATCCTGTTAGATCCAGCTCAGGACCTTATTGATTCATTCTTGGAGACAGAGTCATAGAGGAAAGGTCCATCAGTGGCTACTGCCCATGGTGAGTAAAGGGGACCTCTATCTATACGGGCAGCAAATGTGAATACCAGTGCTAAGAGGCAGCTTCAGAGGAAGGCCTTAGCCTCTATGCTCTGTTGAACAAATAAAAGGGTGGGAGGGAGACTCAACCAAATGGGTGGAAGGAGCTTCAAAGGTTGAGTTAGAAATTATAAACAATAACAAAATAATTATATTATAAGGTATTCACTATAATATTATTAAAAACACAGGGCCTGTATTACAGGCTACATATAAAATTATCTGTTACAAAATTCTTATACGCAGTTGATATACATTCAGTAAAAATGACCAATCCTGGGCCATAAATTATCATGGGTTGATGTACACACATCCGGAAACATTGTTAATTCTGCATCAGATTGTATGAACAACTGTCCAAGAGGCAAGACCCACAATTTGGGTTAAGAGTTTACACAAGATATTAGATAAAAAAATACCTCATAAGGTGCATTTCCGGATGTTTTTCTAATTAATTTCTCTTTTTATGAGCACAGAGGAAGGCCAATGGAGACCAAAACGTGTATGGTCCAGTATTGGTCATTTATATTGAATGTAAATTTGTTCATAAGAATTTTGTAATGGATAATTTTATATGTAGCCTGTAATACAGGCCCTGTGTTTAACAATTTTACAGTGTACATCCTGTAAGAAATATATTTTGTTATAGTTTATAGTTTCTAGCTCAACCTTCGAAGCTCCCTCTATGCTCTGTTGACCTTCCAAGGCAACTGGAGTGCTGAACTACATGGACTACTGGTCTGATCCATAAGGCCCTTCTTGTGTTTTTATTCATTTGTCAGTGGAACCTATTATTGTCTTTCTGGTACCAAACACCCAAGGCAATAGCTATCTCCCCCCCCCCCCATCACACAAAAATCCATTACTCAACAAGTCCTGTGGATGACACATGACAAAATGACACATCCCAAGAAAACATATGTTGTCATCCATCTGAACAAATCAGAAGAAGTTCACTTTCTTGGAAGCAAGTTCCATTCATATCAATCAATGGATCATCCATGTATGCCAATCCCTAATAGGAAAAGCTATTTACATATTTGCTGTCAAGTTCCTTGACTGAAACGTAGCAAACACCATTGCAGAAGGGGGTTGCTGAGAACAGAAAGGATTGCTGTGCTTTATAGATAAAAGGAATGAGGAGCATAAAACATGCTGTGAGAAATCTAGGTGGAAATAAAGAATCTGCAAAGATGAGGGCTGCATAAGAGACTTTACTGTAATGATGTAGTGCCCATATGGCATATGAGATCTTTTTACGACTAACAAAACTTGTTCAAGAATACCGTACAGTAGGCCAAATTACTAGAATTTCAGTTGTCCTTGTTAGTCCTTTCTCTCATGAGTTACTTGGAGGCATAATTACCTTACAGCTAAAAAGATGAATTTTCTCCAGGGGATTAATTGTAGCAATTTAAAATACCATTGTGAATCGTTAACATCGCTTAACAATCACTGAGAGACTCCTGTTGTAAATGTTAGCAAGGCTATTCAAAGCATGGCATAAATTCATGACCTAATCATTTAATGCAGCAGTTTCTAGAGCAATATACCCTTCCTCCTTCCTAGGACATGTTTCTTCAATCATATTCTGCAGTTTCAGACCCTTCAAAATGGAGAGTGGCCAAATGCAACATTGACTTATTTGACAATGAGATGAAGCACTGCAGCTCCACGGCAATTGTGGTTACTTTGGGCACCTCAAAGGTGAAGGACAGGCATGCATCTTAAAGTATTCGTGCTACTGCCTTGTGGTTGAGACTACATGTACTTTAAACACTTGTCCATGTGAAGGTGTTTCTTCTCCTTCAACAGAGCCAATATTCACAAATGGACTTCAGGAAACTAGTATGGGGAAACGATAGCTCCTGTACAGCTGCTCAGTCCTAGAGCAACTTGTATGGATTTCACACTGCCTGACAGAAAAATGTCATAGAAAGTAGTACACTTCTGGGCTTTCCCAGACTCAGCCTAAATGACACCAATTAGAGCAATGACCCACAAGCCAACTAATAATGATCTTTTTGACTTACTGACAATGTGCTACTGCCCGTTTGGAAATGGCAATGGAATAGATAAGACCAAATAAGATGGGAAAATATTTATTTATTTATTTGATTACTTTATTTGTAGCCCACCTTTCTAGCTGAGACTCAAGATTACAGAATATAAAATGTTGCAGATACCATAAGACAATCAATGAACACTGCAATAGGACTCTGAGTACAAAATTAGAAAACAGTGTAAACGACAAACTTTCTAAGACAAGGTATACTGTAGACAATGCATAGAGCAGAATTACAAAGATAGAAGACACAGTAAAAGCAAGATGATACCTACAATAATTGTTGCAGTAGACTACAAATCTTTTCCATTATAAAGGTGCCCTCCTGAACTGAACTGAAATATACCTCTCAAAGCAGAGGAAATAGCTAGCTGGATGGAAGATTGATTTCAAATACCAAGACTATGAGCAAGTTATCTCGCTTGGTTACAGGACAGAGAGGAAGAAGTGGGGGGGCGGGGGGAGGTGAGGACACAGAGAGAAAAATTAAGCAGGAAATATCGATAGCTAGAGATCCTGGTGTCCAAAGAAGAATCCAGCACTGACTCAGGGATCCAGGTGACTGGACAGCAAGTAAATCTAAAAATGTGGGAAGCAGGGCTTCATTCTGTGCCACTCACAAGTCAAATGTATTATTGAGTCAAGGAAAATTTAACTTTGGGGAAGTATTCTGTCTCTAATGATAGGATTAAACGGGTAGTAGAAGAAGAAGAGTTGGTTTTTATACTCTTCTCTTCTCTATGGTAAGGAGTCTCAAAGCGGCTTACAGTCACCCCCACCCCACAACAGGCACCTTGTGAGGTAGGTGGGGCTGAGAGAGTTCTGACAGAACTGTGACTAGCCCAAACTCACCCAGTTGGCTTCATGTGGAGGAGTGGGGCATCAAAGCTGTATCTTCAGGTTAGAACCTGGCACTCATGTGGAGGAGCAGGGAATCAAACCCGGTCCTCCAAATTAGAGTTCACTGCTCTTAACTACTATACCACGCTGGAAACTGAGGGTAGAAGTAGATCAAGGGGGGTGATTTGTGAGCCCAAAGAAGGTAAATTTGGAATAACTCTAGAAAGGGAGAGGAGTTGTAGATCTGAGACTCAGATTCAAACTTGGGAAAAGGCAAGGAGTAAAACAAATAGCTGGCCTAGATATGGGTATAGATCCTGAATAATTGATCAGGTTGTGGTAATAACAGAGCAGGTTGTAACTGAAGTCCCACTGATAAGATTAAGGGGTCTCTGATTGATGATCTGTGTCTGGAGGAGCTCTTTCCCTTACAGGATCTTCCACAGGCTGGCTACTCATTCCCATTAACATGATCATCTTAGGTAAGTGTGGCCCTACTTTTTCCTCCAGTCTCTGCTTTTGTTCTGTAATGGCTTGTTTACTCACTTTAACACAAAAACTGGAAGAATGGAGATCTCAGGTACCAAGATGGATGAGACTAAGACAAAATAGAGGCAGTGTGGTTGTAACATGAGAACTCGACAATTTAGGGTCCAAGAACCCCCAACCCCAGATCCAAGGTAAACCGTGGCCTAATGTATTAAAAACTTAAAGGCTATAGTGAGGAACAGGACACTTTGCAGTTGTAAAGAGACCTGCGTGCTGAAAGAGGTAATTTGCTAAATTGTGGTTAATTTTTTTAAAACATCACTTTTAAAATGGACCTTCTGGCCAATGGGAGCTCAGAGCAATTCAGAGAAGGATAAGCTGAGAGAGAAAGATACCATCCCAAGAAATCTAGCTTGTTTCTATGTTCTCAAATGGAGAGTGGCCAAATGCAACAGGAGTACAGAGAGGCATGACTGTAGATGCTAACTGCCTTCTTCCTAGAGAAGACCAGATATGCTCTTTACCTCTGAAGTGACTACTAGCCATCTTGTAGCTTCAGTTGGAACCTTTACTTCCTGTGGTTGAGGTGATATGTGTTTTGTATGCCTTTACCTAATTATTTACTATTGCTGTTGTATTTAATAAACAAGGTTGATTTGTGGATCTATCCAGTTGTTTATGTGGTTGGTCTTGCACTCACTAGAATTCTGAAAAGAGCCTGTGCCATGTGACCAGCTTAGCAGAGATGTAACATGGTAACAACCCTTGAATACACTTGTTGAGGAGCTGCATCCAATCAGAGCTGTCAGGCACATTGTACATGAGTATAATGAAGATGTTGCATGAAACACATATTTAACACTGGTAAATTCACATGAAGTGTAGAGCCATTTTAAATACTACAGACATCATTCTATACAATTTATATAGAAGAAATAGACTAAAGATGAAGACCATGCCTCTGTGAGGGTTATTCAAGGGACAAAGTGTTAGATTTGGTCTTTGGAAGCCCAGGTTAAAACTCTTAGTCAAAGGGCTCTGAGCATAGAAGTTCCCCTTTTTCCCCAGAAGATTACATTAGTGTTCAGTCTTAAAACATACAAAATCGGGATGCTGAGAACTTCACCCCGAACATGTTTGGCAGGTGAACAAATCCTTTTTGACCATCTTGATCACATGTGAGCTGAGCTTTTGCTCTCCTGGTCTCACCACCAGCCAGCTAGAACAGCATGCATAATGGTTTTATGGCTGCACAATAGCTGTGGTTCTTAACTTTGTTTTGTTTATGAATGTCAGCTTTCTTTGGAGCCTGCGCAGTAGGGGACATGGTTCTCCTCCGGGTCACTGTTAGGTCATATTGTTAAAGTGCACAGTTGTGCCCCCTCTTGCACATGATGATCCAAACAAATTGGCAGCCATTAACATTGATAACACAGATTTACACAAACACCAAATGGTAAGACTTTAAAAAAACAGTGTTTATATATAAATCACTAACTCCCTGACTGGTTTGTTAGCTTTTTGTTTAAATAGTTGGCTATGGAACAATGTGCAGTAACAACAGATCTGGTTGGGAGAAACTACAGCTCCCATCAGGCTTTGTGGGATTATGCATGTGTGAAATGCTGCTAGTTGTACTGTGCTGTACTATGCTGGCTGACTTAGTATGCCCCATCTCCTCCATCTCAGAGATTCAGCATGAGTTTGGCTGGGTACCAGACAAGGAGGGGAAGGCTGAGTCAACCTTGAGCCGGCTACCTGAAACCAACTTCCATTGGGATCGAACTCAGGTCGTGAGCTGTCATGAGTCAGCCTGCAGAGACCTCCTCTGATGAAGAGGAGGTAGAGGCCAGAATAGAGGATCAGCCAAAGTCAGGAGATGACTCACCATGTCTGCAGCCTGCCAGATCAAGGACTCCAGTTGGATCTGACACCTTGCAACATGAAGTGTCTCCAGAGGCCTCGCCAGGGCCACTGGAGCAGAGACGAAAACAGGTCTGTCTGGCAATGCAGCAGAGACGGCAGAGTGCTAGGCTGAAGGCTTTACAGAGGAATCTCCCCAGTAGCAGTGATGAGGAAGAGTAGGGCTGAAGCACCACCTATGAACTCAGCCTCATCAGCATCAGCTGGCTGCTACAGCAGCAGGGGAAGGGATTTAAGCCATCAGTTAGGCTTGGCTGTTGTGCAAGCAACTTGTTACCAACCTTCTTGAGTACCTGCCTTGTTTCCCTGCTATCCTTTGGATTCCTGGTATCCTGACTTCTTGGACTGGCTCTGACTAACGCCTTGGACTTCCCTTGCCTGTATTGATATCTCGGACTCTGCCTTCACTGTGAATGACCTTGGACTGTTCTCCAGACTACGCTTACAGCCCTCGCTCCTCGCCTGTACCATGACATGAGCAGAGCTTGGACTGCAGTACTGCAGCTTACTACTCTACGCCATGGGGCTCCTTTTAGACTAGCCATCCAGAAATTCTGCATTCATAATTGAGATACTGATTTTACAATATTCTGCTGTTTGTATTTACATAATCAAATTCTACATTCCAATGTCAAATTTAGTCATTTGTATAAATAACAGTACAACCTTAAGAACATGTTCCTGAGAGTAAGCTGCATTTAATAGACCTGAATAGGATTATGAGGTACCTGCTTTAGATTGCTCTCTCATGTGCTTCATCTAGTTCAGAAATATGTATAAAAATAGTGGAAATATTTTTTCATTGTGTTCTCAGGCATTTCAAGTCCCATCTCTTTAGCATTTATATTTTATGGTCAATGAAAATAGAAGAACCTTGTAGCAGAACAAAAAAGAACAAAAAAATAAAGGTGAAATGGTTAATTTCATTAGAATTCCCATTTTCTTTCCAATTAATACTTCTAATGGCCTACTATAGGATAATAAGAGACTGAAAAGATACCACCTTTTGTTATAAACCTAGGCATATTGGCCCATAATTTTGTACTGTCTGTAAATGGTAAAATCTATGTGGGACTGAAGTATTTTAAATGTACTCACTGGCGCATGCCAGGTTTCCTGTGACTTTCAAAGCAATGACCCCTTGCTTCAGTGGAATGTTTTAACAAAGGGTAGCTTTCTAGTGATGGCTGTTGGCTGCATGGGAGCCACTCTGGGCCACATGCGCTGGGAATGCACAATAGTTATTGAAGTGCAGGAAGAGGATGGTCAACAAATTAATGTGTGAGAAGTGGTCTTGCCAACTGAGGAGATTAGCATACCTCCCAGCTAACTGGAATATCAAGTAGGAAGAAAGGGCTTGAATCAGTTTTGGTTGCTAAAAGGCAGATATTGAATACATGGCAATATTAGAATGAAACAGGTATTACAACCTATTCCTGAGGGGGAGGGCTGCGCCGGTGGCTGGAGGCAGCCCAGCTGCGCTGCTTCCAAAGGAGGTCCCCCCCCCCACTGAAGCTCAAAAAGTAGCATAAGTGCAAGTAAGGGCAAAGGGGCTTAGGAGGCTGCCTAAACGTGGCTCCTTCCCTAGACTGGCCTGGGAATGCCCCCGGAACACCCCTGGGAGGATAGGTCACAGAGGTGCACCGTCTGGACACCGGCATGAGCTGGGAGGATGGTGTGTGTGCCCCTCCCCATGGTGTCCGTGCCACCCTGGGTGGCGTAAGTGGCATGGGCACCGGTGCAGTGGGCCAGGATGCCGGCACAGCTCCTTCCTGGCCTCCTAAGGACTTCCTGCCTTTTGGCTCAGGAATGGGCTGTTAGTGAACCTGGCAGCCAGTGAAGATGTGAAAGCGTACAAGGCAAGTATAAACATGGTGTCTGATGTTTTGTTGCCCCCTCCTGTATTTCCTTTTCCTCTCTTTCTGCTCATTGGGTTTTCTCTGTATTTCTGCATATTAGTTTATTATATTTTTATCCTACGCTTCCTCTGAGTACCTCAAAGCAGCGTACTCGATTCTCCTTTGCTCCATTTTATCTTCGTAACAGCCCTGCAAGGAAGGTTAGGCTGAGAGAAAATAACTGGCTCAAGGCACCTGATGTGTTTTAGGGTAAGCAGGGATTTGAATTTGGGGGTCCAGCAACTGCATCACCTGGGCACTCCTGGGACGTGTGGAGGGTTGGGAGCATGTGATGGAATTTATAAGGGATTCATAACATGATCCAAATTCCGTAATGCTCCCAACCCTTCACACACGGCTGAAATTATAAAAATAATATTGAGGGGAAGTGGAGAGGAAATCAAATGGGGATGAAAGAGGCATGCATATAATCCATTTTAAACAACTTTTTTTTATTTGTTGACTTTTGTACTGGAATGTATTACAAATAAATTTAAAAAGAAATGAGCCCCAATAGCAGCATAGGCTACATTCGTGTGTGTTTATTAGCTCTTGTTTTTCACTTTGATCTGCATCATTATATTTTTCATTAAAAAATTGAGTCAGAATATTCTTCAGATTCTCTGTTCCCATTTATAAAGATGTTTCTTAGCCTTTCAGATGTGAATGTCTTGAAATGCATAACTAACAAAGTCCAGCTTATTATCAGTTATATTTCATGGTGCATGAATCACTGAGTAATGATGGACTAAGAAATTTTTGTTGAAGCCATTTTAATTTTGAGAGGCGTTTCCTTATAGTTAGAGAGTCATCTTTTTCTGGCTACTTCTTACCAATGCATTTCCAAGTAAAGCAGTTGATAGGGTTATATTACCTATGACAATAATGCCTCAGCCCAATGAACATGAGGTCTGTGTGTTATCTTTCTCTCAGACAAAAAAAAAGTTCAACAAAGGAGCTGGTGAGTTTACAGTGCCATGTGAGGAAGTATGATGGGATGTTACTTGCAGATCAGTTATAGGGTACTCACTCGGGTTCCTGTACTTAGGTTCACACAGCAGAGACGGATGTGTTCAAAACAATATCCATTTATTAGCAAGCAGACACAGGGATAGGAGCCACTAGTTTCAGGGCAGGGAAGCTCATGCAGTCTACAATTCTAACTAACTAACAGAACTAACAAGTGGGGAGTCCACCCCATGAGAATAAACATACAAATGTTAGAGGGGAGAACACACTGCTCCACTGCAATGTATACATAAATACATGTGATAAATGCATGTGAGCAATGGGGTCCCTCATAGTTAAATTGTGGAACTCCCTACTCCAGGATGTGGTAATGGCTACCAACTTGGAAGGCTTTAAGAGGGGAGTAGACATTTTCATGGAGGAGAGGGGTATTCATGGCTACTAGTTAAAATGGATACTAGTCATGATGCATACCTATTCTCTCCAGGATCAGAGGAGCATGCCGAATATATTGGGTGCTGTGGAACACAAGAAGGATGGTGCTGCTGCATTTGTCTTGTTTGCGGGTTTCCTAGAGGCACCTGGTTGGCCACTGTGTGAACAGACTGCTGGACTTGATGGGCCTTGGTCTGATCCAGCATGGCTTTTCTTATGTTCTTACACCACATGTGAAAGCTTATGGCACATGTGGCAATGTAAAGTTAGAATCATAGAATCATAGAGCTGGAAGGTGCCATACAGGTCATCTAGTCCAACCCCCTGCTCAATGCAGTATCAGCCTAAAGCATCCCTGACAAGTGTTCGTCCAGCCATTGCTTGAAGACTGCCTGTGAGGGGGAGCTCACCACCTCCCTAGGCAGCCAATTCCACTGCTGAACTACTCTTACTGTAAAAAAATGTTTCCTAACATCCAGTTGGTACCTTTCTGCCTGTAATTTAAACCCATTATTGCAAGTCCAAAATCTGCTACCAACAGGAACAGCTTCCTGCCCTCCTGTAAGAGACAACCTTTCAAATACTTAAAGACAGTAATCATGTCCCCCCCTCAACCTCCTCTTTTCCAGATTGAACATTCCCAAGCCTCTCCTCATAGGGCTTGGTCTCCAGGCTCCTGATCATCCTCATTGCTCTCCTCTGCACCTCCTCCATTCTATCCACATCCTTTTTGAAGTGAAGCCTCCAGAACTGCACACAATGCTCCAGATGCGGCCTGACCAATGCGTTGTACAGCAGGACTTTTGTATCCAAGGCTTCTGTCATGGAATTTGTAAACAAGCATATGTATCAAAAGCTCCTCCTCCTAAAATAATTTAAAATGAAAAGTTATGCAGATGATGTGGTAGACTGTCTCAAACCCTCAATGGTCAATATGGCTTATAATTAATCAAATTGAAGAATTCGAGTTGTACTTGGACTATAAAATTAAGAGAAAAAAGACAAAAATAATTTTTAAATTCTTATCAAAACAAGAAGAGAACTCATTCAGAGAAATCACAGGGTGTAGAGTAACTGCAGACCCAATCAAATATTTGGAAATAAATATAACTGGTCATAACAAAACTCTGTTCAAAGGCAATTATAAAGTTATGTGGGGAAAAATAGAAAATTACTTACTGAGATGGTCAAAATTACAAATTTCCTGGTTAGGAAGGATCTCAGTAATAAAAATGAATGTATTACGCAAACTGAATTTCTTGTTTCTGATGTTACCAATTTATTTAGAGGAAAAGATGCTGAAAGGATGGCAACAACAGATAAATACATTTGTATGGAAAGTGAAGCAATGCACAATATATAATGTACAATGTTTATCTGGTGCTCTATTATGTTGATAATGTATTTAATCAGTTTATGTTTGGTTATTTTACTGTATTTTTATTTTCCCTTTTTATTGTTATTTTTACAAATGTTATATAGGTACTTGCACTGCTCTGTTATTTTATGATGGCCAATGGCTGTAACAATAAATAAAAAATGAAATTTGTATGGAATGGCAAGAAACCTAGAATTAGATCTAAAGTTTTACAAGAAGAGAAGAGGAGGACTAGCATTACCAAATATTAAATTACATTATCAAGATGCTGATCTTGTTTGGATATTGGATTGGATTAAATGCTCAGAATCACGAATAATAAAATTAGAGAAAGCAGATCTGAGGAATACATTACCACTTATGGATTAAAAATCATTTGATATAAAAACTAATCCAAATTGAGATCATGCCATTAGGGATAGTCTGTTCAGAATCTGGAAGTTTACTCAAAGAAGTCCAATACCCTCTCCACTTACGTCTCCAATAGAAACATTCTATGACAAATCTGAAAGGAAGTATAATGATTACATAATACATCAAGATATGATTAATGCTAAAAGAGAAATCAAATTGTGGCAAATGATGAAGGAAGAAGGGGAAAAAATTGTAGTGGCTATTTTACTTTCAGCTTGTGTCAAGACTGAAAAAAGACCACCAACTTTCAGAAGGATGCATAAGAGACTTGGTTGATTTTGAAAAAAATGATAGTGCAATATAATCTATTGGGAAGAATTTACAAATTGATGCTTCAATGTGATATGGAGAAAAAACAAGTCAAGACCTGTATGGTGAAATGGATGCAGAATTTAGGGGAAAAATACAGATGCAACAATGGGAGACCTTATGGTAAAATATATATAAAGTCTATGGCCTGTCAAGCATTAAGAGAAAATTGGTATGAGATTCTTTACCAATAGTATTTAATTCCAAAAGAAATTCAGAAGATGAATAAGGACTATAGAGGATTATGCCGGAAATGTAAAGAGATTGAAGGCACGTATTATCATATATGGCGGACTTGCAACAGAGTCAAGAAGTATTGGAAAAAATATATGCTGAAATACATAAAATCTTAAAGCTGAAATTTCCAATGGACTCAAAGACTATGTTGCTGGGGATTATACCCATGGCTATCACAAAAACCTCAGCTGAACAGTTCAAGTATTTGGTAACAGCAGATAGAGTCACGTTAGCAACAAAATGGAAATCAGAAGAATGTCCAGATCTAGAGGACCAGAGAAGTAAAATTGTAGAATATGTGATAATGGCAAAATTGACAAGCTATGTCAATTGACAAGCTATGTCAAGTAAGGAATTTCAGGATAAATGGAAACTATATTATTCATACTGTTCCCAAAATTAGGTCTGAGGGTCTGTTAACAGTTATCATTTTTTTAATGTACATTGCTTGGATATTAAATACTTTGGAAGTAATCCTTTAACATCTGGTAAGAAAAATTCACTAACACATTTAAAGTAATTACTGAGATTATGTAGAAACTAATGGTAGGCAGAGATAAATAGAGATGAATAGATATAACTTCAGATATCATAGAAATAACTAAATGCGGTTTTTATATCTCCTTTATCAGTTGAACTGTCTTCTATATGACATACCTGGCTATTAGTTAAACTACTTTTGAATTTTGCAACTCTTTTGAAGTATAGGAATGTTTTTTAATATATATTATAAGAATGCTCATGTTATTGTTGTTTAATTATGTCCTTGGTATGAACTTGTTAAATTTTGTTAGGCACAGTAGTAATCCCTTTTTTTTTTTAATCTGTACTATTTCTCTAATTTTCACTCCATGTATTTTTATTATGTAAAATAAATAAATATAAATCAGGAAAAAGCTCCTCCTCCTAGTACCATCATGCTAAAGGGGTCATTGCAAGATGCTATTCCCAAATTACTCCAGTAACATTGTTTGATCTAAGCTATACAAGAATGTTACACAGTGCTGCTCTTTCCCACACCAGCACCACCTTTCAGGAAAAGGAGTAAACACTGGAATAAGAAAGGGTCAACCACGGACTCTCTCTGCCTGGTCTAGACCTCCTGAACTTACTAGAGTGGTTTGGGAGGAAGACATGCTACAACAACTTCCATTCTGTTAAGGCCTTATTGGAAGAAGCCCCCACTGAACACGTAGTTTATAGAGTTGCCATTTGAGTGAGTCCTATTGTGATTGGCTTCAAGGTATTTAGATGACTGAAAACAAATTCTCATGACCAAATCTGGAGGGATACAGCTGGTATGAATTTGAGGTGCTTAACCATTTCCCAGCCCACCCCCACTTTTTGCTGCAAGTGTCCCCCCCCCCAGCTTCTTCCCCCCTTCCAAACACATCTCCCTCATTAATACATGTCTGAAAATCCGGGATGAGGGGGAGCATGGAGGGAAGTTTCAAAAGAAATGCACCCTCCACTGCTTTTCTTTGGACAAGTGAACTGACCCCTTTCAAAGCCTGGGTGCAAACTAAAATCTGCCACTTCTTCTCCCCCCTCTACCACAGCCCTGGGTTGCCACCTTTGTCCATAGCACAGATGAGATGCCTATAGATTCTGTACCAGATAAAGAAAAATCAATAGGTGCTCCTTCTCCTAGTACTGTATGTTCAGAAGAAGTCATTAATGTGGAATTTACACCTATGGAGAAATCTCAAGATGAGGCTTCAAAACAAAATACAGAAGTACTGTTTCCTTACCACTGGCTGTCATAATTGCTTTAAAACCAGAGAACCAGCTCAAAGTTGCTACATGGTTTTCTACAGTCTAACCTAAGATGCTAACATAAAAATCAAAGTTGAGTCTTTCCCAATGGCATGCACACAAATGAGATTATTGATTACTAAATCTGACTCACTCCTGAATTAACACTTTATATAATGACCATTGTTGCAGTGGAGGTTATACAGATTTTGCTGCCACTCCACAAAACTACAGAAGGAATATTATCACTGTAAAAGCTAGCCTTAGAAAAACAATACATCTAGTCCTTCACATGGAATATAAGAACATCAACTGGTTGACATATCTTCAATTAAAATCTTGTCTTAAACAGGACAGCCTAAAAACTGGAGTTATGAGAGACCAGAGTTTGAAACAATTATAGCCAAGAAAAAGCAACACCTTTTCGGGAAAATTTATAAGCTGTTACTGAAATATGATTCAGAAACCAAACAGATCAAAATCAATATGATTAAATGGATGCAGAATTTTGGTGAAATGATAACCATGGAAACATGGGGAAAACAGTGTACGCAAGAACTAAAATACACTGCAAGTCAAGAAGTAAAAGAAAACTGGTACAAGATGTATTATAGATGTTATATCACCCCCAATATGATCTCCCACATGCAACAAATGAATAAGAAAGAGGGGGCATGCTGGAAATGTCGAGAAACAGATGGTTCTTTTTTTCATGTTTGGTGGTCATGCCCAAAGTTACAAACATACTGGAAAAAGATTTGTGGTGAGATACAGGCAATGCTCAATTTAAAACTTAGTCTGGATCCAAAACTTTTTTTTACTGAGCATAGTACCATCAGATTTACCAGTAAGATATAAAGACTTGCTTAAATATGCTACAACTGCAGTGAGAGTTGTCCTCGCAAGTGGATGGAAACAAACAACTCTACCAGAAGTTGACGAATGGAAAGAAAAGATGTTAGAATATGCAAACATGGCTAAAACGACTTACTTGATGAATTCAGACGGCATGCAATATGCCGAGCAATTTAGTGAGAAGTGGTTACCATGGTACACTTATATGTCTTTAAATACTTAGACCTAGCTCTATTCCTTTCTTTTTCATGTGAGTAGATGTTCTTTATATGTACAAATACATTTGGTTTACCTTAATAATGACCAATCTTTAGAGAAACTGAAACTACGGTATGTCTATAACATTATTTTTCTCTCTCTCATGTTAGTGGCTGTCTAACATGTTTAAGAATATATTTGATCTATCTACTCGGCTTTTCATAACTTCTTAACCAAGAAAGACTAGGACAGAAACTTCTTAACCGAGTAAGACCAGGATAGAAACCAATATATTGAATCAGTTGTAGCAAGCATAATCTCTGTTTTATGAGTGTACATTATCGATTGAGATAATACTGTCTATTGCAAATGGAAGCGAAACTTCCCTCCTTCCCTTTTTTTCCCTTCTGTACCGTATAAAAAAACAATAAAAACTTATTTAAAAAAAAGAAAAGAAAAACAACAAGGATTTAAATGAATGGAGAGGTGATTGCAAAGTCAGGAAAGCATGCACTTATTTTTATTTTGTTACATGTATACTTCACTGTTCAGAAGGACTGGCTCCCTGAGTGACCAACAAAGAAGAGTTGGTTTTTATATGCCAATTTTCTCTACCTTTTAAGGAAAATCAGACCGATTTACAATCTCCTTCCCTTCCTCTCCCCACAACAGACAGCTTGTGAGGAAGGTGAGGCTGAAAGAGCTCTAAGCAAACTGTGACTAGTCCAAGGTCACCCAGGTGGCTTCATGTGTAGGAGTGGAGAAACCAACCTGGTTCGCCAAATTAGAGTCTGCCACTCCTAACCACTATACCACACTGGCTACCCAACAATTCAAGAGTCATCACAAAATTCAGTGATAATACCTAACAGTACTAATACTGAATTAAATGAAGAGCAATAGGCTAATGCTCAATGGGAAAAGGAGAGCTGCAAATAATACAGTTCTGAAACAGAACCAGTGTTTCCCAACAGTGATAAAGGGGAGGTGCCAGGAAAATGTCAATGTCCTCTTCACTCTAGTCCTCCTGGTGTTCCAATTGCTGTCGTTTCAGCTGTTGTTCGAGTATGTTTACTCAAGGAACTGCTCAATGGCCTCAGTGGCCACTGGGGAAAAAAAAGACCCTCTCTAAAAATGCACTGCCGAGCACAAATGCAACAGCTCCAGGTGTTTGCATCATGGGGGTGGTGGTTAACCTGCCCTAACCAAGGTCTTGCAGCATTATCCAAAGAGAGTCTCTGGATAGAAATGCTGGTAGTCCTCATCCTATTCCACCTGTTGGTGTTATGCCTAGCTGCACCCTGAACTCAGAACTCTTTGGATGACAAGACTCTGTTTTCAGTTACCCTTGCTCCTGAGGAGTCTGAAGACTGCTTCAAACCTCTGCAGTCAGACAGAACAGGAACTGGCACCCAGCTCTAATGTTCCCAGCACCACAAGTGAAGTACTGGGAAAATCATAAAATTATGCATGGGTCGGAGAGACGAGAGGGAGAGAACTTTTTCTCTCAAAATATTAGACCTTCAGGGCACCCGATAAAGGTGATGGGCAATAGATTCAGGATGGTCAAAAAGAAACACCTTTTTACTCAATGAGTAATTAAACTGTGGAAATCATTGCCAGCTGGCACAGTGATGGCTGTGAGCATAGATGATTTTAAAAGGGGATTAGGCAAATTCATAGAGGACAGGTCCATAAATGGCTACCATTGTCTTCAACAGAGAAAAAGGAAATAAATAGAAATCAGTGTGTATTTACTGCTATTAAAATATTGACCATTATCTTACCACTCTTGGCACAGAACACAAGTTTTCCTACACTCCCTTCTATTGCATCCTCCTCCTCCAATCCTCGGAAAGCTAAATTCCGGGGTTGCGGGACCTGTATAGAAGGGTAGTTGCATGGGTGCGGGGGCTTGTGTGAAGGGGGTGAACTCATTCCTCCTTTCTCTTGCACAAGTGCAGCTCTACTGAAGAAAGGGGTCAATTTCATCCCCTTGTCCCTCCTTACTCCAGCCCGCATACCGGCATGGCAGTTCCGCTGCATGGATCTCACGACCCCAGGAATGATCTTCCTGGAGGTCAAAGTGGCTCGCAGGAATGGAGAGAAGCACAGGAAGACCCGTGGGTGGTTGGATATGCACCAGTATGACTATCCTGATAACATTTCAATTTTGCAAGTGTTTTTGTACTGTTTGAAACTCAGTGTCTGAATACAGTGTGGAAAAACTCTATCAAAAGACAAGAATGTATTCTAAAGTGCTGTGAAACACAGGCAGGATGCTGCTGCAGTCATCTCATTTGTGGGCTTCCTAGGTGCACCTGGTTGGCCACTGTGTGAACAGACTGCTGGACTTGATGGGCCTTGGTCTGATCCAGCATGGCTTTTCTTATGTTCTTATGTTCAAAGTGTTAGGGAAATGAAACAACAGAAGTCACATCAAAGTTTGTGTTGCTGTATGTCCTGACAAAAATACATGTACATCATTCTCTCCCCCCACTAACAGTTTGCTTTCTTTAGAAATATACTTGCCTTTAGTTACAGTGTTTGCCAGAGGCTTCTTATTAGTCCATTGGCAAGCAACACAGAAAGAAAATGCCTGAGTTGCATGAGTGCCGGGACACACCACCATATATACTGTAGGAGAAATTGTTGACTCAGTATACTGATGAAATGCAGCTAGAGAGCAAGAAGCAATCTATTTCCCCTTTACGCATCTGATTACTTTTAGGAAGCAAGGCAGACTAAAGGCTTGAGGATAACGACAACAAACAAACAAACAAACAAACCAGCAGCGAGGACCGTATAAAACAGATTTGTCACTTTTGTTTAAATTGGATTATACTTTCTGTCAAAAATGAGACAATAAAACGAACATTTGTGAGGGTTTTCCTGCTACGAGCAAATGTTATCGAGTGAAGAAGCTGAAATGCCGATGAAGAGATAACTAGCTATTAATTGAAATTGTTACACTTATGGTGCACATTAAAACAAGGGCATCTTAAGGTAGTTACTGCAAACTGGAGCTCAGAATGAGTCGGATTGGCATTACAAGTTATAAATGGGTAATAGAGAAACATGGTCTGTGTTAAAGAAGCCAGTGTGTCATGGACGGGCAGTGTGTAACAACTGCATTATACCATATGGTATATTTGGAAAAGCTTTCTTTGAAAATCCCAAAGAAAAATGATCACTGAAGAAGAATCATAGCTATACTTAACATATGGAGGTGTCTATGGCTTCTGGTTACCGAATAAGCTTACTGTTGCTGTGTCCCCCATTTTCCTAGAGTGGTGCAGAAGCATGGAGACCAAACCCAAGGGTGATTCTCAATTTCTCATCCTTATTGTTTGGATCCCAAAATAGCAAGTTTCATTTTCTCCCTTGTGCAAATTGAACTCATGACCCTTTATTTCCAAACCATTATCTAGTTCTTTGAACTGCATTTTCCCTGTAAAATGAGTACATTTTCCAGAATTATTTGTGCATTGGTAACTCATCATTGTACATGATACATGTCAAAGATATACATTATATTTGTAAATGTAATATGTTGCATATAAAAGCTATACAATATTAATATAGTACACAAATGAGCCCATAAAATCAACCATGAAAAGTGGAAAATTGTTGACTGAAGACAATCTAATTCCTTTTGGCTAAAGCCAGCACAGAAGTTCTACCCTATGAACACTGAGGGTTGCGATTATCTTA
The DNA here is from genome assembly GCF_029931775.1 of Euleptes europaea. NCBI lineage: Eukaryota > Metazoa > Chordata > Lepidosauria > Squamata > Sphaerodactylidae > Euleptes > Euleptes europaea. The sequence goes on from NC_079315.1 coordinate 72,631,882, forward strand.
ATCTACCTTAAGACAGAAGTGGAAACCTCAGCAAATGTATTACAGAAGAGAATTTTAGAGGTGAATTTAAAGAGCAAAGGTTTGGTATCAACCAGGCAAATGTAAGTACTTTAAGACAGATAGATTTCAATGGGACAGGCTAAGCATGTGTTTCAGCCTCTTCCATTTAAATAAATGTGATGTAAAAGTTCTTAACTTTGGCTTAACCCTAAATTTATATCCCAGAAAGAGAAAGAGCTGTTATACCTATGCCAACTGGAGATAGTATATGAATCAGAGAGTTACAAAATTTATACTGTTTCCAAAGACCATGTAACTTTAGTGATTTAGAGCTGTTAACTGCAGTGTTTTCAAAGTCAAATGTAATGCTTTTATAAAAATGACAGTACATTGTGCACACATGTGGAAACTGTTTAATTAAATTGGATCTGAATGAAAGGAACAAATGAAATACAATTTATCTCTCCTTAAAGTTATGAGGGACAAAGTCCTTTTACAGAAACTACCTTTTTTCTTTAAAGAAAACCGAAAGAAAAAGTCTTACAGCCTGATCCTAACCCAGTTACAGTGCAGTCCTATTATACCCTTAAGTCCAGTGAAGTTAATGAGTTTAGAAGGGCGTAACTGTTTAGGATTGCACTGTTAGTTCAGTAATAAATCCTATAGAACTTGATGGGATTTGCTTCTGATTAAAAAGGTTGAAAGTCTAAAGTCAGACTACTCGATTGAATAACCGGACAGTCGCTAGACTATTCTGGTTGTGTGTTTTTTAAAATGAAACATGGATGAAAATGTAATATTTAGACAGTTCTTTCAACAGCAGTGTTGCAAGGGAACTGACAATTTTATATGGAGAAATAAGACCACTGTGTGTGAGATCCTGAACCTCTCCAGAGTCATATAAAGCAACAATGTTCTAAACCAAACTTTCATGGAAGACAATATATTACTGACTAGAAAAGGGAAAGGGGGCAAGAAGAAGCCATGTTACTGTTTAAACAAGGGAGAAAGGGGGGGGAACTGTTTCCTTCTTTTAACTGCTTATCTTTCCCTGATAACATCATAAGCTTCTTTTTTAAAAAGTGGAACAAAATCAAAACAACGTGGGATTTGGGCTGTTAGAGGACCTCCTCCCAGCTATGGGGAAAACAGATGAAATCAATATTTTTGGTGGATGTTCAGGTGGGTTCCTAAAATTAACTTTTTAAAAATATAAACACAAATCAGCATTTAGCTGCCAGATGGTTAATGAAGGCGAGCCAGGCAACTTCTATAACTCACAATAATGAGCATGGTAATGAGCTTGCATTATAAACTAAACTGCCAAATGATACATAGTACCTACTTCATATAACAAAGCCCTTGGAGTGGTTGCTACTAAAAAGAGAAATGTTTCATCTCTATGAAGAAATATTGGAAGTATAATTAACGGCCTTCGTCAAACACTCGTATGAATAGGACACTCCATGGTTTTTATAAACAAACGCTTTCAACTGAAAATTGTTGCAACTGTGGCCATTGTGGGAAAAACAAACTATAGGCAAGAGAAAAACAAAGGTAGCTGCACATGAAATGAGTGCCATTATTCTGGTTTCCACAGGAAGCTATTTTACCTTCTCATTTGTTTTCCTGTTAGCTGAGAAAGTAATAACATAGGAGAGATACTGGTAATTATGTTAAACTTGATAATGTTCTCTCCGATGCACAATCAGATTGGCTCAAACAAGTTCATAAGGGCTCATGTTTGAATGGGCGGAGATGGCGAAATTGACTGCGTTGATCAATCAGGATGAAAACGAAGACTTTTTGAGGGAGTGGGGGAGCTGGATTGTATATTGCGATAATGAACTGAAAATGAAAAATGTAAAAGGTTATGATTTATTCTAATTCAACTGCTAAACAGTAAAAACCTCATTTTTAGAGGGAGAAGGAAATTCAGTAATTAAATTAAGCTGAAGTGAAATTTTGTATAATGAACTATGATGAATTAGATACTAATCGTAAAGAGGATATCTGGGACTGTAAGAGATGGAGGAGGGTGATGGGGAAGTAAGAAAATAGAATTTAGGTGATCTATATAATATAGATATCCTGTAGCTACAGAGATAATTTTGTTAACAACGTTAATGAAATGTATGTGATAAAACTAAGAAAAATAAAAAAAAATTATTATTAAAAAAAACAAGTTCATAAGGGCTCAACAGTGTAACACAATGGGAATGTTGGACTGATTTATCTGTTCAAAACTATGAGTAGAGTTTGACTTCTATATCTGGAGAGGATATTAAGTAAACAGATGTTTAGTTAACATAGCAGGAAAAGCAGAGCTGAGGTGCTTCTTCTGTGTGAACTGCATTTCAGCTCTCCCTCTTTACGAAGTCTCCATTGTCTATACCATTCTTTGTAGCAGTTCCATTTTTGTCAGGTTAAAATTCTGTCAGGGAGAATTTCTAGCATTTTTATTCTCCAGGGCTGAGGTCACTCCCTCGGTTCTGTCTAGCTACCTAGTACTTTAGTAGCCCACATGCAATGACCTCAGGTCAGCATACATGTCTCTCTCTGCCCTATTTTGCCTCACAGCAACCTGTGAGGTAGATTAGGCTGAGGGGAACTGACCGGTGCAAGGTCACCCAGCAACCTTCCATGGCAGAGTGGGGGATCTGAACCCAGATCTCCTAGATCCTGGTCTAATATCCAAACTGACTCCATGCCGTGGCTATTTGTAAGTTACATCCCTGAATGGGTTAACGAACCAAAGATCGCAAACTTCAGAGAATATGTAGGCTTCTGAATTTATTCTGAAGAAGAGCCTACTCCAAGGCTTTTAATTTTGATTTTTAAAAAGTATTTTAATTTTTTATTCTTATGAGAAGTTTATACATGCAGCTGTATTTCAACATATAGTTCCACCATATGTGGGGTTTTCCTTCCATTGGTGTTGCTCTCTTCTTACTGTTCCATATATGTGGGAAAATATCCAAGTAGTATAACGTTCAGACAAAAGAGACCCATTCTATGCAATATTTTGTGCTTTTGTACAGTAAGCCTGAAGTGCCACCAATCCCAGCGATAGCATTTGCGAGTCCATTTTGTGTTCCTTTTGCACAGAAAGCATAATACTGGATTTCTTGGATGCACTCCAAATGATTTGTTACCGCAAGGTCTATAAATGTAGGACTTTATATAGTGTAATGGCTTGGTCTTCACATATATACATTTCCTTCTCCTGTGTACATTGTCTTTATCAAACGGTTGAAGAACCTGCTGCTATAATTATCTTTTAAAAGCTTTTCTTTTGTTTCAGTCTCTAGCTTAGCCATTTTTGTTCTATTGACCTTTGCCAACCATAGCAGTTGTTCAGCGCAGTGTGGCTTCCATTACCCAGTTTGTTGCCCTTTTTGTTGCAAGTGACATGATTTCCCCACATTCTCTTCATGCAGTGAAGTTTACTTTGTTGTTTCACCGTATTTTTATGTGACGTGTTCCATTCGTTTTTGGATTTAGACAATCTGACAATGGGAAAAAATACGTACAAATATTAGAATTTTGATTTAATAATTATTTTGAGAATAATTTATATAGGTTTATTGAACCTAAATGAATTATTCTTCCTTCTTTGATGTTTTCCATTAAAACTCATTGGAAGGATTATCCAGAAAATCATTTTATTGTGTCTAATATGCACCTTTGGTGGGTGATCCAAATAATTTTGTCCATTGGTAATGAATTCTTTTTAACTTTTTACTATTGACAATATACAGCCCTAAAGAATAACACAAAGCTCAAGAATTAAGATTAATATTTCAAAATAGAACTACACCATGTAGTCAGCTGAACTCCTTCCCATCTATGGAATTCTGCAAGGTCCCTCTTCACCGCTGGTGGGATGTTTTGGGGGCAGAGCCTGAGTAGGGTGGGGTTTGGGGAGGGGAGGGACTTCAATGCCATAGAGTCCAATTGCCAAAGCGGCCATTTTCTCCAGGTGAACGGATCTCTATCAGCTGAAGATCAGTTGTAATAGCAGGAGATCTCCAGCTAGTACCTGGAAGTTGGCAACCCTACCCCCACACTTACCAGCTCGGTTGGAGGTGTCTTGGGGCCAGCCACAGCAAGAAGAGCCCTGCAGTAGCTGGCAGCTGGGGCTGGTGGTGACAGAGAACTCCTCCAGCCTCCCCTGGAAGCTGATGGAGCTGGGGAGGCTGAAGCACACCCCGGCAGCAAAGCAGCCACAGGAGACAGCGGCAGGGAAGCCTCCGGAAAGGGGAGTGAGAGCAAAGACAGCTCAGCAGCAGCCAGGTTCGCTGGAGGCAGCCCAGCCAAGGGAGCAACCCAGCAATGCACCAAGGCTTCAGCTAGGCCCAAAGGATCCCAGGGGTGTGGTGACAGCAAAGGAGGCAGGGTGGGACCCCGCCTCCCGCCCAATATGGGTAAGGTACAGACAAGGAGGCCAGATCCAAAGGAGAGTACATGTTGGGGTAGAGAAGGGGACAGGCAGCCCCAGCGTTCATAAACCTGAGCAGGTTGGAGGCAAAAGCTCCTTTAGAGGAGGCCAGGGAAGTGGGGAAGGGTGTACCCAGATTCGGGTTGCCAACCTCCAGGTACTAGATGGTGATCTCCTGCTATTACAACTGATCTCCAGCCGATAAAAATCAGTTCACCTGGAGAAAATGGTCAGGACTGTATGGCACTGAAATACTTCCCCTCCCCAAATCCCACTCTCCTCAAGATCTGCCCCCAAAATCTCCAAGTATTCCCCAACCCTGAGCTGGCAACCCTAACCCAGACCCAGGGGAAAGGCCAATTGGCCCTGGCTCCTGACAGTCTATAGGATATAGCCTCTGAACTGGAAGGAGAAGCAGAAGCTGGGAATGTCCCTCCCCCAAGGAACCCTTCAAAAGGTGGGTTCAGGAAGGGTCAAGGAGGAAGGTTTTCCCCCACTTTTTTTCTTTTATTTACCATTTGTCCAGTTGAATAAAATACAATCAAACAATACCACTCTAGAATTGGCAGCAATAAAATTTGAAAAATGCAGTACAATAACTCATAAATGAAAGTTATAGCTTATATGTTATTTGCTGTAAAGGCCTTGGAGCAAATGAAATAGATCAGATTTTTGCAACAGACAAAATAAACAAATCAGCACAAAGAATATGGAAAACATTGGCAAGTGCACTTAGAGGAATGGAGACATCTATTGTCTGGCATCTGAAGCCATTAGCTTTCACTAACCACTGGCCTATTCATTCAGGATCAAATCCTAAATGAGCTATTTTTCCTAGGACCAGCCTGGTACTCAATATATTTATAACATTCTGTACAAGAATTGCATTTTACTGAGAGCGTGTATGGGTTTTTTCCTCCATTTCAAACATGGATTGGACATTGGTGCGATCATCTGCTCCCCAGTTTATTTCTCTGGAATACAGGAACAATTTTGCCCACAATCTTATTCACACAATACAGAGTACACACTTCTTCCAGCACACAGCTTAATCTCAATATCGGGAATCACAAAAGTTTAAGTTACGTGTGAAATCTGACATTCAATGTGATGTTCAGTATTATTCTGACCTGGGGTCTACAATGAACGTTCACAGAGGGAATTCAACAGATATGGAAACCATCGAGTTTTGGGGGAAGAATACTAGAGCATCTGGCAAATGGGAGCCCTATCATTGGGTGACCTTGATCTATTCACTATCTCTCAGACTAACTGACTTCACAAGGTTCTTAGATAACATGGGGAGTAAGAATACTACTCTGAGCTCCTTGAAGGAGAGGTGGGATAAAAATAACATATTTTAATAACCCGATCATAATTTTATAGAGGAGCCCCGTGGCGCAGAGTGTTAAGCTGCAGTACTGCAGTCAAAAGCTCTGCTCATGACCTGAGTTCGATCCCGATGGAAGTCGGTTTCAGGTAGCCGGCCCAAGGTTGACTCAGCCTTCCATCCTTCCGAGGTCGGTAAAATGAGTACCCAGCTTGCTGGGGGTAAAGGGAAGATGACTGGGGAAGGCACTGGCAAACCTCCCTGCAAACAAAGTCTGTGTCATGAGTCAGCCTGTAGAGACCTCATCTGACGAAGGGGAATTAGAAGCCAGAACAGAGGGACATCCTCAGGCAGAAGTCCCACAGGAACAACCACAGGGACTACAGTCTGCCAGAATAGAGGATCAGCCAAAGTCAGGAGATGACTCACCATGCCTGCAGCCTGCCAGATCAAGGACTCCAGTTGGACCTGACACCTTGCAACATGCAGTGTCTCCAGAGGCCTCGCCAAGGCCACTGGAGCAGAGAAGAAAACAGGTCTGTCTGGCAATGCAGCAGAGACGGCAGAGTGCTAGGCTGAAGGCTTTACAGAGGAATCTCCCCAGTAGCAGTGATGAGGAAGAGTAGGGCTGAAGCACCACCTATGAACTCAGCCTCATCAGCATCAGCTGGCTGCTACAGCAGCAGGGGAAGGGATTTAAGCCATCAGTTAGGCTTGGCTGTTGTGCAAGCAACTTGTTACCAACCTTCTTGAGTACCTGCCTTGTTTCCCTGCTATCCTTTGGATTCCTGGTATCCTGACTTCTTGGACTGGCTCTGACTAACGCCTTGGACTTCCCTTGCCTGTATTGATATCTCGGACTCTGCCTTCACTGTGAATGACCTTGGACTGTTCTCCAGACTACGCTTACAGCCCTCGCTCCTCGCCTGTACCATGACATGAGCAGAGCTTGGACTGCAGTACTGCAGCTTACTACTCTACGCCATGGGGCTCCTTTTAGACTAGCCATCCAGAAATTCTGCATTCATAATTGAGATACTGATTTTACAATATTCTGCTGTTTGTATTTACATAATCAAATTCTACATTCCAATGTCAAATTTAGTCATTTGTATAAATAACAGTACAACCTTAAGAACATGTTCCTGAGAGTAAGCTGCATTTAATAGACCTGAATAGGATTATGAGGTACCTGCTTTAGATTGCTCTCTCATGTGCTTCATCTAGTTCAGAAATATGTATAAAAATAGTGGAAATATTTTTTCATTGTGTTCTCAGGCATTTCAAGTCCCATCTCTTTAGCATTTATATTTTATGGTCAATGAAAATAGAAGAACCTTGTAGCAGAACAAAAAAGAACAAAAAAATAAAGGTGAAATGGTTAATTTCATTAGAATTCCCATTTTCTTTCCAATTAATACTTCTAATGGCCTACTATAGGATAATAAGAGACTGAAAAGATACCACCTTTTGTTATAAACCTAGGCATATTGGCCCATAATTTTATACTGTCTGTAAATGGTAAAATCTATGTGGGACTGAAGTATTTTAAATGTACTCACTGGCGCATGCCAGGTTTCCTGTGACTTTCAAAGCAATGACCCCTTGCTTCAGTGGAATGTTTTAACAAAGGGTAGCTTTCTAGTGATGGCTGTTGGCTGCATGGGAGCCACTCTGGGCCACATGCGCTGGGAATGCACAATAGTTATTGAAGTGCAGGAAGAGGATGGTCAACAAATTAATGTGTGAGAAGTGGTCTTGCCAACTGAGGAGATTAGCATACCTCCCAGCTAACTGGAATATCAAGTAGGAAGAAAGGGCTTGAATCAGTTTTGGTTGCTAAAAGGCAGATATTGAATACATGGCAATATTAGAATGAAACAGGTATTACAACCTATTCCTGAGGGGGAGGGCTGCGCCGGTGGCTGGAGGCAGCCCAGCTGCGCTGCTTCCAAAGGAGGTCCCCCCCCCCCCACTGAAGCTCAAAAAGTAGCATAAGTGCAAGTAAGGGCAAAGGGGCTTAGGAGGCTGCCTAAACGTGGCTCCTTCCCTAGACTGGCCTGGGAATGCCCCCGGAACACCCCTGGGAGGATAGGTCACAGAGGTGCACCGTCTGGACACCGGCATGAGCTGGGAGGATGGTGTGTGTGCCCCTCCCCATGGTGTCCGTGCCACCCTGGGTGGCGTAAGTGGCATGGGCACCGGTGCAGTGGGCCAGGATGCCGGCACAGCTCCTTCCTGGCCTCCTAAGGACTTCCTGCCTTTTGGCTCAGGAATGGGCTGTTAGTGAACCTGGCAGCCAGTGAAGATGTGAAAGCGTACAAGGCAAGTATAAACATGGTGTCTGATGTTTTGTTGCCCCCTCCTGTATTTCCTTTTCCTCTCTTTCTGCTCATTGGGTTTTCTCTGTATTTCTGCATATTAGTTTATTATATTTTTATCCTACGCTTCCTCTGAGTACCTCAAAGCAGCGTACTTGATTCTCCTTTGCTCCATTTTATCTTCGTAACAGCCCTGCAAGGAAGGTTAGGCTGAGAGAAAATAACTGGCTCAAGGCACCTGATGTGTTTTAGGGTAAGCAGGGATTTGAATTTGGGGGTCCAGCAACTGCATCACCTGGGCACTCCTGGGACGTGTGGAGGGTTGAGAAGAAAACAGGTCCGTCTGGCAATGCAGCAGAGACAGCAGAGTGCTAGACTGAAGGCTTTACACAGGAACCTCCTCAGTAGCAGTGATGAGGAAGAGCAGGGCTGAAGCACCACCTGTGAACTCAGCCTCATCAGCATCAGCTGGCTCTGCTACAGCAGTGGGGGGGGGATTTAAGCTATCAGTTAGGCTGGGCTGTTGTGCAAGCAACTTGTCACCAACCTCCTTGTGTACCGGCCTTGTTTCCCTGCTATCCTTTGGATTCCTGGTATCCTGACTTCTTGGACTGGCTCTGACTAACGCCTTGGACTTCCCTTACCGGTAATGAGATCTTGGACTTTGCCTGAACTGTGAATGACCTTGGACTGTTCCCCAGACTACGCTTCCAGCCCTTGCTCCTTGCCTGCACCACGACAGTCTGCCTAGAAAACGTCAGGATGTGACATCACCCCATGGGTCAGGAATGACCCGGTTCTTGCACAGGGGACCTTTACCTTTACCTTAATATTTATAGGCTAATTATATCCTTATACCCCTTTTGTGTCATCTTTTAATTTCTACATTGTCTGAATCTTTCTATCTTTCTGTCCCATTCATAACCTGGCCAGTAAGGGCAGAAGGTGCAAGATTTCTTGTGGCAAGCCAAGATCAAGCTAGGCTGAAGTGGACCCCTGGTGTAGGAGCAGGAGCCCTAGTACAGGGAGTTGTCTAGAGACGTTTCTGCATTCTCATTTTCCTTGCTTATAAGTTCCTGTTTCTTGAGGTAAGGGTTCTGTTCTGCACATGTTTTGCTCCCCCTCGTGGTCGATTTGATATCACACAGTTTAAATTCAGAATATCTCCTTGAAGATTTATTTGCAAGTATTTATGCTGGATTTAAAGCTGTGTGGTATCGAATCTACCACCAGAGGGAGAAAAACATATGTGTAACTGAACCCCCCTCTCCCCCAAGAAACAGGAACTTAAGAAACGAGGAAAATGAGAATGCGGAAAAGCCATTGGACTAGCATAAACTAGGGTGGAGAGCTATTTCATTAGGAAAACTAGAAGGTTAATATAGGGAGCAGATATACCTACTGTTTCCTGTAGCCAGAGCTGAATCCTAAATCCTGCAATGATATAGAGACTGGAGTATGGGATGCCTCAAGCTGCCAGGTGTGAGTCTGTTTCAGGCTTCAGCACTGGCTCTCTGCCTTCTTTGTTTTTGGGCTCCTGAGAGAGACTCTGGTGGTACTGTAAAGTGGACTGGTCCACTCAAGGGGTTCCTGGCCTTCGATAGCCAGTTCCAATGGCTACTGAATGGGAACCTGCTGTGGTAGAGATAGGGTTGCCGGGTCCCTCTTTGTCACTGGCCCCCGACCTATCCCACCCTGACCTAGCCACAGTGATCTATGCAACGGTCATCTCCAGATTAGACTACTGTAACTCGCTGTACACAGGGCTACCCTTGAGACTGTTTCGGACATTGCAGCCGGTCCTGAATGCGGCCGTTCAGGTCCTTACAGGAATCCCTCGGAGAGCACATATAACTCTGGTGCTCTACCAGCTGCACTGGCTTCAGATTGAGTACTGGATCAGATTCAAGGTGTTGATATTGACCTTTAAAGCCCTAAACAGTCTGGGGCCATCTTACCTGTGGGACCGCCTGTCCCTCTATACCCCCAAAGAGCACTGCACTCATCTAGAAACAATCTCCTGGTGGTCCCTGGCCCAAGAAATATCCAGCTATCCTCAAACAAGACTAGGGCCTTTTCAGCTCTAGTCCCAGCCTGGTGGAACTCTCTGTTGATTGGGACCCAGGCCTTGCAGGACCTAGCTCAGTTCCACAGGACCTTCAAGATGTAGATGTTTCACCAGGCCTAAGGTTGAGGATAGCGACAGTTTATATCAGATGGTCTCCTTTGCTGGGCACAATTAGATCCCATGCCTCCCAGCTGTCTCTTAGGTCTCCCCATTATCTTTTCTCTGGGACCAATTTCACCCTCATTGAGAGCAATTCTCTGTTTAATTTACTTAAAGAAGAAGAGTTGGTTTTTATATGCCGACTGTCTCTACCACTTAAGGGAGAATCAGACCAGCTTACAATCACCTTCCCTTCCCCTCCCCACAACAGACACCCTGGGAGGTAGGTGGTGCTGAGAGAGCTCTTAATAGAACTGTAACTTGCCCAAGGTCACCCAGCTGGCTTCGTGTGTAGGAGTAGGGAAACAAACCCAGTTCACCAGATTAGCCTCCACCACTCACGTGGAGGAGTGGGGAATCAAACCCAGTTCTCCAGATCAGACTCCACTGCTCCAAACCACCGCCCTTAACCACTACACCATGCTGGCTCTTTAGTACTAGACTAAAATAAGGGAATCGCTATTAGGGCACCATTTTAATTATTTAATTATTAATTTATTATTATAGATACTAATTAATTATATGTGTGTATGTTTTTACGCTGATGTTTTAATGAGTGTGGTATTGTATTGTTGTTAGCTGCCATGGCCGGGAAAGGGCAGGATAGAAGCTACATATAATATTTTTTTAAATGATTGTGTCACTTTCTGGTTTTCTCCAGAAGTAATGACACTGAGTTGCCAGTGCCTACTTTTCACACTGTTTCCCCTACCCCATTGCCCTACCAAATTACATCAGGGATCGGGGTCTGCTGGTAGGAGTTTTCCTGCTAACAGTTACTGTGTACAGATCTCGTAATTTTAGCTTATCACATTATACAGTCTACTAAAATAGGGTCACAATCAATCAAGAATTTCTCAAGACCTTGCAAGAAACACCTGAGATATCCTATAATGGGTGAATAACACAGCAGTTTTTATATTGGTGATGCCTTACTAATAACTGCTGTTAAAACAAAAAAGCATAAATGGAAATATTAGCAGATTTACTCTATTTTAGAGCAAGCTGATTATCTGTATAAATTAAAAAATACTATCTGAATATTTCTTAATGTTCTATGGATGGTGGCAACAAAACAGGATAAAGTCATTGTCAAGGGACACTTTTGCTTCCTCAAAGGATGTTAAGGTATTTATCCAGCTGAGAAATAATTTCTTTCCTAAAACTATTGACTGAGGACAGTAGCTGGAAGAATCAATTTGGCACAAAGCAGTATGCTCCTTTATTATAAATTTCTTGAAGGGCACTCTTAAAATATTCTTACTGGCCACCCATACATCCCAAAGTGCAAACTTTTTAAAAGATCCAGAGCTTTCAATTGGGCCCAGAAATAGATGCTGATTCCACAACATCTGCTGATTCCACAACATCTGCTGATTCCACAACATCTGCTGATTCCACAACATCTGCTGATTCCACAAGATTCCACAGGAACTTAGTTCCCAATATCTGGGGCCTCCTAGCTTCAACCGTGTTCCATGTCACCACTTGACAGGGTGATAGGAGAAAATGGGGACAATTCAGCAGCGTGTCACTCCAGTGTGATGATGCTAATTCCAGTTTCACAATGGAAGTGAAGTCTAATTGTTCTAACTTCTTTTTGTCCAACGACCCTTTCACGTTTTCTCGTACATACAGTTCAGGGTTTTGGGAAAAGTTATCCATTGCAACATCTAACTTCTAGTCATTTTGAGACAGACAATTCACAGCGGTCTTTTCACTGGACTGCATGAAGATCATGAACTGACGAACTTTATCCTTCTGCGATGACTTCTACTTGTTCATGGTGGGGGCTGCGGCCGGGCCTTGTGCTCCCCTCCCGGGCAGGCTCAGGCAGACACTGAGGAGGGAGGGAAGGAGGAAGGGAAGCAGCGGTGGCTCCCGGGGCTCCTTCTCGCAGGCCCTGACTTTAGCTACTGAGAGGAAGTGAAGTCATTCTTTGGCATTATACCAAATCCCTTGCCCCCACCCGAATTTCTCCAACCAGGGTGTGAGCTAGGGCTGGCAACCCTACCAACATCTGTGATTGTAAGTTCCCCTAAGTATAAAAATGAACCTAGAGAAGGCAAACACATCTGCACTGTTATTATATATATATATCTATATATATCTATATCTATATATATCTATATATATCTATATATATCTATATCTATATCTATATATTATAAAATGAACCTAGAGAAGGCAAACACATTTGCACTGTTATAATAACAATAGCATATATATATATATGCTATTGTTATTATAACAGTGCAAATGTGTTTGCCTTCTCTAGGTTCATTTTTATGCTTAGGGGAACTTTCAATCACAGATATATATATATATATATATATATATATATATATATATATATATATATATATATATATATATATATATATATATATATATATATTACTAAGTGGCATTTCCTTGAATGTAAGTAACTCTTCCATGGGAAAAATTGCCACTTAAGTGGGAGGAGAGCTTCTTAGATGGGAGGAAGGCATCAAACTTTGCTCAGTGGAGTGGTAGGATACTTTCCAATATCTCCTCAAAGCAATTCTGCGATACACACAAGTGTTATCATTGTCTTATACAGAGCAGAAGCCGAAATAGATCGCTAGAGTATGATTAATAATTTCCTGGTTCAGCTGCAATCTGAACTGGAGACTTTGGGTCCATAGGCTATGCTATGAATATTTGGCATATTAATTTAAATAGAAAAGTCGAAATACATTGTTTAAATAGGTAAAATGCCCTTTTAATATGTATTGTACACCTCGTTGGTGTTGGCTATAGAATGATAGATGATAATTTCTTATCATAGTGGAAAGTGTAACGTGCTGCTTGGGGGACTACCCACCTCTTTTTATTCTCTCTCTCAAACCCCAAGCAAGTTACAATGAGACTGTGCAAAGTTTCCTGGAGCTACTCTCAATTAAGCACCAATTCCTCTCTTAATTCTGATATTTCCCCAGCTACTTTATGCCACATTTTGCCTTTTCATTTCAACAGTATGTAGAGCTTATTTCCACTGGGACCTGTAACTGAATATGTAATTTAAAGATATCTATATACAACATTTTTATTCAATTTATTGTTGGAATTCATTGTAACATCTATATTGAGTGCAGAGAGATAATGGAGCTTTTTTTCCTGCTGAACTGTATAATGTAGTATTGAGTTTATGGGCTGTCATTTATTGCTTGGATCAAAGGATTTTTTTTAAAAAAAATCTAAAAATCCAGATTCCCCTCTCATTGTTTTAATCTTTTAATGAGCCTGTCACTTCATCCATTCTGAACCTATGCCAAATTCCCAAGATGAAATTGGGAAATCAGTGGGAATTACTACTGAGTTGTCAGCCCTTGGCCCACAGAACCAGAAATCACCACAAAGTCATATAGAGTCCAAACAGATGGTTTTTACTGATCAAATAGGCATACAGTGCAAACGAATAAAATGACAGCTCTGAGAGGCTCACTAGCTGGGAGATATTATAAGGCAGGCAAGGCGGGAGATTACACGCATGAATACAGTTTCCCAGGAGCTGAGTTCCCAGGCCTAGGTATGCGACCTTGGGGGGCAGACAATACAGCACAGAGACAGAGGCAATAACGAAACCGAGATAGCAGCCTGACATTCTGCTCCCCTCAAGGCCCCCTCCCAGTTCGCAAGGGGGCTGGCCTGTTTGGGTAAGCAATGTGAAAGGCGTCGACGAGGTCGGGGGCGGAGACATCCCGTGCGCGCACCCATTCGTCATAGGCAGGGGGGAAATGTTTCCAACGAACTAGATATTGCAGATTGCCATGGTGAATACGGGAGTCAAGGATCTTGGAGACTTCGAAGTGTTCTTCCCCCCCCACCATGATGGGTTGCGCAGGCGGTGGGTCCGGATGCCATCGTGGAGAAGCAACATGGGGTTTGAGGAGGCTTATGTGGAAAACAGGATGCACACGCCTCAAGGATTTGGGGAGAGCCAGTTCCACTGTGACAGGGTTTATGACCCGAGTAATGGGGAAAGGGCCAATGAATTTGGCGCTGAGCTTATGGCACGGTTGGGTGGAACGGAGATTTTTGGTGGAAAGGTAAACCAAAGCACCCACTTGCAGATCACCCCCGGGGGAGCAATGTTTGTCAGCTTGCGCTTTGTATTTACGTTTGGCCCGATCGAGGTTGCTAACGAGCCAGGGCCAAGTGGTACGGAGGGCGTGTGCCCAGGAGGCAATGTCGGGGTTCCCCTCCCCCTCTACATCATCTGTAGGAGCGATGGGACTGAAATCTTGTCCATACACAGCAAAAAACGGGCTAAAACCTGTGGATTGATGCATGGCATTATTGTAGGCATATTCTGCTAAAGGTAACAGTTCCACCCAGTTATCCTGGTGGTAGTTAACATAACAACGCAAATAACATTCAAGTACAGCATTGACACGTTCAGTTTGACCATCAGTTTGAGGATGGTATGCACTAGACAATCCCTGTTCCACCCCCACCAACTTGAGGAAAGCTTTCCAAAACTTAGAAACGAAACCACTTCCGCGGTCACAAATTATTTTACGCGGAAACGAATGTAAACGAAAGATATGCGTCACGAAGAGGCGGGCCAGTTTCTGAGCAGAGGGGATCCCTGCGCATGGAATCAAATGTATTTGCTTAGAAAACAAATCAGTAACAACCCACAACACAGTTTTACCCCCACTGAGAGGGAGATCAGTCATGAAGTCCATAGCAATCACTTCCCAAGGTCTGCTGGGCGTTTCAAGAGGTTGTAGCAGTCCCGGGGGTTTGCCCTGCGATCGTTTCGCAGCGGCACAAACGGGACAGCTGCGGATGAAGGAGTCAATGTCGGAACGCATTCCCCCCCACCAGAACTGTCTGCGCAATAAGTGAAGGGTCTTCAGAAACCCAAAGTGCCCAGCTGTTTTGGCTCCATGAGCTAAATGTAAAACGTCTTTCCGGAGAGCTTTGGGTACATACAATTTTGAGTCTTTGTACCAGGACCCCCCTTGTTCCAAAACACCAGGAGGTAGGGTATGAGCGGAACGTTCTAAAAGGCACTGGTCCCGAAGGACAGTTAAAAAGGATTCGGAGATGGGGATTTTGGAGGGAGCCCCCCCGTCGGTCATGGAGATCTGAGAAACAGTTATAGGGCTAGTGCTTACGTGCGGCGGCGCGCAGACTGCAGGCGGCTGAGCGGTCGGAGGGGTAGGAGGGGCGGGAACTCCGGTCTGTTGCGGTGGCGGCTGGGCAGCCGGTTGGGCTGGCGGAGCTTGCGAGGTAGGGAAGGTGTGCTGATGCTGGGATCGGGTTTGCACAGCCAGCATAGGTAGGGCCCCACGTTGCATAGGGGTGAACAGAGAGTTGGTGGGTCTTTCGAGTTTTACCGGATATTGTGGTAAACGGGAGAGGGCATCCGCGAGAACGTTCTGCTTCCCAGGGACGTGCTTCAGGGTGAAACGGAACTGAGCAAAGAACTCCGCCCACCGTTGTTGTTTCGCCGATAGCTTATGGGACCCCGTGAGGGCAGCTAGATTTTTGTGATCGGTCCAAACTTCAAAGGGTACTTTAGACCCTTCCAAGAATTGCCGCCATAAAGTCAGTGCATGATGAACTGCAGAGGCCTCTTTCTCCCAGATGGGCCAGTTTAATTGAGCGTGCGCAAATTTTTTTGAAAAGTAAGCGCAAGGGTGAAGAAGACCGTCCGGTCCTTGCTGGAGGAGAGCCCCTCCCATGGCTACATCGGAAGCATCGACTTGCACAATGAACATTCGATTTGGGTCTGGGTGCCGTAGCACCGGCTCCGAAGTGAAGAGGCGTTTGAGGGCCAGAAAGGCGGCTTGGCATTGCTCAGTCCATAGGATTTTTGCGGAGGGCAAGGCAGCCGAGCTTACTTTTCCCTTAGTTTTCAGCAGGTCCGTAATGGGTAGAGCCACTTGGGCGAAGTTAGGGATGAATCCCCGATAGAAGTTTGCAAATCCCAGAAATTGCTGTACTTGCTTACGGTTGGTGGGGGGAGTCCAATCGAGAACGGCTTGGACTTTGGCGGGGTCCATGCGAAGACCTTGGTGGGAGATGATGTATCCCAAAAACGTGAGTTTGCTTTGGTGAAATTCACACTTAGCTAGTTTAGCGAACAGTTGATGGTTACGCAGGCGTTGCAGAACTTCTCTGACCAGAGTCACATGCTCGTCCATAGTTTTCGAATAAATGAGAATGTCATCTAAGTAGACCACCACCCCACGATATAGAAGGTCATGTAGGATTTCATTGATGAGTTGCATGAAGACCCCCGGGGCCCCTTTTAATCCGAATGGCATTACAAGGAATTCATACATTCCGAAACAGCTAGAGAAGGCAGTGAGGTGTTCATCTCCTTCGCGGATACGGACTCGGTAGTAGGCTTCCACCAAGTCTAATTTAGAGAACACACGGCCTTCCTGTAATTGTCCCAAAATATCCGATATTAAAGGGATAGGATAGGCGTTGGTCTGGGTAACCGCATTGAGCTTTCTGAAGTCAATGCATAGGCGAAGGCCGCCTTCTTTTTTCCGGACGAAAAACGCGGGGGCCGAGTTTGGGGCATTCGAAGGGCGAATGAACCCTCTGGCGAGGTTTTTGTCCAAAAAGTCCCGGAGGACAGTGCGCTCGGAAGCGCTCATAGGGTAAATCTTACTTTTGGTTAATGTGCAGTCCTTCACTACTTCAATCGCACAGTCTGAGGCCCGGTGGGGGGGTAAGGCATCACATTCCCTAAGGTCGAAGACATCTTCAAAGTCCCGGTATACAGCGGGTAGAGCTGGTGGTACTGGGGCAGTAGAGGTTAATGCTGGAACGGGCGGAAATGGCAGAGCAAAGTTTTGCCGATGCTGGTCGCAGGTGGGACTAGTGAAAGAGATAGTGTTTGTTTCCCAATCAATACTGGGACTATGTCCTTTAATCCAGTTAATTCCCAAGACCACTTCAAATCGGATAGGGGCTATAGTGAAGTCTATTTGTTCCCAGTGGGAACCAATTCCCATTGCCACCCCTATGGTGCGGTGATCAACTGGACCCCCCTGGAATTGGCTCCCGTCCATTTGAGCAAATTGGACGGGGGCGGGTAAAGCCTCTGAGTCGGCTCTGAGTGCAGCAAACGTGGCTTCACTTATGAGAGTGCGACAGCAACCGGAGTCAATTAGTGCTTTGACGGGGATTTGTGGACCTCCGTTAAGTTGTTGTAAAACTGCATCCACGTAGACGGTGGAGTCCACTTCTTTGATTTTGGTAGGAGCATTTGGTTTGATAGGAAGATCCTGAGAGGTCTGTGGAGATGCTCCATTCACCACAGACCGGAGCCGTTTTTTGACAAGTCGAGGGGAGATTCCAGGTTTAAGGCTGGAGAAATCCAAGGGTTTTCCTCATCCGAAGAGGGAAAGCTGTCCCCCAATGGGGCACTTGTAATCCGAGACCCGGCGGGGTCGTTGGAAGCAGGCAGGGAGGCTGGGTCCCCGGCATGGAGTGCAGAGGGTGTGGACCTTCCCGGAGCTGCGCTGCGGGTGGCCGCGGTGCCTCTGCGTGGTGGACGACCTCGGGCGCAGGTTGTCGTGCTGGGACGAAATAATTCCTGGCGGCGTGGGCAAACGGCTGCAAAGTGGCCCATTTCTCCGCATGTAAGACAGGCACCCCTCTGAAATCGGGCTTCACGTTCCTGGAGCGGACGTGGGGGATTTCGTGGGACGAGCAGTGGTGCCTTGGGTTGAGGCTTTTGGGTGCCCTTCTCCTTGTGTTTTTGACGTACGAGAGAAATAAAGCGGCGGCGGCTTTCCACTTCCTCGGCTAATAGGATCCAGCCTTCGAGGGTATCGGGATCGCCCCGCATGTAAGACCAGTTCAGAATGTCAGGATGCAAGGCTTCCCTGAAATGATGGATTAGGGTGGTCTCGGGCCAGCCTACAATTTTACTTGCCAGTCGCTGAAATTCATCGGCAAATTCCCGAACTGTAGCAGAGCCTTGTTTTAATTGTAAGAGTTCCGTTTTGGCTCTTTCCCCCAGGAAGGGGTCCTCAAACCTCCTTCTCAGGGCAGTCATGAAGTTGTTGAGGGAACGAATCGCACGAGAGCGGGTGTCAAACTGGAGGACCATCCAGTCAGCCGCTTTGCCTGTCAGGAGGGAAGCTACGTACCGCACCCGGCTATCTTCCGTGGGGAAAAGTTGACCTTGTTCTCGCATATAACTGTCCACTTGATGCAAGAAACAAGGCAAAGTCTCAAGAGATCCGTCATACGTAGTCCTCAATTTGAGTTGCTTCCAAGGGCCGGGCGCGGGTTGACCCGGTTGCACGGGTGGTCCGGGCGGAGGAGCAACAGGAACTCCAGGAGGCAAGGGTGGAGCGGGCACATTAGCAGGTGGTTGCACGGGTGGTCCGGGCGGAGGAGCAACAGGAGCTCCAGGAGGTAAGGGTGGAGCAGGCACATTAGCGGGTGGTTGCACGGGTACCCCCTGACCCGGTATCGGAACGGGCTGTCTCTGAGCTATCAGGGTGTGTTGTAATTGCCTGTTCTCTTGAAGCATAAGTTCCATTACTTCCTGGAGTTGATCAACACGGTCGGAGAGCTCCCGATTCTGGGCTCGTAAAAGATGAACCTCCTCACTTGGGCCACCAGTAAGATGAGGCTTACTGGTTCGGAAGCTCGTGGCCCATTGAGAGCTATCCCCATATAAATCCTCGTCTTCAGACTCATCTGAGTCTCGACGTCGGTCAGCCAAACGGCGTGCGCGTTGGGTCGCACGCGACGGGACAAACGCCGGGGAAAAAGTTAGACCTGATAGTCCCAGTACATAGTCCTTGGGGCGCGTGTCCACGTTCGCCTGATTCCTAATCCTTGCTGCAGCCGCCCTGGCTGCTTCCGCCGCCTCTCTCTCTCTTGCGACCCTAGCCGCTTCGGCGGCTTGCTGATCCGCAAGAACTTTGGCGTTCTCAAGTCTTAGGGCAGCCTCTGCCGTAATGCGCGGCAAAAGTTCTGTCTCGAGGAGCAAGAGTATGGGGTCAGGTTCCCCGCCCAGCAGAGGTTGTACTCGAACCGCCAGTGCGGATGCCTCGGCTCCAAACGTCGGGGTCAAAACTTGAGCCAAGGTGGCTACCGGGGTGTCCTTTGTACATTCCACAAGGAGAAGAGCGGTGCTAATAGCGACTCGCTTGGCCTCAGCCTGGCAGCTGGCCGCATCCGGGATCAGGGAAAAACCCTCCGGCGGGGCTCCCGCCATGGTAGAAAGAGTTTGTCGAGAAATAAGATTATCCAAAAGTCCAGTTAATATTTGTAAATCCTCAGTCGCCAATCGGGCATCGTCCAGTAATTGATCCAAGTCCTGAAGATCTAAACGAGCATCAGTATCCTCCGATGTTAACATCCAGAGACGTCCTGTAAGAGATTGCCACTGCGCCTGTACCAGTTCCCTCAAGCGGCAAACCTCTCGGGTCGTCCGGAAAAGTTCAGCGATTAAGTCTTGTAACAGAGTAGGATCCTCTGAGAAGGGCTCCAGGGTAGTAGATCACCTGGAGAGCTGCACAGCTCCCATCCAAGTGGCAGGCGAACCCCCCTGGGCTCCAGCCTGGCTAGAAGAACGGTGAAGACGGGAGAGAGCTGTCTCTTCGAAAGAGCTGTTTATTCGAAAACTATGGACGAGCATGTGACTCTGGTCAGAGAAGTTCTACAACGCCTGCGTAACCATCAACTGTTCGCTAAACTAGCTAAGTGTGAATTTCACCAAAGCAAACTCACGTTTTTGGGATACATCATCTCCCACCAAGGTCTTCGCATGGACCCCGCCAAAGTCCAAGCCGTTCTCGATTGGACTCCCCCCACCAACCGTAAGCAAGTACAGCAATTTCTGGGATTTGCAAACTTCTATCGGGGATTCATCCCTAACTTCGCCCAAGTGGCTCTACCCA
This sequence comes from Euleptes europaea, assembly GCF_029931775.1. Classification (NCBI taxonomy): domain Eukaryota; kingdom Metazoa; phylum Chordata; class Lepidosauria; order Squamata; family Sphaerodactylidae; genus Euleptes; species Euleptes europaea. The sequence goes on from NC_079315.1 coordinate 72,652,118, forward strand.
TTACGGACCTGCTGAAAACTAAAGGAAAAGTAAGCTCGGCTGCCTTGCCCTCCGCAAAAATCCTATGGACTGAGCAATGCCAAGCCGCCTTTCTGGCCCTCAAACGCCTCTTCACTTCGGAACCGGTGCTACGGCACCCAGACCCAAATCGAATGTTCATTGTGCAAGTCGATGCTTCCGATGTGGCCATGGGAGGGGCTCTCCTCCAGCAAGGGCCGGACGGTCTTCTTCACCCTTGCGCTTACTTTTCAAAAAAATTTGCGCACGCTCAATTAAACTGGCCCATCTGGGAGAAAGAGGCCTCTGCAGTTCATCATGCACTGACCTTATGGCGGCAATTCTTGGAAGGGTCTAAAGTACCCTTTGAAGTTTGGACCGATCACAAAAATCTAGCTGCCCTCACGGGGTCCCATAAGCTATCAGCGAAACAACAACGGTGGGCGGAGTTCTTTGCTCAGTTCCGTTTCACCCTGAAGCACGTCCCTGGGAAGCAGAATGTTCTCGCGGATGCCCTCTCCCGTTTACCACAATATCCGGTAAAACTCGAAAGACCCACCAACTCTCTGTTCACCCCTATGCAACGTGGGGCCCTACCTATGCTGGCTGTGCAAACCCGATCCCAGCATCAGCACACCTTCCCTAACTCGCAAGCTCCGCCAGCCCAACCGGCTGCCCAGCCGCCACCGCAACAGACCGGAGTTCCCGCCCCTCCTACCCCTCCGACCGCTCAGCCGCCTGCAGTCTGCGCGCCGCCGCACGTAAGCACTAGCCCTATAACTGTTTCTCAGATCTCCATGACCGACGGGGGGGCTCCCTCCAAAATCCCCATCTCCGAATCCTTTTTAACTGTCCTTCGGGACCAGTGCCTTTTAGAACGTTCCGCTCACACCCTACCTCCTGGTGTTTTGGAACAAGGAGGGTCCTGGTACAAAGACTCAAAATTGTATGTACCCAAAGCTCTCCGGAAAGACGTTTTACATTTAGCTCATGGAGCCAAAACAGCTGGGCACTTTGGGTTTCTGAAGACCCTTCACTTATTGCGCAGACAGTTCTGGTGGGGGGGAATGCGTTCCGACATTGACTCCTTCATCCGCAGCTGTCCCGTTTGTGCCGCTGCGAAACGATCGCAGGGCAAACCCCCGGGACTGCTACAACCTCTTGAAACGCCCAGCAGACCTTGGGAAGTGATTGCTATGGACTTCATGACTGATCTCCCTCTCAGTGGGGGTAAAACTGTGTTGTGGGTTGTTACTGATTTGTTTTCTAAGCAAATACATTTGATTCCATGCGCAGGGATCCCCTCTGCTCAGAAACTGGCCCGCCTCTTCGTGACGCATATCTTTCGTTTACATTCGTTTCCGCGTAAAATAATTTGTGACCGCGGAAGTGGTTTCGTTTCTAAGTTTTGGAAAGCTTTCCTTAAGTTGGTGGGGGTGGAACAGGGATTGTCTAGTGCATACCATCCTCAAACTGATGGGCAAACTGAACGTGTCAATGCTGTACTTGAATGTTATTTGCGTTGTTATGTTAACTACCACCAGGATAACTGGGTGGAACTGTTACCTTTAGCAGAATATGCCTACAATAATGCCATGCATCAATCCACAGGTTTTAGCCCGTTTTTTGCTGTGTATGGACAAGATTTCAGTCCCATCGCTCCTACGGATGATGTAGAGGGGGAGGGGAACCCCGACATTGCCTCCTGGGCACACGCCCTCCGTACCACTTGGCCCTGGCTCGTTAGCAACCTCGACCGGGCCAAACGTAAATACAAAGCGCAAGCTGACAAACATCGCTCCCCCGGGATGCTTAGCACTGGGCTGCAAGACTGCTTATCCATCTCACCTTTCTTTCTTTTTTATGGATCCCTTATAAATAATGAAACAACAGTAGGGTAACAAAAAAAAATTCATAGAATCATAGGGGTATTCTTCACGGAGATTTGCTGCTGTTTCGATGCTGATTTGTGTCGGAGGCAAATTTTGGTTATTCACTGCAGATCCGTGTTTTCCCCCACTGAGCAAAATAAGCCGGGTTAAAAGAGAGGCAATCCAAACCACTTCTGAGCCATACTTTTCAGTAGAAGAGCATTTTGTTGCGCAGATGCCCATGAAAAAATGTTTGCTTCGCTCCCCGGGACGTCTCCTTTCTCCTCCCCCAAGAACGGTGATTGGCTGGGGGAGTTGCCACTCTAACAGCATCGCACCGGCAGGAGGGAGACCCAAAGCAGACTGGCTGCCCCTCTTCAGAAGGGTGATGGGGGTTTTGGCTTGGATTTGCCGCTCTCAGGATGCACCCCCAACACACACACACACACATAGGATCGCACCGGCTGGAGGGAGACCCAGAGCAGACTGGCTGCCCCTCTTAAGAAGGGTGATGGGGCTTTTGGCTTGGATTTGCCGCTCTCAGGATACCCCCCCAACACACACACACATAGGATCGCACCAGCTGGAGGGAGACCCAAAGCAGACTGGCTGTCTCTCTTCAGAAGGGTGACGGGAGTTTTGGCTTGGATTTGCTGCTCTCAGGATGCCCCCCCCAAACACACACACACACAGGATCATGGGAAGAGTGGGCGGGATTAGGCGGATTTGGAGTGGTGAGTCATGAGCGGCAGCAGACGTAAGCAGCGCAGAGAAGTGCGCTGTTTCTCCCGTGAAAAATTGAAAATGCCTCGGGATGGGGGGAGAATCTGCGCTGCCATGAAAAAGCTATTTAAATTGGTTTATTGTTTGCTCCGATTCGAAACCGAAGCAAAATCCACCGTGAAAAATACCCCATAGAGTTGTAAGGAGCCAACTAGTCCAACCCCCTGCTTAATGCAGGATCAGCCTAAAACATCCCTGACAAGTATTGTCGAAGGCTTTCATGGTCAGAGTTCATTGGTTCTTGTAGGTTATCAGGGCTGTGTAACCGTGGTCTTGGTATTTTCTTTCCTGACGTTTCGCCAGCAGCTGTGGCAGGCATCTTCAGAGGAGTAACACTGAAGGACAGTGTCTGCCACAGCTGCTGGCGAAACGTCAGGAAAGAAAATACCAAGACCACGGTTACACAGCCCTGATAACCTACAAGAACCATCCCTGACAAGTGTTTGTCCAGCCACTGCTTGAAGACTGCCATTCTTGCGTGATCTATCCTCTGTTGCCAACAGGAACCATTCTCCCTCTACCAAATGACAGCCTTTCAAATACTTAAAGAGAGCAAACATGGCCCCCCTCAACCTCCTCTTCTCCAGACTGAATATTCCAAAGTTCCTCAGCCTTTCCTCATAGGACTTGGTCTCCAGGCCCCGATCATCTTTGTTGCTCTCTTTGGCACCTACTGCATTTTGTCCACATCCTTTTTGAAGTGAGGCCTCCAGAACTACACACAGTATTCCAGGTGTGGTCTGACCAATGCGGTGTACAGCAGGACTATGCCATCTTGCAATTTGGATGTTTTGCCTCTGATGATATATCCTAAGACCGCATCAGCATTTTTTGCAGCTGCATCATACTGACTGCTCATAATTAGCTTACAGTCCACTTTTACCCCAATATCTTGTTTATACACACTGCTACCCAGAAGTATATCCCCTATCCAGTATATGTGCTTATCATTTTTGTGACCCAGATGTAGAGCTCTGCACTTATCCTTGTTGAATTGTATCTTGTTCACATCCTCCTATTTTTCCAGTGCGTTCAAATCTCATTGAATTCTATCTCTGTCTTCTAGGGTGTTCTCAATTCCTCCCTGGAATAGTGAACATCCTGGTGTTCCCACGATCCAGTAAGCTCATCATTCAATCAAAGAAGGAAATGAGGGTGGTCTGGCAGGACCTGTTAGGGACAAATCTGTGCTGACTTCCCCAGATCACCAAGTTTTATTTATTTATTATTTCAACTTTCTACCCCACTTTCCCCAGGCAAGGCCAAGCTCAGAGAAGCTTACAAAGGGGTATAACATCCCAATTAAATAGATAAAAAACCTTAAAAACCTTCCTTCGGATGCTCACAGATTGACCTCCTTAAAATCTGCTCCAATATCTTCCCTGGGACAAAGGTCAGACTGACTGGCCTGTAGTTTCCTGGGTTATCCTTCCTCTCTTTATTGAAGATTGAGATAACATTCACCTTACTCCAGTCTTGTGGGAACAACAAAATGTTGCAAACTATTGAATGAACTTTTGGGTTCATTAGAAACAAACAAACAAACAAACAAAAAGGGGGAGAGAGAAGATGTGAAATGTATGTCCCAGTTTGGAAGAGCCATAATGTACAGTGGTGAAGATTTTATGCTGACTGAATTAGGTTAAATTTGCTAACAGCTTTATGATTCATGCTGGAAGCAGATCTGATTAGCTGTTGCCTTTTATGTTTTCAAAGGAAGATCAACCATGGCACTGGTTGTCCCAGTCACCTTTCAGTGCAATCTGAGAACGTTTGCAACTAACATGGCCTAACACAGTTTGCATGATGACTCTCCACTCCATCTTAACACTCTTAATTATGATTTAAATACGATGCTGGTGGGACAGAACAATTTTGCATATGCTACTGCCTCAGTTAAATTAATTTAAACCGGAGACACTCAAACACCTGCCAGTTTGGCTCACATCCTGTTTGCCAGTTAGAAACAGGGAGCCAGATTTTTGACTGTCTGTTGATCTATTCATGGCTGTTTGGCAAGTTGCTCCATTTGTTCCTTCCAAAGGTACAGTGCCATCAGCTTTTCCTGCAAGCCAGTCCACACACTACCAAGGGGATTCTGATTTCTTCCACACTTGCTGCCCTGCTGTTCTGGTTAGGGTTGCTAGATTCCTCTTCACCACTGTCGGGAGGTTTTTGGGGCGGACCCTGAGGAGGGCGGGGATTGGGGAGGGACTTCAATGCCATAGAGTCCAATTGCCAAAGTGGCCATTTTCTCCAGGTGAACTGATCTCTATCAGCTGGAGATCAGTTGAAATAGCAGGAGTTCTCCAGCTAGTACCTGCTTTTTGGCTTTGTGCTGTTTTGATTGAGTTCAACCTGATTGTTTGGCACTAGCCAGCCCTTTCTGGATAAGTACCTGGAGGCTGGCAACCCTAATTCTGGTAGGAGAGCAACTGTTTAAATAGACAGTTAAATCAGACACAACCCATATAAATCAGTCATAAAAATGCTGGGTTTAAATAAAAATACTGTCCAATATTTGTCTACGTAATCTTTAGTGATGTTAATGGCGGTCGATCCATTTGGACTAGTGGCATTTTTGTGCATGTGCAGTTTTGCAGAAATCTGAAGTCAACCTGTTCAGCAGACAGTCAAGTAGTTTTGAGCTGAACCAAACAGACCCAGTGACTGGCCCACCTACCTTTCCCACAGTTGAAATACCATATTTGACTGTGAAGCATATTTCCCATGTAATTTGTGCCATCCCTAATTTAAACATCTGCAATCCCACTATGTGTGCAATTGCAACATGCTGTGGGAATTCTCCTCCCGGACTATGGATTCCTGCATGCATAGAGGCTGGTGCTGACTTATTTAAAATGAGGCATGATTGGTGTGCCAAAAGTCACGCAAATATGCTCTTCCATCCCAATAGCTCTAAAGCGGTCTGCTATGGACAAAATAGCAGACGCTTGTGACATCATAAAGGCAAACAAATTTATTGTGTCATAAGCTTCTTTAAGCCACTTCAGATGTTGCACCACCATCAGTTCTAAATCAGACCCTACATCTTGGGTCTTCACTGGCAGGCCCAGTAACATCTCTTTCCCTCCTTCTACCCCTTTATTTCTCTACTTGCTTCTTTAACATCTGCCTTCTAGAGTTCTAGTGAACAAAAAAGCTCGCTCCTTTCTTTTGTTCCTTACTTTGTTTAAGTTGATTAAATGAATAGTTCTGTATTTTGAGTTTTTTTGTTATGTAACATATGTCTACTATACAATTTTTATCTGCGAGATAGTGTTAGTGCTGAAAAAAGAAGTAAAACAAAAGGGAGAGTTTTCAGTCATATGACTCTGTAATAAATCATCATGTATAAATATAAAACATTGTAAGCTCTTAATCATTTAATACTTTGCCAGATAATTAAATGCTATCTCTGTGAAAATGTCTAATTTTTCTGTCTATCACAGTAACAGTTTTAGAACAAGGCTTTTATTAACCATGCTAATTTGTGGTCCTAGGAGAAAATATTTACTAATCAGGCTAACTTGTAGAAGGACACATCAGTTCTGAGATCTGTTTTCATTAGGAAATAGGCAGTGGTCACACACAAAAATTCTTGGTGCTTGACTGATTTCCAAGAAATGCAGCCCTCTGAATAGGATGGATATTATTTAGAGTCCGAGGGACGGCTAACATTCAAACTCTAAAAATGATAAAGTCCACAGCATTGAAAGCGTGGTACTGACTTTATTCAGCATCTCTTTTTCAGTTTCATACACAACTTTTCTGTATAAGGCACAACCAGCAGGGCATTTTTAAAGAAATGGTAGCTGAGTATGTTTCTAAGCTGTAATTTTATACACTGCCATGAATTAAAAGATTTCTTCTGTACATTAGGGCAGAGGAGGCTAGCTTCCCCTCCTACGTATATATAACATGAAAGGAAAAGGGGGGAAATGCAATTTTACAGGGTGGGGGCTGTAATTATCCATTGAGTGCTGGAGGAACAACTTGTGCAAAAACAACAAGAGCAGAGAAAAATGCCCAGGTATTCTGATGTGGCATAGACGATGTGTGCAAATCCTTTCCCTTCTAAGCCCGCTCTATTTATAGAAGTGTTTTAAAATTTTATTTTGTGCTGAATTACTAAAAGATAAGAGGCCAATGATTTAGCAGTGTTTGGATCCTTAGCCTGCAGAAGAAAGGAAAAACTATAAAGTGTGCAAATAATGATCCAAAACATACATAGCACAAGCTCCCTCATTAACCTCCCAACAAATTCCAGAATTCAGTGCCTACCGCTGCTGGAGTCTTGAAAGAGTGCTCACAATGGGAAAAACAAATCCAGCAATAACTATTAATATAAAAGTGTGGGTGGGGGGCTTGCCTCCATAACCCTAAAGTATAGAAGATTTTTTTTCTTCAGCCAGAAGAAGGGCGTGAAACAATAGCTTGGAAATGAAGAGCCTCTTACAACGTATTTTAAAATGCACTGTTACGGATAGAAGACAGTTTGTTTTATTGAACAAACATTATGATCCAAGCCCTACTGTACTAAAATTTTCACAAAGGAAAGAAGATATCAAGAACTAGACATTTCAGTGCACATAAAGAGAGAGATTGTTGTGGCTTTCTTAAAGGTTTGTTCTTTGAGAGAACTGCAAGAATTATTGTGTAATATTCCGGTGTCCTACTGTTTCTAGTCCGTTTAATTAAAATGTCATTCTTCTAGTGGTCAAACTTGCAGTGGCTTTCAGTCTGAATTCAAATGTTGTCAGTTCATTGCCTGAATAGGATGTCTCCAATTGTCTCTACGGTGTGACCATTTGAACACACTTTAAAAACGCCTGGAACCTCAGAATTGCCAGTGACCAAGCAAATCTCTTTACTGTGATCATGTACTTGGCTAGGAAGCTATGAAAATAGAGATGCTGCAAGTGCGGGACATATCAGTAATGCTAGGAAATGTTTTATTTAATTTTTTATGCTTCTAATTAGAATTTGGAGGGAAGGGTGTTCCTGTTTGAACTACATAATTGGTTCTCTGTTTTTCACTCTTCTATTGGTTTTCCACTCTTCTGTTTTGTTCTCACAACAACCCTAAGGAAGATTAGGTTGAGAGTGAGTGACTGCCCCAAGGCCATACAGGATACTTCTTTGAAGGTACAGTGAGGATATGAAACCAGGTCTCCTCAGACCTAATTCAACACTATGAAAGTGAATAAACAATTAAGCAAGAGAAATAATATTTTATTAAGTTCTGTAACCCCAACGCATTTCCCGTAAGATTCTTCAGGGGGATCTTTTTCTATTGCCTGCATGGGATGCTGAAGTAGAAAAAGATCCCCTGAAGAAGCTTGCACAAAATGCATTGCGGTTATAGAACTTAATAAAATATTATTTCCCTTGCACCAATTGTTTATTCACTTTCATTTTGTTTTTCTTCCCTAATCCAACACTTAGGGTTGCCAGGTTCCTGGGATTGGTGGACAATTGCCCCCCAATCCACCAGGCTCCTTGGAGGGGCAATCACATGTGTGCGGGGCTGTGTGCGAAGTGATTACATCACTTCCGGGTTTACCCCAGAAGCACCACATTGCGATTGGATTCTTTAGCATTCAAACCCCCAAAAGAGTGCTAAAGTGTCCCTCTGTCATGCAGCACTTCCAGAGTAAACCTGGAAGTGATGTAATTGCATCATGCAGGACCACACATGCAGGATTGCCGCCCCAGCCCTGCCCCAAAAACCTCACACTGGTGGAGAGGGGGGACCTGGCAACCCTACCAACACTAGAAATTCTGCATGGTTGAGATATCAGGTACTTTAATTTCAAGAGATATTGTCTGACTTGCTTGATACCAATATTATTGTGTACTGACAGGACCTATGAAAAAGAAAAGTATATCAGAGTCCCTGAGATTTAATGAATCAGACCAAGAAGGAATGCAAGGTTATAATGATGTCTTTTCCAGGTGGCAACAATACACAGCAGAAACTCTTTGAAAAGTGAATAGGGAAAATATGTACTGCGCATAAATGAAAGAAAGCATAAACCTCATTCTGTCAGCTCACTTGGCCCTAAATCTGCACTATGGTCACAGGCAGCAGATGTTGCTAGTATGGTGAATATTCTTCCATTGAGGGAAAGAGCAGGCTTTATTTCTGCAGACAAAAAAACTATCTTTACTTGTGGCTTCTGAACAGAACAGATTTCCTGCAACCTTAACTACCAGTCCAGCTGGAACAAAAGAGATCTTAAACACAGTACAGAAGGAGTGGCAGCTGGCATGCAAAACAGTTGAGGATCGGGAATACATGATGGCCGCACAATCCAAACTGGCCAGAGGAGAAACGTATAACAATGGAGGCAGGCCAGAGGGCTCAAAAATGAAGTGCCGAGTTATATTCGATACTGTCATGACAACTTTAATATTACTGAAATTTCACGGTGCTACCTCATATTATGAACTATCGGCTCCAAAATATGCAGCTCGTCTCTTTGGGATTTCAGTGTATGCCTACACTCTGTTAATAATACTGATGTTCATAACTCATGTTCAGTTAATTCAGAAACAAACAGGAATGAATGATCCTTCATACTTAGTTATATACCTTAGCCATAGAAAGCCTACATTAAGCTGTCAAGTGATTTCATTGATGATATGACAGTTTAATAAAGGCTAAATCATAATAAATCCTGCAAAATTCTCTCAAGGATGTGAAATCTCACATTGATACTAATGGCTCTGCTTTAATGTTACAGGCATTATGTAAAATAAGCTTTCAGTACCCAAGTCTAATCTGCCTTTCCTATATGTTTTTTAAGAGATCATGTGCCCCCTTCTTACATACTGTTCTTTCTTCTTTCTTACTGTTTTTAAGAAGTCAGTTTTCTCAGCAACATTTCTGAAGATAGTTATTACTGCTTCTTCAGATATCTTCTTGAAGTTCATATACAGAGACGTTCTAAGACATCAGTTGTATCCAGATGTAATGACAAACCACTGCTGTCCTTGGGCTGGAGTCAGACTAAATTTTCCACTCATACAAGGTCCTTCTGTCATTGTAAAATAATGTTTCTGAATCCCCCCTCCCACTGCTGTACATTGATCTCCCCAAAATGCTACTTCTGAGGCACAGTAGACCCTCAGGAACAACATGAAAGGCAAATTGGGGGTCTGGAGGAGGAAGAAGGAATTGGTGGAAATTGTCACACTCCTTCCCTTAATGGAAAATTTATTCTAGATCCAACACATGAGAATAAGCCTTGGAAGTCCTTGGGGTTGTGCGCTTCTTCTTTGTTATAAATGGAACTTAAGGAGATTCTCCAAGTTCCCGAAGAACTCACCCCAAATGTTTGATGAAGGAACTCAACAGGTTTATTTTTTATATGATACAACCTGAGCTAAGGGACAACAATCAGCTGTCATTTTAACAATAACTGCTGCTTCTTCCTAGATAGTAGGAGGTAGAATGGCCTCCCCTCTAAATATTAACCCTTTCTTAACTGTATAATCTGTAACTGTTTAGCACAGGGGTCCCTAACATGGTGCCTGTGGGAGCCATGGCACCTGCTGACACCTTTCCTGGTGCCAACCAAGTGTTTTTAGAAAGTGGGTGGGGCCAGATGGGCCTTTTCACCAGCAGGGCTTCTGATGAACCATTGAAGATCTGAATGGCTGTGCAGATTTTTAAAAAGTTCCTTTGGTAGCAGCTACTACCATAACACAAGTATCTTCACTGAAGGTATGTATGCAAAAGGTGTGTATGCAAAGGTGTGTATGCATGCAAAAGGTATGTATGCAAAGGTGTGTATACACACTGAAGGTGTGTATGCAAAAAAATCTGTAAAACAATATGTTAATTTTAAAAGGCATCCTGTTAAACAGAGGTACTGCTTATAATGATAAAGATTTATTATCAGGGTTCTACATAACCTCACTTCCTGACATTTTATGGTTGGCTTCACATTCTGCAGCAGCCATTTTGTGGTTGCGCCCACTACCCTATGTCAGAATTCCAAAGGTGCCCACAGGTCAAAAAGGCTGAGAAACCCTGCTTTAGCACATCCTCTTGCATTGGCACTCAGAATAAACCATAGTTTTCTGTTATGACTAAACGTCAAACTATAATTTGTTCTCCTGCCTCTACCCTAGTCCTGGTTAGGAGACAAGAAAAGTCATAGTTTGTGGTTTGCACATAATGATAAGACATGATTTGCTGCAAATATGGAGTGGGCAGTGAGGAAAAAATACTTGATCCCAAGTATTCTCAAGGCTCATTCTAAAAAAGGTTGGTCATTAAGTATGAATACAACAATAGGTAAAAGCTGTGTTATGAGAATATTTCAAAACTTTTCCATATCAATTTCTTTGGGTAGATGCGAGTGTGATTATAATTGAATATCTTTATAGCCCTTCATCTACTTAAAGTTAATGTGGAGAACTGCCAACCTAGAAACTACCAACTACATGAGTGTGTATCACTGTAAAACTATGTTCATAGAACTCAATGGATCTACTTGGGAAACTTGGTGTTCCTCAGAGATTAATTAATCAGAATTCAATATCTATCCTTTGCCAGCCCTGAAGGGCTTAATTGTTCTTGGAGTCCCTATAAACCAGGGAAGAATGTACCCTTCATAGCAGAATATTGATTAGTAAGTCTTTTTAATTCCAGCCATTCACAGGACTTCCATATGGCATTAACTCTAAACACTGGCAGTGTGGAGTTTACTTTAATACCTATTCTCTTCCATTACTCATTTGGGTTTAAATTATAACCTTTTAAAAATAGCTCTTTGACATGATTGGTATCATTTTTGTCAAGCAGTTCTTCAACAGATGGGATAAACTATCCTTTTACTTGCACAATTGCTAGATAAAAGAAGACAAATGCTTTTTAAAAATCTGACAATGCTTGAACTATTTATATTCTTATGAGCCTTGAAGGGATTTGTTACTATGTGATTGTATTTCTCCCCAAAACACATGGGGTTGGATCCTATTGGATGCCTGAGCACAGCAAGCTGGGCAATAAGCTGGCTTCACTCACTCAACAAGGGAGTGATTTTAATTAGTCCCGCTCCTCACTGCATTCTCCTGACTTACATGGAAGCTTTATTAATGACAGCCCCTTGGCTCTCCCCAGAGAGTTTTGGGGGCATATAGGATACTGCTAGGAAAAGGGGAGGCACAGAAGATCTTCTTGTGCGAGTTGCTTCTGTCACACTCTCAGCTGCATCCAGCCAACTAGGGAAATGCATTTATCTAAGAACCCATTGAGGAGGGAAGGCAGCATGGTACAGCCCGATCTCGGAAACTAAGCAGGGGTCAGCCCTGGTTAGTATTTGGATGGGAGACCACCAAGGAATACCAGGGTTGCTGTGCAGAGGAAGGCACTGGCAAACCACCTCTGTTAGTCTCTTGCCTTGAAAACCCCATAAGGGGTTGACATAAGTCAGCTGTGACCTGACAGCACTTTACACACACACAAGAACCCTTTGCTGTAAAGGGGAACTGTTTAAGATGATGTTGTCGACAATGAAGAAGAAGATGAAGAAGAAGAATTGGTTTTTATACGCTTACTTTCTCTACCTTTCTCTACCTTTTAAGGAGAATCAAACCAGCTTACGATCTCCTTCCCTTCCTCTCCCCACCTACCTTTTGAGGTAAGTGAGGCTGAGAGAGTTCAGAGAACTGTGACTAGCCCAAGGTCACTCAGCTGCCTTCATGTGTAGGGGTGAGTTAACCAATCTGGTTCACCAGATTAGAGTCCACCACTCATATGGAGGAGTTGGGAGTCAAACCCGGTTCTCCAGATTAGAGTCCACCGCACTTAACCCCTACACCACGCTGGCTCCCAATGGCCTTTGTACACTGGTTTTGTATGTGACCTATGAATTACCATTGGCTATACTATGAACCGAATTTTGGTAAGCAATTGAAAATTCTCATGTGAAACTGAAGTGCACTTTCAGTGTTTGTAATACAGACTTCTGGAAAGAAATTTTAAACCGGGGTAGGGGTGGCTGCCTTGGCTGGCGAGCACACAGCAGACTCACCAGCCCAGAGCTAGATTAGGGGAGGGGGGCTGCCTTGACTGGTGAGCCCCAAACCCTCCCCCAGTCCAGAAAGTCATGGGGGGGGGAGAATGAAAGAGACCGAAAGAGGGAAACAGACAGAGAGAGGGAGACAGGAGGGAGTGAAAGAGGGAGAGAGAGAAAAGAAAGAAAGGGAGAGAGAGAGAAATAGAAAAAGAAAGAAAAGGAGAAAGGGAGAGGGAGAGAGAAAGAGGGAGGCAAGAGAAAGAGGGAGAGAAAAAGAAAGTGCCCAGTATGGGACAGGAGAGGGTTGCTGGGTGGGCGCTCAAGGCCGGAGCAGTCTTGTTGTGCCCAGAAAGGGATGGGGGAGGGTTGCTGAGTGAGCTCGTGATGCCTAGGGCTAGGGGAGGGGGCTGGCTGCTTTGGCTTCACGGCCCTCCGTGGGCCGGAGAAAAGCCCTCCGCGGGCCGCATCCAGTCTGTGAGCCGCATGTTTGACACCCCTGGGATAGAATGTTAAGAGCAGCTGAGAGTGAAAGGTAAAAAGAGAAGGAGAGGAGATATTAATCTGTTTAAGACCCTGAGATCTTAAATAACCCTGGAAGGGTATGTTGGGGACTTAAAATTCATTTTTTTAAACCCTCATGTGATTCCCTCTGGACCTTGAATCTTTATCTCATAATGATCAGGCTTTGAAACTCAGGTAGGGCTGTCAACTTTATGAAGAAAAAAATGCCTCTCCCTTTAATTGAGGCTTATTGGAATGTCATTAACCTGGTGATATTATTTTCTTGCATGCTATGAAAACTTCAGCTGACAATTTCCATATATGAAGAGTCTATTAAAGGGACACAGCATTTTTCTCTAGACCTGTTGGTAACCCTAAACTCAGGGGACAGAGACTTTAAGTTCATGGCCATACATGGTAAGTTGGCGCCAGGGCTGGTGGGATCTGGAAGATCAGAAAGTGGAGCTTGATGCCACTTGATTGTCTGGTGGCATCTGGCAGGTCAGGAGGTTGAGCTTGCTAAGCCCTGGTCAGTTAGTGTTCAGAATCAATTGGGGGGGGGATCACTTTTGGTATTATTTAGAAAATAGTTTTGGAGATAGTTGGAAATGGGCCCAGTAGATATAGGCTGGCTGTTTTGCTTCTGGTTCTTTATCCTGAGGAGTACTCAAAAAAATAATAAAAAAAACTTCAAGTTAAATGCTAAAATCAGGAAACTTCATTATGTCAGGTATATCAAATTGCCAGGTAGCATAAGTTTAGATTTATTTTACTAAACTGCAGCTTTGGTAACAGTTCACAGAGATGCTGAAAATCTCCTTCCCTCCTGGATTTAGATTAACTACGCCACTTGAAATATATAACGGAATTATTATTTTTTTGCTCATTTATACCCCACCTTTCTCCCCAGAGCCTTCAAGTTGATGGTCATGCATGGTAGGCAAATTGGTAAACAGGAACTATTCAGTGCCTTGCAGCTCCTATAGACTGTTAGAATGCAACTTGTAAAAGCTAGAAATACATTTTTTACTGTTCTTTTCACCTCTTACATTCTTCTGATTCCTCCATAATGATTGTCTTTAGCTAAGTGGAGATACATTATGTCCTGAATTGCTCTGTATTGATAGGCACCTTGGCCCATAGACTTTTGGAATAAACACTGTTCTTTCAAAATAAATCAAAGAAAATCAGAAAGCCTGGGTTAAGATTAATCTAACGACGCAAGCATAAAGTCTTTGAACGGAAGTATTTCAGGTTGTTGTATTGGCCAGTATTGACATCCTGGAGTTAACTAAGTAGCCACTGGTGGGGAACCCACTTCATTAAAAGAGAGGCCTACTACAGCCCTCACAGGAATAACTAGGGCTGCCAACTCTGGGTAGAGAAATTCCTGGAGGTTTGGGTATGGTCTAGGAATGTGCAAAAAAAAAAAAAACCCCAATAAAATTCGGATTTGCATCTAATGGACCTAAAAGTTTTCAGAAATCCTGAATATTTCTGAATCTCTATACCGGAAATATCCAGGATCCCCCCCCCCCAAAAAAATTGGATCCATTAGACCCGAATCTGAATTTTACCCGCCATCTCCCCCTCCCTCCTCCCCTCACTTACCTGAAGTCCAGCAGCAGTGGAGGTCAAGTCCCATGTGGAGGCCAGAGGTGGTGATGATGGCTCTGCACCAGCCACCACCACCACCACCACCACCACATGGAGGCCGGAGGCGGTGGCAGTCAGATAAGTAAGGGGAAGTGAGGATCTGCCCAGTTGTTTTTTTTAATGGTGGTGGGGCCAAAGAGGCCCAGATAATGTTGAAAAGAATTGGCATGATTCGGGACCCACTTTTTGGCGCCCTTTAAATGCTGCCATTTTGGGGGAGGAGAAAAACCCACCAAAATACCAATACGGTATTTTTCAGGGGAGGGGGTTGGTTCAGTTTTGCTGAACACACACCTCTAGTGTGGACCAAATGGAGGGTGGAGTTTGGGGAGGGGAAGGAGCTCAGCAATGATGTGATGCCATAGATTCTACTGTCCAAAGGAGCCATTTTCTCTAGAGGAATTGATTTCTGTACTCTAAAGATCAGTTGAAATTCCAAGAGAATTCCTTGCCCCGGCTGGAGGTTAGACACCCACATCACCTCAAGACTGTGTTGAGAAAAGAGATACCCTGATAAATAGTATTTGGTTTCATGACACCTCTAGTTGCAGGGATCTCCTCTTCTACCAGTGTACTTCAGTGATGGGGAAAGCAGCATTTCTTGGATCCTTCCTAATCCTACCCTATCTAAGAGTACAGGAGTTCGGTTTGAGCTACAAATTGGCAACTCTTGTTCGTTCGTTGATGGGTTTCAGCAAAATAAACCCAGTTTTTATTATGTAATGAACAGGGATGTTGTCGAAGGCTTTCACGGTCAGAGTTCATTGGTTCTTGTAGGTTATCCGGGCTGTGTAACCGTGGTCTTGGAATTTTCTTTCCTGACGTTTCGCCAGCAACTGTGGCAGGCATCTTCAGAGTAGTAACACTGAAGGACAGTGTCTCTCAGTGTCAAGGGTGTAGGAAGAGTAATATATAGTCAGAAAGGGGTTGGGTTTGAGCTGAGTATTGTCCTTTTGCAGGACAATACTCAGCTCAAACCCAACCCCTTTCTGACTATATATTACTCTTCCTACACCCTTGACACTGAGAGACACTGTCCTTCAGTGTTACTACTCTGAAGATGCCTGCCACAGTTGCTGGCGAAACGTCAGGAAAGAAAATTCCAAGACCACGGTTACACAGCCCGGATAAACTACAAGAACCAACAGGGATGTTATTTTAGCAATCTAGTATTAAGATAATATAGGTGAAATATTTAAATCCGTGCAAATATGCTATATAAATACTAAATACTACAGTAATGTATATTTTATAGTTGGCAGTATGTGGGGGTGGCGGGTGTTCAAATCCTTCTGAAAAGAGAAGAGGATATTTCGAAGTTTCAGAACTACAGATGCAGCTGAATCCCATCAAGTCAGCTACCCATAAGCCCTAAAGAGTCAATAAGCCAGAGAGCTGACAGGAGGATAAGTATTCAGCGGTTTAAAAAGAGAGTTAGTATTCAGTTGCTAGGCAATGGACTTCTAGGCCTCTGACTCCCTGCTTAAAGGACCGGCGTGTCACGTTGTTTTTGCAGCATTTCAAAATCCTTGCCTGCTTATGACATAATAACTGTATTCAGGACCTGCTATCATTTAAAGTGGCATAAAGAAAACCGAAAAGGAAATTCCTTGCACTAGTCCTTTAAGAAGGGACATCACACAATTGAATCTTCTGTGTTCTAAGAAAGTTGTTTCCACTTGCCCTCCTGTCAGCTGGCTGGCTCGCTGCCTTCTCATCAAGTTGACTTCTTGGCCTTTCCTCCATATGTCTGTTGACCTTCTAGCCTGTTCCCTTTATGGGACTTGACCATATGCCCAGATCCCATGCTCAGAGCACCACTTCCAATAATGGATTAGAGCACAGGCCTCAGAGATAAGAGCTGACATTGCTTTCTATTGTTGCAGTAACCTTTGCTAGCTCAGCAGTCCAAACATAGTTTTTCCCAGCCCCCTAAGTTGCCTCTTCCTGCTGTGTGAGAGGGCTGCTTCAGAAAGGACCTACTTGACAACCATAGCACTATCTCAACATTTACAGCAACAAAAGCCCGTTGAAATTCTAATGCCATGCTACTTACATGAGATATAAATCTGTGATACACCGACAGTGATAATCTCTATGTGTAATCTGCTTTACATCATGATGTAATATAAGCTTTGTTTCGTATCCTGTTTTCTTTCCTCTGAAGGCACAGATATATCCTCTTAGAAATGTCAGTGACACACTGGAGGATAATGAAAGTGAATTCCTATATGTTGATGAACTTTAACCGTATAGAATAACCCAATTCAGGAGTTTGGGAGGAAAATGAGTTGGGGGGGGGGGTGGTTCTTGACTTTCCCATGGTTTTGTTTTAAATCCTGACACTCCAAATCATGAAATTACACCAGTGTCTGCACAGGCCAGACACTTTTTAAAACCTGGCTCTCATCCATCACCCAGCAGCCAAACAAGAGATAATGAAAGGGTAGGGATGCCTTTCTCAGACTGAAGGCATGAGGGCATACTCAGAATTATAGAGTCAGTGTTACCACCTGTTGTATGCACAGTTAGAAGAAGGCTGCAGACTGAATTCCTCTTGCTCACCGGTTCAATTGAAATATCCTCATTTCTGTTTCACTTCTTCCTTGTGAGAAACAGACACACAAACCTTTAGGTTTTGCACCATTTGCACTATTGTTGCATTGAATTGCTTATAAATGGCATCAAATAGTGTACAAATACCAAAATATGGGGTTTCAGCTGGCAAAAGGGGGAGTAATCCCCCCCCACTGATTCCCCTATGCCACTGAAAACCTCAGCTCTCTCCTCATGCTTCTTCAGAACATCCCCTTGTTTTACAGAAGCAGTATTTGGTGGGTTATTTGGGGTTGCAGCATGAAGGGGAAGAAAGGAAGTCACATTCTGCTAATGGAAATCCCTTCTGTCAGCAGAAATTTTCATGGGGGGGGGGGGAAACAACCCAAAATAATCAAATGCTGTAAAATAAAGCAAAGAATCATCAATGGCATCAGTGAAAAAGAGGCAGAACAAAACAGCCTTATTAGCTCACTCCTAGTTACAAGATAGGTTGATTTCCCCTAAGCTCTTAGAAACATAGCAACATAGAGCTGAGAGATACCTCAAGGATCATCTAGTCCAACCCCCTACACAATGCAGGAAATTCACATCTTCTTTTCCCCACACTCCCCCAGTGACCTCTGCTCTATGCCCAGAGGAAGGGGGGAAAAAACCCTCCAACATCCCTGGCCAATCTGGCCTGGAGGAAAATTCCTTCCTGACCCCAAAGTGTCTATTAGCATTACTCTAAGCATATCAGAAAGGGCCACGAGAGCCGAGCACTGACTCATCCCTTCCTGCTCTCCCTTTCATGATCTTAATTTCTTATATTCTAATAGCAAATTTTAGGATACTTAAATCTGGTGATTGGAGCTATAAATGGGCAAGACTGCTCTTTCTACAAACCAAAAAAATGCTCCGGGTTTGCAGAAAAATTATATATTTTTTAATGGGGGTTGGGTTAAAACCCCCAAAATGATAAAAGAAGCGCAAAAAAGAACAAACAGATTCCCTCAGTGGCTGTTGCTAGGCAACCACATCATTCAAGGCTGGGTTTCAGTGAGTAAAGGGCAATGGAAGGGGGGCAGGGTTCTTTCCAGGGGTGTTTTGGTCTTTGAAGGAGGACTGATCAGGGCCAGGCCTGATTAGGTTGTCAGCTCCAGGTTGAGAAATTCCTAAAGATTCTGTGGTGGATTCTGAGGAGGACAGAGTTTGGGGAAGGGCCTCAGATAGATATAACGCCATAGAGTCCAGACAGTTTCTCTGCTCTCTGTCATCTGGAGATCAGTTGTAATTCTGAAAGATCTCCAGTTCCTATCTGGAAATTGGCAACCCTAGGCCTGGTAGCAACCACTGAGTGACTTGATACTACCCAAACTGCATAACTCAACTAGGCTACAGTTCAACAGCAGCCACCTTATGAAAACCAATGTGGTGTAGTGGTTAGAGCATCAGAGTAGGGTCTTGGAGATCCGGATCCAAATCCCCATCTTCCTGTGGAAGCTTATGGTGATTTTAGGTTGGCCATGTACTTGCAGCCTAATCTACCACACAGGGTTGTTGTGAGGCTTTAAAAGGAGGAGAGGAGAATAATGTAAGCTGCTTTGGTCCCCACTGTAGAGAAAGGTGTGGTATAAATGAAGCAAATAAATAAAAATATATATAGCTGAAGATCAGAGGCAGATAAAAGGTTGGTTGGTGAACAGCTGAGAAGGAGAGAATGAGGCAGGGAATGGGGAGAGGATATGGGGGTTGCCAGGAGGAGGGAAAGAAGAAATACTACAGGGAGGGTGATACAGGGGGAAGTGAGGTGCCCCCCTGCAAGTCCTTGAGCGATCCCTATCATGTAAGTGGGGCTGGCTGGCACCACTCAACTGGGCCACAGTTTTACTTGGTAGAGACTGCTGGTGGGGGAGGGAAAAGCTTAAGACAGTGGGACAGTGGATTGCCAACTCCAGGTAAGGAAATACCTGGAGGCGTGGGAGGATGGAGCCTGGAGAGGGTGGGATTTGATTAGGTGAGACCTCAGAAGGGTATTATGTTATAAATTTTCCCCTCCAAAGCAACCAGTTCCTCCAGAGGAACTAGGGTGGCCAACCTCTGGGGGGGGGCTGGAGATCACCCAGAATTTCAAGTGACCTCCAGAACACAGGGATCAGTTCCCCGGGAGAAAATGGCTGCTATGGAGGGTAGACTCTATGGCATTGTACTCTGCTGAGGTCACCTTCCCTTCCCAAACCTTACCTCCCAAGGTTCCACCCTCAAATCTCCAGGAATTTCCAAACCTGGAGTTGGCAACCCTAAGGAGAGAAGGAAGCTGAAAAGAGGGTCTGTGTGGGCTTTAAAGAAAGGGAAAGAGGAAATAGTGGGCTTTAAAGAAAGGGAGAAGGAAATGAGATGTCCATGTGGGTTTCCACTTGTGTTTTTCTATGTGGAATAGTTAAAACATTAATCTTCAGATATTAAAATATAATAACAGACTTTAAGGATGGGGGGGGGGAATCCTATTTAGTACAGGAAGCAAAACAGATCAACATTAGTTATTAGCTGTAACTAGCAGTAATTTGTGACTTCAGGTTCCACTCCAAATCTTGAACATCAACTATCTGAAAAATCTCGGCCAATAATGCCACAAATTAAATGCTGGCAGTTTTACCATTCCAAAACTTAATATAATATTTCTAATAACTGTCAGAAAAATCCTAGCCGCAGAAAAGACATTCTGAAATAAGTGGTTATTTACATTTGTGTTTCTTACCTCTATCCTTTGTGTTTTAGAGTGCAAAACCTCAGGGTTGGAACTATTTGATTTGTTTTAACCAAGAGAGCCTAATTGACATTTATAAAATAAAATATTATAATAGGTGCCCTTTTTATCTAAACGAAGACAGGGTTATGCGGTTTAACGTATATATCTATCACAGAGGTGAATCAGGGGAATCAGGAAAGGGATGTATGTAGGTGCTGCCCATTTCAGATGTTCTTTAAATATAAGCAGGGGCCGGGGGAGAGCAAGATCATGCATGTTGTTCCCCATTCCCGGCCTCCATGTATTCATTTGAAGTTTAGTATACAGCCTACATGAGCAAACCTGTATGTATACGGGGCTGTCTGTGCAATCAGGAGATAGTTATATGCATGCAGGCTCTGTTCCAACTTTTAACTAAATTAATTGAGGTCAACAGCAGAGATTGTGTTTTCCAAGAACATCTGAAAGTGATATATATGCATGCATGCGTGTGTATATCATATATCTAATTATAAACTGAGCCATAAAGTGTGGATCTGCAAAAGAGAGCTAGGGACAGATAGGGGGGATTTCCTCTACAAACCAGAAGGAAGTCCCAAGTCTGCAGAAAAATATGAAATCTAAAAAAATGCATTGGAGAATTAATTTCCTCAAAATAATATAAATATCTGTAGCTTTAAGAAGAGAATGTCCACTGAACCCTCAGAGGCCAATTTGGAGGTTGCTAGGCAACCACAACAATACTGCTGAGCCTTCCAATCATTGGTATCTATAAAGTGAAGCTATGGAGGGAACAACAGTGGATTTAAAAGCCAAAGCAGCTTTCAAAAGAGTCCCTTCCCCCTCCCCTGTCATGGGTCCTCATGGAGGAGGACTTGCAGGGGACAGGCCAAGCAGCAACCAGCATAGACCCATTACCCACACCACTTGGCCTAGCCTGGTGGTAGTGACCACCAAGCCACCGATCCCAGCCCAGCCTGCCATCCATTGTACCACTGGTCCTTGGCCCAGCCTTGGACTCGGTCTGCTGGCCACTATGAGCCCATTACTGAAGGGGGGGCCGAAGCTCCTTAGGAGCTAGTGTCACCCTGTGCCAGCGTAGGTACCACCTTATCATGGAATAAGGTGGTACTTATGCCAGCATGAGGGCAAACATGGCAGCATCTGGGCACCACCAGCCTCTGCTACCAGCACAACCATGGTAGCAGGGAAGGGAAAGCCTGCACCAGCATGGAAGGGGGCATTCCTGGGGGTGGAGCTGTCTTTAGGCAGCTTCCACAGCCATTTCACCCTGGAAACGCCCCCTTGAGTGGCAGGACTGCACCATTGTAGCCAATGGTTGATTTCTCCTTTTTTTAGTTTTTTTAAATTTCTGAATGTCTCTTTTTGCCTCTGTGGTGGCCGGGAAGCCTCAGAGGAGGCGGTATGTCTACACCGCTTAGGGTTGCCAGGTCCCTCTTTACCACTGGCGGGAGGTATTCAGGGCAGAGCCTTAGGAAAGTAGAGTTTGGGGAGGGGGGACTTCAATGCCATAGAGTCCAGTTGCCAAAGTGGCCATTTTCACCAGGTGAACTGATCTCTATCGGCTGGAGATCAGTTGTAATAGCAGGAGATCTCCAGCTACCACTTGGAGGTTGGCAACCCTAACATCTCTCCCGGCCACCCTGGATCTGCCCCCCCCTTCAGGATTGGGCTTTAAGCCACTGAGTCCAGCCCAGCCTGCCAGCCATCACACCACTGTGCCCAGCCCAGTCTGGCAGCAGCTGCCATACATCTGTGCCAGGATTGGGCAGACTGCTGTTCTATGACCTGGCCAGACTTTTCCCAGGGAGAGTCTGCCAGGAGAGGAGAAGGAGGAAAAGCTGAAGACATGGGATCAGATAAAAATAGGTTGGCTGGTGGGTGGGAAGGAGAGTAGGAATCAGGAAAAGGACACAGGCAATGGGGACTACCAGGGAAGGGAAAAGGTAAACAGTGGGGGAGGGAATACATCGGGAGATGCCCTTTCAGTTCTTCGTAGGTCTCCTGCTGGTTATGGTACAATGTTCTTGTTATGGTACAATGTTCTAGTTACTACATTAAATGTATTTATTTAGATACTTAGACCCTGTCTTTCTACAATACTAACATCCAAGACAGCTTAATTTGTTAATAAAATGTTTAAAAGTAGTTTCTGTTAAAAACAGGAGTAATCTGGGTCATTAAAACAGCACATGAGCAAGGTTCTCCAACTCCCATTGTCATGATAGTCTGGATCTGAGCTGAGCAGACCCTGTGGTACTGTGCGGCCACTTGGCTCAACTTGCTCCAGCCTGCCAGTGGCCTTTCAAGGCAGCGGTCCACCAGGAACTTTCCAGCTAGGGTTGCCAGGTGCCCGGTGGTGGCAGGAAAACCGCTGGTAATTTGCCCCTCTGCCCGTCAACCACCTAAGCGCGCTCGCCGACGTGCCCGAGCGGTACTTCTGGTTTGCAACAGGAAGTGCCGCCTTGCAAGGAGCCTTATGCCACTCACACTCTTAGTTTGAGTGGTAAAGGGCCGCTTGCGATGTGGCACTTCCTGGTGTAAACGCATTGCAAGGGGCCTTTTACCACTTTAGCCCTATTTCCAGCTAAGTTAAAGGGCCTGATAACAACAACAACTTTTCAGATTGTGACAAGGCCTATCTGCACTCTTTTCAAAGTCTTATAATGGGTTAAAGAAATCAGTTTTCCACCAGGATGACAAAGAGAAAATGAAGGTAGGGGGATCGATCAAAGGCTAGAGTATTCACACTATTTAATTATTTCTTCCCGTGAAAGGGAGCCCATGTATAGATTCTACTATGCCATCGAAAGATGTCTCAAACTGTTTGCAGTATTCAGATCTGGCCATGCAGCTACTACCCTGAAAGATCACTGTGACTTACTGGTGTCCTTAGTCATTCCTGGTGGTGGTGGGGGGGGATTGGTAATCTTTATTTAAGAGAATCTACCTTTGCTTTGAGAAACATCTCACTTGTTTGCCAAGATTTGAAAGACTGATCAGTATAGAAATGGTATAGTAATATTGGGTGGTGGCAGTATTAGTAGTACACTACTTGTAAATTTCACAGGCTGAAGATTATTGTGGCCAGGGTCCAAAGAGATACTTTAGGGATGCCCAGTTGCTTGTGAGCACTCTTTGAAACTTCAACATGTTTTCTTTGAACAGCTGATCCAAGTGTCAAACTGTACTTAAATTACAAAACCAACAAGTTGGAGGGGAGACTGCAGTTTAGGAAACACAAATTCAAAGTCCCCTTAGATGTGTGGGTCTAACTGAATATTCCTTTGGATCCTAGTTTGTGAATTTAACGGTTACCTTTCTCATTTTCTGGATAAGCATGAATTTATTTCTGATGGTCACAGACCAACATATAGTTAGGTGCACTCTAGCTCACTGAGCTCAATCATTGGAAAATTATGAGAATGAGGGTTAGATTTCAAAGAATGAGGAATATATTATTTTATATATTTATGTTACAATAGCCATCTTTCATACATATATATATATTTATGTTACAATAGCCATCTTTCATACATATACCCTTTTCTATAAATTTAACAAGCATTCAGTACAAAAAACAGTATGCTGTCTCTGGATTATCAGGATATTTCCATCATTTAACAGATACGATACATAAATGATCATATAACCAAATAACCATTGGTTCTTCATATGGAGTAACCCTCCTGCCTTTGCTTCATACCTTCCCTATGTAGTACTTTTTAAAGCATGCCTTTTGAAGTGAAGCTGAGAAAATGTTGAAGTTTTAGTACTTTTTTTTTAAAACAAATTGTTTTCTGGCAGTATACCTTAATCAAATAATTTCTGAAAAACCCACACAGGTCTACATTTAAGCAGAATTTTCCTTTATTACATACATACTTATGTATGTATACACACATTTGGGTATGGGGGGAGGTAGTTGGGAATTTCCTGCATTGTGCAGGGGGTTGGACTATTATCCAGGTGGTCCCTTCCTACTCTATGATTCTATGTATGTATGCATACAGACAGGCAGGCAGGTAGGTAGTCAGGCAGGCAGATAGATAGGTGTGTCATCTTTTCTTCACTGGTAACTCATAGATACAGCACTGTAAACTTCGTTTTTGGAGTAAAAAAAGTGCCAAGGTATCTGAAACTGTGTCTCGAGTTTCAAGCACAAATTTTCCTGGCAGGCCCCAAAGCTAAAGGACGTTGAGTTTGTGAGCCTCCCCTTCCCATTTATCCACCCACACAACAGATGGCATATCACACCCTGCTCTATGCACTCACACTGTCTCCACAATGTCTCAACTGTCAGTTCTTGTAACATTACTGGCAGAATCTGTTCCCTGTGATAGCTGCTCCTTCTGTAATTTTTTGATATCAGTAAAAAATAATCAAACAAATGTCATGGTTTGTTCATATTTCCAATAAAAATGATATTGTGTTCCAAAAGATCTTGTTCAACCTCACCCTTCCTTTCCTGAATAGAATCCCATGTGGGGTTTTTTTTCTTTGTGAACACTACAAAGAAAAACAACAACACCCTTGAGTTTTTTTCAAGTGCTCACAAAGAAGCTCATAGAAAAAGCATAAATCACAACTATCACCCCTTCTGATTTCCTGTATTGGACTCAAGAGGTGGAGAGAACTACTTTTTTCAAAGATTTGTGTGCTTGTAACACTCCTGTTGTAGCATCTTGAGTTGTCTGAAGCTGACATGTACAGACAGAAGGAGAAAGGCTTGTCATCACTGTCTCATGAACAGATGAATTTGGGGGAAAGGAAGGGAGGGTTCACTAATATGAGCTCTTTTGAATGCTAGTCTAGGCTTGAATTTAGAAGAGCCAAGGTTTACAGTTTCCTGAGATTAAGTGTTTTCAATTTGGGCAGATTTGCATTTTGAGATAACCAACCTTCACTTTGTCGATATTCCTAATCACAGATGAGTACAAAGAGCACATCAGGCTCAGCAGCTTCATGCAAAATCCTCTACTACAAAGTAAATTTCTCTGCTAAAGAATTAGCCAAGAAAATAGCATTTCCGACCTCCAGGTAGCACCTGAAGATCTTCCTTTATTACAACTGATCTCCAGATGACCGATCAATTCCCCTGGAGGAAATGGCTGCTTTGGTGAGTAAACGCTAGGCATTATACCTTGCTGAGGTCCTTCCCCTCCAAAACCCTCCCCCTCCCCAGTTATTTCTCAACCCAGAGCTGGCAACCCTACAAGCAAATGATGAACTACATCCTCAAGACCTGTTCACAGAGCAGCCAGAAGCACCTTCCCAAGGGTGCCAGCGTATAGTGCTTAGAATGTCAAGTTAGGACCTACAAGTGGAGGTTGAAAGTGCCATCAAGTCACAGATGGCTTATGGAGACCCCATAGGATTTTCAAGAGATGAACAGAGGTGGTTTGCCGTTGCCTGCCTCTGCAAAGCAACGCCGGACTTCCTTGGTGGTCTCCCATACAAGTATAACCAGGGCCAACCCCTGCTTAGCTTCTGAGATCTGACAAGATTGGGCTAGCCTGGGCCATCCAGGTCAGGTCAAACCTAGGAGACTTAGGTTCAGATCCTCACTCAGCCATGTAGTGCCTTTGGCCCAGACACTGTTTCTCAGCTTAACCTACCTTATAGAGCAGTTTGTGAGGACAAAGTGGTATGCTGCCCTGAGCTCCTGGGAGGAAGGATGGAATAAAAATGTATACATAATCATGCCCACCAAGAGGTCCTGAAGCAAAATATTAAAAGGAATGTATAATATATATGCTGTTGTTGAGGACATTTAGATGCACCAGCAGAGCTTTCTCCTGACTCAGCCAACTCCAGAATAGACCTCCTCATTTATCACTTGTCTAGAGATTATGACTCAGGTTGGTAATCATCAGCATCTTAAGCAAAGAATTGAGAACAGCTTCTTACTTTTGGGAGCATATTTTCAGCAATCAAAAGAAAGGCCTGTTTGTTGTTTCTTGAAATAACTGCCAGGTATCAGCCTGTTTGGGGTACCGTATATACCCATGTATAAGCCGACCCGCGTATAAGCCGAGGTGCCTAATTTCTCCCCAAAAATGGGGAAAAATTAGGCACCCGCGTATAAGCCGAGGGTCGGCTTATAACCCCCCCCCCCCCCGCGCGCAGGCTTACCGTTCCTTCTAGGCTCCTGGCGGCGGGCCCGGCGGGGCCGCCGTAGCGGCCTCCCCACGGCCGCAGGGGGCCTCTGGAGGCCGCTCCCGGCCTGGAAAAGGCGGCGGAGGTAAGTTCCCCCCTCCCTCCTCCCTCCCCCCTCTACCGTATTGACCCGCGTATAAGCCGAGTTCGGCTTTTTCAGCCCTTTTTTTGGGCTGAAAAACTCGGCTTATACGCGAGTATATACGGTAGTTAGTGGGTGTGAACCTACCAAGAGAACTGCTCTGAGTAAGCATCTACATTCCCATGAACTTAACCTTGTTGCAAAGGAAGTCTTTGCAGGGAGCTAAAGCAGAAGGGTTCTTTTTGCCATCAAGTCATAGCTGACTTATGGTGACCCTGTTTTGCCATTGCTTGCCTCCAGGTCACGACCCTGGTATTTCTTGGAGGCCTCCCATCCAAATACTTGCAGGGTCAACGCTGAGAGTGTAGAACTGGCCCAAGTTCACCCAACAAGTTTCCATGGCAGAGTGGGGATTCGAACCTGGGTTTCCCAGATACTTGTCTGACACTTTAACCACTACACTATGTCAGCGTGGTATGGTGGTTAAGAGTGGCAGGACTCTAATCTGGAGAACTGGGTCAAATTCCCCACTCCTCCACATGAAACTTGCTGGGTGACCTTGGGCCAGTCACTGTTCTCTCAGAACTCTCGGCCCATGCAGAGGCAGGCAGTGACAAACCATCTCCAAATGTCTCTTGCCTTGAAAACCCTATGGAATCACCATAAGTCAGTTGTGACTTGACAGCACTTTACACACACAAAGCAGGGTTAACTCTGTCATTCTCACCCCTCTTGCTGTAGTCATCTGCTTACCCTATGCAGATATAGTCATTGATCTCAATATGAGAATTTGTAGTAGGCATGTGGAAGATGAGGAATCTGTAGGGCTATTAGGGACGCCAATATACTACCCATATGGAAATCATAGATTTCATCATTACGTCAAATAGTATTGTTTCATGATGTAACAAAGTTCTCAATGATGCATTTTATATTCTTACAGCAGTAACATATTATCATGTTTGAAAAGAAAGTATGTATACAATAGATTTTCAATTTTCCCCATCATTTCCATTTATTTCTGTTGAAGATTAGAGGAGGCAGATGCCTGGTTGCACTAAGTATTGATACTAGGCTTATCCTACAACACAACCTCCCTGTTGCAGATTGTAAAGGATGAACAAGGTGTCTGCCAGAGACTCTAATGTAATCTCAAGAGATCAATTTTGCAAGCACAGCGTGAGGATTTCAAGGTGTCATAATCACCAGGAAGGCCTTTATATTCTTCCTGAATGCCTTCCCTTTAAATGAAATGTCTCATGCAGGGAAAAGGTGACAAAAGAGGACAGTTTGTTATCATTCTATTTGGGCACAGAGTGAATCAAAGCCCATTAGAAATTAGCGGATTCATAACCACTGGCTTGAGGAGTAATTGCTGCCTCCAAACAACTATCATGTCATAGTTGATCCCTGTGTTCAGCCTTCTTCTAATATACAGAAACCCTTTTACTTTTCTTTCATCTGTGTTTAAAGTGCAAGCTTTTCAGTACAGAAGCTATTTCTTTTTCTGTTTAGGAGACTATGTTGGGTATGGGAGTAATAGCAATGGTTATTGCTGTTCTTATTTATTTGGTGTTCAGCTGGGTAATAAAGCACTCTATTTTCAGATGTTAGCAGTTTGGACATTTGAGCTTCAGCACTAGATATGCTTGCAAAATATTCAATGTTTTTGCTTACCTTGCCCTTTTTCACTCAGCAGGGTGCCGCAGCTAAAGCTATGGCTAAAAAGTTCTTTGTGAAAAATATGTGACCAAGTTTCCTCTTCTC
Organism: Euleptes europaea; assembly: GCF_029931775.1. Lineage (NCBI taxonomy): Eukaryota > Metazoa > Chordata > Lepidosauria > Squamata > Sphaerodactylidae > Euleptes > Euleptes europaea. Next base: position 72,680,276 of record NC_079315.1, read on the forward strand.
ATTACTATTAAGTTGGCAGGTGTGCATGGTTTTGAACAACAAGCAAGCTACTCAGGACAGTTTTTCTAGTGCTGTATTTTCAATCTTTACACCTTCAGGGAAGACTTTCAAAATGGATTTGTGTTCCACAGACTTCCTGAACACTGCACAGGACTTTGTGCAAGGTGCTGGTCAGGTTTATGTGACTTCACTGTTGCCCCTGAACAGAAAAGTACTTGGAATATTCCCACGTGTGACGGGGGAAAGTGGCAGAGGGAGGCAGTCTTTTGAGCACCTTCTCCACCATTACTGAACTTCTAGTGGATCAGCCCCTGGCATGCGTCCAACAATATTTAGAAACAAGTATTCTAGGGGATGTAAAAGATATAGAACAGGGGTGTCAAACTTATTTGTTATGAGGGCCGGATGTGACATAAATGTCACTTGGTTGGGCCAGGCCATTTGTACCATAAATTTAATGCCAGGTACCGGAGATATAAACTTTATGGAAGACACAAGCAAAGCCAATTAATGATATTATTGTTTACTTAAAATACAAACGTGTTTTATTTAACACTGTTAAATAAAAGAAAATACTTATGCCATTAAAGGTTATTTGAATTTGAATTTGAATTAAAATAAAATACTGTAAGAGTGTTAATTGTTTTAATCATGTTTGTATTTCAAGTAAAAATAATATTAATTGGCTTTGCCTGTGTCTTCTATAAAGTTTTGTATCTCTGGTCCCTGGCATTAAAAAAATTTAAATTTTAAACGGAGGTGGGGGTGGGCTGCCTTGGCTGGCGAGCCTGCAGTGGTCTTGCCAGCCCAGATCTGTACTAGGAGAGGGGGGCTGCCTTGACTGGGGAGCCAGCAGCCCTCCCCCAGTCTAGAAAGACAGGGAGAAAGTGCTACCAGTACCACTAGTCCAAAACAGCACCTGCATTTCAAGTATGCCTCCATATGATATTAGTTAGCTAAAGTCTTCAGCCTCTGTCCCTCTCTGTCTTCAAATTCAGACTTGCCGCAACCTGTTTATCTGCCTCTTCCAACAGCTGAATGATATTTCTTTCCAAAGCAACAACAAGGTTCTTTTGTTACTTATTACTTATTCAATGAAAGGCCTATTCACAGAGCCATTCTGCATGATATATTTTCCCCAGGTATGTCCTAGGTATGGTTGACAGATGTGTTCTAGGAATTCCATGCTTCCCAGGTGCACACAGACCCAATTCAGATTGGAACCAATTCTGATTGGATGGTGTACAAGAAGAGGCTACTTACACCTTCTCCCCATGCCATTCTTCCACTCTTAAATGGACCTTTGGGGCAAATTTAATGTGTACTGATGGACTACATATGAAACTCCTCCAACAGGGCAAATAGCAGCTCCCCAGCGCCATTTCAGGTTGGGGAAATGGTATTGTGGAGGGGGAGACACTTAAGTATCCTCTCCTTGTGCTCTGGGGCCCCAGTCCTAATGGGGACCATGACCTCCTGGGAAATGTGGAACTCCCAGACCATGTTTGGTGACCTGACCCAGAGATGTATACAGGAAAATATAGAATGCAGTTAGCCCTTATACAGTAATAAAGACATCCAATCTCATTGCTTTGTTTTTCACATCTAATCTATGCCTTCCTCCTTTGTATTTGGGAAACAATGATCTTCTGAAGCATAGTATTAGCTGGATCTCTACATTTATTTACCTATCTTTATTTGATATTTTTACAGCCCTGCAGCAACCAAGATAGATGATATACTCGTTCACAACTTGTTATTGGCACTACTTGACTGAAGTCACGAAAGTTCTATATAAGCAGAAAACCATGAGTCTGTAGGCCAAAAGTCTCAAAATGCACAAGCCTTCTTTATTTCAAATTAGAGTTGCCAGCTCTGGGTTGGGAAATACCTGGCGATTTTGGGTGTGGAGCCTGAAGAGGGCAGAGTTTGGGGAGGGGTAGAATGCCATATAGTCTATTTTCTGAAGTGGCCATTTTCTCCAGGTGAACTGATCTCTTTCGCCTGGAGATCAGTTGTAGTAACGGGAGATCTCCAGCCACCCCCTGGAGGCAGGAAACCCTAATTTCAAATGCATCCAGTACTGTTGGGGAGGGGAGCTGGCTTCCTTTCTGAATAGCTAATTCATCGGTTCATTGCTGAACACTCTCACTTGGGAAAGGTTAAAACTCTTCAGTTCCCACATGTTAAGAAATTTGGCTTGTTATGAGACTAGTTTATAATTGCTATCTTGGACTCTGGCTAGTAGCAATACTAGCATACTGATTTATCCCGTTTAACGATGATATAGACCCGTGTTGGCGAACCTATGGCACGGGTGCCACTTCCGGCACGCATAGCCCTTTCTGCCGGCACGCACGGTTCCTCCAAGCCGCTGGCCTTTCCGGCTCTGCCCCACCCCGGATGGGGGAGGCTGTAGCCCAGGGATGGGGAACCTCCGACATCATTGGCGGTGGCCCCAGGACTCTCCCACAGAAGCTGCCGCCATTGCCACCGCTGGAGCGTGCGCGGCCAGCCAGGCGGGTGGGAGAGCGGGGAACAGAAGCCGAGCGCTCACACTCGGCATGGCCAGCGGCTTCTCCGGCTCCCTCTGGGCCTGTCGGGCGGAGGGCATGGCTGGTCAGTGGGTGCGAAGGAGGCGCCCTCTGCCCCACCCTGCTCGCCTCTCACAAGCCTGCCGCTGCGCCCCACCGAGTGGCAAATCCAAGGCAAAACCTCCCATGCATAAATGGCCTCTTTCTTTTTCTGTCTCCCTCTGTCCTTTTCTTTCTCTCCCTTGCTCCATTTCTTTCTCCCTTTCTCTCTCTTTTTCTTTCTTTCTCTCCCTCCCTTCCTTCCCTTTCCCCCTCCCTTCCCTTCTTTCCTTCCTTCCTTCCTTCTTTCCCTCCAGCGGCTTCTCCGGCGCCTTCTGGGTCTGTGCGGGCGGAGGGGCGTGCAGTCCTATTCCACCTTTGAAGTGCCCACAAGCTATCCTCCAAACACCTTTCCATTTGTCTTGATATGTAGAGAGAAAACACTAAGGAACTAGTTGCCAATCTCCAGGTACTAGCTGGAGATCTGCTATTACAGGTGATCTCCAACCAATAGAGATCAGTTCCCCTGGAAAAAATTGCCACTTTGGCAATTGGACTCTATGGCACTGAAGTCCTTCCCCAAACCCCGCCCTCCTCAGGCGCCACCCCAAAAACCTCCCACTCATGGCGAAGAGGAACTTGGCAACCCTAGCCTCTCCCTCTGGGCCCCCTCTGGGGGTGGTATTCAGGTTACATTGCCGCATTGGCACTCAGCGATAAATAAGTGGGTTTTTGGTTGCAGTTTGGGCACTTGGTCTCTAAAAGGTTCGCCATCACTGATATAGACTCAAGATTGTGATTATTGTCTGCAGGAATTTGCCTAGAAGTACACATTTGTTCAAATTCCCCATTGCTTTTACATTTAGTAAATGGCAGATATCTCAATATTATGGTATTCATGGGCAATTTTGTTGGCACGTTTTTCTCAGATTCAGCTTTGGTGAAAATGTTGCTGCTATGGAAACATCTCAGTGCTGTTAAATTTGCAAGTTAACTTATTTTGGAGGAAATTACTCATTCGCAAGTCTGCTGTGCCTCAAAAATATTTGCAGGAGGCTCACAGCAAATCACTTACCCCCTCTCTTCACAAAAAGTAGCACTGTAGAAGTTGTTTCCTGCTATGGGGGATGTATACCTGCTCATTTTAGAAAATATGAACACATGCAAAATTAACTCGTGCAGCTAGTATATTCAGTGAAATATAATAAAATGTGAGGTATGTAAAAATATCCTGATAACAAGCCTCGTTCACTTCTAGGGTTGCCAACCAGATATTAGCTGGAAATCTCCTGCTATTACAACTGATCTCCAGCCAATAGAGATCAGTGCACCTGGAGAAAATGGCCACTTTGGCAATTGGGCTCTATGGCATCGAAGTCCCTCCCCTCCCCTCAGGCTAGCCTGCACTATCCAGGTCAGGGCATACATAGGATAATATGATTCTAAAACACAATGATCTAGCAGATGCTCATATTTCAAGGAGGTCATTAATATTTTCGACAGTTAACACGGATCTAGGAAGTTGGCATGGCGGTAACTATACCAAAACATTCAGTATCAGGATTTTAATTCTGCATATGGATCATGAATAGATTCATTCATTTTTATGGCCAAAACTAAGCAAGAATATCAAGTGATCTGCCTCTTAATCAATACTATGTTGCATGGCCTGTTACAAGAATATTCTTCATTCCAGTGTGTCAAAGGTGTTACCATGTTCACCTTAGAACTTTGCACTTTTGAATGATAATGATTGCAGTTTTATTTTCAATAGATAATATCTGAAATGCTAACATTCTTACCCCTTAAAAGTTTAGCACTGATTTTATCCCAAGACTGCTGTTGGGTATGTTGCTGCTGTGGTAGCATGTGAAATTAAGCAGCAATGGGTGGGTGTTAAATTGTTGCTGAATGTTCCACTTTAATTTCAAGGACCCAGCATGTGCCTATTTCTGACCTCTTTGACATAAGTCACTAGGCACAGCACCCTTTTCAAAGGCTGCATACTCAGTGCAAAACAACATGGGCAGTCCACCGCTTTCTTTCTTGCATGGGAACAAGGCAAAAAGGAACAGCAGTTTAAATAATGCCCTCGTTAAGTAGCGATGCAAGCCATACCGTAGCAAAAGGCACTCTCTCTTGCCTTTTCATACTGCAGCAGTTTACTCCTTCAGCAATGTGGGAGTACAGAGGATGCTGACTTTGAAAAGGGCACTCTCATCACCAGCGATTGCTGACTAGGAGGACAGAAATAGTCATGCACTCTTCCCAGCAGAACACTCTGTATTATTTCTCTCAAGCATCCCAGAGGAAATGGTAGCTGTTAGTAGATCTTCCTGCAGTAATTTAACACCTAACTACCACTGGTCAAATCTTAACCCCAAAGAAGCAGTGGACTCCCAATGGGTGACAGCACAGCACCTTCAAATGTGAAAAGGAATGGCCCCTGACTTACCCAGGGCCGTGTTTGCGGCCGTGGGACTGGGGGGGGGGGCAATCCGAGTAAGGACGTTTACTAGCTTCACACTGGCAGCAGGGAGCTCAGTGGGCAGGGGCTTGCAGCAGCCTGGACTAGCCAATCAGCACTGCTGTGGACCAGCCAGGGAGAACACATGAACACTTGAAGCTGCCTTATACTGAATCAGACCCCTGGTCCATCAAAGTCAGTATTGTCTACTCAGACCGGCAGGAGCTCTCCAGAATCTCAGGTAGAGGTTTTTCACATCCCTTTCTTGCCTAGTCCCTTTAACTGGAGATGCCGGGGATTGAACCTGGGACTTTCTGCATGCTAAGCAGATGCTCTACCACTGAGCCACAGCCCCTTTCCAAAGGGGAGGAGTTCCAGACGTATGTCAAGTTCAGAGCTTTCACTCTGGTCCGCCCCTTACTTACTTAACCAGGCTGCTGCTGTGGCCTCACCATCAGTTATTCCCTCCTCTGTTCGACATTGGTTTGCAGCTCCTGGCTCCCCAGCTGACCGCAGATCAACCATGTGCATCAGCAGCAGAGACTCTCGCAGTTACCCTTCTCCTTTCTTTCGGTGGCAGCAGTTCTCCGTTATCACCTTCACAGGCAGGTTGAGGGAGCAGCTCATGGCTGGCAACAAGTCTCCAGTGCCTGCAGCAAGGCTGGGAGGTGGCGACATCCACTGGCTGCACCTTTTTTGTCTACAAGGTGGCAGCAGCCTAGTGAGACCTGGAGGTAGCGGCGTTCACGGGCGGTGGCTTATCTGCTACGGGACAGCAGTGGTCTAGGGATGTGCTTTCTGGCTGCCAACTCCTGGTTGTCGGGTTACAGCATCTCTGGGGCACCAAAGAGAGACGTTGTCGGGGCTTGGAGGTTGCAGAAGGAAGTCAGGAAATTCTAGTCCATAGGTCAGAATGCCAGAAACCCAAGTCGGTTAACTTGCCAAATCAGAATCCACACAGCTAGTCAACGTAAGCCTGTCCAAGGTCAGAGAGGATCGTTCAGAGTGTGAGTCAGCTAGTTGCAAGGTACGTAACATGTTGCTTCCTCATCGTGAGGAGGGCATGGAGACAAATGGGAGTACAGGCCAGGCACAGGCATAAACCATGAAGGATGGGGGAGCTATTGGGATGTGCCTGTGGCTGAGGCAGGGGCGATGCCTTACCCTCCCTTTTTCCTGCTGCCAGAATTGGCAGAGGATCTGGCTCCATGGAAGGGCTGCAGTATGTTGCCACCCCACGGACAAGATGGCCTGGGGTAAGGGCTGAGGCAGGCATCGCACTTGTGATCAAATTTGCATCTAGCCTGATAACATTTACCACGATTGTATTCAAGTGAGACACCACCTGGTGCTGGGAAGCCTGCCTTAGCACCGGCAGGGTCAGGCCTGCCTTAAATGTGATTTGTAAAACAGCATGGACAGTTGCTGCAACGCTAGAAACAAATGTGGGCACTCAAGGCAGGATCACAGAGTTGTTCTGCAACACAGAACTGATGTGTGATGTGAAGTGGTAAATGTGTGAAACAGGCAAAACAAGATGAGATTTCAACTGTGTGGAATCCAGAAGCATTTCAGCCACAGAACCAATTTTTCAGCATGACACATGGCCCTAAATGCTGTTAATATCCTTTTATAACAGGACAGTACAATTTGTGGGCAGTGCAGCATGATGAACTCATCTCCCAGGCATTCAGGCATGCAGATGCGCAGGTCTACAGGATTAGAATGTTGGTCAAAAGCGTGCAATAAGGTAATCTTCACATTCCTCTTTGAGTGAGTCTTTCCTATACTGTTTTCTTTTTTTCTTGTTTAAAATCTCCATGATACACATCAATCATACATTTTTCAACCACAACATTTTCTTGACCAGCTGTTTTTCAACGTTTTTGATAGTATGCTGGGTAAGGGAATTTGCCTGCTAGAGAGAACCCCATATTCTTGTGCACAGGCCCAGCAATTCCATTACTTGCATTGACCAGAGTTATTCAAAATGTAAATGACATAAACTTGGGGACCATGGGAAAATGTACACTGATGTAAAAATTAGCCAATTGTTGCAAAACAGGAAAATTCCTCAAATGGTCTGCTTCTATTTATGAAAATGGTTCTGGATTAAAAGCAGTACATTTGACTAGCTAGAATTTAAAGTTATTCACCCATTCTTGTTTAGGAACTATTTCATTAGCTGGATTGCAAGTTACCTTCTTTGAATATACAATCTGAAACTGTGCTGGTCACTTACTGGGATGTGTCTTCAGGTTTTGCAAGTTTGTACAGTCTTAAACTGTACAAAAAACTGCACAATCTGTCTGAGCAGGGAATATGACAACAGCACAAAAATGAATGCATGGATCATGGGCAATGACATCTCTAGAGTACTACCTCCAAGTCTCTGAAAAGCAATTGTCTGTAAACAGCCATTGAAGTGTGAGTCAGGTTGACCACTGATATATTTAGTGAATGTGGTGGAAGCACTTTCTATAGCTCTCTGTGATTCTATTATTCTTTACAGCTACATCTGACCTAGACCATTTCTGGGTCACCCAGAGGAATGGAGCTGACCCTTGTCAATAGTTGCCAGAGGAAATATCAGACTGACGCCCTTTGGGAGCAATATATAACTGACAGCTTCTCCATCAAATTGTGTTGTACTGCAGGTTGGTTTGTTCTAAGTTGCTGTGGCTTTGCTGGAATATCTGCACGGCTTGATACAGGCATAATGAGAAACCATGGCTATTTTCACTATGGTTAGGCTGTGAACATAGCATTCACTTTGCAGATAATCATTCAAATGCTCATCTGTCTTAGCAAATGATGATTTCATCACCCTTACTCCTTTCCCCTGTTCCCCCACAGAGACCCAAGCTAGTATCCTGGCCTTCATTGCAGCAAGTGTGGTGCTGGGGAACAAGTGACAATTAAGCCAGAATGCCCCTGTTTGTAAATCATGCAAACCCATAATTAAGATTAACTGTGGTTAATGAGCCAGCTTTAAAACATGTTTCCAGATCCTGGTTTCATATACCCTAACTAACCATAGTTAGTGGAGTGGCATGTTGTACACAGATGATCACACTAACCAGAGTGAGTGTAATTAAATCATGGTTTCATGTGTAGGGCTGCCAACCTCCAGGTGGTGGCTGGAGATCAGTTCCCCTGGAGAAAATGGCCGTTTGGCCATTGGACTCTATGGCATTGAAGTCCCTCCCCTCTCCAAACCCACCCTCCTCAGGCTCCACCCCCAAAAGCTTCAGGTAATTCCCAACCCAGAGCTGGCAACCTTTTGGTAGGGGACATGCCTGTCCCTTAGCTTGCTGGAAAAAAGGGCCTGTTTGTTGAACTGTTCCCAGGGATTTTGTTCATATGGCCAGAGATGCTTTGAAGTGGAGGGTACAAATGAACACCTCTAATCCGAGGTGCCTCAGTAGGGCTAGTATTAAATTGAATAAATACGTGAGAGGTTTTGGTGTCTAAAAGAGGCTTGTACATTCTGCAGCCAAACATCAGACACTCAGTACCTTACCTATACAGCTATGTTGGAGTGCACCTCTCTGATGATCAGTATGGCATTTTTCTTAGGGATCTGCAATAAAGCTTGCTAAAGTGTATCTGGGGCAGAGGAGGCTATGGGCGCTAAGCAGCAAGCTGGTCACCTTCTGCGGCAATACTAGTATGGGTAAAGCACTTAGGTTGGAAATGTGGCTAGATGAGCACCCAAAGAATCAACTGAAGGGTCAAGGGGACATTCTTCAGATCAGGACCATAAGGCTAATATGGCCTCAGGGAACTGGGACAGGAACCACTTCAGTCTGCCATTATTCCCACTGTGGCGGCTAGGGAGAAGGAATATACCACACATCCCTCAAAGACCAATAAGTATTTATAAAAGCCAATCATAACACACTCTCAGAAATTATATTTCAAGATTATCTTTTATCTTGAAATTATATTTTAAGGTATCTGAAGAAGTAAGCTGTGTCTCATGAAAGCTCAGAAATTTTGTTAGTCTTGAAGGTGCTACTGGACTCTTGCTGTTTTCTACTACTATTGACAGACTAACACAGCTACCTATTGTGATATTTCAATATTGTATTTAGTAGATTATTATGAAACACAATTTCTTGAAGGTGCTTTAAATATTTTTTGTTTCATTTTTTTTTTTGCTTATGATGAAAGTAGGCTACGATTTATTTTGTGCTTGTAGAAACATTAGAACTTCATGGGACCTATCTACCTGCAGAGAATCCAGGTCACCTGAGAAGCCAGCAGGATTGGGCCTTACAAATAGTTGGGAAAGTAAAATTTGGCAGTTGATGACAGGAAATGATTTTCTCAATTTCTTTAAAGACGCAAGTAAAAAGAAACATTAAAAAAATGCAATTGCCATTTCAGATCATGATACATATATCTTGGCTGCCTGTCAGTTGTTTAAAAATTATGTGAAACTGTCAAGTTAGGTATATAATGATAAATAAAGGAACCCAACAAGGATGCACATACACATGAGGTACCATCACCATCACCAGTAACACCACTGTGGACCAATTCATGGGCAGTGCAGAATATCCTCAGACTATTTACTGAATTCCGAATTTTTTTACTTATATCATCTGTTCTTTTATATATTTTTCCCTTCTGTCCACTGGAGTCAACTGGGTTGCAGTTTGGATAACTTTGGACCTGCGTTGGACCTTTCTTTTATTAAAGAACTCATAGGACTGCAGAGGCAACAGTCAGGCCACTAGTTTTGACTTTAACCCCACCCCATAAATGTAGCTCTATCTGGAGGTGGGACCGGTCCATCACACTGTCCCATCTTCCTACTTACTGCGAAATGGGGAACTATCCTATAAGCAAGTTATCACATTCTTTTCTTTTATAACCCATAAATGTCCTTCTCGTGGTACTAAAAAAAAGCCGTTACAATAAAATAAGCTGAAAGCAAGCTGCCTTCTTGCAGAATCATTCTAGGGCACTGATATTTGGGAGAGAACAGCAATTAACTTGGAAGTCAAGTGGGGAACATTTGACAGAGGAAATGAAGATGTGACATTCTTTTTCCTTTCTCTTTTTTCCCGTTCTTTGCTGTCTGTAGCTTTCTCAACAATGTACATTTATTTTGCCTGTTCTTTGAACAGAACTAGATGTACCTTGTATATCTCTCTGTACACCTGCAAGGGTCTGTGTGGCTTTGTTTCTCTGGACTGTTTGGGTGTCATGCTGCTTATGTCTTTCTATGCTGCAGATCCTTCATTTGACAGAATAGTTGTCGAGAAGCCTTGAAAAATCAATGAGAGCTATTTACCTGAAAATGAAATCTATATACCTTTTTGCCACCATGATTCTATTGATAATACTAACAAACATCAAAATAAGCAAAAGCTTTATCTTGGTGACTAGGCAAGTCAATTTTCTTCAATAACACTTCAGGAGCTTAGAAACTATACGTGCATTATCATCCTGTAAAAAAGCTCAACACTTGTATATTTGTAGACCAGATATCTACAGCATTTTGTTTTTCTGTTTAAAGAAAAAATACTCAAAATCAGGCCTAGTTTTTTCTTAAACACAGCTTCTTCTTAAGCCCAGAAACATTGAGCTCCAGAGTGGTATAGTGGTTAGAGTGTTGTGTGAGGTCCAACTGTGGAGACCTGGGTTCAAATCCTCATTCAGCAATAAAGCTTATTGGGGCATTCATATGCTCAGCCTAAGCCACCTCATAGGGTCGTTTTAAGGATAAAAGGGAGGTGACCATCCAAAGTTCTTTGGAGGAGGATGGGATCAAACGTGAGATACATTCTGCTGGACCATAAAGAGAAGCAGCCTGAAGCAAAATAAAAGTGTTTTATTTTTGCTGTATTGTATCCCATGTGAAAAACAAAAGAATGTTCTTTTGTGACAAATAATGCCATGCAGAACTGTAGCCAGTGTTCCCTGTGAGGTTGCCAAATCTAAGCATTTCTGTGTATTTCAATGCTTATCAACTATCACCCCCAGAAATGTATAAAGTGGACTAGATCTTATGCTGATAAATAAACACCTTCCTTAAAACTACTCTTTAAGCATGTCATCATTCTCATAATCAAAGTGGATAAAATGCTTTTTTTAAAAATGGGACAATATATTAACTCACTGTTAGTACAAGGGAATAGTGAATAGGAGGATGTTAACATGATAATGGTAATGGTGTTCTTGAAAAGGCCATCCTGAACCAGAGGAGCAAAGTTGGTGAGTGGAACTTCAGGGCATGCGAGTCTACACTGTTTTTGTTCTTGTTTTTTAACCAGAAGTATTACTGTTCTAAAAATGTTTTTATGGTCTAAATGGAAGCTGTTAGGACACATAATTAAAAGCCTGTTTGTCGAAATGGGTGGGGGAAATCAGTACTTCGGGGGGGGGGTGCACCCACTGGCCCCGACCTGGGCCCTATCCTGATTCTGTGTTATGAAGAAACTTTCTCTTTTGTCACCAAGGTTATTTACAGCATTCTTCGCTCAGGTTTCTTTTATCTGAACACTATAAAAACGATACTAATTTATGTGATCTGTGATACAGAGGATGCACTTATATATTTCTTTGGGACATCCTTGAGGATCTTTTTTTAAAAAAAAGGAAAACTATTCACTTGTGCTAACAATGAGTTAATACATAGTCCCATTTAAAAATAAGCATGAAAGTGGATCGATAGATGATCATGATTACATACAGCACTGCTTACTAGGACCCGGTTGGGCCTTTGGATGACCAAGGAGCATGTAAGGGGAGTGTTAAAGGAAGATGGGGAGATGGCAGAGAAGCTAAATGAATTATTTGCATCTGAATTCACTGTGGAAAGTGTGGGGCATGTACTCAGGCCACAGCCACCGTTTTCAGGAAGGGAGTCTGAAGAACTGAGTCAAAGTGAAGTGATGAGAGATGAAGTTCTAGATGTAAAGGGGAACTTTTTTTAAAAGTACATCTCCAGATACTGATGGCATACATATAGTATATGTAACTTGTCACTAAAATCAGACACTTATCAGAAGACCGGAGTGTAGCAAATGTTACATGGATTTTTGAACAGGATTTCAAAGGAGAACCAGAAAATTGAAGGCCAGTTAGCCTAACCTCTGTCCCAGATAAATTAGCAGAAACTGTAATTAAAGATAGGCATATAGAGGAACAAACCCTGCTGAGAGAAAATCAGGACGGCTTCTGCAATGGGAAGTCCTGCCTCACCAGCCTTATGGAGTTCTTTGAGAAAGTGAACAAGCATGTAGTTAATGGTGACCTGGTAGACATTATATACTTGGACTTTCAAAAGACTTTTGATGAGGTTCCTTGCCAAAACACTCCTGAGTAGCCTTAGCAGTCACAGAATAAAGGTATACATCAGGTGGGGGGAACGTCAGGCCCAGGGGCAGTTTAATGCCCACGAAATCATTTGGTCTGGCCCTTCGTGGGTCCTGACAGATCTCTAGCTCAGAATGATCTAAGACTGGCAATCCGCCCCCTCCCGTGGACAGGAATAGCCTCTATTCAAGGCAGATGTGAGTTTGTTTTGCCGAGAAAAGGAACCTTTTTCCCCCCTTGCAGAAGAGTCGTTAGCTATGGAGCTGCTAGGACCGCCCAAGAAACATGTTAACCTTTTGTCTATGTCTATTGCAGACAGATTCCCCCTGCCCCTTCCTAATTTTTCCTTTCTGTATCCCATATATTCAAAAGAAAAAAAGGAAAAAAAGGGAAAAAAAGAAACATGTTAACCCTTTCCCACCTGGGCCATGGAGAAACGTATTGGTCAGCTAATTTTTAAGTTGATAATGTTGTATGGCCTGCGAATGATGTTATAAATATCCAAATGGCTCTTGGTGGAAAAAAGGTTCCTCACCCCTGGTATAGATCCTCAGTACAGTGTATGATGATGTAAGCTCTAGCCCTGCGGCAAACCCATAAACAGATTTCAGCAGACGGCAAATCCACGAAAGCAGTTTTATTGGTTAGAATCAACAGGTTTCAGAAGCCATATTCAAAAGGATACTAGTAAGGGGCAAAGGCAAGGTACACAGCATATACGGAAGAGCAAAAGGAGATAACTGGTAACTCAGGCAACCCCCCCTCCCAGAGACAGGAAGGAGTACTTGGCGATTCCCACAGTATGGGAATCTATGAGGACTAAACACGGGGCATAGACTGGCCTTGGACAGAATAGCACAACAGCACCTGGAAGCAGCACAATCAGACTACCGCATACCATCCCCATGGCCTGCTCCTGACAGATGATGCATATTGTAACCCCACCCAACTTTAAGTATATGTTAATGGACTCTGAATTTGTTGAGACTGAGAAAGAAAGAGACCTTGGGGTCATAGTGAGCAGCTCAATAAAAACATCAACCCATTGTGCTGCAGCAATGAAAAAGGCAAGTTCTATGCTGAGGATTTTGAGAAAAGGGACTGAAAATAAAACAGCCCATGTTATAATGCTCCTGTATAGATCTATGGTCAGCCTCATCTGGAATACAGTGTGCCGTTCTGGTCTCCATATCTCAAAAAGGACATCGCAGAGCTGGAAAAAGTATAGAAGATGACAACTGATTATTGGGTTTGAGCACCTTTGTTGGGAGAAAAGACTGAAGAGTCTGGGAATTTTCAGCTTAGAAAAAAGACACCTAACATGGTACATGAAATACATATATAGAATTATGCATGGGGTAGAGAGAGTAGACAGAGAGAACTTTTTATCCTTCTCTCTAAATACTGGATCTTGAGGGCATCCAATGAAGTTCATGGGCAGTAGAGTCAGGATGGACAAAAAGAAATTCTTTACTCAATGAGTCCATAAAATGTTGAATTTGCTTCCAGAGAATGTAGTGATGGTCACAAACATAGACAGCTTTGAAAGGGGATGAGACAGATTCATAGAAGTTAGGTCCATCATTGGCTAATACTCGTGGTGACTAAAGGCAACCTCCACATCCAGAGACAATAAACCTCTAAATACCAGTGCCAGGAGTCAACATCAGGGGAAAGCCTTGGCCTCTATGCCCTGTTGTTGGCCTTCCAGAGTAACTGAGACAAGATGCTGGACTAGACAGACCACTGGTCTTATCCTGCAGGGCCCTTCTTATGTTCTTATGATGTGTTAGCACGGGTGTGAAGAAACCTATCCCTCAATTCTCTTCAGGACAAAAAGTTGCCATCTTGCTAAAAACTCAGAAAATCCTGGATTTGTACTTATTTTGATAATTTTCATACTCTGTCCTGAAGTTTACAGCAAGCTACAATAAATCCTAAATCTATTTTGGTCTTGTAAGGACCTGCATGCATGAGGGTGAAAGCAAGTGATTTGCTGATATGAATTAGAGAGTTGCTTTAGTGAGCACATTCAAACCCAATACTTAGCCCACACAATTAGATAACCCCAAGGAAAGGTCTCATTCTGCCAGGAGGAGCTTGGTCAAGTAGTCTGCCAAGTAGTATGGAGGATGCTACCAAGTATCAGTGGCTGATATACCATAACACTGATTGCATCACCTTTGTTGTTCCTTTCTCATTGTTCTCCAGTCAAAAAGAACTATGGTTTGATGTAGCAACTAAATATTCCCCCTGCAGAACAAAAAAAAATGCATATCTGCATCTACCCCCTGACCACCACTGATATAGAATATGCACAACAGTAGAGAATTCTTTTCCCTCTTAACATGGCCAGTGGTAGCAACAGTACTGTCTAAGTCATGGACCATTTGCCAATGAGACTTAATTCCTGAACACCTGCACATATTTCCTGAAGGCTAGCTCCATTCATGAGGAGATTTTTTTTTTTTAAAAAAAAAACATGTTAAATTAATGGGGCAGTGGTACAGACACATATGTGACATCACTGGATAGCTAATAATGCTGTAGTATGATATGAGCAATACGCAAAGTACAACATCATGGTGAACACAGACATTTTAGAAGTACTTGCCAGAGCTGTGACAGTTAAACACACACAACATAATCAGTCCTATATACTCTGCCCAGGAAAGCATAGTGGGGAAGCAGGTAATGCCACAAGAGATGGGATGCACAGAGGAACTCCTTGAGAACATTTTGCAGGTAGTGGAAGTAAGATGCAAAGATGTTTTACAGATTTTATGACAGAAGATATGGGAACCTAAGGAGCCCAGAACAAGACCTCGAGAAGTAGTGAACCAAGAGCAATCACCAGTGTCGAGATCCCTAGCCAGATTAAGGTAGGAACTGAATTAAAAGCTGAAAAAAAGAATTTGAAGGGTGTTTTTCCAAGGTGGATGTTATAAACCTTTCTATATTATCTTTGTGTATAATCTAGGAAGGGGGGGCAGGAGAGATCACAAGGTTGCCAGTTCTTGGAATTAGTGGAATTTCTGGACACTAACATGACAGTATGTTTGATAAAAGTCTAGTGTTGATAGCTATCAGTTTAGAAAGTTGGCAGCCTGCTCCTGCAGTGTATGTACGATAGCTGATCTTAGATAGAAATTCTGGAAAACACTAAAAACATCACAAGGTCAGCAAATGCAGGAACAAACTTTGTCTCAAAACTGTTCTCACAGAACTTATCAAAGCAACTCAGCACCAATAGCATAATTGCTCAGAGACGACCCCCATAGCAACTGTACAGCAATAGCTGGAAGCAATGTCACAATTGCAGAAAAGCTGATGACATGTGCAGCATACTTCTTTCTAAGCATGTTTGTTCAGACTTAACTTCCATGAATCTTGTAGGATTTACAGTGCAATCCTAAGAACATTTTCCTGGGAGTAACCCCTTTGAATAACATGGAACTTGCTTTTGAATAGACCTGCCTAGGATTGTTCCCATAGACTTACAATTATTAAAGTTTGAAAGAACCAAACTGCAAGTAGGTTTTGGGGATTCATGACTTGAAATCCCAAATCTTTAGGAATTTCGGCGACTGGATTTCTTCTTGACCCTGGTGGTCCCTTCCAACTCTATGATTCTGATTCTATGATTCTAACAGTCCTGATCCATATCACACCTCACACATATAGCTGCTTTTTGCAGCTAAATTACATGTTGGGAGAAATGATTGTGTATCACCAACATCACATGTAGTTTGTCTCTCTAAGATAATGAAAAAAAGGAGAAAATAAAAAGGTCACACCAGACACGGAGATAAAAAAAAAAAGGCCAAGGCTGATGGTGCAAGAAAAGTAAAAACATATTTTATTAGCTAAAAATTTCCTATGCATTTCATCAACAGGCCTCTTCAGGGGAATCAGTAATATAATATACAAATATAATACAGAGTCCTCCTAAATTTATAGTAATGGTTATTTAGTTAAAATTATGTAAATTTAAAAAATTGTGTTAAAAATCAAATTGCAGTTTGTATAGAATATCAACCAGATACAAAACCATTAAGTATAACCACTAGAGCTTATTCTGTCCTTATGATTTTGTGAAGGAAAATGAGGGAGAGAGAAAAACTCCCCAGAGGTGTAAGACAGAGAAATTGTCTAGCACCCAAATGTTTTTGGCTGAATTTTAAAAGAATCTTTCTTCTGCCTAGATGAATGTTACAAACTTGTTAGTCTTCCTTCAATAAGAGTAGAAGATTAGTAGCAATTGCCAATGGAAGGACTTCAGTATAAGTGTTTGGTTGATGCAAATCTCTTTATTTTACATAGATACAATTCCAGAGACAAATTTAACCCTTCAGGAGTCAGTGTCTGGAGTCACAGTGTCTTTTAGTCCTCTTAAAAGCAATCATGGATTTCTTATCACATAAGAGAATAATCTCTACCAAATACCAATTTTTACAAATACTCTTCTTTAGACCCACACTTACCACCTTTCATGTTTTATGGGCTGTGCCTTGATGTTAGTTGTGTGTTTGACGTTAATGATGATTGTGGCAATTTTGCATAGTTGCAAAGGGACAGTTCTGGTCCCAATATTGTGGATACTGTATCAGCTAATGCTCCCACTCCAACATATCCAGCCACCCCCGCTCCTGCCCACTTAAGCTTAATCTAAGCCAGAGGTTCTCAAAGGTTTTGAAATGGGACCCACGTCTAAACTTTACCTTTTGGGGACAGCAATCATTGCCTGCCATAGGATGCCAATCTCCAGGTAGAGAATAGTAGGCTCCAGCTTTGAGACCAGGACTCTCTGCACTTCTCTTGACAGCTGAAAGGACTAGCAGGAAGCTTAGTCCTGATGCAATAATTCTGATGCTTCTGCAGGTTTCACAAGCTATGGGCACCCTATACATACAATGATAATATAAACTGCATAAACATAACCTACTACATGCTCGTTTCAGTCATCTCCTCTCCAAGCTAAACATACCGAGGTCCTTCAACCTGTCATCATACAACTTGGTCTCCAGACCCCTAACCATCTTCTTTGCCCTCGTCTGGACAGGTTCCAGCTTGTCTATATCCTCCTTAAATTGTGGTACCCAAAACTGAACACAATACTCTAGGTGAGAACTAATTAGAGCAGAGTAAAGCGATACCATCACTTCATGTGATCTGGATATTATATACTTCTGTTTATACAGCCCAAAATCACATTTCCCTTTTTAGCTACCACATCACACTGCTGACTCATGCTCAGTGTATGGTCTACTAAGACCCCTAGATCCTTTTCACACATACTACTGCCAAGACAAGTCTCCCCCATCCTATAATTATGCATTTGATTTTTCCTACCTAAATGCAGAATTTTACATTTATCTCTGTTGAAATTTATTTTATTAGTTTTAGCCCAGTTTTCCAGCCTGTCAAGATCATCCTGTATCCTTGCTCTGTCTTCTACCGTATTTGCTACCCCTCCCAATTTAGTTTCATCTGCATATTTAATAAGCATCCCCTCTGTTCCTTCATCCAAATCATTTATAAAGATGTTAAACAACGCAGGGACCAGGACAGATCCCTGAGGCACTCCACTTGTCACTCCTCTCCAAATGGACGAGGAACAAGCACTCTTTTTGTGCAATTTGTCAACCAGTTACAGATCTACCTAATAAGATCTAAACCACATTTTACCAATTTGTCAACAAGAATATTATGTGGAACCTTATCAAAAGCCTTACTGAAATCAAGATCATTTATGTTCTCAGAATTCCCATGATCCAGCAGGGTAGTAAATTCTCAAAAAAGGAGATGATTTTAGTCTGACATGACCTGTTCTTGAGAAACCCATGCTAGCTCTTTGTAACCACAGCCATCCTTTCTAAATGCTCAAGGACTGACTGTTTGATGATTTGTTCTAAAATGTTTCCAGTATAGATGTCAAGTTACCTGGATCCTCCTTTTCTCCCTTCTTGAAGATGGGGAGAATATTTGCCTGCCTCCAACCTTCTGGCACCTCACCTCCACAAATTCTCAAAAATAATGGACAGGGACTCAGAAATTACATCTGCGAGTTCTTTTAGTACCCTTGGATGCAATTCATCTAGCTATGAGGACTTAGTTTCATTTAAAGAAGCTTGGTGTTTATGTACTACCCCTATGCTGATCCTAGGCTTCAACTCCCTTCCGTCATCATTTGTTCTGTTTTTGCCATGGTAAGCACCATTTCCCTTGCAAGAGAAAACTGAGGAAAAGTAGAATTTGAGGAATTCTGCCCTCTCTTCATCACCTGTTAAATTTCACTACCCTGTCCCCACAAAGGGCTTACTATGTCCTTGTTCTTTTTCTTACTCTGAACATAACAAAAGAACAATTTTTGTTGAGTTTTCATCTCTTGCTAGCCTAAGCTTATACTGAGCTTTAGCTTTTCTAACACTCTTCCTAAATGTTGTTAACTGCCCTAAGCCCAGTTTCGGCCAGAAATTGAGGGCGGGGTATAAACTGAATACATACATACAACTGCTCCCTCCCCACACACACACAGACTCTGGTTCCCCCCCACACGCACACACACACGAGAAAAATTATAGAGGAAAAGCCCCAAAATGGGTCTTACTGTGGATGTCTTCTGTTCCATCAGGGGGCACCCCCCCCCGCAGAACAGGCGAAAGCCCCCTTTGGCTTGCCCCCCACCCACAGAAACTGCTCCCTCCCCCCCACACACACACAGGAGAAAAATTATAGAGAAAAGCCCCAAAATGTGGATGTCTTCTGTTCCATCTTCTTCACACCTGCCCCGCCCTTGCTCCCCGCAGCTCAGCTGTTTGTCGGGGCTGGGAGCTTTGGGCGTGGGCGGCAAGCTCTGCTAATTGCAAACCCCCATTGTCAGAGATGCACATTAAGGGTGGGGAAGAAGACCCAGCTTGGCCACCAATTGGCCGCAGGAGAATGCTGCTTACTGACGGTTATGCTGCTGCACCGAACCCTGAATTTGCCGAATTTATTCGCTGAACACCCCGAACTCGCTGAATTCGGCTCCCTGTTTTCCCGCCTTGAATTCGGTTCCATTCAAACTAAAAACCGCCAAATCAGGGGAAATTCAGCTGTTTTTCGGTTCGGGACGAACCGAATCGACAGCCCTAATAGTCACTACTACCCAGGGTTATCCACTGGAACGCACCCAAGCCAAATTCCTCAGAAAAATAATGGGCATGCCCTGTTGTGTCCCATATACTGCATTGTGCTTGGAAACTGGCCAAATGCTACTTGATACAAGAACGTGGCTCATGACTGTAAAATTCTGGTTACGCCTCCATTTTAAGGCAGATTCCTCTTCCCTTATTTACTATATGCTCATGGAGTCACATGCTTCCAAGTGGCTTCAACATATTAAAAGCAAAATTAAATCTATTGGCTTTAACCTCGACTCCTTGCTTATGCTTATTGAGGCAGAAGCTTTTCAAAGGATAAAATGCAGACTCTTAGATATAGGACTTCAAGACCTAAACAGCACTGCTAATAAAACATGCTCCCTATTCAATTTAGGGGTACCTTTTGATGTTTATCCCTCCCCATACTTATCCCACCTGTATGATCCTTCTCAACGTGGAACCATTTCTCTAGCCAGATTTAATGTTTTGCTATCTGCGCTACTTGAAGGCTGATTTCGGAAAATTCCTCTGTCTGACAGGCTTTGCCCTTGTGGCAACAATTGTATTGAAACAGTTGCTCATGTCTTATTTTATTGTAGTTTCTACACAGAATCTTGTAAAGAACTTTTAAGCCCCCTGTTAGGTTAATAGAAAATCTCAGATTCTTTTAACGTTACCTATTTATTGAACAATCGTTTGCCCCATACATTGGAGACTGTGGCAGTTTTTAAAACTGTTTGTTTTAAAAGCCCTCCAAACAGTTAATTAGATGGTAATATCAACAAACAGCACTATTTGATGTAACTGTCTTTTAATTATGCCATAAAGGGCACTTTTTAATATCTCCATTCGTTTTGTACTCTTTTTGTATTATGTTTTATGCCAATAAAGGAATGATGATACTACCCAGGGTGCCCACTACTTTCACCTCGTCAACCAGTTATTCCTGTCAGTAAGAACCAAGTTCAAGATAGCAGACCCCCTTGTTTCCCTCTCCACTTTCTGGAAAATGAAGTTATCTGCAAGTCAAGTCAGGAATTTATTTGACCCTTCACTTTTAGCAGAGTTAGATTTCCAATAGATTTCCAGGTAATTGAAATCTCCCATAACCACTGTGTCCCATCTCTTTTAGAACTTTGTAATCTGATCTAGGAGTGTTTCATCCAAATCCTCTGCCTGGTTTGGAGGTCTATATCAGATCCCCACCATAATATCATTATTATTTCTTACTCACTTTATTTTTACCCAGAGACTCTCAACTGAACTTCCATGTTCAGATTCATGTATTTCCTCAAATATACACATCCTTGACATGCTACTCCTCCCCCTTCCTTATTTGTCTATCCCTTTTAAACAAGTTGCACCCTTCAATCCTTATTCCAATTGTGAGTGTAATCCCACCAAGTTTCAGTAATGTCTTTTAGGTCATAGTCCCCTTCCTGTATTAGGACTTCAAGTTCCTCCTGCTTGTTTCCCATACTCTGCGCATTAGTGTAGAGACATTGGGATCCATGGTTTATGTGCCCTGAGTGCTTAGTTTCTGTGCTTAACCATGAGTTAATGTTTCCTTGCATTTTGTGCCACTCTTCGTAAATCTTTAGTGTTCTCATCTCCAGTTATTGGCATCATACAAGGCTTTAAGTTTTTGTCTCGCTCCCCCAAAAGATTTAGTTTGAAGTCCTCCTTATCAGGTTTGCAAGGCACTTACCAAACACATTTTTCCTACCCTCATGAGGTGCAAACTATCTCCAGATAAAAGAGTTTAATTTTGAAAGTTTGAGCCATGGTCCAAAAAACCAAAACTTTCCTGACACCATCTACGTAGCCAGCCATTTATTTGCAGTATTCTTCTTTCCCTTCAATGGGAAGAACTGATGAAAACACAACCTGTGCTCCCAGGTCCTTCACTTTTTTACCCAGAACCACGTAGTCTTTTTTAATACATTCTGGGCTGCGCTGGGCAATATCATTTGTTCCCACATGGATTAGCAAGAAAGGATAATAATCTGTGGGCTTGATGAGTCTTTCTACACTTTGTCACATCCTGGATGCATGCACCTGGTAGACAGCATACCTCTTCAGACGACAAGTCTGGTTGGCACACTTTAGCCTCTGTTCCTCTCAGTAGGCAATCTCCAATTACCAGCACACACCTCTTCCTATTTTGGGGAGAAGCTTGATTCCTCTCATCCACAGGGGCCTGAGAAATATCCTTCAAGCTTTGGGGAAGCTGGGGGAGTAGCCCTTGTTCCAGTGGTCCAGAATCAATATCTATGGGGAGAACTTGGAACTGATTGCTTAGCACCAGAGGCTCAGAATATCTCCTGATTTTCCTGCTCCTATGGGTTACTTTCTTCCATGCAGCCTCCTCCCGTGTTGGGTGCTCCATACTGAACTATAAGTTGTTTTAGGGGCAGAGCAATTCTTTCAAAGTTTAACTTTTTGTTCTGCTTGTCAGTTGTGCCAACAGAAATAATGACTGCTTCAGTGACACACATTTTGTGCAGTGTGAAATAGATTTTTGTGCAGCTTTGTGTGTGATATTTCATAAAGGATTAGGTTGATTCTAAAAAAGAAACTGACGAAAAAACGACACAGTGGGGCATGAGGTACAATGGCTAACACAGCCTCTGCAGGTGATTGCAGGAAGAAGCCAAGGGCTGCTCTCCCTCTCATGGTAAATGGCTGCTGGAAGCATCTCTGTCTCCCCTCTCCTCCCCTTCTCTTATGATCCACGCGTTAATGTCTTGAGGGCCAAACAGGGATGATTCTACTAACCAGCTTTGTAGGGAGTTTTGTTCAGCACAAACATATTTGGATTGATTTTTTTTTTCATTATGGTACAAAGTGGTACAGCAATAGCCTTGAGAGGAAGAAGTTTTATGTAAAAAGATACACAAAGGATTAGCAACGGATGTGACTGAACTGAGCCTACAGGGTAAAAGAAATCAGGATAATGACCCCTTTCTCCCTCTATCCTTACCTAAACAACAGTGGTATGGAGGTAAATTTATACGTGCCCCCAATCAGTGCTATAGAAAATCCTGTCCCCTCTATTCTACTAAGATGATAAAGAAATAAACTACCAATACAAACAAAGGCTTTCCCCCTAGATGCCCAAACCACCTTAATTCCTAGGGTTGCCAACCTCCAGGTACTAGCCGGAGATCTCCTGCTATTACAACTGATCTCCAGCCTGGAGAAAATAGCCGCTTTGGCAACTGGACTCTATGGCTTTGAAGTCCCTCCCCTCCCCAAACCCTGCCCTCCTCAGGCTCCGCTCCATAAACCTCCCACTGGTGGCAAAGAGAGACCTGGCAACGCTATTAATCCCACCCACCGCACTTCCTGCTGGGTTCTGCCTCAACAGATTAAATCCAGTCAGTTGGGAAAGAACCTGTTGATGGTGCTACCATCCTGGCTAAGGAAAAAGAACTGGTTCTGGGAGCCCCTCTGCTATACTTTTGCTTATCAGCACTCTCCTACAGACACAGCCTTTTTGTTTGTCCAAGTCAGCAAGGAACTCTTTCCAGAGGCAAAGCGGTGAAGTTTCATGCAGGCAAAAACTATCCCCAGCAGGCAGCAGTGGCTTCCTCCTGCCCAGCTCTTCAGCAGACCTTAGTGTGAATTATTTCTCCACTACACTAGAAAGATTTTGAACTGCGAATTCCTCTAGAAGCTCTGCTTCTGAAACAATAGCAGCCACACATCTCTTTATGCTTTATCAGAGATGTATCTACTCTCTTTGCTCTGACTCCTGATAATACAAAATTATCTTTTTGTACTGTGAGTCCTGTTTTCTCCTTTTGAGCAACCAACAACTGAACCAAAACACCTGCAGAATCTTGTTATCTTTTATTTTTTTAAGTACCAATTATTTTGATTAGTTTTTTAAAAAACAAAGACATAAGATAACTAACCCAATAGAAAGATTAGAGAGGCATGCTAATAAGATCAGAGTTCCCGATATTATTAATACATATCAAAATTGGCTATAATGTTTAAAATAAATCAGGTTTTAGCCTTTTGTCTCTGCTTTTAGGAATAATCAGATAAAACCCAAATTATCAGTACCAAGAGGTCTGAACCTCTGCTTCTCTGAAACTTCAGCCAGGAAATCTGACTTGCTTCTCACAGGAGTGCTTATTTATAGATAAAATTATCAATCTTATCATTCTCTAAAGTTGATTCTCACAATCATGTGACTACTTCTAAATACCTGATTGGTTACTCTAATAAGAGATAACAGCACAGATGCAAATAACCAATCAGCAAGTACTTATGAGATCATCTGAAATACCAAGACAGGAATGGCCAACCACAACTCCAGCAGTCTGTTCACACAGTAGCCAACCAGGTGCCTCTAGGAAGCCCACAAACAAGACATCTGCAGCAGCATCCTGTCTGTGTTCCACTGCACCTATTATAATAGGCATCTGGTACTGGAGAGAATAGGTATACATCATGACTAGTGTTCATTTTGACTAGCAGCCACGGAGAGCCCTGTCTTCTATGAACATGTCCACTCCCCTCTTAAAGCTTTCCAAGTTGGCAGCCATCCCCACATCCTGGGGCAGGGAGTTCCACAATTTAACTATGTGTCATGTGAAGAAATACTTCCTTTTATGTGTTTTGAATCTCTCACCTTCCAGCTTCAGCAGATGATCCCATGTTCTGGTATTATGAGAGAGGGAGAAAAGCTTCTCCCTGTCCACTCTCTCCATGCCAATCATAATTTTATCTATCATGTTTCCCCTTAGCCACCTTCTAACAGCCGATCACACCGGTATGCTTTTTTGACAATGGCTAAGTTCAGGCTGTAGACAGAATGCCCTCTCCCACTGTGGATGCAAAGCCTGAAAAAGAAAACAAAACAGAAGGCAAGTTTCAAATGCACGCACGAAAAACCGAACGGCTGTTCCAAATGCAAGGGTGCCAGGCTGCGGAACAGATCGGCCATGCGGCATTTTCGACCGTCCCGCATCTCCCAGCGTCTGCGTTTGCACCGCTTGCCACAACGCTTCGGGTCGTTCGCTGGGCGCTGTGAGTGACCAGGGCTGCCCCCCTCCTTCCGACGGACAAGACCAGTTGAACCGGGTGCCTGACTCCTTTGTCGCTCGGGTCGTTTCGGTGGGCCTGCATGAAAAAAAGGTCTTGCGTGGATTTTGCTTTCCGAAGGCACCAGTGAGGTCATACTGCTACAGAACCCGCTCCGGCTATGACGCGGCGTTGGCATAGCTCTGCGGCGAAGAGGGCGGGCTGCGGCCCCGCGGGGGTGGAGCGGCCGGCGAAGGGCCGCGGAGGCGGGGGGGAGGGGAGGGGAGGGGAGGGGAGGGGAGGGGAGGGGAGGGGAGGGGCGCTCCGGCGGCAAATGGAAGGCGCGTGCGGGCGCCGCTGACAGACATCCGCAAGCCTCCCGCCTTCCCTCCGAGGGCCAGCCCACCAGCGGCTCTCCCCCCCATCGATTGGTCTCCGCCTCCCAGGCGCGAGGCGGGATTGGTTGGCGCCGTTAAGGGCGCGGCGCCGGATTGGCCGCGCGAGCTTTCCGTCCCGAGGCGGCGCGTCGCGGCTGCCTCCGCCGCCGCTGTCCTGTCGGCCTCTGGCTTAGGGGAGGCGGGTGAGTGCGGCGTCCGGACGCTTGGGCGGCGGAAGGCCGGCGGCGGGGTGGGGGCGTGGAGAGGCGTCTGCCGGGGGGGCGGCCTCAGGAGAGCGCCGGGGGGAGGAGGGGGGCCGTCGGCCCCGGCGGCCTCTCTGTGCCGAGGCCTGTGGTGGTGGTGGTGGGGAAAACAGGCCGCGCCAGCCCCCCCCCTCCCCCCCATGCCCGGGTTGGGGGTGGATCCCTGTGGCCCAGCTGAGAGGTCGGGGGTTGCACAACGGCCTCTCCAGGCTTGCAGGGAAAGGTGCGCTGATGCGACTTCAAAAGGGGCTCCCTCTTTCCTACAGGGAAGGGGAGGAGGACGGGGGAGCTGCCGTGGGTGGGGTTGTCTACGGAAGGGGTGCGTTACAGGAGTTGTGAACGCCGAGGAGTGTGCGTGTGTGTGTGAGAGCATGCTCGTTCTCGTGAGATAACAGTTGATGCGGGCTCTCTCTGTGTGTGTGGGGGGGGGGATGTGGAGGAAGAAGTGAGGATGACGTAGGGAGGCTTCTTTGTCACCCGTTGACAGCTTGTAAGAGGTTTGGCCTGTGAGATTTGCTGGGACGCCCGGAGTCCTGTTAAAGCACACACATCCCTTTTGCATATGTAAAATAGAGTTTGTCGCATGTCAGAGGCTGTAAATCAAACTGTGAAGTATATCTAATGACTACACAGTATGCTGCCCCCACTCTGTATCTTCCATGGGTATCTGTATATCACCTATTTCATAAAAACATGCATATTTATTCATGTTGAGCGTATCGTTAATTTATTGACTTTTGCTTTTCTGCTAGGAGCTCAGGACAGTTATGTAGGAGCACACATCCATGGGTGTACATAGTCACTTCATTTTTTAAAGAAAAATTTATTTTATCTGTGTGGCGTTGGCTGTTGGCCAGTCACAAATAATCATGGTTGATTGCTTTATAAACTTAAGTTTGGAAGGGATCAAAAGGCCATTTTGTCCAATCTGGTCCTCAGGATGTTTCTTCCACTCTCTTTTCCACCGTCTTTAGTCAGCTTCCATGATTCTGTACATTATTAACATAAACATTTGTTTTCATCATGCATAAAATGCCATATCCATGATGCATGTTAGTGAACAAAGAACACTTGCATCTTTACATTGCATTTCTTACCATGATGTCATTTTTCCTATATCACATGAGAACTGGAGGAAGAACTCAAGTTCGATGGTTGTATGGATGCATTATGCTAAATATAAACCAGAAAGTTCATGTATATTTGATTTAGTTTGATTTAGATTTAGTGTACTGCCTATTTTTCCAGAATTTATCTCCTAAAGAATGAAATGTAAAGTTGACTATACTCATATAGCATACTGAAGTGCTATATTTTTCTTTCTTAAAAGTTGGCTGTGCTGTTTTTAATACACAATTTGATAAAGTTTACTTGTGGGAGCGAGACTTAACATAGAATTAAAGAAACTAAAGAAGTGTTCTCCAGTGCACACCTAATTTAGACTAAATCAGTTAGGCTTACTTCTAAGTAAATATGCTGAAGATCAGGGAACTGAACCAGTTGTCTGCCTCAAGTATTTTATATAACCTTGGCTTTCAGAGGCCATCCTAGTTGAGCAAACAAATCATATTTGGCTACTTACCGTGTTTCCCCAAAAATAAGACACTGCTTATATTTATTTTTCCTCAAGAAGACACACTATGGCTTATTTTCAGGGGATGTCTTATTTTTATTAAGTATGGTACAACAATCTACATTTATTCAAAGATAGTTAAGTCTCCTTAACTAAACCTGCTTGATGGGAAACGGGGTTTAAAGTCCCCAAATCGAATCCATCGGGAAACCAACCCCGGAGGGGGACGCACTCCGATCCAGACACAGGCGCATACACACCTCCATGCACAAGCAGAAAGAGGGAAGGCAAAGGGAGAAATGTTTTTATGTTTTATCTTGGAGGTTTTGAACTCGGATGTCGCTAACTGCCCGATCAGCTAACCTCCCGCTGAAACCAGTCCCACTCGTGGCCGGCCATGGAGCAGCAGGCAGCGGGCGGGGATGGCAAGATCGCGGCTCCTGCTGCAAAAGGAGGGGAGCTCTTCGATGCTCCCCGCCCCTTCAAACAGAGAAGAGGGCGAAAAAGGCGGAGGAGAGAGCGATCGGGGGGGTGGGAGTGCAGGAACTGGCGGCCCGGCAGTAAGGGGAAAGAGTTGGGCGGGCAGGCGGCACTGCAAGCCGCCGAGCACACAGAAGCGGTGCGGGAGGCTGGCTCAGCAAGCCCCGAGACCTCACGCTCAGGGAGGGCGCAGGGGAAGGGGGGGTGGACGCACAAGGTAGGAAAAGCAGCCCGATACCTCTGGATGGGAGGGCCGGGCAGGCACTTTGCGAGCCGCCCTTCCTCCTCCTCCTCCCCCCCCCCGCCGATCAAGTTTTTAAAGGGGCGAGGGAGCGGCCGATGTTTCCCAGTTGCACGCTGCGAGGTTGGCCATTGGAGTGACGCAGGCACAGGTCCGGGTAGGAGCCGCGGTGAGGCAGGCGGGCGTGCGCGGCACCTGCATAGCCATACCTATCACCATGTCTTATTTTCGGGGTATGGATTATATTGCACAAATGCTTAGAAATCCTGCTACGGCTTATTTTATGGGTATGGCTTATTTTCGGGGAAACACGGTATATGGATTGTGCAGCTTTCCTTAGTCAAAACTTGCGTTGATAAAATTGCAGAAGTGCTGACTAGAAAACAAAACTTATTTAAATACTAATTCCACCCCATAATCTATGAAGCAGGCCCTAGACCACAAATGCTTAGGCTTATGATGACTCCTGAAAGACTGACAAAATTGTATTTCAATATCTTATTCCTTTTTTGGTCTGTGTGTGAGTTAAGTAATGTCAAGTCGCTTCCGACTTACGAATTGATGACCTCCAAAATGTTCTATCATTATTAACAGCCTTGAGTCAATCCATCTCATGTTGGGTCTTCCTCATTTCCTGCTGCCTTCAACTTTTCCTAGCATTATTGTCTTTTTCAGTGACTCTTGTCGTCTCATAATGTTACCAAAGTACGATGGCTTTAGTATGGTCATTTTAGCTTCTAGTGAACGATTCAGGCTTGATTTGATCTAGATCCCAATTTGTCTTTTTGGCAGTCCATGGTATCCGTAAAATTTTCTCCAATACCACATTTCAAATGAAAGAGCCAAGAAATAGAAAACCTTTAACAATTTCAATTTCTTCACCTTCAACTTTAACGTTTTGTAATTCCCCAGTCGTCATTACTTTTGTCGTCTTGATGTTCAAGTTAAACCTGTGTTGGTGCTTTCTGCTTTAACCTTCATCACTATTCTTTTCAAGTCTTGCTGTTTTCTCCCAGTAATGTGGTGTCATCTGCATATCTCAAATTGATAATGTTCCTCCCACCAATTTTCACTCCATCTGTAATCCAGCTTTCCTTATCATATGTTCTGCATATAGATTGAACAGACAGGGAGATAAAATGCATCCTTGTCTGACACTTTTGCCAATTGGAGACCATCCTGTTTCTGTGTGTTCTGTCCTAATAGTAGCTTCTTGTGCAACCTGTACTCTGGACATCAAAACAACCAGATGTTATGGTGTTGGGCCCATTCTTTAGATGCAAAATTAACCTCAGTTAACACTTCAGACAATTTTATAGTTTATGTTCTTTTATGGTAATTCTGAAAAGTGCTGCATCAAATACACACTTAACAATTAAATTATAAGTTCAATCTCTGTATGTAATATCGCAAATACTTTGAATTATCAAGATGCAAGATGTGGTTTGAATTTAATTTTTTTTTGTAAATTTAAAATTTTTGTCTTTTGTATAAAGCTTCCTGGTATTACACAGTTTCTTGATTATTCTAAATAGGTGGAATGTTTTAATTTTAAATCATGACTCACTAGAGCTAGAAGACGCAATACCAGTGGTCACACAGGTTTTATGGGTTTTTTTAGTTCATGTGTCTTTATATTTTTCTCTGCATCTCACTGTATTCACCTGGTAGTATTAACACATATAATAAATAGCCTGTGACTAATCAAAGTATTTGGCTAGTTTTAAAATGAATTATTACTATGATAGATGTGAGAATTTCTCAAAAGTATGTTTTCATCCATATCAAAACATTATAAAAGGTAAAGGTAGTCCCCTGTGCAAGCACCGGGTCATTCCTGACCCATGGGGTGATGTCACATCCCGACGTTTACTAGGCAGACTTTGTTTACGGGGTGGTTTGCCAGTGCCTTCCCCAGTCATCTACACTTTACCCCCAGCAAGCTGGGTACTCATTTTACCAACCTAAGAAGGATTGAAGGCTTAGTCAACTAGGCTACTTTTAAAATTCCACAGTTGACCTTCAGAAGCATTAAACTCAAAAAGAAGTCACACAATCCAAGGCAACTACAGATGCCACGGGGGTATCATTCTCTCTGCCCTCTTATTGTTCAGGGCTGTCACTAGTTGTGGTGCCCATTTACTGTACCTGTACTGTGGTGCCCATATACTGTATTGTAGTCAACCTTGAGCCGGCTACCTGAAAATGACTCCCGTCAGGATCGAACTCAGGTCGTGAGCAGAGCTTTTGACTGCAATACTGCCGCTTACCACTCTGCGCCACGGGAATCTTATATCAAAACATTACCTTAAAAGAAACAATATAATCAGATTTACAAATTTGTAATGAGACTTCTTATGTCAGGAATCTTGGTTTGGGACCGCCTCATGGTAGTGTCTTTTCTTTTACATTACTAAAGTTATAGCACAAGCTGTGAAGAAACTGAGCCAGTCATTACATATCCCTTCTAGAAGAGTCTAAGGAAGAATAAGAGGAAACTGGCTTTTACAAAAATAGTCATAAAAGACATGCCAATGTGATAATTGGGTCTGATTCAGTAATCTTGTTTTTTATAAACTGACAGTGGAACAAAGGATTTAATAATCAGAAATATGTGGAATGCTGTTGAATTAAGTTACTTGGAGAAACTTAACTTTGGATTATTCATAGCATCTGGCCCATCTGATACATAAAACATAATTATTGTTACCTGTTTGCATTCCTCGTCTTCCCCTGCCCCTTCCCAGCCACACTTTTAAGAGATGCCCAGTGGTTCACAAAACTCTTGAGGATGAGAGTTCTGTAACCTCTACTGAGAACATCTAGATGTACTCAGTAGTGTGTATGGAACTCTTATACCTTGTCCTAACTTATAGAGCACATACTGTTGTTCCGAGATGACTTATAACATTGTTATGGAACATTGATAATGATGGGTTCAATTACTGCTGAGGCTTTGTATGTGAAAAGTAGCACTTTCCATGTGCAGAAAAAAACTATTGCCATGTGCCATACTGGTGTGACATAACATGAGAAGATCAATAGGAGTATATGGAGGGTTTTGTAATTTTGCTTCAGCTGAAGGTTTGAGCAGCCCCTTATGGAAATTCAATACTGTAGGCTACCCCTGAGGCAAAAATGGAATAGGTTTGAATATGAAAAAGAATCACCAGCTGCAAGGAGGGAAGGTGGCATGGTATAACCCATCTTGTCAGATCTCAGAAGCTAAGCAGGTTTGGTACTTGGAAGGGAGACCACCGAGGAAGACTCTGCAGAGGAAGGCAATGGCAACCCACCTCTGCTTCTCACTGGCCATGAAAGCTCCTTGTAGGGGGTCGCCATAAGTCAGCTGTGACTTGATGGCACTTCACACACACCCCATCTGTTGACAGTGAAAACTGCTTCTCCCTTCTACCAGAATCTGGATTTTACTTTATCTCCACTCACCCTTTAGATAATCTCTGAAGCATACCCTAGAAGGAAAGCAGCTTCTGGTGGGGAACAGAGATAACAGGCTTGCCACTTTCTGGAAAGTAAAAGAAATTGGTCTCAAGTCAGGGGAAATGTGATTGACCTACTTTTGAAATGCCGCTGCAAAAGGACGGTCTACACTTGTGGCAGCTGGAGTACAGAAGTGGCAGAATACAAGTGTAGTGTACTGATACGCACATATTCCATAACTTGACTATATGAGTTTGAAAATGTTTATTAGCTGATGCTTGTTAACAAAGAGAATAAAATGAATTTGTATGAGATAGCATTATTTTATGGAGAAGCTGACTGGCTTCTTGCAATGTTTTTGTATTTAAACAAACTGGAATCAGTTTCAGGTGATTTGAAGATGGGAATATTTTGACAGTTCAGCAAATTGTGCATTATTTCTTCTAGCCAGCTGTAAAGTCCAAATATCACAACACTACTCTCAACAATACGTTTGAGATTGGTTTAGAAATCAGACCTTATAATGCAGAACTACATTAATAAAGGAAAACTATTTTAAAATGTTAACTTGTTTTTAAACAGTACTTTAGATACGTTACAAGTTGGACCCCATAACGACTTGTGGGAGGCATCTCATTTCCTCTCCCCCACTATTTCCCCTTTCCCTTTCCTGAAACAGCTGAAACAGTGTCAGACATTTGTTATGTCTTTTGATGAAGCCTTGAATAAGGTGATTTAAAAGGGTCAGATGAATCTAGTGGTACATTTTTGGAATGAATACTGCCAAAAAGTTTCCACATGGTACCTGACCAGTTTTTTTTCCCCACACTGCTACTGCGCCATGGGGCTCCTTCTCTGCAAAGAAGCTCTTAAAAGAAGCTAAACTAAGTGAATGTCAGGCAGTCACGTTTTTCGTAGAATGTCGTAACAGGGTAGTAGCAGTTGTTAAACAGGTGGTTGAGAGAAGTCCTTTGAAGTTCAAGATGGTTTATGGCTGATTGGCATTAGATCCTACTGTCATTATACTAAAACAGAAGTTGGAATTGCCAGAATATGGACTGTACTTTAACTTCTACACGGAGCAAATGGAATCAATGACGCAACTACTGAAAAATAAAAACAACAGTACACTTCTTTAACCACAGCGGCCCACAGTGAGTTCAAGGCTCATTCTCGAGTATACATGGTAAAAAAAGATGATGAAGTTACATTGGACACATTTTACAGTGTCATGTTGATGGCCAACAGGAATATCTCAGTCCTGTGAAATGTTGTCAAGATGTGCCCTATCATGTCTCATTGTAATTCTTCAGTTGAACGTGAATTTTCTGTTAATCAACCAATGTTAGTAGAGAATTTGAATGAAGAAACTGTTACCTGTCAACAGCAGGTTTATGATACCGACCTGAGTTCTGGAGGACTTGAAATTGTTGTTAACTGATAGGAGTATGTTGCAGTCTGTCAGACATGCTCTCACACAATACATAAAAGTACATAGAGGTTAAATGCCATAAGTAACAAGAAGAAACTTGTGGAAGAAATTAAACATCTTGAAAATGCTAAAAACAAAAAAAAAATTTAAAGACTGAAACAAGAAGCCAAAATGGAAGAAGAAAAATTGATCAAAAACGAAGGAAATTGTAAAATAAAAAGAGAAAACTTTAAAAGTGATAGCTGTTATATTACGTCATCTTTTTTTAAAGAATACTTGAATTCTAATTTCTAACTTGATTTTAAATTGCAGTTTCAGAACTAAGGTTCATATTGCTGCTTCAGTTAAGCCATTTTTAAGAATATTTGTTGAAATTTATTATATATTTTTTATTTTAAAGCTAGAAAAATGTCATTTGCTAAAGTTTAGAGATTACATGTATTGAAGTTCCATCTTCATGTAATTATTAGTGCGGTTTCAATACAGATGTGTTGAGTTATCAATCAACATTTAAAGAACCCATTGAAGCTCTTATTTTGGAAAATATGTTTGCATTGTAGTACTTGTGTAGTTTTAAACTGTTTAATAAAACCTTTATTTAATGTAATGTAACCTGTGGTGTGTGTTTTTTTAACTTGGGGCTATTTTTGAGTGGAGGTCAGGGAAATTGACAAAAATGGTCAGGAAAAGTCAGCCAAATGGAAAATAAATTTTACTGGCAACCATGTTACTGTTTGTGGTAGAAAACTCAGGTTCTTAATTTAGACAGGTCTGAACTATTTGCAGCAGTACTAATAGAAGCATAATGTGGCAAGATTAGACGATGTGTGGAGTGGTAACTTCACAGCGCCGAAGTAATCAAATTGGGGGGGGGGGGAGGAAATGCATGCCTATAAGCCGAGTTCTTGTCAGAACAGATAACTTGGTGAAAACATTCTTAAGTCATAGATTCAGTAAAACAGAAGTATGTCTTTTCTTTAATTATGGTCCATCAATGGGAGCTTTCTGTTCAAAGCAGGAGTATCTATATGCAGGATTGTGCCCTCAGACAGTTGGTGATGGACCCAACCAGAGAGAAGGTGATCCTCGATTTAATTCTCAGTGGTGCTGCCAGTGACTGTATACCGCAGGTCAGAAAAAGTAGTATAAAGTCTTAAGTGCTGCCTTTTCCCTGTAAAACAGCTTCACCTGGTAGCAGGCACAAAAGGGTTATATTTACTTTGCCTTTGAGGAGTAGGGCTTAACAAAAGGGAAGCTTCACTGCCTGCCAGTAACAGTGGTTTTCTAATAAGCCCAGCCCAAATATATGGATGTCTGCTTCTCTTTGTGCTCTTGCTTCTGGTGTTGTATTGTGACAGCACCAAGTAAACACCATACTGCAAAATGTTGTAGTCATTTGAAAAGAGTAGTCATTTGTCATTTAGAAAGTTTGATGCCACCGTATGACAATCTTGACCTCTTACAAATGTTGAATAGTCTAAGTAGGTAGCTATAAAGTTCTAGCGAGTGAATAAAAAGACTCCTATTCAGAATCTGGCACTTCCTTGGCAGGATGAAGCAGTATCATGCAGGACTAATTCCTATGTCATGTTGCCAGGATGTTATGACCAACAGTGATGGAAGCTTCAGAAATAGCTAAGGATCAGTAACATGCAGTTTGCCTTCTCAGTCGCAGCAGAGATCATCAGTTGGGAGTACAGGTGCTGTCCAAACTGAATGTCATGGCTGCAGGTCCGGAAAGGTTACTTGAATCCAGGTGTGTTGGAAGATGAAGGACAGCTGTTAATAATAACTTCCCCCAACAGAAGAGCTGAAAACAAACAGTTGATTGCAGGGCATCTGTATGAAAGTTTGGATGCAAGGGCCCAGTGACTGCAGACTTCAGTGCATCTTGCATCTATTAATAAACCCAGCTAGCAAAAGATTCAGAGTCTTCCAACTGCTGTTCTCCTGTTGATGGGCATAAATTGTGGAGAATGGGAGTTGCAGGTGGCCAGTTACTCAAGCTTATTGCTGTGCCTCGTCCACTACCCTGAGAAATCAGTAGCAACCAAACCCCACCTCACTGGAGACAGACACTGGGACCATTTCAATTTCCCGAGCCACAAAGGCATCCTGTTCTGCAGGCAGACATGAGGGCCAGCCTGCGAGCCAGCAGAGCTGACTCCCAACTACTAGAGGCAGGCTGAGGAGGAAGGAGGCAACTGGGGATCACATAATCTGATAGTGCCAGCTGTCAGAAGCTCAACAATGGCCGGAGGCATAAAATTGGCTGGCTGGCTGAGTAACTGGAGAGGTGGGAATGGGGTGTTTGCTTGCCCGAAGATCCAGGGTCATGGTGGCTGAACAAGAAGGGCTTGCCCTTTGCTAGTCTAGTTAACTAAGTCAGATAGCAATGCTTTTGCTGTAATTTTATCTGTAAAGCAGTTAGCAGGTAAGAAAATGAGCATTTCCTCAATTTAATAATCCTATTCTTTGAAGGATTCTGTGCCAGGGAAAAGCATTAAAATCAGCAATTGATGTACTACATTTATCACCAGCCAAGATCTATGTCCCATGTATTCAACCCTCCCCCCATAAGTACTCTATGAACTTGGGCAGATAAATCTGTTGTTCGTTTGTTTTATTAAACTTATACCCTGCCCTCCCCAGCAGAAAGCCAGGCTCAGGGCGGCTTACACAAATACAAATTATACAATAAAAGACAATAAAGTCAGTTAAAAACATGATTAAAATCTCTCCCACAAATCAATAAATAGATAGCATGTAACGTACATCAGATGGTGTGCATAATTTGTGACATATCTGCCACAATAAAGCCTGCCATATTCATATTCAGCCCACTTACAAGTAATAATTTCAAGGGGGGCAGGGCAGGGAGGCCAGCATTGATGGAAAAAAGGAACTGTATGTTGAGTGGTGGCTTCTGTGTTAGTGGAACATCTAGTCTAAGCCAGGCCTTCAGCATAGGGAAATCATGCTGCCTTGGCCATACAGGTAAAGATATATCTGGACATTGCCACTGCCTCATGTTGCTAGCCAATATGTATATCCTTTAAAAGATAGATCTAGGAAATCAAATATATTGCAGTGTGTTGTCCTTTTTGCGTACTTGCTTATCCAGCAGGCAACAATTTTTCATTGGGCTGAACTGCAGCATTGCTGTTATATTTCTAATTATTCTGCTAGTATAAGCCATCATCCTGTATAAGAGATTTACTGACCAAAGTCACAGAGATCCTATGGTGTGTTTGTGGGGGGGATAATTCAATTCTTCATACATGGATCTGGGATGGCTGATGAACATTAAGCAATACAGGATTTTATTTTCAGAATTCTTAATGTTGCTTGATAATGATGGGAATACTAGTGGTTTTAATTTTTCTCCTTGATGATGAACTTCTATGCAATTTAAAATGCAACAAAATGATGTGCGATGGTTTGGATATGTGTTAGTAATGGGCAATAGTGTTGGTCTGATTGCTTTTATTGGACTTGTTTCATTGAAACACAGTTAAATTTCTCTCTAACATTTCTGTTATGTCCCGATATGTAAAAGCTTCAGAATACTTGTTTGCATCAAAACATTCACTGCGTTCTTTTTCAATTATGCAATTGGAGAATGGAGAATATATAATTCTAAAAGTTATAGATTAAAAAATTATTGTAGGAAATTCAGTTAGACTTATTTATGGCTGAAAAAAGTTTGTTTCATTTTGACTGTATTTTAAGAAAATAATGCAAAAACTGACCATCTTTATGCATAGAATTACCTTTCCTAGTCCTCTTTGGAGGTCTAAAGCCATAGGGGAAATGAATGAGCAAACCTAACGACTAAACATGTGCAGCTTTATTATGGCACTGGAACATATATATGGGCTGCTGCAACAGTAGGGAAAAACTCTGCATTTCTTTTTAAAATACTAATTAAAATAATGTAATTGGTATCACAGGTTTCATGGACAAATAGAATGATAGCTCCTATGGACTGAGGAGATGGCGGGAAGAAAGCTCTTGAGAGAATATGGATCAGATTGAAGTCTTTTCTAACAAGACCCTGCTGAACTGCAGTATGTATCCTGACATATGTAGACCAATTGTTAGAATAGGTTTGGAAGGTCAGGGAGGAAAAAACAGTTCTCATAAACTTGTTTTCAAATGAATTTCCAAGGGTTATCCCATTAGCCTAGTTCAGATGTCAGGACCAAGATATGGTATTACTTTTGGGGATGTACTCACCTGTCTCTACTCTCCTTGTCCATGTAACTTTCACTTTCTGGATTGCTGTAACTATAGTTTGCCCTGTTGTCTTAATTGAACAGCTCTGATTACTGGTAACCATAGTTGCCCAGTTAAGCTCTCATAGGGGTGCACATTCCAAATTTCCAAGCCATATTTTGGACACAGAAAAGGGTCATTTATAGGACAACAGTGCTCGGTTGTTTATCTCCGTGGATGGGTCCAGAAAATTTCCTTCACGGAAGGCTAGTTTCAGCCAGCACATTTTCCTGACATTCAAAGTGCAACATATCATATCATTGGTATTAACCCCTAAACTAGTGCATTACGAGTTCTTAACATTTTATCTTTCATTTTTGATAGTAAAGCAAAAATTACATTGAACAAGAGATGCAGTCACCTGGGAAATCAAATCATGGTCAAGATAAAATAAATATTTCTGCCTACTCATGTTTCTTGAATGGGATACCCAGAAATAACATACTGTATGCTTAACCATATGAAGAAGAAAACTATTGCATGACTATTACAATGGGGCCAGTAAGGCTGCTGTAATTGACTAATCTTAAGGCAAAGTTTGTCAGGCTCCTCCTCACTTTTTCTCTCTGGTACATTGATCTGGCAAATGAGTTTTCAGACTTTTCCTAAATTTAGTAACTGGACACATACACAAAGTCCTTTTCTGTTTTTTGTTTTGAAAATATTCTGACATGCTCATCTAGCCTTTCATTTTTAAGAAGGGCAGCAATAAGAGCCAACA
Organism: Euleptes europaea; assembly: GCF_029931775.1. Taxonomy (NCBI): domain Eukaryota; kingdom Metazoa; phylum Chordata; class Lepidosauria; order Squamata; family Sphaerodactylidae; genus Euleptes; species Euleptes europaea. The sequence goes on from NC_079315.1 coordinate 72,717,636, forward strand.
TGCTGGCTCTTATTGGTGATCTTGGGCCAGTCACACATTCAGACTAATCTTCATCACAGGGTGGTTGATATAAGGATAAAATGGAGAAAGGGAGAATGAAGACACCTTGGGTACCTCTTGGGGAGAAAAGTGGGGTATAAATAAAGGTATCCCTCCTACAGATATTGTTCTATTGCCTTTGAAATATAAAAAACTGTCGCAAAGAGTAAAATCTGGTTAGGAGCTCCATTTAAACTATCTGAGGAACCCCTCTGCTTTTCCCCAGTGTATTTTTTCCTTCTATACCTTCCTAGTCTCCTTCATTGCAAGTGCCATGCTAATTTATCTATGCTATCTGCACTGAAAACATTGGTGAATCAACATTAGTATGATCTTAATGTGCCTAAAGATTGTAACAGTTTAAAGAGGAACATGTCCCAAATTCAGCGGTTACTTAGAAATGTATATTGATATAAATCCACCAATCAAGCGTCGTAACTCTTGCCTGGAGGTATCCAACGTGTTGTCCCTGTACCCTTCCTTGCCTGCTTCATTTTGGTTTATTCTTGCTTGCTTTTTTAGCAACTATTGCAAGATTTTTTTAAATCTATCTGGAGGGTGACAGATGGCAAACCCTGCCTACAGATCACAAGGGACAACAGTTACTGCAGCATAGCCCTGTGCATGCAGATGAAAGAAAAAGGAAATGTACATTAGATACAGGAGCACAGAAAGAAGGAGGAGAAGATCATAAGCTTGCAGGCAAGGCCTATTTTTTAACTTCTTTGAACACTGTAATATGCTGAGTTAGATTTTGGTTCTTAACAATAAATACTAAGAGAGAAGGCTGTTAGCAGTGCATATATCCTGCAGTGCAGAGCTTGACTTTTTATATTCGACATTGCAAAATTCATTTGTGGAATTTGTTGTCATAAGATTTGGTAAGGGCCACTAGCTTAAATGACTTTTAAATATTTACATCCATGAAAGCTGTATTATTTAATGGCTATTAGCCAAGGTAGTTTATTCCAATCTTAGTTTAGTGATGAGTACTAAAATGCAGGGGGCTAGACAGGATGGCCATCATCATCATTCCCTGCTTGTCATCTTCTAGAAGCTTCTGCCCAGCCTCTGTTAGAAACAGAATGTTGGACTTGATGGACCTTGGTCTCATCCAGCAAGGTAATTCTCTTGTGTAATCTTAGTTTATAACTTTTCACATTTATAATTGTCCTAACGTCCATCTCTTCTTCCTGAACTGTTTTACTAACTTGGGCAGGAAAGTTGATCATAAAGGGAAAGGTAGGTGAGAGCTAATTAGACTGTGGTTGATGTATCTATATTTTCTCAATCAGCAACTGCCCATATATATTCCTTCTCAATTGTGGCTCCCACCTCATGGAACAGCCTACCTGAGGAGGTCAGGAAGGCTCCCTTTTTCCTAGCTTTCCTCAAACTATGCAAAACGGAATTATTCAAGAGGGCTTTTATACGCAGGCAATAGCGTTGCACTGTATTAAATGATTCCAAGTTACTTGGATAAATTATTAGGGACTGTGATCTGTACTAGTTGTATAGCATGCTGAAACTAGGATCCTGTTGTGTAATTTTGCATTATTTAATGTGTCATGTTAATACTTACGCGTCGCTTCAGTTCTGTTTTTAGATTTCAGATTGGTTCTACAACCCTAATCCTATTGCATTGTTAATTGAATGTCCAATCCTGTCGATTGTATTGACTCGCTCTGTGTAATCTGCCTTGAGTCCAAATGAAAAAGGCCAAATGATAAATAACATAATTTTTTTTAAAAAGTGCTTTATTCAACCTTTTAAGGTGGGAAAACCTTCCTTAATGTAATCTTCCAAACTTCTGAAATCATGATGTTTGTTTTGTTTATGATAGCTTCAGTAGGAAGCAAGCATTGCATTTGTTGGGTGTAGCTGTTACTGTTACTTATTGTGTAATTATTATAGCAGAGTTCATGTAAATTATTGAACCCAGCTTTGTAGTTTTGCACTTACTTTATCATCTCTGAAGATTCTTCTGCAATTGATAGAAAACTCATGTGACTTGCTGTAATTCCGTGATAACAGATCGTGAAACCATAGCTTGCCTCACTTCTTCCCTTGACCTTCTGCTGCATTATATGCAAAATTTTATGGGACTTCTTGGTCTTAGGGCCTGTAAGGAACCGTAAGCTGGAAGGAGAGCAGCCATCTGAGCCGTGTAAAGGCCATAGTAATGAATGGTGAAAGTAGTGAGGCAGTCTAATAAGACCCACTTGAGAGCGGACATTTCCCAAAAAACACCCCATGGAAACTAAGGCTGCGATCCTGAAGGGGGGTTTGATCCTTCTTATGCGCTGACATGACCCCATGCTGACATGTGCCTACTTATCCTGGGATAAGGAGCACTTACGCTGGCGTGGGGGACATTCACACCGGCAAGCCACACTGTTGCGCGGGACTCCGCTGCTGGCGCTGCTATTCTGGCAGTGAAATCCCAGAAGTGGGAGCCCACATCGCCGTGGGGTGGGCGTTCCAAGGAGTGGAGCTGACGTTAAATAAGCTTCCTAACCCCTTTCACCCCAGGAACGCCCCCTCCAGCAGTGGCATTGCTACACCACCTTTTTTGGTGGTGTAGCCTCACTGTCTGCTATGGGGGCATTTTCCTTTTTAAATTTTTGTCACTGCTTTTATTTTCTATTCGGAGGTCAGGAAGCCTCCGAGGAGGTGGCTAGGCTGCGCTGTTCCTAGCCTTCGCAGATCTACCCCCCCCCCTTCAGAAATGGGCTATAAAAGTCTCTGCTGAATCAGAGAAATGCAGTAAGCAATAGAGGCACAGCATTCCCTTGAGTGACAAGGGAGTATTCCCTCTAGTATTCACTTTTCAGGACCCAGCCCTTTGAATTTAAGGGAAGATCAGAAGTTTATTTTGTTCCAGGTTCAATGTGAAAACTCCTGTATTCTCCTGCCAATAAATTCCTCAGTGTTTTAAGTTAAACCTTTTATTTTTAAAATCATCTAATAATTCTAGATCGGGACCACAAAACGCAGCATACAAACAAGGATAAAAGAACATGAAAGATACTGCAGACTTGGCCAACCTGAGAAATCAGCAGTGGCTGAACATGGACTGACACAAACAGGACACAGGGTCTTATTCCAAGACACTGAAAGACTGGACAATTCTACCGACTATTTTGTCAGATTGCACAGAGAAGCCATTGAAATTCATAAACATCAGCACAACTTTAACAGAAAAGAGGAGAGTTTAAGAATGAATAAGGCTTGGCTTCCTGTTCTAAAAAACCTCCAGACTAACAAAGACAACATTCAACAATAGCCATGCAGATTAGCTTTGGATTACACACATTAACAGATCACTTCAGGATACAATTGGTTCCATATTAACATACCATACCCTCATTAGCACATTATCTTGATACTTACAGGACAATGATTAGCACATTACTTTTGCAGGACAGTCCTCAGCTCAAACCCAACCCCTTTCTGACTATATATTACTCTTCCTACACACTTGACACTGAGAGACACTGTCCTTCAGTGTTACTACTCTGAAGATGCCTGCCACAGTTGCTGGCGAAACGTCAGGAAAGAAAATTCCAAGACCATGGTTACACAGCCCGGATAACCTACAAGAACCAATGAACTGACCGTGAAAGCCTTCGACAATAATTCTAGATCTGATTATGTAAAGTATGTGATGAACAGAAAGCTTTGGCGTAGATAAAAGCAATTAAAAATATATGAGCAAACGTGATATTCTTGCAGAACTAGCTTCCAGTCGCTTGAGGCAGGCTTGAGGGGAAAGGTGGTAACCAATGATGACATCAGCTGGCAGCACCAACTATCAGAAGCTCATCTATGACTGGAGACATTTAGCTAGCTAGCTGGCTTCAGAGGTGGGAATGGGCTACTCACACCTGAATACACAGGGATATGGTGGCTGGGCAAGAGGAACTTGCCTTCTGGGCAATAGTAGTTATGAACATTCTGGATAATCAAGTGCCAGATAACAAAGCTTTTCCTGAAATTATGTATAAACTTTCTAGTGAATGGATGGTACTCAGTTTGAACACCTGTGGCTATCAAACAGTTTCTTTATGCAGTGATACTTTGTAGCGTAATAAGAAGAAAGAGAAATTATGGCAGTTTATAGATGAAAAATTCAGGGGTGTGAAGGTGTTCCCCCCAACACTACCACCAATGACTTTTCCCGGTTTTTTGAGAACTCAAAAAAACTCTCATGAAATATTTTGTTTTAGAATGAGCAAAATGCTTCTTTAGGGAAAGTATTTCACACTCAAAACACATAGCATGAAGAAGTATGAAGATTGTTTCATAATTCACTTCATATATTTTTAATAGCTTTTACCTTCGCCAAAGCTTTCTGTGTGTCACTTATTTTACATAATCTTCATACTTCTTCATTGTTTCATACTTTCACTGATTTTATATAACTTGGGGGGAAACAGTTTTCTTTCTCCTTTTGGAATAAGTAAACTGAAAGACAAGGTTTTACTCAAAATGGGTAATATGAAAATTTGTAAGACAATCTATAGCATTAGATAATTATAATTCTTATGGATACTGAAAACATACACAACATTGTTTTTAAATTGTTTTTTAAATTAAATATAAATAATTTTGGCATCCATTAATATGCTATAATGTGTTGAATGATAATACATTATTAACAAGTTCAGTGTTTTCAAGTTTAACTTAATATCCAAATATGCTAATGACTATATGAGAGTGTTTCTATCCAAATAGTACACTTTTTTCTTTACTACAGAATTTTGTTTTCTACCTTCACCTCCCCCCGCACCCTACTTCTCGAATAATGTGACCTGGATAGCCCAGGCTAGCCTGATCTTGTCAGATCTCAGAAGCTAAGCAGGGTCGACCCTGGCAAGTATTTGGATGGCAGACCTCCAAGGAATACCAGGGTTTTGATGCAGAGATAGGCAATGGCAAACCACCTCTGAACTGTCACTTGCCATAAGTCAGATGTGACTTGATGGGGGGAAAAACACCCCTCCTCAAATTCAAAAAATTAAATACAGGTAGCATGGTAGCATAGGGTGCAGCGCTTTGCAAATCTTTCTCAAGTATACTTGCAGTTTTTCTTCTAGAAAAGGAAGACGTTTATCATTTTAAGCTCCATAAATATGCTGAATAGGACAATGTTATATGCTGTTATATGTGTTTTATGTTATTGAATAAGTTTTAAACGTTTAGGTTTGATAGGAAAGTAAGTATTACATATATTGCCGATTTTCCCGAAATCCCCCCTCAGATGTTTTTCACGTGGCTTCAGAATTTCCAGAAGTTTGATATTGCTGTGCCAGTTGGTAGGAGGGAAGTAGAGGGATTGATTTGGGTGGATTCTAGCCACAGAGATTGCACTGATCTAGAAGCGCAATTGTTTCATTAATTATGCAGGCTCATTGGTGTCTTCTAGTTGAAATACTGCCTTTCCAATTCTAATTATGCTGGTGGAGAAGCAAAACCAGCTGGTGGGGAAGATCTTATTTATGGAATAAGATGGAACAAAATTGGGAGGGTGGACCATAGGAATTAATCATTAAGATGGGGATATTCTTTATAATACAAATAGTTTCTTATTACTATTTAAGCAGTTTTTTGGGGGCTGAAAGGAAGGTCTATGTGCATTGATGAGTTTCTGATGTTTAGCTTAGAGAGTTCACATTATATTAGTGTTTCCCTTTTAATATAATATTTAGAGGTTTTAATCAATATTAAAATAGAAGACAATACACACACCTGTTTTAGCATTATGAGCCCTTGAATTTAAATTTTTTCATGAAAATTATGCTTATGACTCACCTTAGTGTTTAGAAATAAGCTTCTAATATATTTAGAATTCCATTCTTTACCCCCACCCCTAATTTATTTTGCAGCAATGGGTCAGGAAGCCGGGAAGCCCACATGGCCAAAACCGGCAGGAGGGTATCAGACTATTACTGGTAGAAGATACGGAAGAAGGCATGCCTATGTCAGTTTTAGACCATCTCTGACAAATCTGGAGAGAAATTCAAGCCAACATGACGAAGAGTGTGAAGGACTAGAGCTAGATGATGTTCAAAAAGAAAATTCTTTGAGTGAGTGTCACAGAATTGCGAACTGAAATTTTCTTCCTTCAGGGAAATTTGAAACAATTTGCTGCTGATTGGTATTACTGATTAGTTCTACTGTATAGTTCTTAGCTGCTGTTGCTGCTTTTACTGCTGCTTTTATGTATGTGATGCTGCTGCTACTTGCTTTTAAAAAAATCTTAGGTATTATTGTTTTGTTAATTTCTGTATTGTAAACTCTCTTGAGTGCTGTTTTAAATTATGATGGTGGCATATAAATCTGAATAAAATAAGACCTAGCGCCTACAATTCAACGTGCTGTTGGTTTACAAAATATTGACATTGACTTTTTTTACATCAGTAAGTATTTATGATCCTCGTTAGAATATGATGCAAATATTTGGTGTGGCTAAAAGTGGAGCCTGGTGCCCTAGATTTTCACAATTTATTTTTGAGGGAAGTATCAAAAAAATAGTGGCTTGTATGATTGCAGATCAAAGAATTAAGTCAGTGGGGGAATGTTCTTTTTGCTACATGCCAACATAGTAGTGAACATGTTTTTAGTGTTTGAAGTCCATGTCCTACATACTTATCCGCTGTAGCAGAGTCAGCTATGTACATGGCCTTCTGTTCATTTGCTTTTTCCAATTTTCTTTCAGTTGTTATATTACTGTTATGTCATTGGCTCTTCCTGTATCAAAGACCACTTTGGGATGGATTCATATGCAAATATTCTTACAGAGAACATGTTTTTATAAGAGTATAAAAGTACTCTGTTATACTATACTGTAAAATATACTATACTATTAAAAGTATACTATAAGAGTAGTTTGTTTTAACTGTTGCAGAAATGTAAGCGAAAAATCATTTCTAAATCAAAATGTTCCAGAGCAAAACTCACCAATTGCATTATTGTATTTTTGTTGGCCGTGGCATGTATCCTACCTTCATGGAACACAGAGTTTTCCCACATTGCTTTCTGTGTAGCCCCCTCTGATCCACGGCAAGATCAGTCCTAAGCTTGTGGGATCTGTACAGAAGACTAGCTGTGCAGGTTAGGGGGGAGGGGTTGGAGCAAGGAAGGAAAAGATTATGAAATTGCTCCTCCTGTTTCTTCCAACAGTACAGTTCCACTGAGGAAAGGGTTAGATTTCATCCACTTGTCCTTTCTCACTCACTCCAGCCCACTGACCCACATGGCTGTTCCTCTGCATGGATTCTGCAACAGCAGAAATGAACATGGGAAAACTTGGCTAGCCTTCCATGAACAAATGAGTTGATACACACTGATTTTATGGGGAAAGCCGAAAAGTTGTAACTTGCATCTGTTTACTGGACTGCTTTTCTAGGGGACAGCATTGCCAGCTATGTTGTTGGATGAGGCTTCCCAGCAGTTTAATAATGCATGCTGACTTGGCAATATATAATAATAAAAATATTATATAATGATCCTACAACTAGCTCTAACGTTCTCCTGTCATCTGAGTATGAGGTGTAGCAAAATCTATACCAATGCTGTGCGACAAAAGCTAAGATAATGATAAGGTGAAACTGCATTGCTTGTGACCTAAAAATGTGCTCATGAGTTTCTCTTGCTGGTATGTTATCTAAATAATGTTTCCCAGTTGTGCCTCTGAACATTCATCAAATGATGTTGGAAAGATGCACATCTCACATGAGTATGTAATGACAAGTAAATTTATAACTAATCTGCTCTTTTCAACATATGCTTTTTGTGCACTTTTTATATAAAGGTTCCAGTCCATTGGTTCAAGTGTGTTCTGCTTTGGCAGATGTACCATTGTCAGCAACTGTTGTATCAGAAGGTCCTCTTGGTCAAGCTGAATTGAGCCAAGCAGATATTACTTCATCTTCACCAGGATCTTACAGTTTGGGGGACAACTCAGTTGTGAGAAGCAATGTGAATTCTAATGACATTTTGGATAATTGTGCAGACTATACTTCTGCAGAGCATAACAACATGAATGGCCAGAATGGAATTGCTTTTGTAAACATTGACTCGTATGAGCCTGATAGCAGTGATGGCGAGGAAGAGGGTGGCCAAACAAATCTATCCTTAGCAAAAGAAGAAGCAGGAATATGTCAAGAGATGCTGGAAAGTGTGCTTTCTGAGTTGGAGAAGGAAGTGGATTCCCTTAGTGATCTACAGTCACATTTGTCCGAATTCACTCATAATGCTTCAAGCAACAGCTTTGAAGATCTAAGACCAGTGCCTTTCAAGAGACATTCTAGCATAGAATTGGATAATACTCACCAAACTAAGACACTTCTGAAAACACCCAGTGAAGACAACTTGCTAATAAAAAATAACTTTACCACAGTTTACGACCTGGAACAGCAAAAAAATACAGCTGATCCTTCAATTAGGACACCAGTAGGGATTTATAATGACTTGAGTACTAATCATGGGAAGGTAGACCAAGGGAATTCATCTGAATTGGTAGTAAGACCTAAAGTTCGAAAGCAAAATTCTGTGAACCATTTGGATAAGCAGTCTCTTAAAAATGATGAGGAAGAAAAAAGCAGTGCTAGGAGGTGGAGTGAGAATGTGGATGTCCAGCAACACAGTACAGAATGTGTTTTGAAACACAGCAAAGAAAAAATCAATTCTAATATGTTTTTTGATCCAAGAGATTATGAAGGTGCTCAAAAGAAAACAAAAAGTGAACTAAGGAAGCAAAATGTAACTCTCCAAGACAGCAAAAGTAAACTAGATGATAATGCTTTCTGGGATGAATTTGAAGATTGTGGAAGGAATCTATCTAGCTCCAACAAAGATGAAGACAGGTAAGCATTATGCGTACAATTGAGTTTAACTGTTCTATAGGTCTTAGTAAGTACTTTGATTAATGTATAGATATCAAATTGTTAGAATACAATGTAAAACGGGATCGGTTTTCCCAGCTTGATATATTATCGAATGCCTGATACAATTCTCCTGTCACAAAAGGGAAGACCAAGTAAGCCTTGCATGTAATATTTGCTCAATCCATTGGAGGGGGAACTTGGCAAATTTTTATATTAATGATGCGTACTTGGGTCTGTTTATTTATTTATTTACAAAGTTTGTTTTCTGCCCTTAAAAAGGGCCACCAAGATACCGTATATACTCGCTTATAAGCCGAGTTTTTCAGCCCAAAAAAAGAACTGAAAAAGCCGAACTCGGCTTATACGCTGGTCAATACGGTACGGTAGGGGAGGAGGGAGGAGGAAACTTATCGCCATCACCGCCGCCGCGCCCGGGCGCCTTCCTCCGGCCAGCAGCAGCCTGGAGGGGCCTCCTGCCGGCCCAGAAAGGCCGCGCTGCTTGCGCTGCCGCACCCGGGCGTGTTCCTTCAGCCGGCAGGGGCCTTCCTGGGCCGGCAGGAGGTCCCTGCCGGCCGCGCCGCCGTCGCCACCGGGCCCAGGCGCCTTCCTTTGGCCAGCAGGGGCCTTCCTGGGCCGGCAGGAGGCCCCTGCCAGCCGCGCCGCCGCTGCCGGGCCCAGGCGCCTTCCTCTGGCCGGCAGGAGGCCCCTGCCGGCCGCGCTGCCGCAGCCCACGCACCCAGGCGCGTTCCTTCAGCCGGCAGGGGCCTTCCTGGGCCAGCAGGAGGCCCCTGCCGGCCGCGCCACTGCCGCCCATGCGCCCGGGCGTGTTCCTTCAGCCGGCAGGGGCCTTCCTGGGCCAGCAGGAGGCCCCTGCCGGTCCAGGAAGGCCGAGCCGCCGTCGCCGCCGATTCGCCGCGTCTCCCGGTAAGTAGGGGGTTCAGGGGCTCTTCCCCCTCCCCCCCTTGGATGGCACTGAGGTCGGGGTGGGTTGGGGTGGGTCGGGAGGGCCCGGTAGGCCGGCGGGTGGGTGACCTGGGGCAGGGGCCCTGCGCTCTAAAATGGTGGCTGCCATTTTAGAGCGCAGCATTGCCAGTAAAGGGAATTTCTTATTGACCCTCGGCTTATACGCGGGTCAATAAGAAATTCCCTTTTCTGGCCTCAAATTTGGGGGGTTGGCTTATACTCGGGTCGGCTTATACCCGAGTATATACGGTAGCTAACAATTTAAAACGGGTGGGGAGCCTTTTTTCTGCCAAGGGCCCTTTGGATATTTATAACATCATTTGCAGGCCATACAAAATTATCAACTTAAAAATTAGCCTGCTATATTTGGTCAAACATTTAGCCAAGAGGCATGACCGGAGACTGCTCAGAGTGTCTGCCACATAGAATGACTCGTTTTTGAACTCTGCCATCCCCAGCTGGGCCCAAGAGATTCAGGCAGGGCAGCATCCTTCTGAGCTAGAGATCTACCAGGACTTATGAAGGGCCAGAACAAATGATTTCGCGGGCCTTATATGGCCCCTGGGCCTGACATTCCCCACCCTTGATTTAAAACATACATGATAAAATCACATTTTAAATTTAAAATAATTAAAATCAACCCTCCCCACAAAACACATCATTAAAACCATTAAAAACAGTTTAAATATATACAAAACATAAAAAACCAATTAAAACATTTGTTAGGAAGGAGGGATTATTGATGGAATGCCAAATGAAACAAAAAAGCTGGCAGAATATGGCAACAGAAGCAGACAGACAAATTTCCCTGGGGAGAAAGTTCCAGAGCTTTTGTGCCATGGCCAAGAAGACCCTCACCCAGGTTACCACTTGCCTGATCTCAGATGGCAAGGGCACCCAAAGCAAGTCCTCCAAATGTGACCATAGTGGTCAGGCAGGTTCATAAGACAGTAGGCTGTCCTTCAGGTATGTTGGTTCCAATCCATATAGGACTTTGAAGGTCAAGACCAGCACCTTGAATTGTGTCTGGAAACAAATTGGAAGTTAGTGTAAATGAGCCAAGACTGGAGTGATATGATCCCTATGACCCACTCCAGTCAACATCCTGGCTGCAGCATTGTGTACCAATTGAAGTTTCTGGCCACTTCTCAAATGCAGCCCCATGTAGGGTGCATTGCAGTAATCTCATATAGATGTAACCAGGGCATGTAATCACAGTGGCCAGATCTTTTCTGTCCTAGAAAGTCAGCAGCTGGCTAACCAATCAAAGCAGGTAAAAGACATAGCTGTTACCTACTTATCCAGCAGTAGGTCTTGGTCCAAGAGTACCCCAGACTATGGACTTGTTCCTGAAAAGGGAGTGTGACCCTGTTTAAACAGGTGACACCTTACATCCCTGCTGAGATTATCTTTGTGCGAGGGGTGGGGGGAAGTATTATTTGCAATCTGCACAAAGCCCTAGTTTTATATACATTTTGGAACTATATTTCTGTTGATAAATAATACTTTATTAGGATCTGTAGCAATATGTACTTCTTTAGTACTTTACTTGCATTTTATGATGTTTATGGCGGTTCCCATATTAGACAGGTGCCATTTTGGTAGTCTTCCATTAAACATCCTCTGCTAACAAAACCAAACAGCAGTGTAATGCTGTTCTTTCAATTTTTCTTTTCTGTGGTATATTTTACTACCTTAAATACTGTCTGAATATCCCCAGAGCACTTGAAAACTGTGTAAGACATTATCTCCATATGACAGAAGAAGAATTGAGTCACAAAGGTAAAACAACACAGCCATATTTAGAAAGGAAACCTAAAGCAGAATGACAGTAAAAATCTATTTTCTGGTGGCTTGTTCAGATACACAAGATATAATATATTTATATCTGTGTTTTTTTGTTTTAGTTTACCTGACTTTCTGTATAGTTGTACTGTTAGTGCACTTATTGGAATCACAGGGACTACTTGATTAAGGCTTGAGGTGAAATCTCTAGATAGATGTAATGGAAAAATGAGGGTCTTGCTGAAGCGATGTATATCTTCTGAGTGAAATTTTATGGGGGAGAGAAGAAAACTTCAGCTTCTGACCCCTCTCCTACAGCATCCGTCCACCATTTCCCAAAGTAACACCTCTGGAATCTAGTTTTGAGAGGGGCCTGGCTTTGGGTAGTGGGGAGAAGGAAGTCATTGCATCAAGGTGGATTGTCTCCTACTCTTGCTCCTTCCAGCTGAATACCTGTCTTCATTTGTTAGGCATTCTCTGAACAGACTGAATTTTAGAAAGCAGCTATTATGGATAAGTAGTTTTTAAATGTTGCCTTTGTTTGGATGTGAAACGGTGCAAACCTTAAACTTTCTGATACGGGCAACATCACAGTTTGGAAGATATGCTGATACTGGCTGATGTGCCAGCTTCAGTTCTGATATCCTTAGTTGGGTCTTTTAAAACTAGTTTAGAATTGGCTACTAAACAATCCATGGTGTCATAGAAAATTGTAGAATACTCAGTGCAGTTTTCTTAGCTGTTGTAATATTATAATAGAGTGTCCCACAAGTACATAATCTTAGGGTAAAGAAAGCATCAGAGTGAAGAACTGACAGCCTAGCTTGACTGAAAAGCCACCGAGCAATGTCCATCCAGTGCTCTCAGATGGAATCTTTTGAGTCTACACATCTCTTCATTAAAAGAATGGGTGTGTTTGTCGTGTTAAATCATCAGTGCGATACAAATTAACTTGTTACGGCAATCAAAAGAAGAAATAAAAGTATCCATAATGGTTCTTTAATTCGGCAGTGTTCCCACTTGGTTCTTAAGGACTCCCTCAGTGCTAATGGGGTATGTGCTGCAGAGTGTAGTTAGAAAGAGGACTTGGAGTTCAAATGTAATTATAATATGCTAGAATTTTGCAACTTTGCCTTACTTCAAAATGGCTACATAATTGAGGAAAAAGAGTAGTAGTAATAGCAAGTATGATGTAGAAGGCCATCATTTTGAAGACAGCCCAAAAACTTTGATCTATTTAGAAGTGACTACATTTAGAAAAGTGTGTTTAGACTCTGACAACCAAGAGATTTAGGAGACCAACAGTGCAATCCTAAACAGGTCTACATAGACTCTTACAGAGATCTGTTTAGTAGAAGAGTATTCTTAGGATTGCACTGCAAGCCACCGAATTATTTCTGAAGATAAAAATTATATTCAGAAACTGCTAGATAGGTATCCAGGTACATACACGCACATATGCACACACAATGTTGTATGTTTATGTTCTATAAAGCCAACTCCCTGCTTGTTCATTCGTTTTCAGGTTTTGTTGAATTACTATAATGTGAGCATGTGCTCTTTCACAAGTGGGAACAGATGGAAATATTTCATCATATTTATCTTCTATGTTGCTGGAGCAATTGCAGATACACTACAATGCCAGAAAACCAGCTTGTATCTCCTGGTTAAACTTTTTTGAACAAAGCAGCCATGAACATATGGTTGAAGGGAAGTTGTGCGTATTGTCTGTCCCGTAACGTAGCCAGGAAGTAGCAGCTTAATATCTTGATTGGCTTTTTTCCCCTTGGGCTTGGATGCTTCTGGAATCAATTAAATTAGAGCTGCTGTATGCATAAAATTTCCTGATGAAAACCAAATATTTGTGAGGGTTAAATCAAACATAAATCAAAATATGGATGGCCATGCAAGTGTCTGTGGTCGTCTGTTGGCAAGCTGTTAGAAGTAAAATACATGTTTTATGGCAATTCAGATGAGATCAAGTGTTACCGTAATCTTCTTTGTCAGAAATAAGTAATGGGTAGATAAGTAGCTCTTAATTTGATAAATATTCCTGTTAAAACTTTTTAAAGCAGGTTGTTGGTATTTTTTTCCCCTTTAAGAGCTGTGCATATCAAGTAGACTGCTTTCATTTGTAAACTACGAAGGTTGGATCTACCAGCTTTTTTGCTAATGCAAAAGAGGGAGCAGTCACTTTTGACTTCCTCATGAGGGATCATGGGACTCTGTGGACAAAAGCCAACCAAAATGGGGGCTACAGAGATGAGGGAATTGGGCAAGATCACCCCTTCTCCCTCCTTTGCCAGTGGAAAAGCTGGTCAGATGCAACTCCCAAATAAGGCAGTACTTCACAGACAGAGCCATTCTGTCAGAAATCTTGTTACGTGTCATATGGGTATGGTAGTGTCAATTTGTATATTGTATTTAAAATAAATTGCACTTTTGACCTGTGCTCAAAATATTAAATTTGATTACAAATCATGTGACGTCTTAAATACAAATGGAGTGTTTCAAATTGCAGCTCAGAATGCAGTGATGGGGAATGGTCTGCATCTCTGCCATCCTATTTTGCTGTGACCGTGAAAGATCAGTCTTCCAGTGATGAGAGCTGGGAGACACTTCCAGGAAAAGAGGAACAGGAGCCAGAGGTGCAGAGTGACAGCAGTGGTGTGGAAGAGGAACATAATGAGTTTGGTTTACAAGCAGGGTATGTCAGACACTGAACTGTGCTAGTCAGCAAATACTTAAAAGTACAAGATTATGTACTCCATTCTGTCATGGTCATTGTCATAGAACCATACCTCTTGACTTGGAAAGTGTTCAGTGTTTTAGATGTTAAGACTAATATAACTTAAATAACACAGCTCTTTTCTGTTATAATTCTTAATGTTTACTTTCAACAGCAAATTGCACGTCATGCAACTGGCCATTTTTTTCGGTTTATATTATTAATAGATATAAATATGGAAGGATTGCTTTCTGGGTTTAATTTGCCACAAGACTTTGTTATTCCCTGACTTCTTTGATATACCTTCATTATAAGTTTGCATGTAACTTAAGGCAACGCTTTTGAGTCAAATCTTTCAAGGACCTAGTCTGTCTTGATTCTTAAGATGTCAAGCTAGTAAGACAGCTAATATGAGGCACTATTTCAGAATTGGCATGCTGATCAATTAACTATTGTTGGTTGAGTGCTTATTTAACCACAGCCAACTATTCTATATAGAGATGTGACATTTCCAGAGATTTGGAAGCCTTGGATGAAGCCTGTGTTCCATTTTCCCTCCAGGAAAAAAACCCCAGAAATTTTGCAAGCCATGAAATATATACAATACTTACCAAATCTAAACTTATTTTATTGCTTAACTACATGAAATGCATCACGTAACTTATCATATAATATTAAGCCTTTTGACATATTTACCCTGTGCTACCTTAGCCCATGAGTTTTTATTGTGTTTGAGGAAGGAAAAAAGAAGCGTTGAAAATAGAAAACAGAAATTTTATAGTAAACAGAAGGAAATGATATTTTGACAACATTCTTATATCTTAATAAGACTAGCAGAATATGCGGATTTCAGGTTAATTTTTTTAACATTGATAATGTCGAATACTGTTATCACATACATTATAGTATGTTAATTGTGGGCAAAATTAGTCACATTTATACAATAAGCATAGCCTTGAATTGTGTATGTTTACAGGAATTTATCTAATTTTATGAATTTTAGCATAAAACATTTCATGCTACGAAGTTTGGATGAATAAGCCCAGGTCTTTAAAAGCATTTCAGTCCTCCCAAACAGAAAATACTGCATTAGAGTTTTTTCAGTGCTTTCATTGGCAGAAGGGGGGGGAAGAGTCCTTGAAGGGGGATTTCCCCTTTAAAATTATATAATTTTTTAAAGGGGCCTTCACACCTCTAATTTGGTGAAGCCAAGAATGCAACTGTATAGGTAGCAGTTAATCTTCATAACTGCATGCATCTCTAAGCAGTCTTGATTTTTAATAGTTGCTCACATTTCAGTATCTTGTTTTCTTTGTCCATATAGGTGTCAATGTCAGAAATGTCAAGGTGTGAAATATGCAACTCCTTTTTTCCCTAAGGGCTTAACTGCATAAGATGTGCTAAGGTATTAGGATTTTTACATAGAAATAGTTACACGTAGGGGTGTGCATTGAATAAAGCCGGGGGTTAAAGTGGACAAAATAGCAGCACTAAAAGGGAGCCCAAAAGCGGATCCCGAATAATGCAGAATTTATTCAGCATTATTCAGGGCTGCTTTTGCCCTGTCACCATTTTTAACTCACCCACCCACCCACCCCCACACACAAACACACACTTACCTGCTGGCTGGGTCCGCTGTTGTCTCACAAGTCCACGTGGAGTTTGGAGGCAGCATTAATGCAGGAAGAACTGAAAGATGGGCTCACTCGGAGCCCAGCCTTCAGCTCTGCACACAGCCAGTGTATTATACTGAATAAGGGCAGTGGTTGGGAGTGGTGGACTCTAATCTGGAGAACCGGGTTCAATTCCCCACGCCTCCGCATGAGCAGGAGATGCTAATCTGGTGAACTGGGTTGGTTTCCCTACTCCTACACATGAAGCCAGCCAGGTGACCTTGGGCTAGTCACAGCTCTCTTAGAGCTCTCTCAGCCCCACCTACCTCACAGGGTTTCTATTGTGGGGAGGGAAGGTGCTTGTAAGGCTGTTTGATTCTCCCTTAAGTGGTAGAGAAAGTCAGCATATAAAAACCAACTCTTCTTCGTATTTTTTGGGTTTAATAAACCCGAAAATTTTCAATTTTCTGGGAAAAGCCAAAATAAGTATTTGGCTTTTTTGAAAATGTCCAGGTCTATTAAACCCGAACCCAAAAAATACTGAAAACATGGTGCACAGCCCTAGTTACAGGGTCCTAATTCAGGCTGTAGTCATGGGGGGGGGGGGATAACTCTTCCATCCCTGTTTAGATTTACCAACTGAAATGATCATTATGGATAAATTGGTGCATTCCCTGCTGGTACAAGTATGAGCATTCAGACATGCAGTTCCTTCATCTTTATTCTCAAGTGATAACTCTCAACAAAGAGATAGTTCTGAATTCATAATTCAGCCCTTAATTCTGTCTGAGTATAAACTAGCTGTGATTGAAAATGCTGCCATGGGTGGGTCTAGGTTAAATGTTCTGCTCACACGGCACAGTTATATCAGGGGAATGGAATATTCCTGCCTCCCACTTTCCCCCAGCAGTCTACTCCCCAAAATTGTGCTCCTGGGGGACAGGGAACCCTCAGGAACACCAGGAAAGCCCTATTGGGGGTCTGCAACAGGAAACTTTGTGGAAATTTCCTTGCCCCTTCTGTTAGTAGAAATCTTTCACACATGCCGAATAATGCACTTTCAGTCCACTTTCAATGCACTTTATCAATCATTTGCAAGTGGATTTTGCCATTTCACACAGTAAAATCCAGCTTCAAGGGGAATTGGAAGTGGATTGAAAGTGCATTATTTGGCATGTGTGAAAGTGCCCAAGGTGTGGATCCAATCCTATATTCCTTTTTTGTTGCTCAGATGTAAGATGAGCTGGTGAAATTAGAGTATAAAGGCTGTAGGCAATAAGGACAATTACAGGGGTAATTAGTAAGAGTAGTACATCCACTGAAATAATAATATTGAGCTAAATAAGTAAAACTAAGATTGACTAGTTTCAATTGTTTTATCTTAAATCCTTAAATTAATTGGGTTTTAAAAGAGAGAAGAATGGCAATGCGGTAGAAATACAGCAGTTTTTCTAAAATACATATTTCACATTAAAAGCAAGACAGTTGTGGAAGCACAAGGTATAATGAGACAGGCACATATTAACCTTTTTTTAAAAAAGAAAACTTGCATGGGCCTTAAATGACAATGAAATTATGACAATTTATGACACTTATTCTTTGTGTTCTGTGCAGATTTCTTTGTGCATTTTCCATCTGGGAAATGAAACTCTCAGTACAGAACATCCAAAATACTAAATTGTAAGGATAACAAAAACTGTAATGGAAAACTATACATGCTAGAGAGTTCATCTTATCTCCCCACTGTTATAGCGCTTGGTTCAAGCTTCTTAATAGCAGTAAGGTCAGTTAATGTTGAGAACAATGTCACTGATTATATAATACAGGAGAAAAGAAAAGCTGGGACGTTTTAGAAGATGAGCTTACTATATTAAATATCAAAATGGGAGGGGGGCCTGCTATGTAAGATACATGTTGCTGCTACTGCTGCAAGGCATCTTCAGCAGAGTCCTCTATACCCGAGGGTTTTTTAATTAGCTTTTGTTACACTTGAGTATCTTAAGTATTTTTGTGTGAGGCTTTTCTTTCTTGCAGGTATTAAGTCTGGTGCATTAAAGATGACTGAAAGCACATAGCATAATTTCACTGATAAATTGGTCACATTTTCTTAAGATTAGCACTAGCTTATGCTTGTACACAAACAATTGTACACTACTTGAGTTTATTAATGGGGTTTGTAATGACCTTGGCCTTTATATTGTTAATTGCTTTCTTAGTATGGGAGAAGAAGGAAGGGCCTCTCACAAATAGTGAGGTATTGTATGGTTCATTCGAATACATTGGAATTTTTTCCTAAATTGGAAAAAAAATGTAGTTAAGACCATTAATGTTGTCCACCTACACTATGAAGCAATTGAAAGGGTAATTGTTTTACTTGCTTTCTGAGACCTTTTTTCATATTGCATGACTACATTACAGCAAATCGTGACTCTTACAGAATGACTTGGATAAGTGGTTTCTATGTGCTTGAATTTATGGCACTGAGAAGTTTTAAGCAGCAGCTTTTATTATTCTCTTGTCTTCACGCAAAAAAATACTATAAGGTAAATAGTTTGCTATAGCTGACCTTTGTATAAAGGTAATCAGCAAGCAAACAAAATCCATTTAGTGCTAATTCAACCAGAAATTGGAGGCTCATGCAATTTTCTTAATGTAGAAAGGCTAAATATTTGACAACCTTGAAATTAGTTTAAGGCAACCACAGGCAGCTTGGATGGTTATACTTCTTGTAAAAGTTGACCAGTGGGCCATATAAGCCCTGCAGAAGGCAAGAAAGATGCTGCAAGGGTGGGAGCGCTTGTAGTCCAGGATCTAGACACAAGACCCATTTAAAACAAACGCTGAGAATCTTGAAGTTTAAATGTATTTCTGGGTCTTGTAGGTACAAAATTAAGTGAGTGCTTTGCCTTCCAGGATTAAATGGCAGCAGCAGAATATAAAGTAATAAGAGAGATGTAATATCTAAAATAAAGTAGATATTAACAGTGACTTAGATGGCCAGGTGGCTCATTCTTGAGCATTTGGGAGGCTCTGTGGCTATAGTCCCCCTACGTACATATACTTGTTGAATAGTGGTAGTGGGACAGAACCCCATTCTACACAATTTGGGTGCAGTATGGGAGGCTCTTTTTAAAAATACGGTTCTCCAAGATGCGGAAGATTAGAGAGAGGGGATTAAGATCTGGTTTCAGTGCCACTAAGTTGTTGAGACAAGTTTTAAAGTTCCATCTTCACTACTTCCACATTGCCATCCATCTTTTGACAGTTATAGGCACAAGGGAGCACATATTACCAGTGTGCCTACAACTTCATTGGTTACCCATTTCTTTTTGGTTTCAATTCAAGCTGCTGGTTTTAAACCCAAATGGTTTGGGGCCAGAACACCTGAGGGAGCATCTGCTCTCATACATACAGTCTTGAGATCTGATAATGAGGCTTTGCTCCAAAGACCATTGCAAGTTGATGCTAGACTGGCATCTATTGGGAGCAGAACATTTTAAGTATTGCCTCAAATCTGTGGAGGTTGTTGTTGGCCTGGTAACTATATCATTTCTATCTTTCTTTCTTTTTGGGTGGGGAACAGGGTAAAGATTTTCTTCTTCCAGGTTCTTAACTATTACTTTATGAAAACTGAAGAATTTCTGTGCTGTTTTTATGAATTGTTGATATTGATATTTTTACTGTAACTATTCACATTTTAATAAACGGCTTTGAGTATTTTTTTAATATCAGGATGCTTAGAAATTTAGTGAGTAAGAAGGCTTGCCAGATAAATAGGGTGATACTTTGTATTACTGCTCTAGGGATTAGCTCAGGTCAATGAATTAGTTGATATTATTGTTAGATCTCAACATTTCAAATATATATTCATAGAACCATAGAGTTGGAAGGGACCACCGGGGTCATCTAGTCCAACCCCCTGCACAATGCAGGAAATTCACAACTACCTCACCTCCCTACGCACCCCCAGTAACCCCTACTCCATGCCCAGAAGATGGCAAAAAAAAAAAAAACCCTCTCCATGTTCCCTGGTCAATTTCGCCTGGAGAAAAATTGCTTCCTGACCCCAATTCTATAAGGCCAAAATGTCTTGCTTTATATAAATGTATTTTAGATGTTAGTGCAATCTGACTAAGTCAGTAATTGCTGAACTATCTGTGGGAAATGGTTGCTAGGCTTTTTTCCCCCTCCCAGTTAACACCTGGGCACTCAGCACAAATGTAGATCACTCTCTTTTAGGTTGCATACATGTTTCAGGTTGCTTTCATTTTGTATCGCTTTTCTAATTTTTGTATAAAGGGAACCGACCTCTCTGGAAGATGGTGAGATTCCTTGGTTGCAGTATCATGAAGAAATTGAAAGCAGCAGTGATGAGGAGAACGATCAAGTCAGCCACTTTGTACATCCTGGCTTTTTCATGTTGGATGGCAACAACAATCTGGAGGATGATTCCAGTATGAGTGAAGACTTAGATGTAGAGTGGAGGTATGGGCATTCTCTTTAGTACAGAAATAAACTTGAAAAAGAAACATTAGCAACTGGTGGGTCCTGAAGCCAAATTACATTTCCTGGTGGGTGTGGCTTGCTTCCCAATTGCCACACTGTGGGTAGATGAGAAGAGGGATGTTCCCTCTGTCTTCTGTGCACTGCATAAAATGGATCAGGGGATGCGGTAGTGAAGAGATTTGCTTGAGAAAGGTGAGGGAGAGAAAAGGAGAGGCAGGCCTCAACTTGCCATTCTTGAATGTTGCGCTCATAGTGAAGAGAGAATTGAATAATTGTGACCATTGCTAGGGATTAACTTTGCAAGTATCCATTTCTGCTAAAAAGGGACTTGTTGGCAGTTCATGGGGGAGGTGGGGGGGAGAAAGGAGGGATTTTTGGTCTGCCACTCCCTAGTTGCTAACTAGGGAAGAAATTCCTAAATGGTGGAGCTGTTGATTTTGGACCCAGCTAGTTCCTTAGCCAGTATGTGGTATTTTTTTTCTTTCTGCCTGATTGCACAGTCCCAGTGATGCAGTAGCATCACTATTGAAAGATTTAATAAAAGCTATTCATAGTTTGTCTTGGAGAGTAGCGCACATCCATTTATGCACACCAAAGAGAATACATTTGCCCCAGCAAAAGACAGTGTGGACTTCAAAAAGGAACTATGGTTGTTAACGTAGGCCATAAGGTAAAGCACTGGGTCATTCCTTACCAATGGAATGATGTCACATCCCGACATTTACTAGGCAGACTTTGTTGACGGGGTGGTTTGCCAGTGTCTTCCCCAGTCATCTTCCCTTTACCCCCAGCAAGCGAGGTACTCCTTTTACCGACCTCGGAAGGATGGAAGGCTGAGTCAACCTTGAGCCAGCTACCTGAAACCAACATCTGTCGGGATCGAACTCAGGTCGTGAGCAGAGCTCGGACTGCAGTACTGGAGATTACCACTCTGTGCCATGGGGCTCAGTAATACGGCCATACTGGCCCGATTTTATGTTTCAGGTCATATCAGTAGTATGTGCTGCTTAAAGGTGTGAAAGCTGAGAGCAACTGGCAAACATATACAATACTTAGCAAGGGAAGATGGAATTAAATTAGGTTTTTCCCCCCTAATGTGTTTCTCCTCCCTCTTTCCCAGGCTGCTTGATGAATTTGGTGATGGTCTTGGTGTTGCTCAAGCCATTTCATATGTGGATCCCCAGTTCCTGACATACATGGCCCTTGAAGAACGCTTGGCACAAGCCATGGAGGTAATGTTATTTTTAGCTTGTCTTGGTATACGACAAACCGAGGGAAAACTCAATTTAAATAATTTATACTAGGTCACCATTTACCCCATCATGAAGTCAGGATTTTAGTGTTTGTCATGCTACGTATAAAAATATGCATAGAGCTACTCAGGCAATCAGGGTGGTTTGTTAGGCCAAACCTAATGTTTTGCATTAGTTGCAGTCCTGTGGACAACATTGCAATAGTAACTGTGGAAAGAAAAGTTAATGCAGTGCTCCAAAAGTGGCTTTTGGTTTTACCCCAAGAAACTTTGTGACTTTATTTGCTCATGCACTCTTTTGCTGCCTTCCTTTCACTGTTGCTCTCCACCTGCATAATAATGAAAGAGATGTCCTAGTCAGTACATGACATCAGCCACATTACCCTGATGACAGCATATTGCCTCCCTCCCACACATATGCACGCAGGTATGTTACCAGCTGACAGCACATCTCAGTCAGAGACCACCCATATTGGTTAGAAAGATAGCAACTCTTACCTATAGGCACAAGGCACAAGACTTTATTCAGATTCCAATCCCTGGACTGTTCAGACCCAGCTAACATCATGTGCAACGCAGCGCTGCCTTGCCTGGGAAATAGCTTTCCATTCCAATCATTGACTGTCAGCCTATTTCTGTAGCTACATGGTCGGAAGGATGTCTGGTCATAGAATCTATAGGGCACAAGGCTGTGTCCCAGATAAAGCATCCAAGCCCATGTGACCAATACTTATCAAGGATGCTGAGAACTTCACAAAAATGCAGCCGGAATTAGAACTTTGCTGCAGTTGAGGTTTGCCTCGAAGATTAGGTTGCAATTCAAAGCAAACAATAATGCACACCATTTTGCCTCTGCCCCGTGGCCAGCCTTTCTCATGGCAACTGCTCTGGTATCTGCTGGATACTTATGATAGATTAGTGTAGGGTATTGTGGGATGTCTCTCTTAAAAAACATCTAAGGTAGGTTATGTGTGCTGTTTCTATATCTGTGCAGTTGGTGGGATTCTTCCATCGTCTCCTCTCCCCTTGCTTTACATAACCAGGCATTTTTCCTTTCTTTTTATATTTTGTATTTCTCGAAAGTACGCACCACCACAGGAAGGGAAGCCTGGGTCAATTTCATGCTCAGTGCACTGTGAGGATACTTAGTATATTATTGTTTTGGATTGGAATGTAGCTGCAAAACTAGGAAATGAAATAGACTACGGTTTTCTTAGCTATGGAGCTATGCATCATCAGAAAGTGTTAGAACAACAACATCAAAAAAGACTCCTGGCCATGAAGTGTTCTTACCTGATTGAGAGACAACCTTGTTTTATAGTCTCTGTTTCCCCCCTTCCAACAGAAAATTCTTCAGAAATCTTCTTTCTTTGGTAGTTTGGTCAAACTGGTGCACCCGGCATGGCAGGAAAGATAGCTCTTACAAGAAACTGCATGCACAATGTATTTATAGTTAAATTCCAGGCATTTTCAAATATTAAAGAATCCACCTTTTTCTGGCTGTTCAAGGGTGCTAATTGCAATTTGCAAACAGCGTGGTGTAGTGGTTAAGCATGGTGTAGTGGAGCGGTGGACTAATCTGGAGAACCGGGTTTGATTCCCCACTCCTCCACATGAGTGGCGGAGGCTAATCTGGTGAACCGGGTTGGTTTCTCCTCTCCTACACATGAAGCCAACTGGGTGACCTTGGGCTAGTCACAGTTCTTTTAGAGCTCTCTCAGCCCCACCTACTTCACAGGGTGTCTGTTGTGGGGAGAGGAAGGGAAGATGATTGTAAGCTGGTTTGATTCTTGTTAAAACTGGAACATGCAGGATGTCTTGATGGACACCCTGAGAAGCCACTGACACCAGTGAAAACACTCTAGCCTGGGACCCAAGCAACTAAATCCTTGGGCTTCAGCCTGAGAGGAACTGGTCCCCCCTTATGGAGACAGGGGAGCAATAGCCATTTGCTCACCTGCCAGGAAGAGGCCAGATAAATCACTTTGGACAACCTGCTCTAGGACTGTAAACATCAAGGGTGTGCTCCTGATTATGACTGGATAAAGGGAATGGTGAGAATGTGTGAAGTCAACCTCCGTTTCAGGATAGGTCAGAGAAGAATCCTCCCAGCTGGCAGGGCAAGAGTTAAAAGATTTAATGCATTGTGTGAAGGCTTGCAAGCCAACAACTGGCAAACGGGGTGGGGGATGGAGTGAAGTCTGCCTTGACCAGACTCTGTTTTAAAGTTCCAGCTTTGATCACGTTCATTCCTTGGAAAGGAAGTCACTTGTACAGCCTATTTAGCTACATGGTTTTGTTACTTTTGATTAGTTTCTGTAACACTTCTGTTAGTGTTCGGATACTAGCTTCCTGTTCTTCTAGAAAAACAGAGATGTATGTTAATATATTTTAAAAATATTTTTCTAAAGATCTCAGACTGTCCAAAAGGTTCTTACCCAGCTGCCTGGCCATTAATCCATGCATAGTCCAAATAACCTGACTGATTAGAGGGCTAGCAGGCAGGGGAAGAGGAGAGTGTGTAGCAGCTAGTGTTTGCATGCGGATAGCCTTAGTCAGTGCCTCACACTGCTGTCAGCGAGGGAGGGCAATTAACTTTGAGTGGCGGCAGGTTCTACCCAATGTGATAGAAGGGAAGGGGACAAGCAAGTGCAGGCTCCCTGAAACACATGCAGATCCTCTGTGGCCTCTCGGCAAGGAGAGAGGGGAGGGATGGTTACTATGAGTTTTGTTTATCAAAGGTTGCTGTCCTCCCTTTGGCCTTAATCAGGATATGCATTTATTTGGAAAATTTCTATTCCCCCTCTCCAGGGAACCTGCCTGAGGCAGTTTACAAAATAAAACATCATCATAAACGTTATTAAAACCCAGTGCTCAAAACAAAGCTAAGCGTCAAATGACATAAGACGTGGAGTGGCTTAAAATGGGTCTTAAACATTTCTCAGGCTAAGAACAGACTATGAAATGTTGTTTGCTTGTTTTTCTGATATTACCACACACACCCCAGAGCATTACACTCTACAAATAACAACCTTCTGGTGGTCCCCGGCCCCAAAAATGTCCGGCTGTCCTCAACTAGGGCCAGGGCTTTTTCATCCCTGGCCCCAGCCTGGTGGAACTCCCTTCCTAATGAGATCAGGGCCCTGCGGGACCTTAAAGAATTCTGCAGGGCCTGTAAAATGGAGTTGTTCCACCGGGCGTATAGTTGAGGGCAGCTACTGTTTCCATCAGCACTGGCCTCCCTACCCCCCACCCACCCACCCTTTTTCTTCCGTCTGTTGTCCATTAATTGCTTTAGCTAAATATGGGGGTCCTGACTGCTTTCTGGGTCTTTCAGCAGTCTTCACTCTCTAAAATGAGTGCCATCTGTTGTTATCGTTCTGCTTTTGTGTTTTGAGGGATTGTCAGACTGGGCCTCAAGGGAAGGGGCTTTCCATATGTTATATGTAAGAGCTGTCCTGGGTTTACAGATTTAGTGATGTGTGTGCACAAACAGTACATTCTAGATATGCACTGCTTGAGGAACTACGTTTATACCCTGCCAGAATTTTTGTTAGTCTCTAGGGTGCTACTGGACTCTTGCTCTTTTCTACTAAGTTTATACCTGTTAAGTACAGAAGATTTTTTTACCCAGTACTTTAGTTCCCTTCATTGTGTGAGAGAAGTAGAAGTGACTTTGTGGCTATGGGAATGGTGAGTGCTTTGCTCATCTTGGCATGCTTAAGATAGCGAATGTTTAGTTGTCATGCTGTTAATCGTGATTTATGCCTCCCAGTTGATTCCCCCCCCCCCAAAAAAAGGCTTTTATTTGTGCTGGTTGCACTGCCGTTTCAGCCCTAGTTGGAGCAGTGACATTGAGATTCCTGGTGAGCATTTGCCTGTAAGGTTTCTAAAATCTGCCACTAACTCTGTTGCTGTATCCCACTGGGTGTTATGTTAAAATGACTGATCATGCAAGAACTTACGGCTGCCCTTGAGGAAGAAAGGGTTAATATTTCTGTCACAATGCTAAAGGTCTTTTCAAGTCGTTGGCATGCATAAGAGAAGTAGACTCCAGGTACGAAGTCCCCAGCACAACCATAACATTCAAAGTCGCTGTGTCTCATAATAAAGGGGCTGGCCCTGTGCCAACCATGAAAGCAGCAAAGCCAAGTCCACCCACAGGCAAGGTAGAGCCTTCTGCATACTCAGGCGACTCCTCAGGTATGGAGGAAATATCTTTTGTTAATTCACCAAAAGAACGGCACCCTCTTCTAACAAAGAGGAGGGGGGGAGGCCTGGTGAGGACCAAAACTGTTCCAGGAACACCTAATGTTGAGAGCAGCTAAATATTAATTAAAGTAAAAAAGGGGAGGATCCTGCAGCCTACATAAGACCCCAAGATCTCATAGAATGTTTGAGGGAGGGATATTGGGAGGCGGGGAAGGAATTTCTAAACCCTCCCCACCGTATTTCCTTATGGACCTTTTGTTTGTCTCGAAGTATGAAGTTCAAAATAATTGACAATTAAATTATTTTGAAAGGAAGTGTTGCTACATCGGCTTAATTTTAACTTTGACTTTTGCTCCGTAGTGAGAATATTCAGGATTCTTATGCTCAGTGTGTAAAAATATCCATATTTAATTATATTGCCTTGTCTTGCTGTGTGAAAATAATTTCAAATGATGTATTTGCATTTTATACATTACTGGTCACTATTGCTGAATTAATATCTTATAGTTGTTTTTGTTTACCTCATTATAATTTCTGTTCCTTCCAAAGTAATATATTTATATACATTAGTTTGCATCAGATTTGTTAAAATATATATCATTCTTAAACAGGACTTCCAATGGTCTGCTCAGGTCTACATCTACCTAGGTTCAGCTAAACTGCAGCATAAAAGCCACTCCCACATGGCTTATTGAGTCCCAGTTTAAGTAAATTTAAAATAAGAGGGTTGGTAACTGTACTTATTGCCCTGACCTGGATGGCCCAAGCTAGCCTGATCTAGTCAGATCTCAGAAGCTAAGCAGGGTCTGCCCTGGTTAGTATTTGGATGGGAGACCACCAAGGAAGTCCAGGGTTGCTGTGCAGAGGAAGGCACTGGCAAACCACCTCTGGTAGTCTCTTGCCATGAAAACCCCAAAAGGGGTCGCCATAAGTCGGCTGCGACTTGACGGCACTTTACACACACACAACTGTACTTATTGCTTTTTGTCCTTGTGTAATCCCCCCCACACACACCATTCCTTGGACCTTGTAGAAAAATGGGTTCAGAACCACTGAACCTTAGAGGTGCTTGAAGTGCCTCCAAAACTGAGCATGATGTCAGAGATAAGATTCACCTCTAACTCTTGAAGGTGCTGTAGGAGCACTAGAAAATAGACACTTCTGGCTTGCTATCAAGGTCAGGCAAAATTTTTGACTCCTTCAAAAAAACTGACAAAAGCTCTTGAATTTCCTATGAAAACAGATATCTAAATTAAATATTTGCTGTTCTTATATCAATACAACAGTATATTGGGTTCATATTTGATTTCATGCAATATCAGGGGTTATGGTAATGACAGATTAGCTAAGTGATTATTTTTTAAACATAATGTGTTTTCCAAAACTTGATGAAATAACTAGATTTTAGTGAGAAAAGCAAGAACATTTGATTATCAATAATTTACACTTAAGGCTAGAGTTTTTAAATTTGTTATTGAACACATGAAGTCATAATATATTTATCAGTTTTTAAAAAATAGCCCAGAGTCCTGCTTCAGTGTACAAAGGATGGCTGTAAAATTCCCAGTTCAATTTGAAACTAAATTCCACTTGGGTTAAGCTGAGAATTTTTTAGCTACTTGTTTATATAATGATCACAAACCTGATAATTTCTTTAATTTCTTTTTGCCTTGGAATTGTATCTCATATACATAATTTTGTCACGATCCCTTGAGTGGTACAGAGATTCTTACTGTGTTTATTTAATAATATTTAGTGATAGTCTGCAATCCCTCCAACCTGCTCCCTAGGTTTCCTGCAACCATTCATAATTGCCCTGTACTAATGCTGTTTTGTTCACATTCCTGGTACTTTTGGTCAGTTGCTTCTGGAATCTCAGCACAACCAGTCACTTAAGTAAGCTCTGAAACATCAAAATATTGTGCTGTGAATGAATAACACCAATCCGTTATTTTTCAATAAATGGGGTAACAAAGTAAGGAAAGCCCAAAACAAATCAACATTGCCTAGAAGGAGGCCATTTGAAAGGGACAAAGTTTAACAGGGCGGGAAAAGCGGTCCAAGCTAGAGCATTATTTTAGATACATAAGACTTTTGTCGGCTGTGGCCTTGCTAGTAGAAGTTTGAGGTATCAGCATAGAGTGTTAGTTGCGGTGAGTGTATTATAATAAAATAGTTACAAGATATTTTAGATTTACTTTTCAGTCTAGATAACCTTTCAGGGATTTTAAAATGGCAGATAAATCTCTGGCTTCTGCTGAAATTCTGCACTTTCCTTTTGAGGTATAAGTTGTCATCAGCAACACAGCGCTCTCCTCAGTCTTTGATGTTTTTTAAGGGAAATAGAGGATTTTAATAACAACAAAGGATATACCAGGTATTAAAATCTATTCTGCCATTCTCATTCTGTAGATAAACAAAATACACCGAGCTCTGGTTAATGTCTGATTAGAGGGGGGAAACCCTTGACATTGGTACATAGTGTTGGGAACACTGCTGAGATCAGACAGGTTGTAATTAATGTTATGCAATACTCCCAACTACTTGCTCTACTAGGTCAAACTTTGCTATTGGACAGGAGAAAATAAATTCCTGGAATTAAGAATTAACTTCTTTGTTAATTGTTTTGTTTTGCATACCTTGTTTTATAGAAGGGGACAACTGCATTTGTCAAAACTAACTTGCTTTAATATAAATCAGAATCACTTTCTTTGTCTAAACAAAAAGTCATGACACGATGCAAATGCTTATGTCACAGAATGGCAAATTCATAAACACTGTCCATACTTGTTTTTCTTATATAAGTTAACATTCTGGTTTTAAACCATTTTTGTTGGTTAGCAATAATCACATTTTTGTGAAAATTGAATATCAGTTAATTCATATCCACACTGTGTTTCCGGTTTGGCTTTTGTAATGTTGAGGCTTACAGAAAAATGGAAAACTTTAATTGGCTGGATATTTTGCATGTGGACAAACATTATTCCTTAGCATATTTAAGAAACCAATTGTTCAGTGCTAAACTTGAAATCATCCCATGATTACTGTGTTTGGACTTTTGTGGTAGTTTGTTTTAATAACATCAGAAGTGAAATTCCTATTCCCTAGTTCAGTTGCGCCAGACCATAATGTAAGAGAAGCTCAAATGCTTCCACCAGAATTAGAAAAATTTCATAGAACAAAAGGCTTACTAACAAAAAAAATAATAAAAAGAGCCAACCTTGCTTTAATCCTAGCAAAATATTTCAGGTGTTCAAAACAGAGGACTTCCATCCTTTTCAGTGAGGTTTCACACAAGTCATTTGGCCTTTTGCCAAGGATTCTTGTATGTACTTTTTTCACATCAAAGCAATGCTCCATTTCATGTCATGTTTCATATTTCTTATAGGGAGAGAACTGTTGTTGGTAAGTCTAACCGTCTTTTTAGAAGATCTTTTGAGTTCCCTGAACTTTGTGCTGTGAAGGGATGCTTTGAACACTGAAATGCCTGAAACTGTGTGTGTCAGCATTATATGAAGTCTTTGGAAATACTGAAACATGAAGTTTTAAATAGGTTGTGCTCGAGGAAAAAATGCCCTTGTCAATAGTCTTGGCACTTACTTTGTTGGTTCCTTTGTCGACATATCTGTTTGCTACTCCTTTGAAAAGTGATTGCTTTTCAAAGAACTGCATTTAAAGAAAATAAATGCAACCTTGGTAGCTTTCTTTATGAGAGGGAGAAATCATACAAGCATTTAACATATCTAAAGTAACTGCATTAAAACAGGCATTAATATATGAGAGAAACAGTGCAAATCCTACCAATAAAATGTTATTCAATAAGATAGTTCTTTCTGTGATTTTTTTTAAAGGACCAAAATATGTCAAATAGATGCATTGCCAATTATAATTCTAGGTGAAATCTCTGCAGATTATACATACAATGTGTCCATTTTAAAAGAATTGGGATAACAACCTGATAACTTCAGGTTATATGTAACATTTAATCATGGCGTAGTGATAGGGCCTTGGATTAGCAGGGGCCTGTAAATTTATAAAAATACTAAATATTACCAAATTGCCACTTGGGGGAGAGGGTAATGCCATGTATTTGGCATCAGACTTGACATAGTTTATCATTGAGCATTAGATCTGAAATTAATCCATATTGGTTCTTGAAGATTTTTTTTCCTTTGAAAAAATGGTTTTTCAAATGTTTTGAATCACAGTGATTATAGAGCTGGAAAAGTCCTGATATTTCTCGTGAGAGGATCTTGGCTATTTTAGTATGGAGTACAATTCTTTTAAAGAAAGCTGTACTCCTCGCCTTCACTAACCTGAATCTTTTCAAATTCAGGTAACAAGCATGTTCATGGAAATGACTTATCAGCGTCTACAGGTACCTGCAATTTCTGATTATCTACGTAAAGGGAATGTTAGCAATGTATTTAATATGTGAGGATGTCAGAATTCTCTGTATGTTGTCTGAGTGACTCATTTCTTTCATGCAAGAGTCAGTGACTTTTCCAAGCACATTTCCAAGCTGTGCATGCCAGATATATAGTCACTGGTATTCCAGTATTTCCTAGAGATAAGATAATGTATTACACTGACAGTTTGACGTAATTGGAAATCGTCACACCAATGTCACTGGAGTGACAATTCTTTCAGTGTGCATAAGTTATTTGAGTTCTGCAGCATTGTCCTTTGAACTCCTTTTATATTCTTACCTAGCTAACACAATTTCTTTTTAACATATATTCTATCCTCACCAACAGAAATTTGATCTGAGTCAAATGTATCCCTTGTAATACTCAGGGGTGTCTGTTAGGTGCACCAAATTCCTTTAGCTGTAAAACACTTGAAAGACATTTTAAATTTGTTAAAAACTTGAATTTCTCATAGGGTGAAACTACAGACTTTCCAAGCAAACAGAGCTGGTATCAGACTAGCAGCCTCATGAACACATGAAGCTGCCTTATGCTGAATCAGACCCACCCTTGGTCCATCAAAGTTAGTATTGTCTAGTCAGACAGGCAGCGGCTCTCCAGGGCCTCAGGCAGGGGTCTTTCACATTACCTACTTGCCTAGTCCCTTAACTGGAGATGCCAGGGATTGAACCTGGGACCTTCTGCATGCCAAGCAGATGCCCTGCCACTGAGCCATAGCCCCTCCTCATAACAGATTGTTTTCCCCACTTCACATTTAGCTCATCCCGCACCATTTCCACTGCATTGACTCATGCCTGCAATGTAGGGGAAATTGCATTGAAAAAGGCCATAGGGGAACTTGAATTAGATGTTATAGAAAGGAGAGAGGGGAGCTATGCAGTTCCACCGTGTAGTAGGGTGTCTGCGCAAGATGGAGGACTCAAGAAAAACAACTGCTTCTTGATTCTTGCATAGAGATGTAACATTTCTGGAAATTTTGAAGCTATTCATGGGGTGGGGACTGGGATTTTTTTTCTGTTTTACTTTTAAGCAGAAAACAGAAATTTGGAGGACGGTTTTAGTCCAGTTGAGCATTACATACAACTGGTGCCTATCCTGGTTAGTAACATAAATATGTGTGTGTGGGTTCATCTTTATGGATATTTTTAATGCAACAAAGCTTTGATCCAGTATGTAGATTATAAATCTCTGCACACATTGTGGGGAGAGAAGTCGGCAGAACATGACCCCTCCTCCTTGTAATGCAGCTGCAAAGTGTAAAGTCAACTTTTCAGAAAGTTTGCTTCCCTAATAAATTTATCGTCAGCTGTGCAGGTGAAGACCCAACTGACGTATTCAATGGAATGACACAAGTTTAACCACAGTAGTTTTCTTTAACAGCATTTTGTAGAAACTAGACTGTAGCCATTAACCCATTGATGAATAATGTTTTAAACTCCTTATATTTTGGTTATATGTTATCCCTAATGGGTAAAAAGTGTATAAAACTTTTTCTTCTACCCTATGCCACATCAAAGTCCATGTATTCTCTTACAGTAAAGAGATTTCTTATTCTTTGATGTTTCCCATATGTGCCTGATTTTCCATTATACTTTACTTTTGAGGATTTCATCAAAGGGCATTGTGATCGGTTTTCCCTCATTCTTGTTAAATGGGGTCTAATGAAAACGCTGCAAGGTTTTGAAGGAGAGGTCTGAACTTCAACATTGTAAAAACTCATTTAAAAATGTAATAGCTATTTTATGTAAAGAAAATACAGAGATGTTTTTCATACCTCCAAGAGAAATTTAGGGGTTTGCGGGAGGAGAGATGAGGAAGAAGCGCTTAAACTAGGCCCTGGAAATTAACATAGGCATTCACTACAGATTATAAATACCATGTTTCTTTAATTGTACTCCTGGAATATATATAACACTATGTTTTCATGAAGTTGAAATAATTGATGTTATTCAGACAGATTTTTTGTGATGAATATATACCTGACTTGTTGTCATGAGCTCCCATCCTCCTCCCTTTGATACACAGTGCAGTTTAACACTTCCCAAACCAGGAAGTCTTTAGTCCAACAAACCAAGTTTGTGCCTGTTGTAAACTTCAGTTTCTTCATAATGCCTAAATGTAGCCCTAGTTAAAGAGGTCATGGAGGTTTTGTTAAGAGCAATTTCTTTATGGTCTATAGTACTGCAATTTATTAGTAGTAAAGTTGTAAGCTGAACATAATATGCTTTGTTGATTGCCTCTTCAAATAAATGCAGCTGGTGTGTTCTCCGTCTCCCTTTGTACATTGCAAACCACTTATAAAATATTTTCTAAGGCAGTGAGTGGTGCTGCTGTTTCAGTAGCTTGGAAACCTTGCTTCATATGTGGGGCTTACTGTACAGCCCTTTGGATTGTGCCTCTAGTATTTTGTTGTTGTTGTTTATCTCTGGATGCCAAAATACTTTATATGGTTTATTTCTTTTTAAAAAATTGACATGATGGTAAAAAAAATATTGTTTGTTACTCCTGTCTAAAGCATAAACTGTCATTTGTAGTGTAAAAATGCTTTGTATGTTTTTCCCCAATAAGTATTTGTTTTGTGTATTTTTAGTCAGAAGTGGAAATATATCTTTGAAGACTACATAGTTTTTCTAACTGTGCTAAATCCTTGGAAGATTAATCTTCTAAACCATTATCTACATAACTTTCTCACCATAGCCAAGTTGGCACACTTATACAAAGCCTAACAGAATATTATATTTCCCATGATTCCAGGTTTGTTGACAAATGTGGCATTTCAGGATAGCTTTTGTTGTGTTGCAAATGGCCAGATGTGTATAGCCTTGTCCTGTGTTTAGCTTGCTAGTGGAAAGGCTGAGGGTAAAAGATACCCCTTGCAAGTCCAGGACTGCAGAATCGGAGGGCGGCGTGTATCATAGCATCGGACACGTATTTTGTGTGCTTCCTTTGAAAACATTTGCATCTGCCAGCCAGGCACTTCTATCTTGTGATATTAGTGTGTGTGCTAAGTGCTGTTAAGTCACTTCTGACTTATGGTGACCCTGTGAGAGTTAGTCCTAAACCAGAGATCCACTGGAGGAGAGAACGCTTGGCTTTGTATGAAGCACAGACTTCCATATTTAGTAATTTTCTCATATTTTTGAAAAACGTAAAATTTGCCAATGTGCAAAACGTTGCTGAAATATCTCATGTTTGCACTTTGATAAGCAACTTTTGCTGTCCTAATGGCCTACTTTATCAATGGTTGTAGCACTACCAAAGAAACTATTTAGGAAAACATGTTGCTACTATTATTCTTCGCTGAGGCAAGGGCATCCTGAGCTGTGGGTTGTTTTCCTCTCCATCCGGGTAGGCAGGACTAAAGTTTCTGACTTCCTGTAACCCTTGGCGGGAAAGCAGCGTGAGGAAGCCAGTTTCCGTCCTGCCTATCCGGGTAGAGCAGGCAACCTCGCATAGCTCCGTGCCAGAGGCCCTATTAGGTTCATTTAGAGCGGGTTTTTTCGTCTTCTTGTCTTCCCAAGTATTGTGAGTCTCCTTCCTTGTTCTTCCTTACCTCTTAAATCCCTTCTTTTCATTCACCCTTGTCCTCCCTTCTCCGTTAAGTGTCTTGGGTAGTTTTTTCCCAAAATGGCCGACGGCATTTTACAGTGGGACGACGACCTTCTCTCAGAGAAGGATTACCAAAGGGGGCTGGTTCAATCCACTCCCATGGGCTCTGGATCTCCCAACGGCCGCTCAGACGGACCATTAGGGAGTACTGCTGATCCGGGAGAGACCCTGGCGGCGGAAACATCCACGTCCTAAATAAAACCTAAAAAGGCGCGAAAGACCGCGCTGCCGCAGCTGGGCACTAGGAGGAAGAGGCGCGGTGGCAAGCCATGCTCCGGGCCGAAAGCCGGGCGCAAAACACCCGACTCTTCCCCGAAAGGTTCAATTTTATCCCGCAACGCCCAGGACGCATCCGAGGCAGCGGCGGCGACTGCATCCTTCCCGGCAGCGGCGGCTGCACCCTTCCCGGCGGGGACTGGTAATTTTGCGGCAATGGCGGCAATGGGAGCATTCCCGGCGGGAGTTGGCAACCCCCCCCAACCAGGTGGCGGAGGGCGGCCATTTTATTTCATGGCAGAGTGCTGACGGCCTGATTAACTATGCCCTGCAGCGCCAGTGGCAGGCCTTCCAATCTTTCCAGGCCCGCCTTCCTCCTTCCATGCGTTTGGGCTCCCACAGGATTCCCCCCAACCCTTTGTCTCACCCCACCCAAAACACTGCTTATTCCCCTGAGGAGGATGGTGGCCCAAGTACTTCTACTAACGTGAGAAATAAGGCATGGCCCACAAAAGCAGCTTTGAAGGCCAAGTCCTCTGAGCCTAGGGAAGTTCAAACAGAAAGCTCCAAATCTCCTAACTCTTCACTTGAATATGAAGAGAAAGAAAAAGAGGAAGGTGAATTTGACTCGGATGAAGATCCACCCCAAGAGACAGACCAACATAATAGATTGTTCTCGGGGGAGGATTATCAGTCCCTCTTGGCCAAAGCTATCCTCGCTCTTGACCTTAATGAGGAGGTAGACCAATCTGACGAACCCAAGTCCAAATTAAAAAAGGGAGTCCAGGAATGTTTTCCTAGACCCAAGCCACTCACTAATACAGTTCCATTCCCAGAGTTCTTTATCAATTCTGTCAGAGAGGAGTGGGACCATCCAGTTCCTAATAGGCAACTTCCCTCCAATATTAGGAAACTTTACAACTTGGCACCCCATGCCATGACAATGCTTAAAGTTCCCCTGGTAGACGCTCCAGTTCTGGACCTGCAATCTCCTGGTCTGGTTCCAGAGGACGGGGTGGGCTCACTGAGAGACCAATTAGATAGAAAGTTAGACTATTTGGCGAGAAAGGCGCATGAGGCCTCGGCTATGGCCAGCGCCACCACATCTATTTTCGCCAGGGCATCATATCTCTGGATAAAGAAGATTATTCAACTTGTCCCCGAGGAAAATCTCAGGGTTTTAGGGGGCCTAGACAGGGTTCACAATGCCATATCTTTAATGGCTGGTGCCTCTCTCGACACCATGTCTTCAGTGGCAAGATCAATGGCAGCGGTCACCTCTATCAGAAGGGGACTCTGGCTTAGGACCTGGCCTGCAGACTTTAAGGCCAAGACCACCCTCATGGCATACCCTGTTAAAGAGGGACGTCTATTCGGCGAGAAACTTGACAGCATACTCGTCGAAACAAAGGATAAAAAGCAAGTACTTCCCATGCAAATTAAAAAGGACCATCGCCCCCCTTCATATCCTTCCTTTCATCCCCCCAAGTTCTCACCCAGATTCAGGACTGAATTCAGGAGAGGCTCTTGGGGATAAAACATGGGGATCTTGGGGCAATACCAGATCCTTTCGCAGGGGTGGGGGGAAATTCTCCAGACCCCAGGGCTTCCAGCCCCGATCAGAAAAAGGAGACAGGTTCCCTAAAAATACCCCTCAGTGACGCTAGTCACATTCAGGTGGGGGGAAGACTTCAGGAGTTCACGACAAGGTGGTCCATGTCCAGACCGGACAAATGGGTCTCACAGATTTTAACAAACGGCTAACTCCTGGAGTTTACAGCCCGACCACGGGACCGATTCCTACGTTCCCCAGTGTCATTCAAAAAGGGGAAGCACTTACGGACATGAACAGCTATTCAGCACTTGGCCCATATCAAGGCCATAGAACCTGTGCCCAGCCATCAGAAGGGCCAGGGAGTATATTCCATCTTCTTCACCATCCCGAAGAAGAACGGGGACTGGAGGGCCATTCTAGACTTAAAGTATGTCAACAACAGGATAGCCTGCAGACATTTCCGTATGGAAATGGTCAAATCAATTGTGGAATCGCTACTCCCTGGCACCTTTATGACGGCTGTGGACCTTACGGAAGCCTACCTCCATATTCCTATTCACCCACTGCACAGATCCTTTCTGAGATTTGCTTATGGAAACAACCACTACCAATTCAAGGCCCTACCCTTCGGGTTGACCTCTGCCCCGAGGGTCTTCACCAAAATTCTGGTAACCATCATTGCATCACCCAGACAGGAGGGAATCCAGGTACATCCGTATCTGGACGGCATCCTGATCTGCTCCCCAACACAGAGTCTATCTCACACACAGAGAGAGAGGGTCATCCAGGTCCTTCAGGATCACGGGTACCTCATAAATTTCCAAAAGAGCTCATTGCGCCCATCACAGATAATGACGCACCTGGGAGCCACAATCAACTCCAAAAACTACTCCTTATCCCTACCTCAGAAACGGATCAAAAAACTGACTACGTTTGCACACAACACTGCCAAGTACAAGACTGCTATGCTCATGTCCCTAGCGACCCTATTGGGACTCATGGTTTCTTGCATTGCCATAGTACTATGGGCCCGATTCCACTCACGTCCACTACAGTGGCTTCTAAGTCCACATCAGGCAGACATCACAAGAAAAAGGATCAAAAGAATAGCTATTCCTCCCAAGGTCAGACACAGCCTTTGTTGGTGAACCAACCCATCGAACCTCCGTAAGGCCACACAATACATACACGAAGATCCCATCCAAATTTTCACAGACGCCAGCCTCTTGGGCTGGGGGGCCACCCTAGGCAATCAGATAGCCCAAGGTTGTTGGTCACAACAGGAATCGCAGCTCCACATCAACCTGCTGGAACTGAGAGCGGTGAAGTTGGCACTTCTAAAATTCACACACACAGTTAGGAACCACCATCTCCTTATAAGAACCGACAATATTACGACAAAAGCCTATATCAACAAGCAAGGCGGTTCCAAGTCCTCTTCCCTGCACAGGGAAGCAGTGGTGATATTCACCTGGGCTCAAGCCAACGTTCCATCAATCAGAGCGGAACATATCAAGGGAGACCTCAACCTTTGCGCCGACTGGCTAAGTCGCCAGTGCGTAGACGAGGGAGAATGGGAGTTAGACCAATCAGCATTTCAACAGCTTACAGAAATATTTGGTACCCCTTCCGTAGATCTTTTTGCCTCAGAGTTAAACCACAAGGTTCCCAGATTTTATTCCAGATACTTCCACCCAAGAGCAGAAGGCACAGATGCTCTTCTCTGCCCATGGCCCAAGGGACTGCTTTACGCATTTCCTCCAATTCCCATCCTTCCCAAAGTTCTCCGCAAAATTCATCAACACAGAGCCAATGTAATTCTAATAGCTCCTTACTGGCCTCGGAGACCATGGTTCGTAACCCTGAAACGAATGTCCTTCCAAGATCCGTAGCAGATTCCAGCAGAATTGACCACTCTCCGCCAGGGGCCCATAATACACCCAGACCCTCTATGGTTCTGTTTGACCGCCAGGGGCTTGAGAGGAGGACTCTATTAAACCTTGGCTACTCCAACGAAGTGGTCAATATGATCATAGAAGCCCGGAGGCCTTCCACTCGCCGCATATATAATGCATCATGGAAAGCCTTTGCCCGATGGGCCAGGAGAAAGAAGTACGATCCACTTCACCCAAACATTCCCACAATACTAGAATTTCTACAAGAGGGAGTCAAACAAAATCTCAAAGCCTCCACCCTGAGACGGCAGGTGGCTGCCATTTCTACTGTAATCCCTTTTTCAGACGGATTCCCCACAACACAACATAGACATATTACTGCCTTTCTGAAAGAGGTTTCTCAAATTCAACCCCCAGTCATTCACAGGTTCCCTACATGGTCCTGAAGGCTCTTACGCCGCCGCCCTTCGAGCCCCTTAGAACGGTGCCCATGAGATACCTCCACATGAAGGTACTGTTCCTTACCGCAATCACATCAGCTGGACGAGTATCCGAGCTTAGGGCATTGTCGATCAGGAAAGGCCTATGTGTCTTTCACAAAGACAGGGTCGTTCTAACTCCTGACCCCACTTTCCAACCAAAAATAAATTCGCGTTTCCATAGGACTCAGGAGATCAACTTCCCTTCATTCAGTCCAAAACCAAACGGCCTGAAGGAGGCCGCATGGCACACACTAGATTTAAGGAGGGCTATTCGCGTATTCATTGACCGTACATCAGACATTAGGTAGTCCGACTACATGTTCATAGGGATCTCCAACCCCGGTAAGGGACAGAGAATGTCAGCCGTCGCAATTAGCTATACAATCAAATTATGTATAGCAGAGGCGTACAAGGTACACGACAAGCTCGTGCCGGAGGGCATTACGTCACATTCTCTTAGAAGCACCACTACCACGGCTGCCTTTGACAAACCGGCACCGGTGGAAGAGATTTGCCGAGCCGCTACTTGGTCCTCAGTTTCAACCTTTGTTAGACATTATAGAATCCATACCTGGTCCTCAGCACAAGCAGCCTTTGGCCACAGGGTCTTGCAAAGCGTGGTTGAGTAATTTGTTTTTTCCCCACCCTTATGGGAGCTCTTATAAGTTCCACAGCTCAGGATGCCCTTGCCTCAACGGAGAATATAGCCTTGGATACTCACCGTGAGGGTTTATTCTCCTCTGAGGTGAAGGGCATCCTGCCCCTCCCTCTTTATCAATAATGAATCTTATAAATAGAATGCGGTCAGTGTCCGTGCCAACCTCTGTGTTTTGCATTCGCATAAATAGTAACACATCTGGTTCTCTGTTGGGTTACGTACAGTTATATGTTATAATGCAGTTGTATCATAAGTTTGTCTCATTTTCTGTCAACGTAGCTAGTATAGACGGTAACTGGCTTCCTCAGGCTGTTTTCCCGCCAAGGGTTACAGGAAGTCAGAAACTTTAGTCCTGCCTACCCGGATGGAGAGAAAAACAACCCACAGCTCAGGATGCCCTTCGCCTCAGAGGAGAATAAGCCCTCACGGTATCCAAGGCTATATGTATTAATGGTTTAAAGGGTTTGAATTTCTGTCGGAAATGTGCAACTACAAACAAAGTAGTGGCTTTAGTATAATGCTT
Organism: Euleptes europaea; assembly: GCF_029931775.1. NCBI lineage: Eukaryota > Metazoa > Chordata > Lepidosauria > Squamata > Sphaerodactylidae > Euleptes > Euleptes europaea. The sequence continues at coordinate 72,756,993 of NC_079315.1, forward strand.
TATGTTGTCCAGTGAATTTTGTTACAGCATCTACAATCAGATCATTACTTCGCTAACTGTGCCACAAGGGCACAGTTTCACCAGTCACCATGACTTTCAGTAGTATCCCCGCAAGTCTACAAACATATTGATCCAAGAATTCACAAAATTAGTTCTGTTGTCACCATTCTTTTTTTTTAAAAGAGTTTTATTGTTAGAAAGTGCAAAAAACCCCAGGAACATCAGAACTTAAGAATGAAAAAAAAAAAACCCAATACATAGATTGCATAACGATAACAAAAATTAACGATAACAAAAATTACATAGACCAAAGAAAAAGACCATTATTGAACTTCATTTGCAAACCCCAATGTGAGCATCAATACATTCCACTAATTCTCTGCTCATTAAGACATAAAATATTGGTTTACCTAATTAAATTACTTATATTACAGTCATAGGTTTTACCAAAATAAAGTAACAAATTACCCCAAACCTTATTATATTTCCCCCCACCTTATATCCTTGAATTACTCTGGTATTAAAAGTAATTTTTTCCAAAATCATGAACATTTTTATTTTCTGTCACCACCTGTCCAAAGTAATATTTTCTGCCATTTTCCAGTTCGCAGCGATTACCAACCTCGCTGCTATAATAAAAAAACTTACTAATGTTTTCTGTGTACAGTTCCCATTTTTGTTCAAAAATAGATTCAAGAGAACTATCTGCACTGAGGGTTCTTTTTTCTCTTTGTTAATCACCTCAATTTCCTTAAATATTGCTTTCCAAAATTTTTGTATAACTGGACAGTCCCACCACATGTGGATAAATGTAACAATTTCCCCACATCCTCTCCAACAATGCCTATCTACTCCCTTATTTATAAGATATAATTTTTGTGGGGTAAAGTACCATTTCTGCAATACTTTTATACCATGTTCCTGAATTTTCATGGATATTGATTTGAATGGGGGTCTTTTAAAAATTTCCTTCCACTCCTCCTCACTCAAATTCATTTTTAACTCCCCTTCCAATATCCTCTTTAATGATGATGTCGTTTTATATTCCTGATCAATTAATATCTTGTATATTCTTGAAATCAATTTCCTTTCCTTTACATCAATCTTATCAACTAATTCCTCAAAGTCATTCAAAGGCTTTTTCATTTGTTCTTGTATTTCCTTCTTACTCAAAAAAGAAATTATTTGATATTTCCATAGCTAATGACTTTGTTTAGGGAGGAAAACCTCAAGGCCCATTAATTCCCCCTCCTCTTCTATCGTTTTCTTAACATTCTTTAAAAACATCCTTTTATCAAGAATCCTCTTAAATTCCCTTCCATAACCTCTTAACACCTCAAAATTTGGATGGTAGACAAAAGGTATTAATGCGGAATAGGCCGGGTATAAATTCTTTTTCCATTTGTTCCAAAACATAATCGGGCTATATAACGTAGACCAAGGAGTTGTATTTAAATTCTTCCCTCTCTTATTTTGAAACAGCGTTAGACGGCCACCTACTTTCTCTAAGTAATACAGGTCCATATTTAACTTATTTATTTCTTTAGATAAAGAGACCAATGGAATAATATGTCTTAATTGATATGCTGTATAATATAATGTAATATTTGGTATACCCCAACCCCCCTTACCAGGTGCGCTGTATCAAAAACTTGGCAGATCTTGGATTTTTAACCTGAAAAATATACTGATCTATTTGTTTTTGCCAATTCCTCAAAAAAATTTCATCCTTATGACATGGCAGCACATAAAATAAATATGATATCTTTGGGGTGATAAACATTTTGACCCATGTAATGCGTGTGAAAGTACTACTACTTTTCTTTTTCCATTCCTTCAAATCTTGATTTATTTGACTCCAGAGTACCTTATAATTGTAATTGTATACCTTATTCAAATTTTTGGGGATAGTAATCCCTAAGTATTTAAAACTTTTCTGCACCAGTTGTATTTTTAAACTATGAGACGCCTCTAATTGGACTTTCGAAATAATATTTAGACACATTAGATTAGATTTGGCAAAGTTTATTTTTAGACCTGAGATAAGGGCAAAGGCTCTAAACTCCTCCTTTAAGGGGTCAATTGCCAATTTTAAATCAGTTATTGATAATAACATATCATCTGCATACATAGTTACCAGATTTTCCTTTATTAAATATCTCCAGTTTATTGAATCAAATTCTCTGTATATATCTAGTGATAATAAGGCCATTTCTGCTCCCTCTTTTTTAGCATGGTATAATAGTCCCATCACTCTCCTGACCACATCAGCTTCGCTTCGCTACAAAGCCATATTGATCTTGTGTAATTACCGAGGCAATGCATGATTTTAGCCTTCTTTCTGTCACCATTCTTTCTAACACTGATTAGAAAAGGAAATCAGAACAGACTGAACACATTTGAATCATTATATGGAAGTGCTATATCAGTTGAGTGTGTTAGCCAGGAGGTTTGTTACTAAAACGACCTTAACAGTTCTGTGCTCCCTGTGCCCTCCTTGTGCAGTGTCAAGCTTGATAGTACTGGCCTGCTCTACATGGCTGCCATTTGTGAAACTTTTTGGACTATATAAAAGTTTAGCATTTGGTTTATTGTCAATGTAATCCTAGGAAGAGTTACTGCAGGCTAAACCCACTAAAATACATGTGTAATGTGTCATTACTTGCAATAATGGGTTTAAATTACAGGCTGAAAGGTACCTACTGATATTGGGGGAGGGATAATTACAGTAAAGTTGATGCTGCCTAGCTACCCCTGGCAATCGTCAAGCAGTGGCTGAACTCTTGTCAGGGATGCTTTAGGCTGATCCTGCATTGAGCAGGGGGTTGGACTAGATGGCCTATATGGCCCCTTCCAACTCTATGATTCCAAGCTTGAACTAGGACTGGGGAGACCTGAGTTCAGTCCCCACTGTATGTTCTTCACTGGGTGGCCATGGGTCACTCATGCAGCCTAACCTATCTTGGGGTCATTAGGATAAAATGGAGGAGGGGAGCCATGTATGGCAGCCTGCTCCGTGAAGGAAAGGCAGGATAATAACATAATAGATTATGCAAACACCATGGGAAGATATAGGGCCCCCAGCATGCTCCTTAGTGGAACCACTCAGCTATTTGATCTGTAATACACCAGCCTAACTTCATTTCTGATGAAGACATCAATTTTCCAATTTCCTTCACAACAGCAGTTGCTTAGCATTCCTGCGGCATGGAGGTTTTTGGGTCCAGGTAGATGCCACAAGAACGCTTTTTGCATGTACTGAATGGAATTGGTACTTGAAGCGTAATGTGATATGTGGCACATTGTAGTCTAGATGCTGCAGTGCCATAAAACTATGAACTGACCCTGTAGGCAATGCTTAATTAAACCATCCAGTTTACATTTTCCTAGGAGATTACCATGTATGTAACCACTCTGTTTTCTTTCTGAGCAGAAAGGATGGTCTGAAGTGTGTTCCTCATCAAGATGGAACAGGGAGTAGCAAAGTAGAGATGAAGGCAGGATTGAGTATTCATTAAACTGGAGGAAAATGTCAGTTTGTGTATGTATGGCAATTTCAAAGTAACAACAGACAAAAGCTGGAAGTGGCTGGTCTGCAGACAAAATCCAAAATCAAAAGTAGTGTAATACTTTTTGTTAGGGCCAACCAAATATCCTAGAAGAGTGTACAAGTTATTGAGTTTTCTAGAATTTTAATCAACCTGGATGCTAAGTATAAAAAAAAAAGAGTGGAGAAAAATAAGATGTTTCAGGTCATAGATTTGCTCAGGTTGGTCTTTGCCATCGTGCCACACATCCCCCCTTCCCCCCAGGCCAGAAGTCTAGCCTGGTGAAGAGTTCTAAAAAACTCAAAAGCTTGCATACTTGCATTGTGGTATTTTTGTTGGTCCTCATAATAAATATTACCTGACTTTTGTATGTCAGGGTGGTGTCAGGTTATTTCAACTGCCATTTCTTTCAGTTCCAGTTAGGAATATGAGTAGTTGAACAAGAAAAACCTGTGGCAATATCGCACTGTCACTAAGGCAGTCTAACTTGGTCTGCTCTCTCCTGTTGTGGCAAAACATGGCAGGTGACCAGCTCTTTCAACAATATACCTTTGACTTAATTAAAAAGTGGGCGTTATTCTATCATTTTCAGAACCTTGTATTTCCTGCTTGGTCTCTGTAAATGTCATTCATATAAATAATCTTTTTGTTTCAATTTCTGCAACAAAAAAAAATTAAAAGCAACCAGCTTGTAGCTATCTTTTTCTACAGTTGCTGAGCTTGGGGCACCCTTTTAAGCAAGACTTTAACATATATTATGAACAGCTGAACTGACTTTTTATGCTTTGTTTTTAGACTGCTCTGGCACACCTGGAGTCTCTCGCCATTGATGTTGAGCAGGCTCACCCACCAGCTAGTAAAGAGAGCATAGACTGTCTGCCCCAAATTATTATAACAGAAGATCACAATGGTAAGGATCAGTATTTCATTAATTATTCAGGTTAAATATAATAGTAAAATAATGTGATAATGTGCTAGCTTAAGCTTTGGTTCCTTTCCAAGAAACACAATCTGATTCGTAGTTAGTTAGAACTGCTTTAGTTTCAAAGTTTTATTTTAATGACTTGTTTATTTTGGTATCCATTATCTTTAAGACCTAATTTGTTTAAATTGAATGCTAATACACACGTTGTTTTCTTAAGCTGTAGGTCAGGAGCAGTGTTGCGCTATCTGTTGCAGTGAGTACATCAAAGAAGAAATTGTAACGGAGCTTCCATGTCATCACTTTTTCCATAAACCCTGTATAACACTTTGGTTACAAAAGGTATGCTGGTTGCTAATACTTCAGAACTCAAGATTTCTGACATAACATTGACGTTACACCCAGCTTTGCAAGTAGGCATAGCTTTTAGTTCATTGAACAGTTGGGAAACAAACATACAGTAATAATTTCTTTGCATAATGTTGGATCCATGTTGGCCTCGATTCAAACCAATTTAAATGTTTTAACCACATTTGCATGATTTTATCCACTTTCTATTTGCCTGGATGTGTTCAGTGCCAACAGGGCTACTTATGCTTAATTCCTTTTCAAGCACTTAGCTGACTAGAGGTATAATTGCTCCCATGTTTAAAGAAAATGCCTACAGCATAGCTTTGTTGCCAAACTTTGAAGTCTCATTGAGAGAAATAAAAAACTAAATTTAGAGCTTCATGCTTTGGAGCATAATGAACAAACCACAGACTCGTGTATTCCTTAATATGCAAGTCTCCCTTTCCTGTTTAGCACTAACTGCAGTTTGCAGCAATGTCTGAACCAGCAAACTGATTGTCGTGAGAGGAGAAAATAAGCCTTGAAATAACACAGGCTTGTTTGTGAGATGAGATGCAACTAAAATCCTCAAATTACTCTGGATGGGGAGGAAGACGCCATTAAGATGACAGATGGGCTAGGGAACAGGATGAGCTTTGGGGCTCAAATCTCACCTTTTGGTAACAGTGTCAAGAGAGACAAGATGGTTTTAATATCCCTTCCCGGAGCCCTAAAATCAGAACAAGCATACTTCAGAGATATTGTGGGTTCTGTTCCAGATCACCGCAATAAAGTGAGTCACACAAATCTTTTGGTTTCCCAGTGCATATAAAAGTTATGTTTACACTATACTGTAGTCGAGGGGTCGGCAAACTTATTAGTCAGAAGAGCCAAATATCATCAGTACAACGATTGAGATTTCTTTTGAGAGCCAAATTTCTTAAACTTAAACTATATAGGTAGGTACACTGTTTATTAACTTTAATTAAAGTTTTAAGTCTTAATTAAACTATAGGTACACTGAATAAAACTTGATATCATACTTAAGAGTGATCTTATTTATTGATAAAAATTAAATTGTAAGTCCCTGCCATTTCCCCCTCCCCGTCCGGAGTCCTCGTCTGGAGGCCTGGTCTACCGCCATAAAAGCCTATTGGTGGACCTGGCCTCCGGCTGAGTCCCATTGGGAGGCCAGGTCTACCCATTGGCTTTCTTGGCAGTAGACCTGGCCTCCGGAGGTCCATAGAAACCAATTGGTAGACCTGGCCTCTGAAGGGGGACTTTTTCCCCCTCCTCAGAGTCCAGGTCTACCGCCAAGAAAGCCAGTGGGTAGACATGGCCTCCCAATGGGACTCAGCCGGAGGCCAGGTCTACCAAAGGAAGCCCGCCCCGCCCAACAGCTGATATGTGGGGGGGCCAGGAACCGCCGAGCCGCCCGCCCAGCAATTGCGCAGCTAGAGGGGAGGGGAGGCTTTAGCCTCCCAACCATTGAGGGCAAGGGAAAGGGGGACCCGGCCATTCTCCACGGCAGTGGGGGGGAGAGACAGCGTGCCCGCTCTCTCTCTCTCTCTCAGGCACGCCGGCTCCGCAGCCCGGCTGCCAGCGCAAGCAGACGCAAGAGCAGGGGCTCCGAACCAAGTTTGGAGAGCTGCACTCAACGGGCCAAAGAACTGCATGTGGCTCTGGAGCCGCAGTTTTGAGACGCCTGGTCTGGGCCAAGGGTTCAAGGATCGGTCTGGGCCAAGATTTAGGGGCAGCATTTGTCAAGCTTCTATTTTTTTGAGTTCATTACAAAGGAGAGGAATGTAGAAGTCTCCACTTTTTAGATAGCATTGTGCCTTTCTGTTATTTTGCTTAGTGTTTTGTCTTTTGTTAACCTGTGTAAGTATTTCCAGTTATTTGCGTTTAATAGGATTTATTCTTAGTTATTAAAGATCTGTTCCTTTAATGATCTGAAGTGTGGCTGGATTGCTTTTGAGAATCTGTCCCATGAAGCTGTCAGAGAGACGAGGGAGGGGCAGAGGGAAGAGAGAGACGAGAACTCGGCTCCACAGCTGCATTGGTCACTCATTGTCACAGACTTATTCGCCTGGGGACCAGGAGCATCAGGAAGGGACACAGAAAGGATGTTTTCCATAGTTTTGGGGGTTTGTTTTAAGGAATCCTAAGTCCAGATCCTCTTGTTCTGCCCAAAGCGGGGAAGACAGGAGAAGGGGTGCCAAGATGGAGGTTTGTGAAAGTAGTTAGGCCATAGTTTAAAATGGGGGTCTGGTTTTGGTTTCGAGGACAAGTATGAAGCAGAAATCCATTCTGTGAGAGGAGATTTTCTATGGGGTTCAAACAGTAATTTTACTGAGTACATATACCTTGTAACGAGCATTTTAATGTAGCAAGTCAGTTAAGCAGGGTAACAAATTAAAGCTGAATTATGCAAGCTTCCTTACACCCTATCTTTACTAAACTCTGCTTTAGCTTTTTAATAGCAAAACTGGGGTGGTTATAGACTCCAGCTAGGCCATTCTCCCCCCCCCTCCCCCACACACTGATCTTACCAATATTATTTGTCATAGAACTCAAATTTCTTCTTAAGCTATTTCTGATTTTGGTTTGTTTCAGTTTTATTTTTGTGTTTATTTTATAAGCTGTTTTGAGTCCCACTGGGAAGAAAAGCCTGATAGCAATACTTAATAAGTAAAAGTAACCTTTAATGGGGGTCAGTTACTTTCTGTAGTGAGCTACCCACTCCCAAATCTGATCATGTCAAGTGTGCATATGAATTTCAATTCAGCAGCCTACACTTGAAGTCCCCCTCTGAAGTGTAGCAACTTTTAAGTCTGCTGAACATCCAAAGGCATCAGAAATACTCATGGAAGATGTGTGGGGAGAATGATGCAGTCCCCATGGACATATTTTTGAAACCTAATCAATAGAAACTCATATTAAGATCTGCACGAATTATTTCAGTAATAATAAGGATGTTGTCATATAGCACCAGGGCAATTCAGGTCAAGCCAAACGGTGTAGTATACTGTTATGCTAACCACTTTTAGACAGGACTTCCATACCCCTTTAGTATGCAGTATCAGGGTTGTGTTGGCAAGAAGACAACATCAACAATAAACACTCTGTATGTTTAATATGGAGCACCTTGATCTTAATTGTTGTAGTATAGCACTGAAAATAGAATTAGATCCTGGTCAGCAATGAAACTGTATTGTGAATAGAGCAGTCGGTGTATAAATTTGTGGGTGAAATAAAGCCAGAAAAAATAGTTTATAAGTGTATAATTTTGAGTCCATAAGACGTGGCCCATCATTTGTTTTAATATAAGGCAATGTGAGACACTATGAACAACCACTTTACAAATAAATACTAAATCAATTAATTCCAGACCAAATTAACTAAAGCAAAGTAGGACAGATCAATATTTGAAATAATGGGCTGGATCCAGGCTACATTTTCCAACAGTAGAATGGAACTTTCCTGCCTTCCACTGCAACCCACTGATGTTAATGAAATACCACTCCTGAGGGATAGGAGACCCAGAGGAATCACATGAGGAATATCTGCAGCAAGAAGGGTTATTTGGTGGAAATTACTAGTTTTAGTCTGGATGTAACCCAATGTTTCCAACAACAAAGGCTCTGTAATTTTTTGAACAAATTACTTAGAAGTAGTAGTAGTCATGAAGCCCAACTACCTGTAACCCTGAATCAAATTAAGTTATATCCATTCAGTTCATTAATCTCTCCCATAGGTTAAAATTCTCCTCATCCTGACTCTAGTGGCATAAGCGAAGAATGGAAATAAGCAAGATGCCCTGTGACAGAGGAGATCAAGATACTTTTGGCCAATGCTCTGAGGAAGGAGCTTACCTGTGAAGGGACTTACATTTGAAGGGGCTTCACTTGAGGCGTAAGCCTAGACTTGCACTAACAGATTTATGTGTGTAAGAACCCCCCGACATGGCTTGTTAGTTTAGTAAATCAGCCTGCTTGGTTTAAGTAAGCTGCCGCCTACATAGTAGCAATAGTAGATAGTCTGAACCACAATTATAAACCATTTAGGGAATTCAGGATTACTCTAAATGCTCACAATTCCCCTAAAAATTTGATTCCGTGAAAGTTAGAGGGTTTATGACGGCATTATGATGGAAAAGTTGGCTAAATTATCTCTGTATTTGTTTGACCTTAAACATGAACGTTCCTTCTGCAGCAATTCAACTTCCATCTTCTGAAGTCACCAGTCCTGCATCTTTTGTTGAATGCTACATATAGATCATCTACAGGAGTGCTTGAATTTAGCTTTTCCAAATGAGTTCTTCATGTAACCTCTAGGTTCATAGTGAATATTAAACACAGTATCTACTCAAGCTGTTGGTACGAGAACCTTCTTAAGGTTTTATAGTTAGGATTATGCTGTTCATATTTTTAACTAAAAGCCTTTTTTGACATTTTGCATGACTTAAGGCTGATCTTCAGTTATCTGCTGATTCCTTGTGAATTTGACATATCAGCTTTGAAGGAGGATTATTGTTAACTTGTGATTGGCCCTTTTTGCTCCATTTTCCCCATTCCATGTAGTTCTTACCTCTAAATTGATGTGAAGCCAGAGTTATGTCCTTCCTTTGCAATTAACCAATCTTTTCCTCCCTTTTAGTCAGGAACGTGTCCTGTATGCCGTCATGTGCTTGCACCTGTGCTTCCAGAAACAGCCACTCCTACAGTCACCTTTCTGCCTGATCATGATTCTACTCCTTCAGTCCACAGTACTTCAGGAACACAATAAAATTAACATATAAAATGAGAGTTTGCCCATCAGACTTTACTGTAAATTTTTCCTGTTTAATTACAATGTGAAATTGGTTTATATGTAAGTATATATATTTAAAGACACACTTTAAAATATATATTAGTTTAGAAAGAGAATGTATGAGCTTTCTAAACACGTTTAGGTTTACTGGGAGGGTTAAAATAATCAGACTGAAAGGTGTATAAGATCGCACCGGTCTTCTGCAGTGAACATGTTGCTATTAACTGTCTAATGCTTATATTAAATTTGTCTGAAGGAATGATAATTAATGTGGCACTTTGTGTTCAAAATGCAACTGCAGTGCAGTTGGAGCTTACAAAAGTTATGCATATAACCTGTTTTACATTATATGATATTTGAGTCTTGGGTTGTTTCCTTTTGTTCCAGAATAGTGCCACAGTTATTTTGTACATAGCTCTTTCATATTTGCATCAAATGTGAAGATGTTCTGTGATCACAGCAGTAGAATACTTTGGTTTCACTGGAAATAAATGGCATAATCAAACTCTTTCCTGTGACTTCATAATACTGGGTGGGTGTGTGAGAGAGAGAAAACTGGTTAGATCTAACTAGCTTTTCTACTGGCGAAAAAAGGAGGAGGGTCCCCTTAACCACCCAAAAATATTATATTAGGGATCATGGAACTTGCATGGACAAAAACTATGTGGGATGAGTAACAGGGGGAGCACCTTGCAAGATTGAATGAAAAAGCTTAATAGATCCAACCCAATGTATCTGATACTTATACAGAGATAATCTTTGGACAGCTTTATGTAGCTGCTGGGGTCTTTTTTGGGGTGGGGGGTGAACTCTGTCCCCCTAGTCACGAGGTAAGGAGGGGAGAGAAAGGGAATGCTTCCCCCAAACCCAGATTTCTCTGCCCAGCACCCTGGAAAGCAGGCGCTAGGTTTCACCCCAGACTCATTACTCTGCCTAGCACTGAGTAAGCTATCATCAGAGGAGGGGGGAAAAACACAGCCAACGATTATCCCTTGCTTTGAGCAGTTCCAACATGTGTACAGAAAAACCCCACTTGGCAGACCAGTCAAAGTAACGAGAGAGAGTTTATTCATGAGCTGAAGAGGATAAAAGGATGGAAGATTATAGAAGGGAATGTTTATTTATAATAAAAATAATTGCCATGCAAATAACAAGCTATAAAGGCAAATTCAGAATGCAACATTGAACATTTATAGCTTGTACTTTCCTAGGTTGCTTAATACCTGCTTTCACTGCAGTCTTTCTCTCCAGGGTCCAAAGAATAACTCAACTGAGCCACCATGCAGGACACAAAGAACCACACTACCAAGCCAATGGATGCTCTCACATCCTTGCAAATGTTAAAACCGCAGTGTGGGATTGGCTGATCCTTGCCACCGTTTAGGTTCATGTTGGGTAGATTCTCAGCCCTGAAGTCCACAACGGGGCAGGGGGCTGTTACATACTTATCCCTTGAAAAAACAGTGATGTGGATCCTACCTCTACCCTACCTTTCCACTGAGCAAAGCTTGAAGCCTTTCTTTAACCGAAGAGTCACTTATATTGGAAGAACTGTCCAAAGCCTTAGGTTGGATCCATGTCACTAAATGTCAGTGACTGCCTATTGCAGAACTTTGGCAGTCTCCAGCACCATTCTGGGCTCCCTGGCCAGTTGGCTGAATTACTTCATTTTATTGCCCGAACCAAACACAGTTCCTATCGTATGCGCATGCATGAAAGGATGAGGGGAAGATGGGCTGGCTGAATTATGTTTGGATCATAACGATAGCTTTCCACGCTGACTTTCAGTTGTCAGGACTGAGAGATCTGCACCTAACACCAGAAGGCTTAGAGGAGCTGAGTGGTTTAATTCAAGAGGAGCTGCTGGACCTTTTAACAGTGTTAGAATTTGAATGATCATCACCCTGTAGTTGAGAATTTCAGTAAGAGCGCCTCAAAGGATCTTATAAGCAAAGCAACTTAAATACATAGGGAAGAACTCTAGCACCTTGTCAATCGTATGCCTAAAGGTAAACAACTATAGAATGCTGCAACTAACTAGTCTTCAAATGTGTCTGCCAGGTTTGTCAATGTTTACAAAACTAGTGGTTTGTTTAGGCTAAACTATACTCAATTGGCTGTTTTTAACACAGTGTAAATCATACCCTGCCATCTCTGTCCGCTACCGGGCTCGGTGGTTAACAAGAAATACACCAATATAAGTACATGGGTTAAAACATCATATAAAACTAAACTCAATTTAAAACATAGAAGGCACCTTAAATCTATAGTTCTAGGGCCTGGAACTACCAACAAGGTCTTATAAGGCAAGCACAATGCTCTCAAGGGGGTAAAACAGGAGAGGCGGTCCCACAGGTATGATGGTCCCAGACCATTTAGGACTTTGAAGGTCAGTATCAAAACCTTAAACCTGATCCAGTACTCAGTCTGGAGCCAGTGCAGCTGGTGGAGCACAGGCTGTATGTGTGCCCTTAATGGAGTCCCCATAAGGACCCGCGCCGCTGCATTCTGGACCAGTTGATGCTTCCAGAGCAGCCTCAAGGGTAGTCCTGTGTAGAGAGAATTGCAGTAGTCTAGAGATGACTGTTGCATGGATCACTGTGGCTAGGTCAGAATGGAACAGATAGAGAATCAGCTGACGGGCTTAGCACAGGTAGAAGAACACCAAGTGAAACGTATTTGTGACTTGGGCCTTAAATGAAAGGGAGGTATCCAATGTCACCCCCAAACTCCTGATGGAGAAAGCTGGCACTAGCTATACACTGTCAAGGGCAGGGAGCTGAATGTCCCCATCCATAGCCACAGGACCTCCGTCTTTGACGGGTTCAATTTCAGGCAGTTCTGTTTCAACCAGCCACAGCCACCGAACACCTGGCCAGCTTTTCCAGGACAGTGTCTGGCTGGCCATCCATCAACAGGTACAGCTGGGTGTCATCTGCATATTGAAGGTAACCCAGCCTGAAGCTCCTGACAAACTGGGTGAGGGAGCGCATGGAGATGTTTAAAAGCATTGGGGAGAAGATTGCTCCCTGCAGGACACCACACACCAAAGGATGTTGTGTGGAGATCCCCCCCCCAATCACCACCCTCTGTCCCCAACCCTAAAGAAAGGAGATCAGCCATTGAAGGGCAGTCCGACGTACTCCAATATCAGCAAGGCGGTGGGCCAACACAGCATGGTTGACCATGTCGAACACTGCTGTCAGATATAATAGCAGCAACACCAACCCGCTTTTATCCAGCTGTCTGCAGAGCTTATAAGTCTAACAGTAAGTCTAAAACAGATGGCTCTAATTTGAGGAAATTGCACAGATCTGTTCCAGTGAAGTGCACGTGGGTGCATGCACACTGCATTATTTTATTATAAGCTGTGTGTCATTTGATTTGCTGTATAATTCAAGATAGTTTAAGCCCTTGCAGAATAACCAATAATGCCAATTTAAAAAAACGCATTTGTTCATGTTTATTGTCCTGCAAGAATAGATTTTGTAGTAATGCATTAGCACAGCAATGCATTAGCACAGTTGTTCAGGGGAGAGATACTAATTCAGCACTTTAGCCGCAGGGCCAGCAGCTCACAATTTCCAGTACAAAAAGGAAGTATCAAAGTCTGTTTCATAGAGGTACAGGGCTAGTTATTAAAACTTCTATAGTGTTCTCTCACTCTCCCACTTCTGCCACCTCCTAGTTGCAGCCTAAGCATTTTGTTAGAGTTCATGGGGGAAAGGGATGTGTTCTTCAGTTGCCTAGCAATAGGGGGAAAAATAGGCCTCTTCAGTTTTCCTTCCAGCAATCTGAGCTGAGCAAAAAATGTGTCCTTTTAGTTGTAGCGATTAAAATGAATGCCCCATTTTTCCGGAGTAAATTGACTTCTGAATCATTGATCTGAATCCATGATTTAAATCACCAAGAAAGGATAGATTTAAATAATAGATTTTAATCAGGTCTCCCATTTAAAATTCATATATTTCCCAAACAAGCATGCATACTAACTAATTGCTGCAACACTCTTTGAGGGCAGGTTTGATTTTAGGGCTGAAGATTCGCCCTGAACCTTGGTCTGACTGCTACCTACTCAAAACCAAGGTCATCGTGGCTCCAACATCCTGCACAAGAGGGGGGCAGTTAAAATGGTCTGCCCACAGAGGCTCATGAATCCTGCTGGATTCCAGAATGCTCTAGGGGATTTTAGGGTTCCAAACAGATGCTCTGTCGAGGTTGCAGTAGAAATGTGAAATTTGAATCTCCTTGAAGCTATCGACAAGGTTGCCCCTTGACAACCTCTCCCGCCCTTGGGATGAAACCCAGCCCCCTGATTTACCATGGAGGTGGATGATCTGAAAAGGTCTCAGAAATGTCTAGAATGGTGCTGGTGGACAACTCATTCTGAATGTGACAGATTGTGTTATAGAGCTCACTATAAGACTTATGAAGCAGCGGTGATGACGGCTAAGAAATGTTACTTCTTTGCAACAGTTGTATTGGCTGGTTCATGATCATCCTAATTTTTTAAGGTAGCACGGCATCTGCTGATCCTAAAATTGTGCATTCATTGTATAAAGACCAGACAATTAGTTGGGTTACTTTTATAAAGTTCTTTGTGGATAAAATATGAAGAATACGCTCTGATTTAGATGCTGACTGTAACACAGGTCCACAGGAAAAACTGCCGAATGCACTGCCTGTTCTATTTATGGATTACTTTGACCCAGTTTCCATGATGGCTGTTGGCAAGCTCCTGGGATTTATGAAGGCCACTACTTGTGCCCTGGATCCTTGCCAATCCTGGCTTCTAATATCATATAAGGACCACATTAACAAATCCTTAGTATCTATTATAAAACAATCACTAACTCAGGGTGCCTTCCCTCGACCACTCAAAGAGGCAGTTATCCATCTGCTGCTAAAAAAAAATCTTTACAGAAAAAGGATGTAGCCAATGATCACCCTGTCTCTAATCTGCCCTTCCACTGAGATAGCAATAGCAGACCAACTCCAAGTCTTCTTGGATAACACATTTGCTCTAGACCCTTTTTAGTCTGGTTCTAGACTGGGCTATAGAACAGATACAGCTCTGCTGACTTTAGCTGATGACTTCCATTTAAATGTAGACAAAGCTCAGGCCTCCTTGTTGCTCCTACTGGATTTCTCTGCTGCCTTTGACACAGTGGACCATGCCATCTTGTTGAAGTGCCTGGAGGTAGAAGCAGGCATTAGGGTTGTGCACTGAACTAGTTCAAATCATTCCTCATAGACTGGACCCAAAGAATTGCCATTAGAGACCAGTTATCATCAGTGTGGGACCTACCCTGTAGGGTCCCACAGGGCACAATCCTATCCCACATACTTGTCAATCTCTGTATAAAGTCCTTACGCCAAATCATTCAAATTTTGGGGGTTGGATGTCATCAATATGCAGATGATACACAGCTACATATATCCTTACCCAAATCTCTGGGTGATACAATAGAGGTCCTAAATCCCTGCCTAGGTGTTGTGGTTAAATGGCTAAGAGTTAACAATTGGAAACTACCATACATCCTGGAAAGACAAATAATGCTGTTTGGGAAGGTGGAGGTCTTGAAGGACATCACACTTCCCACTTTCAATGGGATTCAGCTGACCTTTGCTGACAGTTAAGAGCCTTGGGATTATACTGAACCCAACATTATTGCTGGAGAAGCAAGTTAATGCAGTTGCAAAAAAGGCTTTCTTCCAACTCAGCCTAGCTCGAAAAATGGCCCCTTACCTTGATACGGCTGATCTGGCCAACTAGATCCATGCCACAATGACTTTGAGACCAGACTACTGTAAAGCAATGTATATTGGTCGCATCTCAAAATCAATTTGGGAACTCCAGTTGGTGCAGAATGCCACAACTCAGCTATTATCAATAGCTAGATGGAGCATGCATATAACTCCAATTCTGCAGTCACTTCACAGGCTGTCCATCTGTTTTAAAGTATTGGCTATCACATACAAAGCCCTTCATGGCCTTGGACTCCCATATCTGTGAGACTGGCTCTCTCGCTCTCCCCCTACACTCTGCCATGACAGCTTCGCTCATCTGAGCAGGGCCTTCTGAAGGTGCCAGCTGCAAATGGGCAAAATTGACAACTGTCTGTACACGTACCTTTTCCATCCTGGCCCTCACTTTTGAGAATGGTCTGTCTGAGGAGGTCAGGAAGGCTCCCACTCTCCTGGCTTTCTGTGAACTGTGCAAAACTGAATTGTTCAAGAGGGCTTCTTTATGCAGGCAATAGGGTAGCCATGTACAAAATGATTAACAAACTTACTTGGACAAATTATTAGGGACTGGTCTTTACTACTGTGTACAGTTTGCTGTATGATAGATCCTACAATGTAATTTTGCATAACTTAATGTGCCATGTTGGCACTTATGCTTTGCTTCAGTTCTGTTGTTTAGATTTTGGTTTGGTTCTACAACCCCAATCCTATTTCATTGTTTATTGAATGTCCCACCCTGTTGATCATATTGACACACTCTTTGTAATCTGCCTTGAGTCCAAGTGAGAAAGGCAGACAATAAATAATGTAAATAAAAAAAATATTCATATAAGATTTCTTTGCAAGAATCCCATGTATGTGCAAGACCATGATAGGTCAAAATGCACCACTGTCAGCCACTCATTTAGGGTTAGTTGTATGGACAGGAATCCAGGTCATGGGATTTTTGCAGAGAAATATGAATAACATATTTTCATGCATACAAGAGCTAGATTCAAGTCCAGTAGCACCTTAGAGACCAATAAGACTCTCGAAAGCTTATATCCCGAAAATCTTGTTGGTCTCTAAGGTACTACCAAACTCGAATCTAGCGCTTCTACTGCAGACCAACACGGCTACCTTCTTCAAGGCAAGAGATGTTCAGAGGCACTTTGCCATTGCCCGCCTCCATGTCACAACCCTGGTATTCTTTGGAGGCCTCCCAACCAGGGTCAACTCTGCTTAGCTTCTGCAGTCTGATGAGAACAGGCTAGCCTGGGCTATCCAGGTCAAGGCATCTTCATGCATACCCTTCAATTAAAATGCCAAAACATATACTTTGAAGACAGAAATTGTCAGAATGGGTCTCTAGGGAAGGGAAATGAATGATAAAGTTCTTGTTAACTGGACATGTTTGCAAATGCCTCTTGACCCCTTGTGTCCAGGGGACAATTTGACAGTGGCTGTCTGTCACTGGACCTGCCACTGAAGCTTAGTTTTAAATAAATTGCCTATACATTGCAGCAACCTGTGTTTCTGTATGCCTCTGCAGTGTACTGTCCTCATGCTTTTTATTTAAAATATATACAAATCATTTTTTTCTGAAAACAGTAATCCCTCAGTGTGGTGCAGCAGCAGCTCCTCCATAAGAACAATTTTTCAATCTGCCGTGGAGAGGAGCAAGATTTTTGCAGATTCCTCTTTCCCACTTTGCCTCCCAACACCATTCCTGGGGTCCACTAACTCACAGGAGCATAATTTCTGGGGGTGCAGAAGGCTGCAGTGAGAGGGGGGAGCTGCCTTCCTTGGTCTTGACTGCACCGCTTAGGATCCAAGACGAAGGTTCCAGGCTAAACTAAATAATCTGTACTACAGAGAGCCAATGTGGTGTAGTGGTTAAGAGCGGTGGTTTGGAGTGGTGGACTCTAATCTGGAGAACAGGGTTTGATTACCCACTCCTTCACATGAGCAGAGGATGCTAATCTGGTGAAATGGGTTGGTTTCCCTACTCCTACACATGAAGCCAGCTGGGTGACCTTGGGGTAGTCACAGCTCTCTTAGAGCTATCTCAGCCCCACCTACCTCACAGGGTGTCTGTTGTGGGGAGGGGAAGGGAAGGTGATTGTAAGCAGGTTTGATTCTCTCTTAAGTGGTAGAGGAAGTCAGCATATAAAAACCAATTCTTCTTCTACTACTAATACTACTACTCTGATAAAAAGAAACTGTGTGAAATTCGCACAATACTCTGCACTTTAAACCACCCCCTTGTCTCAACTGGTGAGTCATACAGGGTCACTACTGAAAAGGCCTCACACCACACAACAGCTAGTGCATTTGGTGCAGATGTATTTATTTATGTTTCAATTAGCCAAGGCTAACAGGCCATCTCTAACCTCAGTGTTGCAAATGCATGTTAGTGTCATATTATGGACTGTGTTCGTTAGCTTTTTTCTCCCAGTTTGAAGGTTGGATTCCCCCTCTGACCAGCAGTGTACAGAACAACAGTGGAAACAATTGTTCTGGGTTTTTGTGTCTCTCTGCCTACTGTTGCTTGCCTTAGTCCTTGGCTTCTGTCTCCCTCCCAACAGCTGGTGCGAAGGAAAAGTTGTCTGAATGGCAATTACATCTTTTGTAGCTCACGCTAGCTCAGTTTTCAGACTCATGTTTCCTAATGAATAGGTTTCTGATAGATTTTTTAAAAAGTTAAGGAATCAAACAGTCAATTCAGACCCTACAGTTGTTCACGAAATGAATCCTTACTAATAATCAAAAGGGAGACTCAAATGATGAGTTCTTTAATATGAGATAAAATTGCTGCACTGGATTCATTTCCCAATGGTCACATTTAGCTGGATACACCTATAGGGTTGCCAGGTCCCTCTTCACCACTGGTGGGAGGTTTTTGGGGCGGAGCCTGAGGAGGGCGGGGTTTGGAGAGGGGAGGGACTTCAATGCCATAGAGTCCAATTGCTAAAGTGGCCATTTTCTCCAGGTGAACTGATCTCTATCAGATGGAGATCAGTTGAAATAGCAGGAGAGCTCCAGCTACTACCTGGAGGTTGGAAACCTTATACATCTACACAAGTAGAAGCCACCTGTGAATGTAGGTGTGATGTCCCCAAAAGAGAAGGGAAAGGAGAAAGAGTAGAGGGAAGATAATGTATTACATGTTAAGCTGAAAGGAGGGTCCTGGGAAGGAAAGAATAAAGCAAGCAGGAAAGGAAGAAAGGTAAAAGGAGGAAAGGTGGGAATAGGATGGAGTTTTTGGAGCTTAGTCTGAGGCTAGGAGTAACGAGAGAGCGAGAGAAGAGGCATGATGCCCGGGAGGTGGTCAGGGGCAAAAGGTGGAATGGTGAAGGGAATGGGTCGCTGGCAAAAAAAGCAGAGGATCTCCAGGGCAGAGCTTCAAATTTCAAATTTCAAATACCTTTATTGGCATAGTACAATCTGCAGTATATAAAAGGATAAAAGTTAGAATAAAATAAAATTAAAATAAATCATTCCTTAATGTTGTGATTCTACTTCTGATTAGATTCCCATCGGTTGACTACTATCGTCAAAAATTTTGCCATGTTTTTGGTTATCTCAGGATCCTTATCAGCTAATAGTTTGTAAAGTATTGTCGTATTATTTGATGAGAAGTTCAAAACTATAGGTTTTATTAGGTTTCCTCTTGGGGAATCATAAAGATGGCAGTCCAAAAGAACACGAGACAGGGAGTCAAGACATCCTGCACCACATCCACAGACCCTTTCAGCGTAAGGCGTTTTAGGGCAGAGCTTCAATCTGAGACCTCTATTATATGTTCTACCAGATCCAGAGATGTGGGGGGGGGGTTTCAGTCATTGCAGGTCTGAGTACCATTAAAGGGGTGCAATTCCTCTGATTTTAATTGGACTTACACATGTAGAGATGTGTACCAGGTGTTAGTAACTATGGTGTAACATGGAAGATCTCCATGTGAAATGAGGGCAAATGCTTATTCTTACTTTACAATCTACATCTTGACTCACTTACTCTTTGGTTTTAAACCTGCAAGAAGGTATCTCCCAGGAACTCTGAAATATTATTTGATTCCATTGTTGAAAAATTAGACCTAACTTAGTTTTGCTCTTCCGTTTGCTTAAGGTTACATGTCGAGCAGCAAGTTCTTTATTAAAAGAAAAGAGATAGAGTTCAGAGTGCCTTACAGTGACAACTCTGATTAATAATGCCTAGAAGCTGGTGGCAGCTTGGTGGTTCTGAAATTGGAAAACCTGCTGAGCAAAAAAAAAAAAATCCAATGCATGAGCATTTTGTCTTGTAAATTGAGGAACAGTAGTCGACTGTGACCTGTTAATGTAGAGATGATCTCTATAAAAGTGAAGATAAGCTTCATTGCTCAGGAGAAGACTTTTTCTACAGATAAAAATCAAAATCCAGGATGCGCTGCTATGGTTCTTAAGAACTGTGTGACTGGACAGGGGAAATAATTCTAAATTAAAGTAGCATCGACATGCTTATCAATCTTTTTTAAAAACTTGTTCTCCAGACTGGTAATCTGATAAATCTGCAGGTTTTGAAACTCATACATCTAAATGGGTGCGTATGTACAAACACATATGCAGGAATCTATTTGTGCTGGCTCAGGCTACGGCTCCATCTGGTGTGGTATTAACTCCAGTAGTGGCCAAGCTCGTGCCCCTGGGAAGCTCCCAAAAACAGCAAAACAGAGAGAGCAAAAAGTTTGATTATAGTAGCAACAGGGGATGGCTACATTTGCCTTATTAACTCACCATGGTGCAGTAGAAGGCACTGAGGTAAGAACAATTCAGATGGCACACACTTTTGTTTGCATCTGCTAGAAGTCAAAACAGGAGAATTACGTTACATGGCAAATCTCAGCCAATCTCCCACAAATAGCAACGTGCTTTGCATTCAGGGCGACCACTTCTGTCTGTATTAGGGACAAGCAATTGAATGTCAAGGGTAGCTCACTGAATTGAATGTCAAGGTGAGCTTCTCATTTGACCCCTGATATAACCTTGAATCCCACGTATACCACACAGATCAGTAGACAGTACCCTGTCTTCTTCCTTATTATTATTAAGAGGTAGTTAATGGGAGCCAGAGTTTATAATGAAGGCGGACTGATCCACACAGTCTGTAGCCCTGTGCACACATTACATGAATGTTCATACAACCCACATACAACATACACATGCTTTTTCCTTGTATGCTAGGGCTGCCAACCTCCAGGTACTAGCTGGAGATCTGCTATTACAACTGATCTCCAGCCAATAGAGATCAGTTCACCTGGAGAAAATGGCCACTTTGGCAATTGGACTCTATGGCATTAAGAAGTCCCTCCTCTCCCCAAGCCCCACCCTCCTCAGGCTCCACCCCAGAAACCTCCCGCCAGTGGCAAAGAGGGACCTGGCAACCCTATTGTATGTGCATTGTGTGATTATTAGGATTTGATGTGTGTAAAGCTGAATACATGTTTGATACCCCCACTTTTGGGAGCCCCGTGGCACAGAGTGGTAAGCTGCAGTACTGCAGTCCAAGCTCTGCTCACGACCTGAGTTTGATCCCGACGGAAGTTGGTTTCAGGTAGCCGGCTCAAGGTTGACTCAGCCTTCCATCCTTCCGAGGTTGGTGAAATGAGTACCCAGCTTGCTGGGGGTAAAGGGAAGATGACTGGGGAAAACACTGGCAAACCACCCCGTAAACAAAGTCTGCCTAGGAAACGTCGGGATGTGACGTCACCCCATGGGTCAGGAATGACCCGGTGCTTGCACAGGAGACCTTTACCTACCTTCACATTTATCCAAGGACTGATCCTCAGGTGTATTTTTAAAGTGAATGTGCTTTGGTTTTTTCTTACATACAGATGTACATGTGTTCACTGTAACATATAAACAGGGCTATGTGTCATGACCCAACATGGAAGACTTAACTCATTGTTGTCTTCCCACTATTGTGATCTTCGAGCAACTCCAGTCCTTAACTCAGGGACATTAAATTTGGTTTGGTGGCTTGAGAAGAAAAACCAAATAATTACCTGCATTGAACTTCAAGGGCAATATCTCTGCTTGTCCACTCACTGGCCATCTAAGCCTTTACTGCAGTAACTCCAGCCTCACAAATCTATCTGCAAAGAAGGATACAGTGGCAGCCCCCAAAATAAGCAGGACTCATACAAGCAGCCAAAGAGTAAATATTTCCTGTGGAATTCCAAAGTCAAGGTGACTTTGTCAATACAGCATCCTTTGCCTGGCCATCCATATGTCTGTTAATCAGTAAATAGCAAGACAGTTAATTAATTGAATACCTTTCATTGATTAGCTCACTTATTAAACACATCCACATTTTCAAATTATAGAGGCTAGAATTAAAAAGTTGTCATAGCCAAGGTTTCTCAGTACTCGTTTGGCTGTAATTTGTAGCAGTGTGAGCGCCACAAATCAAAAGGGATGCTGTCACCAGGGAAAATAAATGGCTACAGTGATCGACTGAACTCACAAGTTGACACTGTGATGCTGCTGCAGTGCAACCACAAGAGAGTCATTTGTGTTGTTGACAGTGGCACAGATGAGACAGTGAGAACTGGTACTTAATTTCTAGGAAGAGAGATGCCACCTCTCAAGTCTGTCTAGAAAGAGCACCTTCCATTTCAGAAACCTTTTCCCTTACCCCTGTTGTGTGGGGACTCTCCCTATTCACCAGTGAGGAGACTGCACTCTGAACTTTCATTAGTTCTAGCTTCACACATTCCAAGGTTAAACCTAGGCATTGGAAACTGATGCTTGGAACAAGCCCCAGTGAAGTCAGGCTCAAATTCAGTGTGGCCTGCTCCGTCTCCATCCTGGGCCAGTTAACCCCTCCCTGGGGTTTAAATCACATGTTGAGCTATACATGAATTGAGCATGAGAATTAGTATCTGCACATATTAAAAAAATCAATTATATGCTATACATTGTATGTGTGGGCTGCTATAAGGTAGCTTGATGTGTTCAAATTAAGCTTAGATATAAATCCAGTGTGCTCAGTTCTTCTAAGCTTTGAATGACTCATGTATCCTAGTTTGGTCCTTGTGTGTGACTGTTTTGGGCAGCATTTCCTTGGCCAATGCAAGCAGTCCACTGGCGCTGGGAAACTATTGATATCAGTGATTGCCAAATAGCAGGGATTACTTAAGGAGAAAATGGGTAGTAGTAAAGCAAGCTGATAGGGCGCTGGAAACTGTCTCTGTATAATGACTTCCTGCCACAAGGTGACAAATTCTGGAGAGGTAGCTGGTCTGTTGCAGCAAAAGTGAGCAGGAGTCTTGGCTCTAGTCCACAAATGCTGGGATATAAATATGATTTCTTGTACATGTCACAAGATTCCTTCTTGTTGTTACTCCAACATAAAGCAACCACCTTCACAGTGTAATGGGGCACATTGCATAAAGTTCCCACCCTTACATTGACCACTTTAACAAGGTCATGCTAGCAGTGGTCTCTGACTAGCATCAATGGCCATGGCTCCACTCCAGATAAAAGAAGAATGACATGCAAATAGGCCTTGATACGGAAAGAAGAGGATATCACTCCAAGGACAGGTGTTGGAGAGCAGAAAAACCCCAAATGAAAGTGAGAGAGCAGAGAATTCCTAAGTTTGCATTAAATTTTAGTGACCAAGAAGAGACGAATGCCAGGCAGTGGAGCAGATATAACCAGGGACTGAGAGGTAATCACTTTCAAGAAAGAAATGGAAATATGAAGTTGATGGGCAGACCATGGACAGTCTTAAGAAGGGCATAGATTGTATTTGTGATTAGAGAGAAATTACATCAGCAAAAAGCATTCTTAATTGAGTCAAAGAGAGTGAAGTGGCAGGAGAGGGTTCTAAAAAAGAGGTCACTGGTACACGGGCAAGGATTTAACAGCAGAGGGGCTAGAGGCTAGATTGTGATGGTGCTCGAGAGGAAGAACTGTTCAGAAACACTGTCTCTGTTAAAAACATGGGCCTTAAGTTTTAAGATACAATCGCCATTCTTTAAAATATTAGATACTTTTTTGCTTCTCACATAGTTGAGGGCCCATCAAAAGTGTACTCATGCAGGAAGTCAACTCAAAACCCTTCATTATAAATTTCACAGCATTTCTTTCCACATTTCCTTCTCAAATAAGAAATTCATTAAGTGTTTAGGAACAGGAAACCAGCTAGGGAAGCAGTTGGACCATTGGATCACAATGGGAGTAAAGGAACACTAAGGGAGAATAAAGCAAATGCTGAGAAGCGAAATGAATTCTTCTCATCTGTCTTCACTGTTGCAGATACAGGGCAGATACCTTTTCCTGAACAGAGGTTTTGGCGAGGGGAGAATGAGGAACTGGGGCAAATAGTGATAACAAGGCAGGAAGTTCTAGAACATCTAGACAAACTGCAAACTAACAAGTCGCTGGGACCAGATGGTATTCATCCTAGAGTTCTTCAAGAATTCCAATGGGACATTGCTGAGCTTCTAACAATGATATGTAACATGTCCCTAAGATCAGCCTCTGTACCAGAAGACTGGAGAATGACCAATGTAATACCCATTTATTTTAAAAGTTCCATGGGAGACCCAGGAAATTACAGGCCAGTTAGCTTAATGTTGGTTCCAAGTAAATTGATGAGAAGCATTATTAAAGATAGAATTGTCAAGTATATAGAAAGGCAAGCCCTGCTGAACAAAACCCAACATGGCTTCTGCAAAAGTAGGTCCTGTCTCACTAACCTTTTGGAGTTTTTTGAAAGTGTCAATAAGCATGTGGACAGGAATGAGCCTGTGGACATTGTGTGTTTAGATTTCCAAAAGGCTTTTGACAAAGTCCCTCAACAAAGACTGCTAAGCAAACTTCATAGTCATGGCTAATATAATAGGTGCCATGGAACACAGGCAGGATGCTGCTGCAGTTGTCTTGTTTGGGGGCTTCCTAGAGGCACCTGGTTGGCCACTGGGTGAACAGACTGCTGGACTTGATGGGCCTTGGTCTGATCCAGCATGGCTTTTTTATGTTCTCATGTTTTTATGTTCAAACAGAGAGATGATTTTTCAGCTACTGAATTAGATCTCTGTGAGCTGTAATCCGTGTGGTAAAACTTAGAGAAACTCATTCTTAACCAATTGCGCAAGGTAAGAGATGATGGTTATGCAAATTACTCACCCCCAGTGGGACTTTTGAGTCTCTACTTCTTGTCTACTCAAACCTGATGCCAGCAGAGGAAATAGACTCAGGAAAATGTCTCGGGGTCCTTTCTTAGCCTCTCCAAGGGGCACCTTTTGCTCATGAGTATTCTGTAGTCTCAGACCTGTTTGGGTAGCAATATTAGGCTGGTTTTGCTTCCTTTCTCTGGAGTCAGCTAGGGGACATGCATGGGCTGCTGCTTCTCCCAAGGTTCAGCTTGTCAACCTGTGTGACCCCCCCCCCCAATAGTATGTATCCTTTTTAACTTGCCATTAGAACCAGAGGAAGGTGGGAGATACTCACAATACCAGATATTAATTGTTCGCCCCTCCTAAGACAATCTGAACATGATGAAATACAAAGGGCATATTGGACAAAGAGCAAGCCATATGAGAATACTGCCAACTCAGATGAGTTGTTTTGCCAACACTCAAAATAAAATAATGTAACTTAAGGTGACTGGCTGGAGGCTAAGCTGCGTTGTTGTGTTTTCATACCAGTCTAAGCCAGGATAACAATGTGAACAGTAAATGAACATGGAGAATGCCTTGTTTTTGTGTACACATGTTTACATTCTCTAAAGGAACTGTAAATAACAGGAGGTAGCCAGACTATTTTCCCCCAGTCGTTTGAGAGTATGAGTTGGACAAGAACATGCTGTTGTTCTGGCACATTAATGATTAGGTGTGTGTGTGTGTGTGTGTGTAGCATCAACATTCAACAAATAAAGAGCGTGAAGAATGCCATGGGGAAACAGACAGCCAAGTGAATGATAGATCCCAGGAAGGTGGTGCAGCAGTGTACCCTTATTCCTAGACTATCCAGCATGCATTTCTGTCAGATCTGCAGAAAGATATCACTCTGCAGAAAGATAGTTATTTTCTTTATGCCATCCTGACATCTCAAAGAGTGGTGACAACTCTCATTAACAAGTGCCTCCTGACCTTAATTTTGAACGGAAACTTGCAGATGTTCCAACTTCACAGCTCACAAATATTCATTATCAGAAAACTCAATTAACGACTGCAATTTCGTACAATCACCTTCTTAATGTAGTATTTCATGGTAACATTCCATAATGTCTTCACAATCCCATGTGTTTCATTTTACCTTAACATTTTATGCATTTTAAAAATACACATCTGAGTGTCTCAAAGCATACAGGTCAATTTTTGGACCCTGGACAATATGGTAAAGTCAGTTGCTTGGACAAGGTAAGCTATCTAAAATGAACTTAAGATGTACATAGGTTGGATCCAAAGGTGATATTCTACCAACAGAAAGGAAAGTAATTTTTGCTGACGTCCTCCAAGAAAAGCGTTTTGGAGAGTTTGGGAATTTATGAAAATTATCCCACCTGCTCTAACAGAAGTGAGTTATGATGGGGGGAATGACCTTTGCATTGAACCCCAGGTATTTACAACCACCATTTATTCATTCAAATATTTATATTTATATGCTACTGGATCCTGGCCTATGGTTGGAGGCTCAAGTCTCCTCAGTGGCACGTACCACTTTTTATCAGCTCTCGCTGGTTCACCAGCTATGACCACTCCTTGAAAAGTGTTACCTGGCTACACTTTAATAGAGACCTGTCTGCACATCGCAAGTGGAGATAGTTTGACATCTGATTTTCTTTATTTAAATTCAAGGTGGAGTACACACGGTTCTTGGATGAGCTCCCATCTATGTTTTTGTTTATAGGTTTGTTTGTTTTATTTTTAAAAGTAAAACCTTAGGACCATGTTCTGATCACATCCAAGTGACATTACTGTAATGTCCTCTATGTGGGGCTGCCTTTGAAAATGGCCCGGAAACTTCAGTTGGTCCAAAATAAGGGTTGCCAACCTTAAGGTGGTGACTGGAGGACTCCCGCTACTACAACTGATCTCCAGGCGACATTGGATCTGAAAAATACATTATTAAATATCTTGCCAAGGAACATTCAAACAACACATAACAAATTATTTAAGTACATGGTAAAGGCAGCAAGAGTGATATATGCA